>NW_026453167.1:1254573-1881860 GCF_025200985.1 Drosophila gunungcola | reverse complement strand
GTACGTATTAATAGTAATGACGGCTAATACTAGGGCCATTTTTTGGAGTCTTAGGAGCTGGAAATGGCCTGAGGCGCCGAGTTGCCATTGCCCAGCCTTTGCGGGGTGGTGCTCGAGGTCTGCAGGGCCGGTTTCTGCTCATCATCCTCCGGATTGTCCCAGTACTGACGCTCACCGGAGCCGAAGATGTTGTAGAAGGTGCCGCAGATGATGTACACAAAGGCGGCGATGAAGAACACGATCTGCCACTGACCCATCATGGGCTAAAATGGAAAAAGATAAAAGTTAGTAAGATATAAAGATCATCCCTACCGATGTTCACAATCAAGATCAAGCGTTTAGACAAGGGGTGCTCAGGCTATACACTAACTATGTTTCGATTTTTCTTTGCCATGCTGTTCTTTTTTCATGGCTAATCCAAATGATATTAGTTTTTGCCTTTCCTTGACTCTATACTGACATTTGTTACAAATTTGCCCGTTTCTTTTATAACAATTATGACAATGAGTTCCTTGTTCATCGCTAACCCAAATGGTATTAGTTTTTCTCTTTTGTCTTTACAATGACATTTGTTACATGTGTCCCTGTTTTTCTTTATAACAGCAATGACTTTAAGTTTTTTTTTTCATAGCTTATCCAAATGGTATTAGTTTTTTGTCTTTTCCTCGACTCTTCACTGACATACGAAAAATTGTGTTAGCATATGCACTGCCATTATGCAGTTTTGAGCACCCCTGTTTCAGATTTCACAAAACCTAAACTCCAAACTCACCTTGCTGTGATCCGAGATGAGGTTGCCGGCAGCAATGGGCGCCAGCAGACCTGCCAAATTGGCAGAGCAATTCGTGATGGCCATCAGGAAGCCGGCGAAGCGCGGGGTGAGGTCCAAGTGGTTGATCTTGAAGCCGGAGTAGATGCCGCCGTTGAGGCCCACGCCAATGGTCAAGATGGCCAACGTTAGAGCTCGATCGCAGCCCGTGTAGGAGGCGGCAATCAGGGCAATGCCAGGACCATACTGGCCAATACTGTTGATCAGCTTCCTGGTGGCCGTGTGCGAGAATCTCTTCGAGCTGATCATCCAGTCGGCGATCACCGAGATGAACATGGAGAAGAGCCACATGGCCAGGTAGGGCAGGGAGCTAAGCAGACCGTTCGACTTCAGGGAGAAGCGGAGCACCTGCTTCATGTAGGTGGGGAGCTCAGTCATCAGGGTCTCATAGCCATAGTTGTGACCCATGTGGGCAAACAGAATGGCGTAGAAGGGCAGCGACTTCATGATGGCCTTGAAGGGAATGGGGGGACTCTGTAAAAAACAATGCAAAATTATTACAAACTAAACTTAAATTAAGGAAAAAGCATACAACCCACCTTAACCACATCAGTTCCCCAGAGGGCATCATTGATGTACTTCTTCTCGCGCTCATCGATGGTGGGATGCGCAGAGGGTTCCTCGTACACAAAGATCAGGAAGGCAATGGACCAGATGGTTCCCACCACGCCAAACACATAGAAGATCGATGGCCAGCCGCCATCGAAACCGTATTCGGCCAGCAAGCCCGAAAGTGGCATCGAGATGATGGTGCCAAACTGAGCACCCGCGTAGACTGCTGCACCCATGCGGGATCTCTCGTTGGGCGGAATCCATTTGGCCAACATGGCGTGGGTGCAGGGCACAATGGGTCCCTCTCCCAGACCCTGGATAAAGCGCACCGCGCAAAGACCCCAAACTCCGCCTCCCCGGGCAGCCACCGGAACCAAAAAGGCAAATACCGAGTTGATCAGCATGCCATAGCCCAGGAATCGCAGGGAGCCGTACTTCTTGGCCAAGATGCCGAAGGGAATCTGGGTGATCACATAGCCGTAGAAGAAGGAGGACAGGATATAGCCCTGCAGGGCCGAGCTCCAGGGGAACTCGCCATCCTGGGAATCGTCCTGAAAATTGGATTAAGGGTTATGGTAAGCGAAAAAGTTATTAAATTTGAAAAGCCAACTTACAATTGGTATATCCCGATCTCCGCACTCATCATCGTACTCCTCTTCACCGGTCTTAATGGCCGTGTGATTTACCATGGCCACAATGGCCACCGACATATTGGTGCGCATCACGTACGCATTGGCCATGCCCAGGAAAAGCATAAAGGTCACAAAGTACCGGGTGGCAAAGCATCCTAGTACATAAAGATAATATAAATAAGTACACAGATAAAAAAAATGTATGACGAATTTTTTAATTGAAATATAAATTCATGGTTTTAACTATAATGTGTATAATATTAGATTTAAAAATCTCCTACTTTGTTTTAATTAATTTTATTTCAGTTAAATAATTTTTAAATTTAAATTTCGTTTTAAGATATTAAAATACATTCCGAAAATAGTCCAATAAAAATGTAATAAGATCGTAGATTTAAAACATATAAATACAGCGAACAATGTTTAAACTTAGTAGAACAAAATTTGATTCACTACTTTTAATTTTTCCAGTGTAAGAAAAAACGCAATCAAAGGAGACCCCAAGAGAATATAAAACATTTAAATGAACACCCTCAGAGATGGTGAAAACCGAATTTATATTACTCGATTCATGCGTCAGTGAGCAATAAGCATGCACAAAATAATTAATCTAAGGCAGGCGGAAATCTTGTCAACAACTATAAATGCTAGCTGGCAAATTATATGTTTCGGAAATGCACAAATAACCCAAATACATCTAGACTACAAGTGAGATATGAAGATATAATCTAGTCTGGGGTTTGCTTAGCTCAAGGTTCGTTGCTCGATCGAGATAAGATTCTCTTCAGGTTTACTAAATGACTCATAGAAGATTGTACACCCTAACAAAGTATACTTTATTTCCCATAAAATTTTTAATGAAATTTGTTTTAATTAATATCCAATTAAAAATGATTCGTTCTTATATGATTTGTGTCACCATTTCACAATGGCCTATCGGTCCCCTTTATTTTTATTTTTATGGCCACAGAGTCATATTCCGAGATCGCGTTTTGTTATTATGATGAAAGCAAAAGCAATTGTTTACGTTTGGGGGGAATGATGAGTGCTTGTTATTTTTTAGTGCCGTTTGTGTCATTTGTCAAACGTGAATCGTCGGCATTACTAGCAATTCACAAGGCCGTGAAACACGTGAGGCTATCCAGAATTCCAGTTTTCAGTACAGTTGTGTTTGCTTTCTAGGGCTTGGGGCTGGGGCTGGGTCTTTATGGCTTAATTAGAGGGTGACGCATTGAAAGTTCAAGGCTGCCGCTGAACAGAAATAGTCGAGGCAATTTACTTTCAAAACTAATGAACTTTGCCCACCTTTCGGTAAATCAAAAACTGTACGATAAGCTTTTTGTGTTCAATAACCCAACGGATTCGCTGAACATTTAGCTTTCCCCTTAAATTTCCGAAAAAAATATGAAATAAACAATCGGTATAAAACCACAAAGTTGCTGATTGAAAATTTTATTTCAAAAATATTGTTTTCGCTGGCCGTTTGTTTCTGCTCACGCAGCGTTAAATCGCGCGATTTGCTCGCTTTTTTTCCCTGGTTTCCCCCCATTTTCCACCATCACATCTCGTGTTGCACAATTGTCGCGGCTGCTTTCGTTGGCAGCAATGTGGCGATGAAGAGAAGCACGTGTATATCGCGCGAAATCAGCACAAGGAGAAGAATCCCGGTCTACGGGTGGAGATGTGTGTTCAAGAGGTGAACGACGGTTTGTTCTACCCTTAGTATTACGTATACGCAGGGTGAGCACAGAGGAAATGTGTAGGAAAAATCAAAGAAATGGTGTTAGAAAAATCGGAAAAAACAGGGTGAGTATATAGTGGGCAATAAGGTATTAATACACGTCCTTCAATAGACAAGTCATTCTCAAATACAACATGTACAAATACAAATATCCATAAACAGTACACTGAATATACAAACGGCTTGTCTAATTCAGTTATTGATCTCGATATCGGTTTCGAATAAAAAAGATTATTAAATCTTTTTAGGAGTATAAAAATAAAATGATAAAATTGTTGATATTTTCTAGATCAATATTCGAGAACACCTTGCTTTCAATACTATTTCTGAATTATTCTATGCCTTTTCGATTGCAATTTTTTTTTGAGTGTAAAGAGAACTTAACATAGCATTCCCAAGTCTTGCTATAGGCGATTTTAGCTTACTCTGCGGCTGTTGCTCCAGAGACTCATGGACGCTCCTCTGATTCCACACCAAAATATGGCCATCGCGATGACGGTGATTCAGACTGCTGCGTCGGAAGGGCATTTTGTGGTAAGCCACCCTTAACGCAACTAAATTCGATATTTTCTAGTTCGGTTTTCCTCTCGAGTAAAGACTTTTTGCGCACACGCTTAAACCATTTCATTGTCTATCTGTTGACTTGGCCGGCTGAAGCCCGTAACATATCGCGGGCTGGGAAACTCGGACTCGGCTCGAATCGGAAAATAATTAGCAATAATATTTGCTAGCCCAATAGCCCAAAGAGTTCTTCCCTCGAGGCTGAACGGTCAACTGAGTCGGTAGTTTGCGCTCCCGCTTGTTGCTTTCAGCTTTTCCTACTGAGCGCCAACTGTTGCGCCGCCTTCATTAATAAACTGCGGCACTGTGGGTATGAGTATGAGCCCTGAGTATTTCTGCGGCTACTGGGTTCGGATATAGAACGAGCATATGGGTGCACGAATGTACGAGTATGTACGATTCTGCGCCGGCGTCGCTCTCACCGCCGCCGGGTGATTACATCAGTTTAAGTGTTCAGATTTCGACTAATTAAGTGAGGCGATGGAAAATTCTCCCCTGCATAATGCATCATTTCAGGCCCGGCGATTGATGTCAATTGATAGAGTGAACTTTTCAGTCGGAACCAAAGTCAGCGGAATCGGACGAACCGCCTTCGCATAGTATATATGTCTAATTATATCGGATGGACGTAAGCATTGGTAGACCCCCACATCTCGTGACTTTCGGCACATGGAGTACACGTACACGCGCTGCCTAAAATATGCACAGCTAAGTGATTATGGTAACATGGGGAGCTACTCTGTGGGGTACTTGGAAAATTACTAAGTATGTTCTCTATTTCATTCATAAGATAATTATTGTGCTTTATGGGAAAAGGTTAAGAAAGTTGTTTATTTTATAGTTTGTAGTTTATTGTGTTTAATACATTTTAAAAAGTATCTCTTCAACACCAAAATTATATATATTTTTTAAAAGAAAATTATTGAAATTATCGTTCCTAAACTATCCTAACCACCCACAACAAAAAGCAAATGAGCAGACATACGTAAATATGTCTATAGACCCAGGATGAAGTCATAGAAATGCGACGTCGCTAAATGGAGGCGCCCCCACAAGGTGCACTCTATATTTTCTGTGTAATTACTGGTCATGCCAAAATATATACGCTATTTAATCGTTTTGACAAGTTGTTGCTAATTTGACAAAACCCGAAAGTCAGAACAAAACAGCACACCATTCCCCTGTTGTTTGTGGCTTAACCATTATTTATTTTTTCAACAAACCGCAGAGCGAGACCAAAGCTGAATCAGTAAAAATAGCCACAGTCACGCTTGACTACCACAAGTGTTTGTTCATATACTATTAATGTGTGCGGCAATGGCGGAGTCCGCTCCGAAAGTTGCCGCCAGCTGAGACCGACACGTGTTTGTCGCCTGCCTCTTCTCACAAGTTCAAATTGCCAATCCGATGCGATCACAACGACTTGCGAATGAGCTACTACTGAATAAGAGGTAAAAGTTGATATGGAAGCTTTAAAAGGGTAAGTATCTACAAGAATACAAAAGAAGATCAAAGTATTGATTTCTGCATTAAAAAAACAAGAAAGCTAAAAGTCAAATATAGTTAAAAGTATCATACGCAAGTAGTTTATCTATAAGAATACTAACTAACAATTTCTGGCTATTTTGATTTTACATATTATTTTATTTTAAATGGTGAAGAATGGGAAAGAATACCCAAGAAGCAAAAAGCATTTATTCTAAGCGGCTAAAAATCATGAATAGTTCTTATTTTTTTGTTTATATTAATGATATTATTTCTAACACTAGATATTCGCAACAGCATAATTTCCTTTTCCTTTCTTTATGGCTCCTTTTGTGTTAATTGTTTTTAGCTGGCATTGAGCGTGTTAAGCTCTCGTGACAAAAAAAAGAGAAGCCATCCACACTGTCTAGCTTGATGTATGTTAATTCTAATTATTTAAGTGTTCGCGTATGTAGGGTGAATTTTTGGCAGTCTTCTAATGGAATTTTTATGGTCAGGCTGCGGTACAGTTGTGCGCGACCAAAGCAATTAAGTGATTTTTCATTTCGAATGCCAAATATTACGATCTATTTTAGTACGGCTGCAAAAGGGAATTTATTTTATTGATATTTATTTGTGGTTATCCGAAAGAGTTAACTATTTTACATTTACTCTACATGAAAGTACGCAAGCTTTCACTACGTTTTCAGTGCATGCTTTTGGGTTGAACTTTCACGTAACGTAACGTAACATAAGTGACTTGAATTTCTATGAGCACTAAGCTTTCAACTCCCAAAGTATTTGTATGAGAACATTCTGGGAAACTCTGGGTAAAAAACAAGAACCGATTTGCCACAGCCAGCCATATTAATAATAAGACACAATTGTCGTTTATTTGGCTTTCAACTCAATTTAAACATAAACAACGAATACTTGTCGCATTTTGAGGGTTCGTTCCTGGTATCGGGTATCTTGAGAGGTGCAAAAGAGTAGCGCAAATATTTACCGGCCATAAAAGAGGCGGCTTTGTTTTCCCAGAAGGTCAGACTGTTGTCAGTCGGAGATTATTTGGTCATCTTTATAAGATAGTTCCAATTCAGCGAGTCACAAACTGCGGTGGCATTTGGGTTAATTGCTCTGTAATTTCTAATTCAATTTCCCTTTTTCAGGTAGCACTATCTGAATGAATGGCTGGGCTATTTCCGTGCTAATTGTAATCTATAAAAATAGTAACATGCACACTCAAGAGATGAGATGAGTAATTTGCATTGCCACTCAGTGTCGCAAAATACGAAAAAAGTAAAATGAATTTCTGCGAAATCGTCATATAAGTCACGATCTTAAAAAGTGAGGAATTTCAACTGTCCAAGTTTAAAAGTTTATAGTGCAAGCGCTGTCGCATGAAAATTAAAACCTACTTTGTAAAGGCAATTTTTCAATTTAGCAAGTCGCACTGAGATGGGCCGCAAATCGGATTACGCCAGTGCCCCGAGACGTCAACGCCAACAATACAGAGGTATATATATAGTAGATATATCCCATGGAAATATATGGAATGGATATGGGGCTCCAGTCGAGCGCATCGCTGAACAGGTCGCTGATTCTGATACTCTGCCTTCCTATTGTTAAATTGTCACTGGGCGTTTTTTGTGAGTTACCCACCTCCACATAGGATTTCAAACTGCGGGGGCTTTTGCTGGGAAATTGAATAGATAATGTATTCACTACTGTTTCATCCAATTAACCGATGGTGACAGAGGCAGAGGGCCCCCATTCAAATGTCAATATCAGGGTTAAAAGTCAGCGACTCGGTGAAAAACTCGGCAAGCTGCCAGACCGAAAATCGCTCTCAATTGGCAATTGCATTCTCGACACGAGTAGCTAACATGGCTCTGTAATCGCTAGCGAAAGTAAAAAGTGAAAAGTTCTCGTCGGAATCTCAAGGCGAGTGCATGCATTTCCCCGACTGACCTTAGCCGCGAATCTCGAGGGGGTAAACGAGTTTTGTCTTCGCCTTGCAGAGTTCATTTGCACAGTTATAAACACGTACTGTATTCGGCATTTGCCGCGATTTATAGCTTTGTTTTTTGGCTTGTTTTGTTTGTTGTATTATTGGGCCTTTGCCGGTAACCGGTTTTTTTCGGATTCAAACCACGCTACTTGCCTATGAAAAAGGTAAACCGGGAACTCAGCGCAAACTGTGTCAAGTGTCGAGCAGATGACTTCTGAATAAAATATATTAAGGAAGCAAAGACATCGTAAACAAACCACTTGGCTTGTTCGTAAATGGCAACAACAATGGTTTTATCTATCTTATGTTTAAATCAATTGGGAAACAAGAAGAGATTAAAAATTGGGATAGCTTTATCATTTAATTCTTTCTAACAATATGTATTTATTTTTTGTGGTTAAAAAATAAATTGTAAAAACTGTTCAATAAATGTTTTATTTTATTGTCAAAATGTATGAAATTGTATTTAAAATATAAATATTTTAATTATATATATTTATTTAAAGAGCAAATTTGTCTTATTTTTAAAAATATTTTAACATTTTGTCAAGAAAATAAATTTTGGCAAGCTTTAACGCTTAATTTTTTTAGCAAAATGTATTTATTTTCTCGTAGTTAAAAATTACTTGTAAAAACTTGACAAGGTATATTTATTTTTTATCAGAAAAATATATGACTGTCATCACAATATATAAATTCATATTTCCTAAGCAAACTTCGTACTTTGTGTCACACGTTAATTGTGTATTTGGCTCACGCATTGGCGACTCTTTTCATTAATGGATTTTATTATTCTCCCCATTTTCGTTGCATAACAAATAACTTCCGTTTTGCGGCAACCTTCTCATCTGTTTTCGGGCGGATTTCGTTATTTAAATCAAGTGAATCCCCGGAGAAGCAATGAGCAGCCCATTCAATCGACTTCAAGTGTAATTTTCGAGTTTAACGATTGCAAAACAGCCGGGCGTGGAACGTGTGCTCACGTTTTCTATTCAGGTTCTGTTCTGTTAATTTGCTTAGTATTTCGAGCAACTGATAAATATAAATTATATGGCTCAGCGCTTGAGACACATATCCGAGTGAATTGTTATTTGCAATAAATGGGGCAATTACCCGGCAACTGAAATAATAGAATGCATCATATGGATTGCAAACCAAGCGGGTAATTGTTTGAATTAAAGAAAGAAAAAATGTGCATTTGCATGTTACTTACATACACTGATTATTATAAGGGGTTTAAAATTACTTTCTAAATCTGGCTTTCACAGGAAAGAGTTAAGAAGTTAATTGCTAAGGGTAAGTATTTCCTATCTAGGTTGTTTCCTACTAATGAGTGAAATTTAGTTGGTGGAGCTTAACAAGCTTAACAAAAGTTTTTATATTAAGGTATTCTATTTATGTACCATTGTTTCTTGGTATAATCTATTTTATCAACAATTTGTTTAGAAAATAGAAAAGCTTTTGAAGATATATAAAATACCTGTTCTCATAGAACAGAAAGCATCCTATACTATTTTTATTAGCTTGTTGGCCATTGTATTTATGGTGTTTTTGTCACATCCCTATCATTCCCTTAATAATTGGCAAGCAAAGAGTGCAATAACAGTTGGGAACTATCTCGGCAATAAGTGTAAAGACAATTGTGAATTATATCAGCTATAATTAGTAAATATTAAACCATTTTACAGTGGCATTTAGGACACGCTTTCTTCAGTAATTTAGGGTGTATTATCACTTTATATGTTGAGAAAACTCACCCAACGCTGGCTTCTCAAGATCCTTCTCGGTGCTGGCACAAATGGCCTCCTTTGACGCGGACATCTTGCTAATTGTGGTGTTGTGCAGGCTTTATGGACTTAGTGACTTTGTTTAAGTTGAACACAAAGTGTTAAAACAAATTGATTACGACGCAGCAGGTGGCGCGTTTAAATATCACAATACTGTACTGCACACAATGCTTTGTACGGGGGTGTTACTATATTTGCAGTTTAACTTTTGTGTGCGAGGTGTCGGAGCATTTTCCCCACCGATATATAGTATTTTTTTTTATTTGCAGAAGCCTCTGCGGCTTTCTTCGGAATTCTTCTGGATTTCTTCACTCGCGATCTGCTGCCGCCGGCAGCTTGAATTGTTCTGATTGACAGTCGGCGGGTAGCGGGCTTTAAATAAGCCCCGATTCAGTCAGGTTCGGTCTGGGTTCCACTCAGACGTCTGTTGTCTGTCGTCTGCCGTCTGCTATTTGCACGATTTATTCGCCGTTTTACCGGCTTGTTGACACTCGCTCTTCGGGGATACGGACACCTTCACTTCTCCAGCAGTTTCCCCGCTTTTCGCGCTACAGATCGGCAGATCAAGTTGTTAATCTGAAAGCAGAGAGCAGCGGTAAACAAATTAGTTTGATAAATTTAGCAGGCTATCGGCTACTGGCTACTGGCTTCAATTGGTTAGGTAAACGCTAAGTGTCGCCGAATGCGAAATGTCCACCGTCATCCCGTCGAGATTGGCATTTGATTTCGAGATCTCACGAGTCAGTCGCCCTACGCACGTTTTCCCAGTTAACAGTGGCCGGCGATCAAATATTTAACACGGTGATTTGACAAATATTATATATAGCATTTATCCATATCTGGAGTTGGAGTACAGTTTGCCACCCGATTTCTTAGCCAGTTCTGTGGGGAGAAGGAGACCTTGTGGGATGGCATTGCAAGGCTAGCTTAATATTTGCATTTATATCGCACACTCGCAATGAAATTAACCTTACAGCTCTACTTATCTCGTTCGCAGCTTATCCACTCACATATTGACAATTTCGGCTCACCGATGATGTAATGTGTTTATACATTTTACGTTTTTTTTGCCTCACAGCTAACTACCGAAAATCAAGACAATGTTTCCCTTTTGACGAAACCTCTTACCTGGTTTTTAAAGGTAAATTTCCAGGTAAATTGATTATAACAGCGCTTTGATTCTACATGTATTTAAAAACTAAAAAAAAATATGCCGAAGTCAAAATAACAATAACACAGTTGCGCACTTGAGTTTTTGTGTGAGCCGCATTTCAATTGTTGTCCGAATTGCTTGCACGTCAGAGAGTAGACGAAAAAACGTTTTTGGAAAGTTTCGTAAGTCGGCGGAGCAACCTGTTCAGGGAGCTGTCTCAATTTGTTTGCGCAGATTTCTTAGAAACTGAGGAGCCCACACAATGCCCAAATTGGGCTGTTTTGAATGCCAAAGTCTGACAAACAAAAAACAGTCTATAAATATGTCACCCCACTAATTACTGTACAAAAATTTCCATAAGCTAAGCTCGATGTCGTAGGAAAAATAAACTTGGTCTTTATGCTATGGTTTAATTCTTTAATCAAGCGTAAATGTTATCGTTTAGATCAGTTTATTTAATAGCCGAGCATATGGTTACATTTAATTTTATCAGACATAATGTTTGCCTTAATCGATTAATGAATGCATTTGTTGAGTAACCAATATTGCTAATATTATACGGAATTTGCCTTATCTTTTTTATTAGCTAGTGATCAAAAATAGAAACGTGATGTCTATAAGAGGTAGCGCAAATCTTGAGTTTGCTATGCCGTATTTTTGTTACAAATATTGATCAATTTGAACAATTAGCAATCTGACATTTCGGTAAACATTTGGGCTATCAAACTTAGACGGAATGATTTATCTTTTTACGGCCGCTAAACGACCGCAGATCGCTGAAAGCTGTTGATAGCGTTGGTTGCTTTACTCCAGGCACTGATCTCACAATATTATTATATAAGTCACGACAAATGCAATTAATTCAATCCGGTAATGGCTAATTTGCTGGAACTTATGCATAAATAGAAAAAAATCCCCCAAGGGTCTAGGGATCTCCCTTAAAACTAAATAATGCAATAAATTTAAATTGCGGTTTGAACGGCTGACTAACATTGTATGGCAACTGTCAGTTGTCTGTAGTTTATAGCTAAGTTTCGACGGCATTAAAAGTGCATTAGTAAATAATAATAAAAGCCGAAAAATTTATGGCTGGCCATAAAACCATATTTAATGCAGTGGAGGGGCCAACAAAAATTTATGAATCTAATCGCTATCGCTAACGCCTCTTAATCGGATTGAAAAGTACTGAAGTGGTGGAAATTTCAGCAAGATAGGTGGGCCAAAAAAAAAAAAGAGGCTGCCAAAGTTCGATTTGGCCAATAGAATACTTGATGCCGCTCTTGTCCTACACCAAGGTGCTAATAAATTTCCATTCAGACAGATTTATTGACAGATTGTCGGACGAGTTCTTCTCCAAAACCGAATCGGAATTGGTTACCATGAGAGGTGACCGTGGCAGTAAATCAAATAGGCTTATCTAAGAGTGGGGGAGCTCTCATAGATTGCACGGCCATGCGGACTCCGGACTCGAAACGAGATACTTCCTCTTGACCCAACCGAAACACGTGCTAACTACACTTTATTCACTTCATTCACCTTTTTTTCGGCTGACTGGAAATGGGGATGCGGCCATAAAGAAGGAACCCAAGACGTCTGGCATCAGATTACGTTAATTATGTCATAATTGGGCCATATCGCTGGTCCATAAACCAGCCTTTGTCGCCTATACGATGGATACGTGACAAGGCAATAGCAAATTTTCCATCCGTGCTTCAGTTTCAACGACGGCAGTAGATTGGCATTTTAATGGGAATTGGCTCTCCTCTTAATTTATTTTAATGTTATTCGCTATTTGTTCCAATTGCTGCCAACATTTCCACACCATTTCCATTTTTATTTTCATTTCCAGTTCCATTTCAATTTTCATTTCCACTAGCAGCGAGTGTTTGCATTCAGTTTTTCAAGTTCAAGTTCAGGCCCGAGAGACTCAACCTCAACTCACATTCCCATTCGATTCGATTCGGCCCAGTGGTTGTACACTCGGAGAAAATGTGTTATCTAATGTTTGGAGAAATTTTCTTGAACGTGTCTGCTTAGATAAATGTTAAATTTGTTTCCAAAAATGTATAGTCAAACTGAAAACAAATATGATCATATTTTGCAACCAATGTTAAACAAATAAAAGGTAGTAAAAACGTATGAGTTTTACAATCCTTCGGTGTATAACTGCGAAGTAAACGATTATAGATATATACAAATTTTAGCAACGTAAGTGTTAAATTTGTATACCAAATATTTTGTCAAACTAAAACTGATATGTATTTTGCAAATATTATCATATTTTGCTACCACAGAAAAACAAATAAAGATCTATTAGCCAATAAATGGAACTAAAAATGGTTACAATCCTTACAGTGTATTACTGCGAAATAAAGGATTTAAGATATAGCAAAACCATAAAAACGCACTTTCCGATTTATACGTATATATAATTTTCGCAGTGCGGCAGTTATTATCAGATTCTTAACATTGTTTTCGCTGTTCTCGAGCAGTGGGAAACAGAAGGGACTGTTTGGATAAGTGGACTTGGGAGCTTCAAGGGGTCTTATCTGCTTATCGACGCGCATTTTCGCACTTGAGTTGGCTATCGAATTGGGATTCGATTTGAAAGTAACCACTTGTCTGGGTGGAAGTGAATGGTATGGTTACACAAAATAATGCATCGTTTGCGATCGTAAATCATACACTTGAATCGAGTTCCTTGACAATACAAAGCTGCAGTTTTTGTTCTGCTTGCTTAACTCGTTTCTTTCCTTTGTTAATTTTTTCGTCAGCCAGAGGTTTTAAACATATTTTTAAATTTTTTTTGTGGATTTAATTGGCTGGTGGTTTTTAATCAGAAACTCACTCACCTCACGCCGACACACAAACACACGCGCAAACGCACAGAAAAACAACTTTTCAAAAATACGAATCAGCTGTTTTGACTTGTCTGTTTTAAATAAGGTTCTTACACTCATTTTGCAATGCCTTCAAAATTAACTGGATCTCAGCGAATTTTCGTACAAAAACAAAAGGGGAAAAAAGGGAGTAAACTGACAGCACAGCAAAATTCAATCAACTTAGTTTCTAGATTTACCACTCACTTTGTTGTTGTTGTCAAATGGCGAGTTTTGCACGCACAACCTTAACTGCTGGAAAACTTTCTTTTGGAGTTTTTCACTCGCTCTTTTCGCCACGAGCGTTGGCACTGTAATGACTTACTACCTCGGCTAATTGAACGTTTTTATAATTCTGTTTCTGTTTTACCCGCGAAGCAGAGCCGTCGACTGCGGCAGCGACGTCGCAGTTAGGAAACACGAAGCGCTCAATTTGATTCACCGGCCGAGCTTCGTTTAACTGATAAATACCTTTCCGCCGGGTGATAATAGCCCATTGTGGTAATAAGGTGGCGTTATAAACCACTGGTATATGGTATAATGGAGCTGCCTTCCGAGGATCCCACTCTCATATAAAATGACCCATGATGCAAATATAAAAGGTGATCTAAACACGAGATCTGCTTTTTTCTGATGACGTTATTTTTGACTGTCTCTATCTAACGCTTTTCCCTCTGAGAGCCAAGAGAGAGCTAAGAAATTTATCGTCCTCGGGAGAGCTGAGTAACCGGTTAAAGAGAGTTAATGCAGTTACTCCAACTACGTTCCTATAGAGAGTTTACACTGGCACTCACTCCCGCAAATCGTGTGCCGCTCACGTGAGCACACTCTTACTTTCTGGCAAATTATTAAATTAATCTCTCGCCCGCATGAGAGACACATGGCGATGGGCAAAAGAGACTTTTACGATATTGACAAATTGACAAGCCCCATAAGGAGATTTACAATGCCACAGTTTAGAGCTTCAGAATTGACGTCAAGAAAAGAAAAGGCTGTGGGCTCAGGAAACATAGTATATAAAAATAAGTGGAGCTAAGAAACAGATATAAAAAATGTAAATCGTAGCAAAACACTTTTCCCTGTCAACATTAAACAAATTAATTTGATTAGTATTTCATTTAGATATTGGGATATCAAAATCCGAATACCTTTAGGCCAATAAATATATTTTATTTGAATTTGTTTATATGGTTTTCCCAGGCTATAATAAATAAATTTAAAACCCTTGTCAGAAAATGTTGTGGGATCAGGAAATATAATATAAAACAAATATCAGCAAGGCTCAGAAACAGCTATAACAATTTTAATTCGTAAAAAAAAAAATTTTCTGTCAACACTAAACAAAATAATCTTTAAAGATTTTGATCATCAAAATCCGAATCCCTATAAGACAAGAAATTTATTTTGCTTGCATTTGTTGGTATGGCTTTCTAGGCTAGAATAAAGAAATTGCAAATCCTTGTACTAGAAGATTAATAAATTTGTAATTGGAAATTATTAAAACAAGATTTCTCTAAAACTTCTTATTCTACTATAGTATATGTTTTCCCTGAGTGCAGCTATGCGCCGTAGACCGAGTATGGTGAGCGATAAGACTAAGGCCAGTTCTGTTCCCCAGTAGCCAATATCAAATATCAACTGATTTTGGTCTATAAAGAGTCGTAAAACACAATCTTGACCAGCAATAGTGAGGTTCGGTATACGTTTTAATACAGTCCCATGGCAGCCCCATGAATGAGCGATCAACTTAAACTGGGAAAAACGTAGTCACATGATTTAGCGGATTGTGGTTATCGGATTAGCCGAACAACCCAGTCGGTATAACCTTTCAGAGATCTCTTATCGCGGGGACTATAAGTATGACAGGTTTGAGTGCGATTCAATTGCCCATGCCAAATCATATTTGGCCGATCCATTTTAGTCCCTAGCGCCCACACTATCTCGCTATTAATTGTATTTCGAAATTTGAGATAGGACAGAGCGAGTGTTAGTGACGAAATTGGGGGATCGAAGAAGATATTCCAGCGCCTCATATTGATCTGCTGAGCTTTTTTGGGGCCTGTCGTTTGACGCAGTTAACGCGGTTTCGGATTTCCATCTTTTTTTGTCAAGATAACCAGTGTGGCTATGTGGCAGAGCAAGCAATTAAATGACATTATTTCAGGTGCAAAACAACGCTAGGTGTATTTTTATTTGATTACTGGAAATAAGCGTTGATGAAATGATTTAGCACTGAATAAACTCTTGAAAAGGTGAGTCACTCGCGGATTTGAAATCGATGGACATCAGTGATAGCATTTGAAAATTATTTACGAGTGTCTTGTAATAATTTCTTATCACAAATATAAACTATAAAATAAATGTAGAAGGTAAATTATGCTATGAATAAGAAATATGGCGTTCAGTCACAGTATATTGTAAGTGATAAGAAAGTATATTTATTTTTCCTACTTATATTTTTTAAGTTGCCTAATCTGATTTTACTTGTTGAGCTTAAGCTTTTAAAATATGGTATTAACCTCAGTATTAATGGGGTTTCAATATAAAAAAGAATTATTATGTTACTGTATAATGCACAGTCGCTGACATCTTAAGTTGCATGACAGTTTTAGATAACTAGTTTCGTATCACTTAAGTACAAATGCTTATAATCTCTATTCCTCAGGCGAAACGCTGTAGCTAAAACTAGCTGTGAATAAATTAACTAGATTAGTAAGAAAATCTGTTCCACTTTTCATTTGCGCTAGCAATTAGTGTCATTTAAATAATATCAGAGCCACAATAATGGCATTGCCGGTACATAAGTTATTTATAATATTATATTTGGGAAGGATTGTGGGCTGTTTAACATTCCCTACACCATATCCTCAGACCCTGGAATGTGGGCAAAATGGCACACTTTCTTACTGCTCATCTCGTTGCCAGGAAACCTGCAAGTACAAGTCCATTGGATGTCCTCCCAGAATTTGTGGTGGTCCCTGTGTCTGCAAAAAGGACTACGTAATCGATGAAAGCAAATCGCGCTGCGTTTTGTGGACAGATTGCGGTGAGAAACAGGTGGAAGTGCCATCCTATGAAGTGAGCAGTGTCAAATACTTTGGCTCCAACTATGGTTGATTGTGTATTAACTTTTAAGCACTTAAGTGATCCCTAAATTTTTAAAAAACTACTGGCAAACGTGATCTGCTGTATAATAAATTGTGGTGCAAAAAAAAAACAAAAAATCAGTGTTAGGCTGAACATTGGATGTCTCGATTAGAAGGCGCGCCCTGGACCGGGGGTAAATATAGTCATAAAGCTTGGAGCCCCGGGGACAATATATATACATATATCTCATATAGCCGCCATTGCAATCAAGTGGCTAGATAAGAAACGTGCCGCAAATCGGCCGAGCTGCTCGTTCACGTTCACGTGATGTGCACGCCGATCCATTCGGCCAGGTACGTTTACCCACCGGCAGGTAAATCAGCAACAGGTATAACCACAACAACCCAACGACAACCGCGATAATGAATAACATGCACAATTAAGAGCGGGCAATGTGCTAAATGGCAGCTTATCTTGTCACCGATATTTGGCTAGATTTGCAAGTGATCATCATGGGGGCAGAAATTCCCGACTTCTTAGCTCCGAGTATGAGACACAAATGGACTCAGCAGACTTGGATTACAGCAAACAGGTCCAATCATCGCTGTTTGAGTTGTCCGAGAGCGGCAAATAAATGTCTTAGTGCTGGGAAATGTGTGCCAGTGCAAAATATTGGGTCTGACATTACTCATACGCCATGTCTGCTATGAACAACACTCGCAGAACAGCAGATTAAATTTGCCATTAAAGCCCAAAAGTAGATTATTGTTGCCAAAAGTGGTGCAATCATGGAAGCAAGGGTGACCATCATATTTGCTATTTGTTTTTTATTGTTTAGTAGAAACAATAATTCTTAATCAATCTAGTAACCATTTAGTAGCCTTACATTTGCACACCAGTTTTCATTCTCAAATACTCACCCAAAAACTCAACTTTTACTTAAAAAATTATTTTTTTCGGTTTTTTGAAGCACAACAAAATGCCCTGCAGAGCCGGCGATACGGATTCCATTTCAGCTCGCTTTCAGCCAAGTGTAAGAATTGGAAATTGGGTGGAAGAACATTGCCTAGAAGAGGTAGTGCTTAACAGATAAATATAAACAAAATAAGTTATATTTTTATACTTTCTTTTGTAGGACAAAATAGTAAACTTCAAGAAACAACGCGATCGGGGCGAGCTTCTCGTGGAAAAGGCTCGCACTTTGTATGATAATTTCCACAAGGAGGTCGTTTTGGCTGCCCCCAAGCAGACTATTATTTTTGGTGCTGTTGTGCAATTAATGCCCATCTCTATGAACATTAGTGATATGGACACAACCGATTTGAACGCCGCCCTCTCGGTGGTTATTAATGAGAAGGTGGTGCGAAAAAGCCAGTCAATCAATGAGGACTGTGAACTTTCGGTGGCCCCCTCGAAACGGCCCTGTGTGCGCAACTCCTTCAGGATAGTCAGCGGAGATGGCCGCGATCGCACGGGGGAGAACATCAAGTACGGTCAGCGATTCCAGCTGCAGTGCATGGCCTCGGAACACGATCCCATAGTACTGTACAGTGGGCCCAAGCAATGTAACCTGCAGCAGGGCGTCAATGCCACCTATTTGTCCCACAAAAACGGGGAGCTCAATCTGAACCTGGGACTGGTGCATCGCAGTGTAGGAAATTGAGTATTATTATCATTATCATGAATATTTGTATTTTAATATTAATTTTAATTGCCCAGAAATTCACCTGCCCGGACAATGACATACCCCTGGCTTATACAAACTGGTTCTGCCGACACATTGATCCAAAGCAGCGTTTTGAAAGCGAAGGAGAAGATATACCGGTAAGTATATGCTCAAACTTTGATTAGGCTTGAATAATCACATTTATTATATATCATCGCAGAGCAATTCCCCATTGGTGATTGTACATGCAACCACAAATCGAAATCTAGCTGCCGAAAATGTTTTAACTCAAACCCTATTTGGCCCGGAGTTTCTGGTGTCAGTTCAAAACTATCGCAACATCTTCAAGCATGAGATCTGGAAGAATGTGTGGATTATCAGCAATGGATATCAGACTGGTTCAAAATCAGCCAAGTCTTCGTCTCACTGAGCATTACTTAGTGGTAAAAATAAGGGTAACGCAATTAGATGGTGTGTGAACTTGATTTTTATGAGGCAAAAATTTAAATTTCGCACGTTTACTTTGCCTAGCCGAGCCCCTGCTGTTATGACCTAGATAGAAATTGGCATTTGCGGGGTTAATTTGAAACGAAAATAGACTTAACTGGGGCGGTACTTAAGATAGTAAGTGAATAAAAAAACTCAAACAAAAATATTAAAATCTGGAATTATATTAAATCATTAAGTGGCACATGTCAACAAGTATGATGTAATATATTTATTTTTGGTATTCAAAAATTAATAAAGTATAAAAACATGACCCACCTTATCGGTGGTACTTCCTACATGAAAGTGTGCCACTTTGGTGATAAAACCACTCGAACGTAACACAGTGCCAGACCTATAAATATAGAACAGCCGAGCGGCATTCAACACACTCAACCTTTGCCATGTCTTCGGTTAACAAACTAGTAAAGTCTTTGATTCTGCTCCTTGTTGCGGCTTTGGTGCTCGGCGAGGTGGATGTGGCGGCGGAAGAATCCCGGATTATAGGTGGCCAGTTTGCTGCTCCTGGACAATTTCCGCATCAGGTGTCGCTCCAGTTGAATGGTCGCCACCATTGCGGCGGTTCCCTGATCTCCGAGACGATGATCGTGACAGCTGCCCACTGCACCAGGGGTCAGAGTCCAGGCCAGATGAAGGCCATTTTGGGAACCAACGATCTGGGCGCTGGAAATGGTCAGACCTTCAGCATTGCCGAGTTTCTCATCCATCCGCAGTACAATCCGCAGAGCCAGGACTTCGACATGTCGCTGATTAGATTGAGCAGTCCGGTGCCCATGGGCGGATCTGTGAAGACCATCCAACTGGCGGATTCGGATGCCAATTACGCGGCCGATACGATGGCCATGATCAGCGGTTTCGGGGCCATCAATCAGAACCTGCAGCTGCCCAACCGCCTCAAGTTCGCACAGGTGCAGCTGTGGAGCCGTGACTATTGCAATTCCCAGAACATTCCCGGTCTCACGGATCGCATGGTGTGTGCCGGACATCCAAGTGGGCAGGTGAGCTCCTGCCAGGGAGATTCCGGCGGTCCCCTGACCGTCGATGGCAAGCTCTTCGGTGTGGTGTCCTGGGGATTCGGTTGCGGGGCCAAGGGACGCCCGGCCATGTACACCTATGTGGGTGCCCTGAGGTCCTGGATCAAGCAGAACGCCAATGTCTAAATGAAAAACGTAAATGTGAAAAAACCTTAAATAAAAACTATTGCAACATTACTTTACACATTTTTCTTTACATTTTTTTTACTTTTCGTCTAAAAGATGCAAAAGTATTAAGGTAAAAAGCCGCAATATTCATCATTACTGGTAAACAAATATAAAGATAAAAAAACAATTACAATGTTTCTCAAACAGTAAGCCCAAAAGTATTCTACAAAACATAGAAGCTTCAAGCTGAGCTTAAAAAAATTTCAAATGCAGGCTACTTTTTGTTGATCCATAAAAATTAGTTCAATGTTTAGCTTACTACAATTTAATTTGGTTTCAAAGAACAAAAATCAACTATTCAAAACACAGTTTTTTATCAAAATCATAACAGCTTATTCGGGAATTTTACATGGGAAAAACACCACCGCTAGGTGGCGCCAAGATGTTGGCCACCTGTTCCATAGATGGCCATAGCTACAATAGAATAATTAAAAACACATTTACAATTCACACATTTTTATTTATAACTTTATCCTTTTATTTATATCTTTACCTTGCTCAATATTTTCCTTACTACACATTTTTTACGCGCTTAGTTAACTACTGTAAGTTTAGTTTAAAAAAGGTTATCGACCACTTCCTATGGCTTTTGGTTTCGTAAGTAAAATGTAAATGCCGCCTACAGTGAAGCTAAGCATAGCAAATGAAAAACAATGCGCAACTCTTGGCTCTTGGCTACCATCTGGATATAATATGTACTTTTTAGTCTTGAATAAAACAGTATTTAATCATAGTTATGTACACATTCTGCAGGATGCGATATGAAATTGTATACAGTATATACACAGTCGCTGTGAAGAATGCGTCCGTTATAAATAGAAGGCACTATGCACATTTGCATTAAGAACTAACCACTAGGGACTAACGCTATATATTTTGTGTGATATCGGTAGTTTGGAAACTGATATTTGTAAGTACTACAAGCTGGCTTTGTCCAACAAATAGGATATGTTGTCGTTGTGAGAATCCAACGAAATGAAATGCAACGGATTTTCAAAGAGAACGCAAAGTTACCCGAAATCTAAACATCTAAACGTAATTTGGCATAAACGCAACGCTCGTTCTCGTCTAAAATAAAATCAACACAAGACTGTTCCTAAATCGTATGAAAATAAATAAAATCAAAATTTTGGTTCGCCATTTAAAGAGATATTTAGGTAGTATTAGGTAGAGGAAATAATAAATGGGAATGCTCGGGTCACAGGCGAAACAAAGGCTATCACCAAATGCTTTCCAACTTAGACTTAGCCTAGGGCTTACTCACTAAAACATATATTTGGAATGAGGCTTTCGCAGAGCCATTTGATGACATTTGTAAAATTCATAAATAATCCGGACACATCTTTCGCCAGTCGTTGGCCATGGGAATAAGTCAAGTACACAGGAGACAAGGTTCACACTTTCCGTAAATTGTGCTAAATGTTTACAAATTTAAATGCAAAAATTGCGCTACGACTTCGTTTTGTTGGCCAGCAATTGTCAAGTTTCAATTATCAATTGTCCTTGGGCCTGGCTCCATTAGCCTAATCCTAAGTGCTCCGACTTAGGTCTTATTAACTTATAGCTACTGTACAGCAGTCGTTATCTTTTCAGTGTCTGTTTGTCTAGTCTGTGGAGGTGTGGTACTTAAGGCTAAGTAACGTCTAATCTGTTGTTTGGAAACATATAAATTTTAATAATATTTATATAGCATGGCAAGTGATGCTGCTGCTGCTGCCGCTGCCACAATCCGTTCGTCCCACTCCTTATTGCACATGCCTCGGGGAATCTAACTACTCCAGCTCCTGCCGCCACTTCATGTCCTGTCTGCGCATCCTTTTCTGGCCAGGCCGCTATGCATGTGGTTGTTGGTGTCGCCGCGATGTGGGCAACAGGAGGTTGCCCCTCGCATAGAAGTAGCCTCACAACTTGGAGCTGTCGTAGTTCTCGAGGGTCCACTGTTGGCGGTTGAGGCTGGTGTTGCACTCCTCCATCATTAGCTTGTCCTTGCTCTCGCTGATGGCCAGACACTTGCCGGAGGTGCCGTGGTGCAGCTGCTTGGTGTTCTCGCGGTAGGTCCAGAACTAAAAAAAATGGAAAATTAAAATACCATGAAAATTTAAATTTGTCAATATAAAAATCTTCAACTACGATTATTTCAGATTCAAAAAACGCTTTACCGTAGAAATTTTAGATCAAATAAACACACCCACAAAAGTAAGACTGAACTTTAAAACAGGTTTTGAAGGTTGCGCTCATATTTACAGACATTTACTTAAAGCACCAATGTGTGATGTATTTTTCTTAAAACCTAGTTGCCCTGAAGTCATTAAAATAATTTTAAACAACCATAATATTTGTTTTTTTTTTAAATAAATGTCTCAAATAACAATATTTATAAATGTATGACAACTTTCAGGGCCTTGCTTACAAAATGACGAAAACCATTGGTGAAACACTATTAATATAAAATTTAAGCTTTTCAAAATTAAATTGTCGTTGTCATGAGGATAAAAAAGAAATTATACAAATTTTAAATTGTGCTGAAGGCATATTGATGCTTGCTAATTTTAAATATCAATGGTTTCATTTTAAGGTATCAATTTTTAAAAGCAGATAACTTTGATTTTATTTGTTGTATTTTTTAAAATTTATAAACACGACTATGTCACAAAGGGTTCTTAAAGCTTAAGTCTCCATTGTCATTGTGTTTCTCAAAGCTTAAATTCCGCCCTATTCTTTTACACAATGCTTATATTCCCCGCTACTCTTATACCCTTGTGCATTTATTTTATGCACTCACCTGATTTCCTTTGCCGCCGTGGCAGCCGAAGAGCGTCACATCCTTGCCGGCATAATCGAGACAGGAGTCGTCGCGTCGAATTTCGCCTGCCTTGCTCAGCATCCAGTACTGGGAAAATCGAGGGGAAAACACATTAATATAAATTGTAATGGCGGGGAATGCGTTTGCCAGTTGCCAAAAGTTTTTCCAGGGCTACAAGCGCACAACTTATTACACACTAATGTTTTATTCAATTAAATGCCAAAAAAGCAGCTCGGTTTTCAGTGTGTATATCCTTGCCTTTGTCTGTGTGTGTGAGTGTATGTGAGTGTATGTGAGTGTTGTGTGTGTGGGGTGGTCGCGTCTGTGTGAGTCTGGATTTTGTCTGAAACTCGCTGGCCATGATTATTTATAATTTAAAACACGTTGCCATTGCCAGATGGCCTGAGCTCGGTTCAGATTCTGCTGGTGACTGAAATTGCCATTGTTTGCCCCGCTCCTGCCACGCCCCCTGCCTGTCCCGCCCTTCCCTTCCCTCTCTCTCGCTCGCTATAAGGTCGTGACCAGCCGCCATTTTGTGTTACCATTTCCGCTTCCGCACCGCCAGCCGGATGGGCCTCCGTCTTTATTTTGTTTATAATGATGCCAGGACTGGAATAATGATGAGATTGGTCAGCGCAGCGATTGTACCATGAATAATTACTCTTATTGTATGACCGGTTCAATTAAGGCAGTTTCAATGACGCCTAGTACAGTTCTGGATACAAAAACTGGTAAAAAAAAATGTTTCCATGCCCTCTTTGCTAGGTTATATTGATATATTAAGATACAATTTTAAAATAAAATGTATTTAATATACAATAACTACAAATTTAACAGGGTCTCATCGATTGTTATCTTAGCACGAAGGTTAGATTTAATAAAATTAATTTCTAGTTCAATAAAAACGTCTGTCAAAACTATTAAGACAAATTTCGCTGAATCCATAAAATTTCTGTTACTTTATGCTGATAGATTCATTTCAAGATACACCTATTTAAAGAAAAAATTTATTTAATATACAAAAATACAAATTTAAAGAGGCTTATTTCTAGACCAATAAAACGTTTCCCTATAAAAGTCCTTATACTATAAGTCTATTTTATAGCCGTACCACATACAGTCGGCGTATCCAGACTAATGCACACCCACTCACCGACCGCCCAAGGACGTTTTCCTTTGCACCGATTTAGGCTCACTACCCTACCACCCCGCCCCTCTCTTTACTGTCGTCCTTGGCGGTCTCAATTTGCATTTCTTTTATCATGTTTTCCCTTTTTCCCCGGCGCTCGTATTGGTTTTTCTGTGTGCGCGTGAGATGCGTTTTTAATTACGTTTTTTTTACCACTTCCCCAGTTTTTATCTAGTGTACTTTTTATGTATCTTCATTTTTTGTTTCGCCCACTGAACAAATTTGTTTGCGGGCTGGGCAAAAATATTTTTGCTAGCCTAGACGCGTTTTTTTTTCCGCATGAGGAGAATACTTCCATTATGTGGACACCCCCTTTTTTCAACCCACTTTTCGCTGGCGCTATCCTTTGACGATTCAGTCGAAAGCGTTTTATTTCCCCATTTTTCCCATTTGGCTGTGTTCGCTGGCTAAATTTTACGAAGTGCAAAATTAAAATTTGCGGGCAAAAGAGCGAAAAACGCATATTCTTCCGCGCTTATGTGTCTGCCTGGCAAATGTTGATTATTTTAGCCGCATTTCCGAGTGCAAACAAACATTTGGATGCATCTTTTTCAATACTTTTCCCCCTTTAAATGTGGCTTCTATTTTGTGGCATTGTGTGTGTGAGGGCGGTGCTTTGGGCAGTGGGCGTGGCAGTTGTCTGTCTGGGGCGATTCTAGAGCAAGCGGAACGAGGTCAACACTTTCCCCCCGCTCTTAAATGTTGAATATACAATAGTCTCACACATCCGCAGTGTAAAAGTATCTGAGCTTGTTTTTAATACCTGGTATTTGTAAGAAACAAGGGTGTGTTGTATTTGTAAAATGAAATGTTCCTACATTTCTGTCTTCCAAAGCATATTTTGTAAAAATTTGTAAGCAAGCAAGCATTTTCAAAAATGTTAATATTTGTTAAGGTTGTGATTATGTTTTTTATGGCAAAAGGGTGTCGCGCAGTCGATAGGATATTTTCTAGTTTCGGTTTCAGTTTGTGCGTGTCTGTGAGAGGTTCCATTGTTGCAGTTCATTTACTTGCATTTGTGTTGTTCGTACTTTTATTGTAGTTCAAAATACTTGTAACTAAAGGTTTTTTTTGTGTGAAACTTTGAGGTATTGGTATTGTAAATGTGGTTGTTTTTTAGCTAGCTGAACGATGTAAAATGAGAAAGCTAAAGCCAAAGTCATGTAAACGATTTATCATTTGGCATTGTATTTATGATTGCGTTTTAATTAATTTTCGTGACATGAGATAAATCGACCCCAAAATCCTCAAAATATGCAATTCTGTGCGTGTAAGTGTGTATGTTGTGTGTTGGTGCGCTTGTATGCATCCTGAAAAACTGTTAAATTGTCAATGAAATTTCAATTGGCAACTTTTATTGATAAATACTTTCACTTTAGCTAGGCTAACAAATTGAATATGAATTGTTTGCCCGAGAGCAATAAATTCACTTTATTTATATACTCTACAGATTTTGTTATTGTAGCCACAAACTCCGTCAAAATTAGTGCTCAGAACCGCAGGACTTTCACAAGGGTAGCAGTTAACAACGACAAAAATATTATTGTTGTCAGGTATTTTAAGGAGGAAAAACACCTTTCTAGAAGAGGACTTCCCAACAGGCACCAAAAATCAAAAACAAATTAAGGGGACAAATTTCAAACAAAGAACGAGGAAGAAATCAGTTAAAGATTACGGGTATTTAGTTGAATTTTAGAGAATATAAAGAAAGTTTTAAGTAGTAAAGTTAAGCCAGAACAAAAGAGTTAAACCAGTTATTTGAAAGACCTACAGTTAGGAAACAAAATATTATTTATAGATTTAGTGTTTTGAAAATTGTGTTGGTTTGTTGAATTCTCTTTTGAGAGGAAACTGAGGAAAGGAAATGAATTTAATTTAGGCAGTTAATTTAATAGGTTTTTTTTAAAAGAATTTATAAAAAATATTTGAAGTTGTAAATTGGTTAAGCGATGATGGTGTTATGTGATGTGACTTGAAGGAGTATACTGTCTAGTGTGAAACTGGGTTTGGTTTTAGTCTAAAGTTATTAAAGCAAGCAGGAAAAATTAACAAAAAGATACCAATAAATTAAAAAAGAATGGCATTAAGCGTCAACTCAAAAACAGGAGAGTTCACAACCGAAGCAGAAACAATTCCCCAAGCAACGATATCGAGAAATTGGAAATCAGGGACTCTGAATCGCCGCCTCTTCCTTTCAGAGTTCAGAGTTCAAAGTTCAGAGTTCAGAGTGAAGGTGGATACCTGATTTCCTCCTTGGCCGTGACACTCATAAATGGACACCGGCGCATCCTCTTCGGATTTCTCTTTCGCATCCAGGCACATGCCGCTAGGCTCGTTGGCGATCTGTAATTTAAGTTGTCTTTATAGCGGAGCCATCTAACAGCTATTCAAGGAAGGAGTCTTAGGGGAGTGTGACACCCAAATGCCCGAGTTTAGAGTTTTAGTAGTAGAAAAAAAGGAGTGGAGAAAGTAGAGAAAGGGGGGAAGAAGTTCGATGTTGTTCCTGGCGCGGTTTTCATGTCACTGGACGGAGTTTGTGGCGGTCGCAGTGCTCACTAGATGGTCTAGATGGCCCAGATGATGGGCTAACAAACCTGGTTTCCACCCTGCCGATGGCAGGGATACGTGCCCACGGCCTTCTTCTGGTGCTTCTTTCCAGCAGGTGCGTCCAAGCAGGTGCGACCGCCATAACCTAGGTTTCTTATCTGCGGAATTGGATAGTGTTTATGGGTTGCCGTTTGTTTTCGTTAGCTTTGGTATTAGATTTGGGTTCAGGGTTTCGGAATGTGGGGTTAAGAATGTTATGCAAACTCTGAGAACTTACCTCTCCATGGGCCACCGAATCGCCGGGAATGAAGAGTTCGGGGTAAATGTTGTCCAAATACCACTTGAAACTCTTGCACTTGAGATCTCGCCTGTGTGGAAAAAAATGAACATTGTTTTGGGTTTTTGTTTTTAAGACATTATCACATTAAGATATAGGGAAGTGGCACAGAAATCACACAGATCGGACGTCTATATCCTATAGCTAGTATGATAGTTTTCGGAGACTAAGCAATTTCGAAATACTAAATCCACTCACCGTAACTTCCTGCGATCGCTGACATCGCCCCAGTCGCCCTTGTCATTGCCGATGCGATGATAGTAGTACTGCGAGTACTCATCCATCCAAACCTCTGCCAAACGCACGGAGTTCTTCTTCAGCACATTCACGCCCGAACGCCACTGCAATTGAAGGGAACCATAATGGCCATGAGTGGATGGTTTTGGGAGGTGGTTGGTGCAGGGAAATCGCAATCAGTGGACGGCTGCCGGTGCCGGAGTCAATGGAAATATTTGGCCAGCAAACAGAGTCGAAGGACGAAGGAGGCAAGAGGCAGGAGCAGAATGGGCGACCGAGCAGAGTGAACAACAAAGCCTAATTACCTGAATGAGTAGCTTTTGCTTAGTGGCATTAGGTGGCTCCGGTTCTCAGTCCTTATGCGGTTGTTTCTGGCCATCTGGCCATCTGTCTTGGCTATCTTTGCCTTTCAACCCCCTCCCCCAAAAACCGGAACAATGTCTGCCCGTTGTGTGTCTTGTTTTGTGTTCATGCGTTCACCGTACAGGTGTCTGTGGGCTCAGCTTCATTGTCGCACAGCAGGAAAATGCTTGGCCTAAAGGGAAAGTGCACCCAGTGTTTGCTCCTGACATTTATTGAAAGCGCCTGATAAGGTTGTAAATTGTGAGGCCGACG
The DNA here is from genome assembly GCF_025200985.1 of Drosophila gunungcola. Taxonomy (NCBI): domain Eukaryota; kingdom Metazoa; phylum Arthropoda; class Insecta; order Diptera; family Drosophilidae; genus Drosophila; species Drosophila gunungcola. Next base: position 1,854,061 of record NW_026453167.1, on the reverse strand, counting down.
GCAATCAATAGCTGATCAATTCCCTTGAACTCATATTGCATTGTGTAATCTTGTTGCTTAGAGATAAGCTTGATTTGTTCTGCATTGTTTGTTATTATTAGGGAGTAAGTTTAAAATGAATTTAAATCAATTTATGGCTATTAATATAAATCAAAATAGTGGGATTTTATAAACATTAAATTCTTTGTAGCTAATAAGAAAAATTAATTTAATATTTCTTTCATTATATTGTTCAATCAAAATTCTTTTTAAATTAAACTTCTTTAGAAAATAAGATGAAATAAATCAAATTAGTAAACCCTTTATTATTTTGATTTATAAATAATCTTTTTACAGCAAGGTCGAACACAAAACTCCCCTGGGATTTTGGCAGGTGTCCAATTGGTCAGCGCTACTCTGAGAGTATTGCGTGTGCCACGCCACTGACATCAAAACAGTTGCCAAACTTTTGTCAAGCGTAAACCGTTGATAATTGAGGCTGGTCCGAACTAGAGGATGATGTTAAGGGAACGTAGGGGAGTCACAAATACACACACACACACACAATCACAAACACAATCACCATTGCCATGTGGCAAAGACAGCCGCAATGCATGTCCATGTCAGTGGAGATGTGTGGGTCAATGTCTGTGCCATGTGTGCCATGTTGCTGCTCTGCGGCTGCCAATTGGCAAACGGAGTAGACGGAGGGGATCGGTATAGGGACACTGATGACCAAACACGAAGCTCTGGACCGGACTGGTAGCTGGTAGCTGGTAACTGGTCCTGAGGCTGCCCACACATGTTGGCTAAGAGTTTTAAATTCCAGCCAGAGACCCAATGCCAATGCTGCTTAATGAGCAATGGGGTTCGGCCAACGGAATTGGTTTCTCCTCTGTTCGCAATGATTTGCCATTTTCAGTTCGATTTTCAGTTTTCGGTTCTCGGTTTTCGGTTGTCTTTTCAATAATTGATCAATGGCACTGCACTCACCTTGTAGGGCGAACGTTTTCGGAAAATGTGGCCCACGTGGGAGCAGGGTACTATTTCCAGAGTGCCGCCGCACATCCAGGTCTTGAAGGACAGCTCCAGATTCTCGCCACCCCAGATATCGAATCCGGAATCGTAGGTGCCCAGTCTATCGAAGAATTCCCTGTCGATGGAGAAGAGTCCGCCGGCCATCGTGGGTGAGAAGACGGGTTCGGCAGTGCTCTGGAAAAAACAAACAAGGAAACATGAACAAAATCAAAGGGTTTAGAGCAATTTCATTTGGCTAATTGATACTCGGCTGCGAAGAACCAGAGATAAACACTGAGGAGGATGTGCCACAAGTGGCAGAGCACCTGAGCAAACTTTCCGCAGCCAGCCACCCCAATCTCTACTTCTCTTTTTGGATAGCAGAAAGTTTGCTGCCTCCCTCCTACTTTACTTTTTTTTTTTTGGTTACTTTCAACAACTTGCCACAAAACACTTGAGGCTACGTTTTATTTAGTATAACATTTTCATTGCTCGCTCCTTTAAAGGGCTATCTCTTTCACACTTTCGATACGCTTTTGCAGCAGAGAATTTTGTTTGTAATTGAATATTTGGTTTAGGGCCCTTGATTTCGCTTTTGGTAGTATTTAATTGGAGAATTTCATTCTATTTTGGAGTGCAATTAAATGTCTGGTATCTCTGCTCTTGCCTGAATTTGTATTCTGGCTTGTGCTGTGTTTGCACTTGTATTTATGCCAGCAGGCAGCTGTTATAAAATAATTAAAAATAAATACAGTTTTCCATTTGTTTTTAATTGTAAGGAAAATAAGTTTACAGCCCTATAAAACAAAAAGTTTTACGAAAATGCTGTCTGTATATGATTTCATTTTTTATTTTATTTATTTACAAGTAAAAAATTGTCAACATTTTTTAGTTAGTTACGGATTTATTAAAATGTTTAATATTAATCATTTCATTTCGTATTTATTCTCTTTTAAACAATAATTACTGTTATGCCAGCAAGACAAGGGTATTAATTGTGGCGTAATTGTTAATAAATTATCAGGAAATACGATTTTCTGCTCACTTAATATATTTATTGTGATTGCTTTTCATTTAATGGATTGCCGGCTGGGGAGACATCATAATAATTTTCGTTATTATGGAACAATGCAAAATATGCCACTGAGGTAAATATTGCGTATACGCAGCGTCGCAGGGCCAAAGGGAAACATCCATGAACAAGGATGGCTTAGCCAACAGATACAATTGCAGTCAAGTAATTGAGTTTCATGAGCGAAAAAACGCTGACAAACGTAAAACAGAAAATGGCAAAATAAATGAAATTGTCACGGCAAAGGCCCAAAGGGAAAAGGGAAAGGGGAAAAGCGATGGCACTAAGAGTGCAAGACGAAAAAAAAGTGTAACTTAAAGTCAACAAGAAGTACAGGATCCAAAAAAATATCCAGCTGCCGGACAACAAAGTGAAATCTCCAAACGCGACAAGTACCATTGTCCTTTTGCGGATGAAAAACCTCCGCAGGGGAGGAAAATTCGCAGTGTGACATTTAATAAACGCCTGCAACGGCTCACCGAAAAGAAGAGGGGTTAAAACTGAGTGGACAGGCCCAGCAATGTGGACAAATATGCGAAACGCACCGAGCAGAGGAAAGCGCGGGGAAAAACAAGTATTGCTGGCATGAGGGCGGCCATTTTTTGTTGCCACCGGAAGTGACAGAACAAATAGCAAAAGTGAAAAGTGAAAAGCGAAAAGCTTCAAGGTGGTTCCGGGGGGCTGGAGCCGTGGTTTTCTGCATGCGAATGTAAAAAGATTCCTTTTATTATTATAACCCACACCAGCTTCGGTTTTTATTTTGTACGCTTTTCCTGTGTGTGTATCCGTTTTTCCTTTCCGCTTTCTCCGCTCGGGAAATGGAAGTAAAAGGCAAAAAAAAAATGCATACATATGTATTGAAAACAAAAAAGAAAGAGTTCGCAGGAGCGAAAATAAACTGAAATGAAATAAAATGCAGAATGCTGAATAAATAAATATACACGAAAATATGAGTGAAGCGTGTGCTGCTGCTGCAGTTGCACTTGCTGTTTGTGCAAACAACGCTGCAGAACTTTTCGCTTTTCCAAGCCCTCTATCCCCCTTTTGCCCATTTTCCCTCTTTCCTCTTGGCCCGCGTGTGCTGTGTGTGTTTGCCATTGGCTGCATATAATGCGGCTTAAATGATTTAAAAGCGGGCAAATAAACGCAATTTTTATGGCCGTGTCATGTGGCGTTTCGTGGGTGCACAAAAAAAAAAGGAAAATTATGTCGACACAAGCCAAGGAAAGGTGGCAAATAAATTTTGAAATCAAACCGCAACTGGCGTAAATAATCTTTTTTATACTAACGTGTATTCCCAAATTTTAAATTCGTTTAAATAGTTTTGTCGCAATAAAAACATTAACCCGAAATCTTTCATTTCGCCACATAATTGGAAATTAATTAATTATTTTTAATTATGTAAATTACAATATAAAATTGTTGACTTACAAAATACAAACACGTCCCCCACATGAAAAGAATTTTCGCTTTCATCACAACAATCTATTAATAATAACAGAAAATAATTGCATTTTAAATTGTTTGTTTGCAACAAAGTAATAACATTGTGAAGGGCAATCAAGAGGCTTACGTTTCGGCGGACAAAGTATTTTTTCAATCGACCATTAAAGCTGTAAATTCCACAATAAAGTGGCAAAATAAATTTTTCAATAAGCCAGTTGTTCTTCTCACGCCGCTTTTCTTACGGATAATTTATTTGCACCAAATCCTGCCATTAGGCCCACTTGGGAAGTTGTCCAAATAGGGATTTATGGCCAAGAGCAATCAATTTTTCTCAAGAAATTTATAAACAAGCCAAAAGAAAAAAAGAAGAGAACACAAGACCCGGAAATAAAGCTTAAAACGACAGAACGTCAAAAGTAACTTAAGCCCATTTCTCATTCACTTGGCATATTTGGATATCAACATAAATCGCTAGCCATTCGTAATGGTTAAAGTGTGTGACACACTTTATGATGAGAAATGAAGGGCGAATCTCAGGGGACGGGTTGGGTGTCTCAACCGCAAATTAAGCAAGCGAAACCTCAGAGTGCGGTTCGGTTTTAAAGGCCTGGCGTTGTGAATAATGTGCTAACCTGCTGTGGCTTTCAAGCCAAGGCGCCTGTAAAAACGCCACCCTACCACCATAAAACCTCTTCCACGGGCGGGGCATCAACATATCCACATTAACATCAAATAAAACAGTCACGTCGAGCGGCAGGAGGCGCCGAAAAAAAATATGCCCAGGAATATCGTAAATGTCAGAGGAGCCTTAGGGCTGGATGATGGTGGTGGATCTTAGGGTGTTTTCCGGATGGGTGGACTTGGATTCCCTCCTGACACGCACCAAGTGCCGATGGGTCTCTTAGCTCACAGCAGGCAGCGGTCCAGGAGGCGGCAGGCGATGATAATGTTTAAAATATAGAGTATAGGGGAATCATACTAGGCGAGCACCCTATTAATATGGGAAACATCTTTAATTTGCCTACTTATGATACATTTCTTACAGGGTGCTGTGAAATTTTCTATAAATTTTTCTAGTTTATCTTTGTTTTTAAAATCACATTATTAGACCTTTAATTATTTATTAGTTTATCGGTGGTAAAACTGTTTTAGAAATTTTTAACATATTTGTTTATCTTGGGAAGTTTAAATTAATAAAATTATTTTCTTTATATTTTAATTTTATGGATGATGTAAATATTTCTATAAACGACTTCAACTGACTTATTAAGAAATGAAGTCATTTAAAAAAGTATATACATTTATTTCAGAATTAATAAGACCTTAAAAAAAATTAAATTTAATTAAAATTAAAATTATTAAATTATTCTTAAACCTTTATTAATTAAAAAAAAAGTATTTAAAGCTTTTTCAGAAATTATTATTTTATAATATTATTTATTTATTTTTTTCCCATTTTTAAAATATGTATGTTATATCTTGCAAAATGAAATTTACAAATTTTAAATAACCCTAAAAACAATAGGCCCCTGCTACCCTGTAAGTGGTAATATGTAATGCTCGAAAAAATAATGAAGACGTTGTCGGTGGGAGGCGAGACACGCGCAAAAAAAAAAAAATAAAACGCTGCTTGACATAATGTGAAGTTGACTTTGACAAGTGCCTGGGCCGTGCCACGCCCCCCTAAAAAAAGGCGACACCACACACACTGACACACTCACACACTCAGACACTGATGCAGGATGTAGAATACAGAGCACAGGATACACAATATAGGCTGTATTTGCGAGATGGCAAAGTGACAACTTAGCGGGGACAGCTTGAAAGTTTTATGCGCTCCTCCGCCTGCTATTTGCATTTCGAGTCATGCACCAAAAAGTCGCAATCTTCGCCAAAGTTAATAGTTGAGGAGTTCTTCAGGTCAATGGGCGACTGAAAAGCAGAGGAAGTGGAAGTGGAAGCGGAATAAGTAGCCTTGCATCTGCGTGGATGTATCTGCGAGCTACAATTTGGCTTATTGCTCGAGTGCTGCAAATCCTTTCCGTTCTTTTGAATGATGCTTAACCCACTCGGCATCGCTGTGCAAAGGAATCAGGCTGCTTAAAAGCGTATTTAAATGTTTAATGTAGCGAACACACACACCCACACACACAGAGAAGAAAGGGGACGGGAGGTTAAGGTAAAAATTAGCATAAAAAAGTTGTTTTAGTGCTCTGCTGATTTTGCTTTGATTACCGGTTCACTGGACTGTTAGCAAATGCTTAAGCGCCCCAAGCCCACTTCAAAACCCCTTAGCCATCACACCAGCACCATAAAAGTGGAAGACACAAAGTCAGAAGCGTAGTAGGTAACTTATATCTCTAGTAGTTCTTACATCAATATCTGTTATTCTTAGCATTACCTAACAATATTGAATAGCTTTACTTTGGCAAAGATTTTACTTTAAATTAAAAGTATAGCCGAAAAGGGTTTTAATGTTTAACTTTTTTGTCTAATTGAAGGGAAATACATCAGCTAAATCCAATTGATACTTAGTTCTCCTGGAACCAGTTCTGCTAAACGACATCGAAAAGTTGCAAGGCAGGAATTTCGATTAAAGCAGGATTAGGTCGGCTTCTCTCCATTTTCTCTGAAGCCCTTTTAGAACCCCTTTCTCACGGCGCCCCTGCCTCTAAAAGGGGAGTAATAAAACGCAGCAGCGATTTCCAGGCGCGAAAGCGCGTGCACAAAACTTTGTACGTTTTCAGTACGCAGCGCATCCTACCTCGAAGTCCTGGAGGCGTCGGCAAATCCCCTGGACCAAGTGCAATAAAAACCAAAGTGCAACTTTGCGTATTAAGCAGTAAAATCTGCCAGGGAGAAACGCGAGCGCAAGAGGAGGCGGCAGCTTAACTGCTGGAAAATTAAAAGAAAATGGCAAATGTTTGCTGGCAGGCTTTCCGCCACCAGTACACTTGAAACCTCCCCCGCACTCTTCTTCGCCACCCCCCAGGACATTACTAAATTACGTTGTCAAAATGGCAGAAGCGAGGCCTGGCCAACAGCACGTGCTTGACCTACCCAAGGACGGTCCGAAATTCCACGCTTATTTAATTTGTTCTGATGTTATTTAAGTTTTTAAGCCCGCGGACTAAGTAAGACGAAAGTTGCGAGATTCTTTCTGTCAATTAAATTCAGGATAATGTATGGTGAATTTGTCAAGAGCTTTGAAAACACATCTCAAATATTACAGTTGTATTTTAGACATTTTTCGGAATGTTAATTTACAATATTTTTTTCAAATTTAACAACAAATGTATATAAAATATTTGACTTCCATTTTAGACATTTTTGTTTATTATATATTGTTTATACAATATTTTTTTAAATTTATGCGCCTTAGTTCTAATAAGATTGTAACATTTTTCAGTGCAGTCATATTTTTCGCTTCAAGATGAACATTTACCTATGGCCTTGTCCGCATCCGTGGGCAAGGCCCTCCCACTTTCTATCTTGCCCACTTCCAAGGACTCTCCTCCTCTGAAACTTGATGAAAGTGTAATTTTTGGTTATGCGAAACGCGTGCTCAATTTGCATAGCAGTCGGGCAGATGGATGGCTGATGGATGGGAAACTTAGTAGGGTAGTGGAAGTGGAAATGGAAGGTTGGTAACTGCCTTCTAAGTACGTGCTTACATCCAGTTGATGAGCGAAAATGGACGCTGGTCTCAAGTCCTGCATAAATTATGCATGCAATTTGACGGTACGGCGAGTTTCCGGAAAATATGCACTTATTAGCAGTTAACAAAATGCAGATGGCTCGCTTACTATGACCCGTTTACATCTTAAGTAAGGGATTGTAGATTTTAAAGAGGAATTTAAGCTTGGGAATTTTTTAATTTTACGTGGCTTAAAAACTTTAAAAAGATACAGCTGAAGTTGGAAAGTGTATACGAATGATAATTAATTAATAAATTAAGGCTCTTGGAAGTAAGAGTATTCCTTTCAGATTGGCTATCTTTAAATCAATAGCACTGAAGCTTTTCTCACCAAACCTACAACGGCAAAAAAACAAAAAACCTCGCCCTTAATTCTCAAACATTTATCATTTCGAGGATGTCATTTGAAATGCCCCACATCCATTAGTTGGTGTAAATGGGACTTAAGACATGTTCCCCAAAAATGACGCTATGCAAATGAAGCCCAGTTTTGTTCGCTTTGGTTCGCTCCGTTTGGGCTGGTTTGGAATGGGTTAACTGGCAATTTGCTGGCGGCAATGCCGAGGGTCCCAATACCAGAGTCCATAGTCCATAGTCCACAGTCCACAGTCCACCGCAGCTAACCAGAACAAATGTGCCACGGACATGACGTCACAGTGGTTCCGTTCCGTGTCGTACCCCCCATTTCGGAATGGCAGCTAATTAATAATACGAAATTGCGCTGCCAGGAACTGGCGATGAAAACCAAACATGGCTGCCGTTTCAACATTTCCCGATTGCCTGACCGGCAATGCAGAACGGCACCCATGATAATGACGAGGAGCTGTGGCTGAGAAAAGCTGCCGCTAAATTCTATGCGCATGCACATTGAAAAAATAGTTATTATCAGTCACATATGTTAAAAAGTAGGATTTGTAAATTTGTCTCCATTTGGAATCCTAAAAATCTTATTTGTATAATACTTATTAACATGAGATACTTCTATTGTTTTAATATTAGATATTAAATGTCTTCCAACCCAAACTTCTAAAATATTTTCCTAATAAAGTCCAATACAATTTTTTGTACTATTTAAACTTGAATAATATAACAATTTTTTTTCCATTTAACTTTTAAAACTAAAAGACTATGATAACACAGTGAAACACATGAAATGTAAACAACATTTTTGGAGTTTAGATTGTGAAAGTACATACAAAATTTGATCGATATATGAAAATTTAAATCAATGCCTCTTAAGCCACAAGGAATTTTAAATTCCAGTCTTAAGCATTATAATGGGAATAGGCTAGTAGAAACAAAATTTAAAACAAGCTGATTTGAAGAATCACGCCTAGGGCCTCGAACTCAAAATGTCTACAACTTTTGATTACTTTTTTTTTAATACAGTTTTGCTAGTTTTGGTTCCTACTTTCTAAATCTAAAGTAAAAATTCAGCTTACATTGCATCATATAATCTTTTAATGACATTTTTAAGATTTAAGATAAATAAGATTATATTAAATGCAAAGAGAAAAGTTAGGGTATAAATAGATCAGCGATTATTTTTAAAAGTTAGTCAAGTTAGTTACAAATGGTAGTGGCACATATAAGTATAGGACCAGAAATTCTTACTTTAGGAAATAGTTCCACAAATAACTATTTTTAAAAACACCATTTCATGTCTATATTTCTGGAATGTTTTATTATTCATGCAATTTTTCGTACGAGCTTAGATGTCATAGTTTTGTTCGCTCTTCATTTTTATTGCATGCATCCTGAGAGGCATACAATTCGCCCCTCGCATCGTTTGCGAAAATTGCTTAAAAATGAACCCGACTCTGACAGTTGATGGATGGTCTGGAAAATTTGGCCCACAGTCGATCGTCCCCGCCCCCCATATACATATAGTACACCCCCCGTGTATATCCCGTCCGCCCACAACTCTCATCATGCGCGACTAAGTGTTTGCCTTGGCAGGAGGGGGGCGTGGCCAGTTGGGCTGGGCCTGCCATGGGTTAAGAGTCGCTGTGAACGCTTTAAAAATTTCATATATATTTTTAGTGCTTCTGTTGTTAGTGGCACTGCTCCTTCCGCTGCCTCAGCTTATTTCCATAGTTATTTTTCATGCATTTTTGCTGCAGCAGTAGCAGTAGCAGTAGCTGTCGCACAGTGGGTGCTATCATACTGTTGCTGCTCTGCCTTTGATGTTTTGTTTTCTTTTTTCCGCCCTTTTTTCCTGTTTTTTTTTTTTTTTGTTTGTGCTCGTTGAGTGTGCTGTGCATTTTTATGAGCGTTTTTTAATAAATCATGCGCCACGTAAGCCGACTTTCATGCACAGGATATATTTCCCTTCTCCTTTCCATTTATAGTATGTACGTATATTCGGGTGCGCCTGAGTGAGTGATTTGCATATGCTGCAAGTGCCAGGGCTGGAAAACTGCAGGCCACAAATGCACTTTGGCCCAATTAGTTTCCCAAATGAACTGCTTCGCTTTCCGTAAGAACTTCAATCTGCATCTCATCGGTCGGCCAGCCCTGGTCTCCATCTGTCTTCTGGGGCCACAAATCACTTCGACCACGCCCCCAACAACCATCGAGAGGGCCGTTAGTTTCGGGTTTAAGGGGATTTCCATACCCCCTTCCCTTCCCAAAAAAATGCTGCTGTTGTGCCCCGCCATTGGGTGCAAATTAATACACTTGCCAGCCACGAGGGAAAATTGCTGGACGATCTTGTTGCTGCTCATGGTGTTGCAGTTGCAGTTGCTGCGGTTTTCCGGCTATCATGGGTAAAGGGGGCTGTGTGCTGGTGAAAAAAAACAAACGAGCAGCCAACAAAGTTTTCTCTGTTTACTGGTGTGTGCTGGTTTTTGCCCTCTGCACATGGCTTAATATGCAAAGTTATGGGGGAAAGGAAAAGTCAGGGAGGCAAAAGGCGATACAGTCGAAACTCTATAACTCAAATTCTCTAGAGATCAGGCATTGCATTCAATATTATTTTAAATTTTGAGGGATGGATGTTGAGAAGCGGTGCTCTTATATGTTTCCAACAAAAATACAAAATATAATAACATATAAAATGTCATGCAATGGTTTTAAAGAAAAATAAGGAAAATAGGTTTATAACCAACCCAACACTTTAAAAATGTTAACTATAAACACTTCTTATATAATTAATAATGAATCTTAAGAACATAATTAATACAAATAAATCTAACAATTAACTTAAAATTCTTTCTATTGACTAGACCACTAATTTTAAGGTTAAACTTTGCAGCACTAGAAACATTTATTATAAAGAAACATATAAAGACCCCTGAATATTTTATAAAGGTTCTTTTGTAGACGCATTCTCTTCAATTTCTTTTCCTCTGCTGGCTCGTTAAAGCTGGCTTCAGTTGCTGGTTATTTTCATAATAATTTGGAATAATATTAGTGGCAGCCGAAAAACTGGCAACATTCTGCTGGCCCTCTACCCAGACGCTTTCGCTCAAAACCACTAAAGTGTAGCATACTTCGGGGTCGCTCATAAATATCTGATATAAACGTGAACGTGTGAGTGGAGTGTGTCTGCTGGCTACGCTTTTAATTAAAGAACGCCAGCTTTTAGCTCGATATAATAAACTGAAATATAGACAGAGCGAATAGGGCAGAAAAGAGCAAGCGAGCAGGAGTTTTATGAATTGCCATGACAAGCCCGCAGGCCACGGACCTAGAACCCCACTTTGCCCCGTTTTTCCCATATTTTCCCCGTTTTTCCCACCTCCCATCTCAACCATCAACTCTTGTTACAACATTTCAATTAAAAGTTAAACGTGCACGTAATTATGCGGACTACAAGGAAAATGTGTAAGTAATATTCCGCTGGCGCTGACTGAGCAAAAAGCGCATGGCGAAAATTAATTAACCAAAATGCTTAAAGAGAAAAAGTAAAAGCTTTGCTGAAAATTAGACGAAAAAAAATGCGAAAATCCCTGCGACCTAAGAAAAAACATTTTTTACCCTGGCACCGGGTTTTTAGTTACTTCCTGCGGTCGAGAAATTGCTCGTGCATGTGATTGGTTTTTCGTAGCCAAAGCTTAACCCCGATTTTTTCTCTCACTTTCTGTGAATTAACACCCACAATAGCCCGAAAAAAAGATGAAAGCTAGTCCGTTAATTGATAATGTAAAAAATTGAAATTGCACAAGAAATAATTGAGTACCAAGCAACGGCAAACACACAGACTTCTCCTCAATTTCAAATCAACTGAAATTGGAAATTTCTAATTCGGAAAGCTAACAAGAGCAAGCAATTGTGTTACCGAAAACAATTCCTCAACTTAGATATAGACGGATAAAAAGACTGCAGTGTAAATTCAAGGAAAAGGAAAGAAAAGGAACTCGGACTAAGCAAATGGAATTGATGGAGCATACTTCTACTCACACAAACCCACTCCAAAAACATGAATTATTAAGGACGATGGAGCAGTCCAAGCACAGACAAAAATTCAGAACAACAAATTATTTTAGCGGTTTTTTTATATTTAATTTTTGTAAATAAAGATCTTAAATAACTTGATAGAATTTTCAAAAGTTGACTGTTTAATTATAAATATCATTAACCAATAAAATTTGTAGGATAAATAATATTTTTTTTAAAATACCAACTTACATTTATTTTTTGATTTTTTACTTGATTTGATTTTTTTATATATATTAAATTCAAAATTAAAATAAATTTCTTTATCTTAAACGTGTACTATTTGTTCTGCCTGTAAAATCAGAAAATCAGCATGTGTGACCGAAAGAGACAGAGAAAAAAGGAAGCAAGTGGATTGAACAGCGATTAGGGCAAGCAAACACAAGAATTATGCCAAAACCGACAAGAAAGGAAGAGAACGAAACAAAGAAAAGAATGGAAACAAGAAACTCGGTCTTAGGGTGCCCCAGCCAAAAAAAAAAACGCAAATCGGGGTCGGGAATTGATAACAGCGCAGCAGCAATAACCAAAAAAACTTAAACATGGCGATGCCGAAAAACAAAAAATCTCGAACATCAGCAAACAAGAAAAAATAACAAATAAACTATACAAAAGCAAAGGAAAAAGCAGCAAAATTAAAATTTGTCGACATCCAAGTCGTAAAAATTTAAATATATTTGTGTGCGGCCCACACAAATGTACTGGAATTAATACAGTAGGAATAAGCTTTGACAGTTTATACACATGAACCAGATTACTTATGATTTACAAAGTAGTTGAAACCAGTTTAGGCTAATGAAAGTGCAGTTATTAAGAAGTAAATTAAAAAGGGCTTTTAGGTAATGTTATTCCAGTAATGGAAATTTTAGATTTACTTATATTCATGTAGTGATAATAAACAGCACAATGACCTGAACAAAATATATATTTTAAAGGAACAAACACAAGGGCAGTAGATATCGACTTACAATGAATAATCATAACCTTTTCTCCTCATCGAAGCTCCACTGTATATATTTCTAATGATCGCCTCAAAGCTTAGCTGTGTTTATCAGCTCACACTTTGCTCTCAACCCACAACAGCGAAAATAAGAACAACAATGACGGCGACGACCACGTCTCAACCTTCGACAAGCTGGGATGCCAAGTAAAGCCCAAGTTTCAGTTCCAAGTCGGCAATCGAGCGGCGCACAGCTCAGCGGAATCAAGTGAAATCAACTCAAAGATGATCATTAAAACCCTAGCGATCGTATCGCTATGCCTGGCCAGCATTCAGGCCTCGAAGGTGGGACCCCCTCAGTCTCAGATGCCGAAGAAGCACCTGGTCTGCTACTACGATTCCGCCAGTTTCGTCAAGGAAGGTATGCGTACCAGGCAATATTTCTTATTAAGTGCACTGTTCAATGTTATGTAACCTCCGCCTGGAAGTTGCTAATTAGAAAAGATGAAAACGAAATCGAAAACAAACGGACAAAGCTTATCGACAAATACTTGGAACTTGGCTTAGGTAGTTTATTTGCTATTCAAGTCAAATGTGAGTGCGATAATGTAGCGCACAACAAAAAAAAGCACCTAAATTGATCATAGTTTAAGTGATGTTTTAAACCATTTCAACCATAAAGTTTTTTTGAATGACATTGATTATTTGTTACCTTCGTTTAATAATTAATTGTACTTAATAAAGAGTCTTGGAAAAGGTCGACCATAGAATGTATGAAATTAAATATTGACCATTGAAAAAGGTCAAGCATAAGAAGTAAAATTTTTAATTTCGGAAACAATGATAACTAATTTTAATTAATTTTTTACCGTAGCAAAATACTTTTTAAAATGTATTAAAGTAACAAAACCGTTGAAAAAGGTTAAGCATAAAAAGTAAAGCATTTGACTCCGGAAATCAATGATAACTAACACTATCTGACTAAGTCTGTGTTTTTCCCGGTGCGTAAAACCTTCCTCTAATCGCAAAATCCCCTGTTTAATCTAGGTCTGGGCAAACTGGTAATCGATGAACTGGAGCCGGCTCTGCAGTTCTGCGACTATCTGATCTATGGCTATGCCGGGATCGAGCGCGACTCCAACAAGGCGGTGAGTCTCAACCAGCAGTTGGACCTCGACTTGGGCAAGGGTCTGTACCGCACTGTGACCCGCTTGAAGCGTAAGTACCCCAATGTGAAGTTCCTACTGAGCGTGGGCGGCGACAAGGACATTGAACTGGACAAGGATGGCAAGGAGCTACCCAACAAGTATCTGGAGCTGCTCGAGAGCGCCACAGGTCGCAATCGCTTCGTGAACACCGTCTACTCGCTGGTAAAGACCTACGGCTTCGATGGCCTCGACGTGGCCTGGCAGTTCCCCAAGAACAAGCCGAAGAAGGTGCACGGCGGCATTGGCAGCCTTTGGAAGGGATTCAAGAAGGTCTTCTCCGGCGATTCGATCGTGGACGAGAAGTCCGAGGAGCACAAGGAGCAGTTCACCGCGCTGCTGCGTGATGTCAAGAACGCCTTCCGCCCGGACAACCTGCTGCTCTCCACCACCGTTCTGCCCAATGTGAACTCATCCTGTAAGTGCTACCATTCACACATTCAGAATGGAATGGTTTACTATTTAATTAAATATTTTTCGCTTAGATTAATTTCGGTTTTTAGAGAAATATTGAAATATTAAAATTATTTTCTTGTTTTAGTAACTGAAAATTTAATTTAAACTAAAACCATGTTTTCTTAAACATAATGCTTTCCAATCAGATAGAAATCGAACATTTTCCACATTAAGTAATTAAATCATGCAGTTTGATAAGCATTGTATATGAAACATACAATTTTGAATTCAGTGTACATATCAGAATTCTTGCGACCTTGATTTGTAATCTTATAATTTTCCCCCAGTGTTCTACGACATTCCTGCCGTGATCAACTATCTGGACTTTGTGAACCTGGGAGCCTTCGATTTCTCCACACCCCAGCGCAATCCCGAGGTGGCCGACTATATCGCACCCATTTATGAGCTGAGCGATCGCAATCCCGAGTTCAATGTGGCCGCCCAAGTGAAGTACTGGCTGCGAAACAACTGTCCCGGCAGCAAGATCAATGTGGGCGTGGCCACCTACGGTCGTCCCTGGAAGTTGACGGATGACTCCGGCGATACGGGAGTTCCCCCCGTTAAGGACGTCAAGGACGAGGCTCCCGTGGGTGGCAACACCATGTTGCCGGGCATTTACAGCTGGCCAGAGGTGTGTGCCCTGCTGCCCAACCAGAACAACGCCTATGCCAAGGGTGCCAATGCCCCTCTGACCAAGGTTCAGGATCCAGCCAAGAGATTCGGGTCGTATGCCTACAGGGCGGCCGACAAAAAGGGCGACAATGGCATCTGGGTAAGCTTCGAGGATCCCGACACCGCCGCCGAAAAGGCTGGCTATGTGCGCACCGAAAACCTGGGTGGAGTGGCCCTATTCGACTTGTCCTTTGACGATTTCCGAGGACTTTGCACCAACGAGAAGTACCCCATCCTCAGGGCGGTCAAGTATCGCCTGACCAACTAATATGGGTGTCCTTTTGATTAATGTATAAATGACCATGTGAATGAAATGCTTTATCAAGATATATTTGTCCCATTAACTTTTGTAATGTCATAAAGAAACGTAGAACATGTATCAAATAGTTGCTTCAATTAGTGTTTATTAAGGGTGGCAAGAAGGTCTCGAAGGAATATATATTTGAGGTAATTGCCGTTTATTATGTGTTACAGTAGGCTAACACAAAAAAAAAAAAAAAAATTCAACAAACATTTCTTTTTAAACCAGTTACTTAAACATTTGTTCATTTAATCCGCTATAAATTTCTGTACACTTAATTTGCTTCTTGTATTTTTGTAGCTTCCATACACATCGATATATAGGCTCGAAATAAATGTACCGAGTCGCTGTTCATAAGTAACACAATCGCAAAGGCCCAGGGGAATATTAAGCCATTAGATGTGATTTGTGTGCCCCCCAGACTTTTAATGCTCTGATGAATAGCCGAAATCCAATTGACTTTGACAGAAAATACCAAATCGGCTCCATCATTAAAGCAACCAGAGTGGCTGACACCCCCCAAGAACCATGGAGTACCCGAAAAGCTGGCAACGAAAGCTCTGAATTGACTGCTCAACATTTGTCATTGGAGCGAAAACGTCGAAAATTTCGCATACGCAGCGCGTTGCGTTACACACTCAAACTCGGTAGCTGTATAGTAGCACTGTGTTATGCACGATTTCACATCCACAACAACAGCTAAACAGAGGCAAAAGAGCCGAAAAGAAATGAAATGAAACGTACAATAGCCGAGATGAGAGCAGCTCTATCTTCAGTCCTACCCAATCCCCATCCAATTTGCCATTTCTTGGGGTATTAGAAAACATTTACCTTTCCGCACAGGCCCCATTACACTTGCATATATATGTGGCTGGTTGGAATGAGAGCCGACGAACCATGACGACAGCCTAAACAATTTTTAAAGGTAAACTTTGCCCACAATTTTATATTTACAGAAGAGCTCCTGTAAACACGACTTTCTCATAAGATACTTTGCAAAAGGAAGCAACGCTTTAGCTGTAGTTCAAAAGCCATAAAAACATATAGCCACACTGCTTGGTTAAATTCTGCATTAACTTTTAGCTTGAAAACGTCTTTATGACAAAATAGTGTCAAGCTAAACGCTAATGACAATCAAAATGTAATAAATCGAATTCTAGTTAGGAAACAATTTATTCATGTTCATATTACAGAAGTTCTCCTGTATTTTGGCTCAGCTACAAGGAGGGAGTGGAGAGCGCGTGCTGCGAGGATTTGGCACTTCAGGCACACTCTTCTTTATGTATATTTGGCCTTCCTATGTATAGTTAAACGCTTTGGCCAACATTGCGTATGAGTGCTCCGTGTGCGTTTGCCTTTGGCTGCCGAAGCACGCATATTGCGCATACGCCCTGGCAACGCTATCAAAAAAGTTTTTGCCTTAGCTGCTGCTACTCTTTATACTCAAATAATTGGATTAGTGTTTCAACGCCCTAAACACAGCAGCCAAATGGGTACGTACTCGGATCTGCTTTAGCTCCATGTGAATTTGTTTGCACCCGTAGTTTTATTCCAGATTTTTTCTCGTTGCGGGTATTAGTTTTCACTGCCTTGCCGCACACGTATATATATATTTAACAGCCTGCGGTGTTTCACCAACGAAGCGAATTAGTTTTCATGTTATTTGCTGTGGTTCCCAAAATGTTAAAATTTCCATATTGCTTTGCCCAGGCAAATAAGGGATACATATATAGGAAAAAACGTTATGTTTTGTGGGGAATGTTGCGATGTAATCAAAAGAGAAGCTTTTACAAACATAGAACAAGTAAAATAAGTCTTAAGCAATTTTCCGACTTGGACTCACAGCTTGAATTAAGTTGTTTGAAATGATTAACTGCCTAAGATTTGAAGAATTTTTTTATTTTCAAAATTGGATTTGATTGATTTGCTGAAGGCAAGTAAAGCCATTAGCCAAGTCCCCAGCTCTTTTTCAGTTTCAATTTGGTGATTTCACTTTGGAAAATATAAAAATATATACAGCGCAAACTTTTACCTTGGAGCAGCACAAGCAACAGCACAAGCAGCAGCAGAAGGACCCGCCAAGGAAATACAAACAAAAGCTGAAGTAGCAACTTTGAGTGCAGGGGAAATGGCATTGCCTATAACGAATATGTATTTTTGATTCCCCATGCTAGTGTTATTATTGTTGCTGTTGCTTTTACTTCTACTGCTGCCAACTCGTAACAAGTTAAGCAACTTTGGACAGACATCAGAAGTTGCTGGGAGGATTTTCGTTCAGGCAGCCTTGGGACTGTCAACAGCTGTGCTCGGCATCTGAAAATCCCTGATGGGCGGTAGAAGTGTATGAGTTTACATCCCAATCCGTTGAGTTTTGTTTCAGCCAGGTGGCACATGGCATAACTCAAACAGATATTTGAAATTAGCAATCGGTTGAGAGAAGATACAGCTTTAACAAGCAGCCAGCCCTTCTTTCAATTTTCCAGCAAAAACTTTTCGCTGTCATTTGCAGGGCACAACGTCGGCCATTATCTCCTCCCTCCCCAAAACGCACACATGGCAGAAAGCAGGCAGCATGCAACATTTATGGTTTCCAGCAGCAGTTGCCTTCCGCAAGTCGCTGCTCGGCAAATTGCCAATGTTGTTGCAGACGGGAAATGCTTTACTTGATTTAGCTGCTAAGTGCAACTTGAGGCGAGGACGGAGACAGAGACACAGTTTGCCACGCCGCATGTTGCCAGTTGCCAGGAAGCAGCAACAATTCCGGCCTGCGAAAGGATTTTTCGGCAACAATCCTGCCATAAATCCCCATGGCGCTTGTAAAAACAATTATGCCAGATATTTACGCCGCAAAAGAGCGTTGTGCCAACAGCAACTGCAACAGAAGCAGCATAAGCAGCAGCCGAAACAGGCAACGAAAATTTGCCGTTAACATTTTTGGCTTTTAATTGCAGTGTCATGAAGCTTTTCTGTTCCGCTCCTTCGCCTCAGCCATTTTCAATTTGCGGCGTATGCGCAATATATCGCCTATGTGTGCAGGCATTAAGGCAATTCACACACGATCCAAAGAGTGAACAGTGTAATTATGAAATTTTAATTAAAACGTTAAACAAATAATAAAAATGGAATGAAATGGATAGCCGCCAGGAATCCTCGATTGCATTTCCGCCCGAAGGTATGTAGCAAGGCAGGTGAAAAGTGGAAAATGGCTCAGCCAAGGTGGACTTTTCCCCATTTACACGGGCGGCAGCAGCTGTCGGCGAATCTGAAAGCCCGTCGACAGTTTCGAATGTCCATTTGTGAAGCTCCTTTGCCCCCACTGCTAAGTGTGTATGTGCGCGGGAGTATCTAATTGCTTGTCAGAGTGTGGGGAAAGTTTGTACGTGTTGAGCACAGGCGGTCGTAAAATAACAAAAACATTTCTGCGTTTTCAAACCGCGAAAGAAATACTTCAAGCTTGTAAGGTAATAATCTAAATAAATAAAATGTTGTAGATGTTAACCGCTGCTAAAAACTAAGATATGCCATATATATGTGCTAAACTGCAAGTAATAAATAAAAATAACAAATTTTACGGTAAAAAAATTATGCTTATAATCAAAACGCTATAAATTCATTAATTTAAAAACCGAATGATGTATTCATCTTTATTTTACTGTACTTAAACTTCTGTATAAACTCTAAAATCCCCATAATAAAAGGGAAATTACAGATTAAGAATCCTCCTTTTTTACGGCTATAACTTTTATATCCCTTTAAAAATTCTGAAATTTTTTACGGGTCTTCGCCACTATCCTGGTATAAAACTAACCAAGGCAGTAACTTTAACTTTAACGTCGAGCCAACTTGAGCATAAATTTGCAAACTCATCTGAGCAAGGGAAACGACTCTTAGTTCTAATAGCGTATATAGCAAACGACACTTTTGTGGCCTGTACGTGAGGATGACGGTTTGTTTCCGTTTCCCTTTTTTCCTTTGGCACGTGAATGTGAGCTTGTGTGTTTGTATTGACAGCCGCATTCCCTTTTCACGGCAAACATTCAGTTTTTGTAGTCACGTTCGAGCGCTTAAGCGGCTTCATGTTTTTGGCATTCCAACGGGGAAAAAACTCCCCAAATGGGGTTAGAAACCAAAGTTGGAGGATGGGCATAGGTAACCGTGGTAACCATCGCGTAAAACGAACATAACTAAAAGCAAACACAGAATGGTATAAATGGCCATGTATGTTGACCACACAAAAACCGCTCTTTTAACGAGCCATATTTAACGCACAGAAAGGAAAGTTATCGTATGATAAACTTTGATTAAAATTTCATTTGTTTTAAATAAAATAAAGTGTGAAAGCTGAAAAAAGCTATGATATGACTTACATTATGGCGCTTCCTTTCTCTTTCAGGAACTGGGTGCCAGCTGAACTGCAGATTCCAATCAAATCCTCCAACATTAACGCCAGTAGAATCACGATAGTGGTACTCCAGAGTCTCATCGCTAATAACATCAATAACTGGACAAACAACAGTGGTGGAATTACGGGCAATGCGATCCAGAAGCGGTTCCAGCCATCCTGCAAAAGGGTAAACATTAATATCGCTAAAATATCCAGAATATTTATTTAGTCAGCCATCAGAAAGGCTCAAACTAATATGTCAAAAATATTCATTTACAGCCAGGCTTAATTGCTTTTTTTGATTTCCATCAACGGCAGGGAAACATGATTTCCCTTTGTGCTTCTTCATTTTGTTTACTTCTTGACAATCAGTTTCCCAAGTTTCGCAATAAACAAAATCCATTGCCTTTTTCGGTTTGGTTTACTTATCGCTCTTCACCAGCTTAATAAAAGCTGAAAATGTGAAGCAGAAACAGATACGGAGTCGGCCTAATGCGGAAGATTAAGTGATTTTTCTAGAGCTCGGCTCTTGTTTTATTGGCATCGTATTCGTCCCAGCGGATTTTGTTTGATGGCCATCAAAATTGAGTATTCCAGAGAACATTACTCCCGACAATAAACAAGATACGACTAGAGTCCATTGGGAAATGTGGAAATCTCAGATAAACAAAAAAAAATGGAAGCTTTAAAATTTGCCGTTTGAATGTTTAACTTTTATTTTGGGCTGTATATATTTCAAATATTTATTTAGACTGAATTTTTTATAAGCCAAAACTGACTAACGTAGTTGGTAAGTCAATTAAGAGCTTAATTTGGGCTATTAGCATATTGGCAATATTGCAAATTTTAATGGAAATGCCATTAAGAGAGGTATAAAAATTTGCTGTATACTTTTAGGCTGTCTGAATTTATAATTAAATTATTGGCCAACTCACCTTCTGTGCACTCGCAATGGGAATCCAAATAGGTGAGAACGGCGGACTTGGCATGGTTGGCACCCAAATTCGGGCCCTAATCAGACCCTCTCGTTTTTGGCCTCTGATGATCTGAACTTTGGGATATGCGGCAAAGTAGTCCTCCAGCTGACGCTTCAAGTGAGCTAAAGAAACGAATTTCGTGAATTTTTGAATCATAAATTCAAAATATCCCCTACTTATACAATTCAGGCGAATGCATAAAATAATATAAGCAGAGTTACCAACTTGGCTTACAAGTCTGGCAGCTCTGCTTGTATTATTGTTTTAGATGATTATTACAAGAACAACTACATATAATAAATATCATTTTAAGGGCGAAAAGAATTAAATTTCAATTCTTTTCTTTTGCGTCCTCCTTATTTATAGCAATTAGGTTGGTTGTGCCTTATCATTTCGCGCTTTTGATCTGAATTCACAGTCAACTTTCGTAGGTAAGCCAATATATGAAATGGTGTTTATACACATAAGTATTTTCCCATTTCATTAAATGATTGCATGAAATGCCCATCGTATAAACACATTAATAGTTATGTAAAATAAAATCAGTGAATACTCACGCATATCGCTGTAGTCATCTACCAGGATAATCTTGCCAAGCAGATGTTCTGGCGACCTGTCCAAAACCGAATGGACAGTTCTCAGCAGCACAGTCCAAGCCTCATTGTGGAAGCAGATGATGACATCCGTTTTGGGCAGATTGGTCAAATAATGAGCCTCATCTTTACACCAGGCATCTCTAGGATCGGGCAGCGTTCGATGCACTGATATCAGGTCTGATACGTACTGATTGAAGGCGTTTTTGGTCCAGCCATCGTCAACGGCCTTCTTCATCTCATCGGACATTTCCTTGGGCAGATGCACCGGCTTGCCTAACTCGCCAGGGTTCTCCTCAAAGTCACTCGGGGCGTCTATCACCTTCTTTGTGTCTGCAAAATGTAAGAGAAGAAAAATGGTAAGTAAATGTCGACATTACTTTATATTTTCTACCAAGTTGTGAGTCAAAGGAGGGCTGAACACCTAGCCGGATGAAGATAAAGCTTTGTTATGCGTGAAATTTACGACAAAATACAAGGAGAAACACTCAGTTCCTGGTGCATTGGACATGAAAAGTTGCCATCATCAGAGGGTGCTCTGCGTTCTGGGGTCATGAAAAATCGTTTGCCTTGCAAATTTCCTCACATGTGTGAGTGTGAGGAAGCACCATGCTGCTCCTTCTTCTTTTTTCCCCAACCCATTTTAAGCCCCCCCTCAATTGTTTCCTTGGCTATCAGTGTTTTTCCCCTTGCTCTGCATTTTATTATTTTGTTATTTGCATTTGCATGGAAATATGAATTCCCTCTTCTCAGCTGCTACCACTCTACTCCAGCTTTTCCTACGCATACACTGCTCCACTTCCACTTCCATGTCCTCGTGCCACTGATCCTGCCTCCTGCTTTTTATGCGATTTGTCAGCCACAAGTGACACTTATTGGGCATCGCCCGAATGCCTGTTTGAGTTCTGTATATGTCTCTGTGCGCGTGTTCGTTGTCCTTTGCAAAACGGGACCACATTAATGGAAATTTCAGAGAAGACAAACACAGGCACAACCTGAGTCGTTGCTCATGGGGATTGCAAATATAATTAAAAGTATTTTCTTATCATAAAATCACTGTTTTCTAATTTCAAACGGATTAAATGGGCTCAAAGAACAACAATCTTACGATTGGTTGGCGTTTTTGCCTTTAAAGTATTAAATGGCTTAAGCCCAGATTATAAAGGCAAAAAAATAGGAAACACCTTAAAAAGTTGTGTGCAAATTTGCATTCGGGAATTTAAGGGCCAGCCAACAGAAATGTAAAGACGGTGAAACAAAGTCTTATGTGAAAATTCAGAAGTTTTTTTAAAACAATAAGAAGTTTTTTAATTTTTTGTCAACTGAATTGCAAACAGATCTTTGATTTTAATTTCTATGCGGACAAATGGTTAATTTGTTTTAGAGCCCAAAAAAAAAAATAAAATTTATTTTATTTTAATTGATTCTCAGCTCTTTTATAAGTTTTAGAATACATGCTGAACCGGTTCAATTAAAAGCCCATAAAAACTTAACTGAGTGCTTGGCCAGAAAGTGGCCGTATTAACTGGTTTTCTTCTCTCTCATTTTTACTGAAGCTAACATCTTCTACCCGATTCGGTGCCCATCCAAATTGAGAAGCATATTCCTGTACCCGCAGACATATTCTAGACATTCCCAGTGGTCAACTTTCAACCATGCAAAAACATTTCAATTACCACAATCATTTCAATTTCAATAAGCATAAAAAAGCTAGCTGGCAAAATAAAAAGCCATAAAGGCTGGCAAATAAGTGGGATGAGTGCAAGGGGTGGGGATCCAGCGAGGATTTCAGCCGCATTATGCTAGCAGCCTAACCAAGAGGCCAATCAGTCGACAATAAATTCACTCGCAAAAAAAATGGAAAATAAGAGAAAAACCATTAAATTGCCCAGAGGCGGCGGCTTAAAAGAGGAGGGGGGAGGGGGGCAGAGGCTCCCTTAACTCATAAATTTTATGATTTACCGCGGGTTGCCGTAGTTACAACATCATTGCGGTACATTCACGCGAGCGCCAAGGACTTGGGCATGCATCCTTAGTTCCGGATGGGTACTCTTTTTCCCATCCCCAAATCCTAAATCCAAATCCACACCCCATCGTAATGAACTTTTTTGCATGCTGGGCTCGCACACGCATCATCATAATAAAAAACAATACAAAATATTGCCCAAGGCGCGGAGGAGGGACTGTAACTGGATTTATGTCTTTTATTGGTTCTCTGTAGCATGTTTATGTCCTCTTTCGATATTAATGATTCCGCCCAAGAGTGCTGGAAACACAGGCGATCTTTTTCCCTCCAATTGCTGTCCCTTTTTCGACTGGCTGAGCTCCAGTCGAATTAACCCAATTATGGTCACGCCCTATTCGCCAAAGGTGAGTCCAACAAAGTTGGGTATGGCTATACATTCTTTAAATACCTATAAAATTCAACATATACATATGTGATTAAGATAGGATTTAATTACAGTTTGTCAAGAAAGGTAACACCATAATTAATATAAAAGGGATTTTCTTAAAATAAATATTCTTTAGATTAAGTCATTTATTTGTATTTAATAAATCACAAAAGACAATTAACGGAGTGTTGTAGGTGTTTGTTGGTATTAAACTTTTCAAAATTATAATATGCTATAGTGACTATGTATGCTTGGCACAATTTCTTTAAATTTCTTAACTATATATAACAAGAAAATGCAATTATTCAAATTATTATACATACAGAGTATTAAATATAATTTCAGACTTTTCTTTCATTTTCAATTTTCTTAATAAAATATTTATGATTTCATAAATCAATATTGACAATTTATTGAGTGCACTAAATGTAAACTCATTGTGTTGAAAATAAACTTTTTCCAATTTTATGTTTGCATACTTATCATAATCAAGATAAGTGATAATAGATCATTCAATTGTCAACTTTTTCTTTCCGACTTTTATAATATATATCAGTTCACCTTCAACTTTGGAGCGCATTTGGCAAATCGAAGTTGACAAGTATTTTTTTGTTGTAAGCTCCAATGCTCAGCGGGGCGTATGCGTTATATTTCCAAGTGCTCATGTCCTGGCATCTGCCAAAAAGGGGGTCGTCTATGTATGGTTGGGTACTGGAATTTGTGAGGGGGGAGTGGGGAAGGGGGGCTTTGGCGGAAAAGACAAAAGGAGACAATCGTAGCGAACTGAGCTCGAGGGACACGCCTGAGCGTGACAGGAAGCTATAAATGTTTTGTTATAGACAGCGACAGCAGGTGGAAAAGGGGGGTGCTATGCACCATATACTAAAGGCGGAAGGGGGCGTGGCCACATGACAAATGCGTGTGTGTGAGTGTGCAAAGGAAAGGGGAGAAGAACTGACATATCGGATGTTTGGCCTGCGTGCCTGCGTTTCATCATCATGTTTGCCGCATAAAAGTAACATAATATGCTATAGTACCGTTATTTCGCATAATGCTGAAAGGGATCTCAATATATACGTATATAATAGATGTTTGCATGTGTGTGTTTGTGTGTGTGTGTGTGTGGGCCATAAACAGCAATAGACATGCAAAGAAACATGAGGAGCACATCAAGGCTAGTGGGATTAGCATTGATTAAAAGCACACAAGCCAGGCAAATCAATCTGGCCCAAAGGGGGCGTGACCGCATTGTCAATGTATATAGAAAATCATTATCGCTGCTAAATTGTAAAAACAAGAATTATGCATACATGAAGAGCAAAATTAAAAAAAAAAAAACAAAGGGAAAGGAATCAAGGCGATCGGGAGGTAAAAGGTGGCCAGGGAAAACGGGTAAACGATCAAGATAACATGGCCAGAAGGCAGGTTCCCTTGCTGCCTTTTGGTATAGTAGTAGGGGGATTTGGGGGGGAGGGGGGCTAGTTGCCTTAAGAACCCGATGCGAGCGCGCGATAAACGTCGTGTTGCAGCCACTCGCACAACCTCTTCCCATTTCAGCCATTTCGGTGGTGGTAACGCGCCCCAAGGCCAAAGCCAATAAGTACAACAACACTAATTACCAGCTACGAACACAGAATTGAGAAACTCTAAGGGACTGGCAGGAATCCAGATGAGGAGTACGCCACAGTGGTCACAATAGCCCCCCATTGAGCGTGGTTTAAAGTTATGGCCCCCATCACATGAGTGATCTATTTCGAGACCATAACCCTATTGTTAGGTGATCCACATGCAAAGTTGTAAAAATGCTCTAGACTTTTGAGAAAAGAGGTCGAGAGCAATCTTGTGCCAGACCCATAAACCATAGTTAATGAGCTGCTTTCAAGAGGGTCTTTTCAAGATTAAGATAAGTGTTGGGATCGTTTGATCAAATGCAAAACATCAGTGTTGAAACTAGTTTTGAATAGAAGCCATTAGCATTCGGATCCGTAAACAACTTATTTTTTTTAATTTATAAAACAAAGTTTATTTATTAAAGGCGATTTATAAGCATCTCTAAAAGTAGTTCTTTACTTTAACAAATCTAAGCAAGCTTTAAATGAAACAAAAATATTTTTTAGGGAACAGAAATTCAATAATATATATTTTCTTTTAATTTAGTACCACCAATTTAATATGGCACAGAAAATAAATTTTTTTAATACTATAAATCTAAGGGGGAATATTTTAGCATATTTAAAACTGGTTCTTAGCTTTATGTGTACCACATTTTGAAAAGCATTGAATTTCAATACAACCAAGATCGGTATTTTTTAAGGAAATGGATAATTCTTATGATTGTTTAATTTTTCTACAGATAATTCATGATAATTTTGTTACGTATAATAATTCCATTTTCTAATATTATAAGTCTATCAGAGAAATGAACACTGAAACTAATTCATATACCATGCAATATACATTTTGTATAAAGACAAATTTACATATTCATGAGATATACGAGAAAGATAACGGTTAGTGATTAAACATTCCTGGTTTTCGGTCATTGAAATTGATAACCTGCTTAAAAACATGTCGTAATATTTCGTTTGCTACCAAACACTGGGTTTCAGACTTATTTTGTTATTATATTGACTTCGCTGTGCCTGGAAATCAATAGCTCACACTGTGCGAGCCCTTTTCTTTGGGAGTGTTGGTAAACGTTTGTAAGCTTGCGCATAATTTTGACGCCATAGGGCAGCCGCTGATGCCTCCGAAGCTGGAAGTGAATCTGCCGAGACTTGCTGCCAAGGATCGGGGTCCAACTTGTAGCTTTGCCACCTCAACGCTGATGAGCAGATCCAGATGCTGCTACACGGATGATGATGATGGTGGTGGTATGGGGTGGGATGGGATGGGAATGACTACAGGTATGACGATGAAGGAGCAGCGAGGAACGAGAGATGCAAACATGATATGCGAAATTGCAAATACGTGCATTGTCTGCCAGGGAGACTAGATCTCCCGGCTTTGCTCCCCAATCCCCAGTCCCCAATCCCCGACACCCTTTTTACCCAACTGACCGAAGACCACATGCTGATGCAATCTTAAATGCTTGTTCCACATGCGAGGCAATAGATGAAGGAGGAGGGTCTTACGTACAGGAAGCTACGATACAAGACCCCGTCTAGGTCCCATCCAATTCCCCATCCAGACCCCTCCTCGAAACTCATGGCTGGTTGGCTCTGGTCTGGCTTCATTGATTTGCCTGGGCGACCATTGAGTAAAATCCCAGGACCAGCTTCAGCTCCTAAGACTTGACTTGATTAGTAAGTAACATTATTTTCCCCGCCAAAACCTAATGCGAATATCTATCTCTGGGTTCCGAATGTCCCCTACCCTGACATTGAAAATGCTGTTTGGCAGCAATTCCAAGTTGTTAAGTGCTGCATGTTGTTGTGTTCGGGCTGTTAGTGCCCGCCGCTGCAGGCATCTTCGACATTGTTGTAAAACTTGTTAGAAATTTTCTTAAAGGCACAAAGGCGGTGGCCAAATGGAGGAAGTGTGGCAGCAGCAAGTTTTTCTTCGCAGGCGAGGGAAATTCAGGGGGGATGGGGATACAGAAAGGGGAGGGCGAACACAGGAAAGCAATATGTGTTATTATCCCCCGTTTGGTACGCTTCTTTCAGCATCTTGTATCGAATCGGGCTGGTGACCCAAAATGCAACCTCCCAAACAGGGATTGAGGATGTGTGACCGTAAAAAACGAGCAGGGAAATTTAGAGTGGGGTGAAATGGTTGGAAAGGAGGCGGAGATTTCGCCTGCGTGTTGCAAGTTGCAAGCGATTGCGTGGAAATGAAGTGCAAAAAACTGAAATCGTGGATGCAAAAAGGAAAGGGAGGTGCACGAGGAAATATTCTAGTAGAATCGCTGGCGTCGATAACAAGAGCGGAAAAAGGCAGTTGAATAGTTGGGCAGGAAGGGGTGGAGAAATAGCCGGGTTTTGCGTCAGAAATAAATGTGCAACTGATTTCAATATAAATGCTTATTGTTGAACGCAGAACAGAGGGATTCCGATGTGCAACGTGCAATGGGCACTAATGGGCCAAGAACGTAGAGAATCGAGAAAGCCCTTAAGAAATCTTCGGGAAAATGGGAATAAGTGGCCCTTTTCTGTCACTGGGAAATGTAATTTTTGGAATAATGTTGAGAATTTTACATGAAATTAAGTTTAGCTATTTTGTGAAACTGGAAAATGAATTGGTTGTAAAAAATTTGTTTTGATACTATTAAGAATTTTAAGTTGAATTAAATTGAGTTTAAATTTAATTTGTAATATTCTGGCAGCAATTCTAAATTGTTAAGTGCTCCATGATGTTGTGTTCTAGTTGTTGATACTATTGAGAATATTAAGTTGAATTAAATTGAGTTAAAATTTAATTTATAATATTCTGATTATAAATAAATAAAACTGCCCGGCATTTATTGCATACAATTAGATTAACTTAATTAGGTAAACTTAGTTTCTAGTTAAATATTTTCGAATTGTTCTATTGAATTATATTATTCCCCAATAAACTAATAAATGCTGTTAATATGCAACTTGTTCAAGCTATTCCATAGAATTTCTCCACTTCCCAATTAACCAATAAATGCTGTTAATATGCAATTAAAACTCACCGTCTTGCGGCTTTTTCTTCGGTTGCTCAGCCGCCTTCTTTCGCAGCCTTTCCGCCTGGAGGTCGATCTTGTGCTTGCCCACGGTGGGTGGGATATCAGCCTCATCGTGCACCTGCTTCTGACCACCACCGCCTCCTCCTCCTCCACTGCCTCCACCTCCTCCTCCGCCGATTACATTCCCATTGATGCCAAAGTCCTCGACGACGGGTTCGTTCCTTAGCGCCATTGCAACGGGATCACCTAGTCCTCCAGCGCCGCCCCCTCCCAGGGCACTTCCCACGCCACTCCCACCACCGCCCCCATCCTGGGAGGCTCTTCGCCGCGTGTCGTCCGTGTAGACCAGAAAGGCTATACAGAACCAAATGGCCAGCAGGAAGGCCACTAGCTTCACAATCGTTGTGGAACGTCGTCGCCAGATGAAGGCCATCTTTGGTTTCTGGATTTGTGGATTAAACAGCTAGTGATGATGATGATGATTACGTTGTTGTTATGTCCCAGAAGGTGCTAATGGAAGTGTTCTATCTCGCTCGCTTTGACCGATTTGAGCTTTCACTTAGTTAGAGGCCAACACGGGGGCCGGCAACATTGCGTATACGCAACATTAATCAAAGCCAGGCAATGATTTATGATGCAGGATATGTTTTTCTCGTTTTCCAATCGTATTTTTGCTCCTTGTTCTCTCTTTCTGATATGCGTTGTCCTCTTGGAAGATATCGTCTATGTTTTAATAGCAGTCTGTGCATTCAATCAGTCTGAAGCGCCTGGATATGTGTGACCGAAGAACTTTAAGAACGGAAGGATCGTTGGGCAGAGTCTGTGAATAAAAGATGCAAAAATACTTAAAGGTTACTGATTTCAATTTAAACAGATTCAAGCTTAATCCCAGACCTCAAATGGCAATTAATTTATATGTTTTTAAGCCATTAAACTGAAACGCAAATCAAGTAATTGAGCCATTAAAGATAGTATTGATTTTGGATTTGTGCTGATGATGCCGCATCTTTATCTTCATCTTTCGACGCTGCTGCTGTTGCTGCATTTTGCAATTAAGCTCGAAGCTCGAATCTCGAAACCTCCAGTCTCCGGCCTCGTCACAAACATAATACGACAGCCAACATGCAACTAATGTCAATATTATATAATTGCAGCAAAAACCGCATCAGAACTGTGTACCGATCCGCAGAGCCCACTCAGCCCTGCGCACCACCTTTGCTCTTGCCACTTGAGTGGCTGCCAGGTAAATGACATGGACACGCCACTTGAGCCCCCAAGCCAACGAAACAGAACGGGACAGAGGTGGACTTACGGAAAAATGGAGTCAATGTCCAAGGCAGACCAACATGTCCAACATGCTGTAAGAATGGCTCTTGAATGTGGTATTATTCAGGGCGTGCTTACATCCCAAATCTGGGATAGTTACAGAAAACATTTGAATTAAACATTTAAAAATCATTTTTAATTGGATATACAGTAGTTTTAGGACAATAGTTTTGCAGGAAAACTTTAATAACAAACACTTTTTATGTTAAGAGTTTATTAACAGCACCTTTCATCATTATTACAATACTTTAATTATGTAGATCATTCATTAATATAAAAAATTTAATTATGAGCGTGTAAGCCTTGTCATGTATTTTTTCCAGTACATTTTACAACTAAAGGTTAAAAAAGTATTTTTAATTAAAATTAAATAATTTGTAAGACAATACTTTTACAGGAAAACTATAGTAGAAACCGTATTTATCTGTTACAAATTTGTTATCCAGATTCTTTAGTATAATTTTAGTGTTTTTTATAGATATACATATTTTCTTTTTATAACACAAGTTATAATTCAGGGGTATAAACCTACTCATGTATGTTATTCCAGTGCATGGGTAAGATTGATAGGGTGAGAAGCTCAAGTGGTTGCCCCACAGAGAGTGAAGTTGCGTGTCAGGTTGGTGCAGTGCATCCACCGAGAAGCAGCAGCAACAGAAACGGATAACAGAAAACAAGAAATTGTGGTTCCTCGCCCGGCAACCGCAGTTGAATACCCTTCGATGCTAATCCAATTAGCGACTGCCGCCGCTGTGGGTTATGTGTATGGCAAATGTTCAAGTTTGCGTTTGATACTGGTTTAAATTGAATTAGCCCCAGGATTAGTTGCCTGACCCTACTACTTCCAATACTTCTGGCAAAGTTGACAAGCGAAACACGCACTAGCACCAGTTTTTTTAGTTCTTTTAAATTGAAAAATATGAAATTAATAACGAGTTTCTTATTAGCTAAGTTAAGAAAATTAAATTTCGTTTGTCCAAAATTTTTATTTATTTTAAAATTTTAAATATTAAGAAACTTGTGCTTGCATCTGTCCCACATTTTGTCAAGTGTAGCTTAGTTGCAAAAAACATAGCCTGGAATTTAAAGTCTATTGAGGAAAATGTGTATAAAAAGAAGAAAAGTAATAAACATTAGACGGGGCGCCTCAGTGATCGGCACTCATTGAAGGCTTTTCGAGCGCCGGCCACAGATTGCAGTTCTGGCCCAAAGTAATTGACTGCACATGCTGGCTATGCTGGCTATGCTGGCTATGCTGGCTATGCTGGGCAGAACAGAAATCCCAGAGAAAGAGCCCGTGGATCGAGGGCCAATCCAACTCTGAGCTTATCAATTAGAGGGCAGCATCCCCACATCGCCCTCTCACCACGGCAAACTAACCATGGCAACTATGTGTGCATACAATAAATACAAGTTAATTACTTCGTGTGCCTTTTGTTATGGCTCGTTGGGTTCAAGTGCCATCCAGCCCGCGACCCTCTATGATTTTCCCCATGCCATGTTGGCAATTTCCGTTGTATGCGCTTATAAATTGAAAACAAAAGAGAAAGACTTCGGGTGGGTGCGAGGGCGATGCGAGGGTGAGGTGCCAAAGGGGTCGTAACCAGCATGTCATGTCCTCAGTCAGCTGTAAAACAGCAACACACACACACACACACTGAGTTTGCCCGGGCAAAATAGAGCGATTAAAGTTGGCAGGCAGGTCGAGGGCGACGGCGAGGGGGTTGTCAAAACCAAATGTTGACAATCTCAATTATTATTTCGGAACCATCCCAAAATACTCGCCAACAACACGCTAATTGCCGGATTTCTGCCGTCAGTTTTCGTCTATTTTCGACCAACTAAATGGAGTATTTATCAGATGCAAGTCGGCGTCTGTTTCACTCACTCGGAATTCCCTATCGTTAATCGAACCACTGACTTCATAATAAAATTCCCGACAGCCGCCTATAATTGATGACTTCTTTGATAGATTGCAGGCAGGTCGGTCGGTCGTTTAAATTTGTGAATTAATTAAAATGCTCTTCTGTTGCTGCGCCGTTGGTTTGGCAACGGTTCAAGCGGCGTATGCGTAATGTTTGGTTTGGGGTTTGGTCTTTGGGCTAGGTTGTATAAATTTGAAATGCAGTTATTTTGGGCCATAGATATCATAATATTATATGCCTGCCGTTTGGAAAACATGTTCAGCTCCAAATGGGTATTTAATGTTGGCATTTATTTGGATTTCCTAGTGAGAATGTGTGTGGGTTTTAGGGTTTTGTGCAGCTAATGAAAATAGCCAACATTGGTGCTTCGCTGCTAAAATATCTGTATAAAATTATGTTGAAAGAGGGGACTGATGGGATTTTATCTGCAGATTATTTTGTCCCATTAGTCTCTGTTTTCGTTTGCGCCAAACAATAAATTTTTATCAGGAGGAAATAAAAATGACTGAGTTAAATATGTAAAAATATTACTTTAAAAAGTTTTAGATTTTTTTATTTATGTATGTTGGTTGTTGGCCTGATGGCCCAAAAAATCCCATTTCCGGTTTGATAAGGAATGGAAACTTTTATTGTTCCTGCGATAAGGGAAATTACAGAAACGGAGAGGAAGTAAGCGTGGACCTGGTAAGCGTTTTAATGACTGGCAGACTACTCCCCACTTTTGTTTTCCCTGTAGGCTACTTGTCTTCACCTTCTTCACCTTCTTCACCTGTCTTACCTAATTTTTCGCTTCGTGTTGCGTCTTATCGCCTGGCTAATTGACTGATAAGCGAGTCGGGCAATTTGTGCCTTCCCTGATGAGTCTAGTTCAGGCTCGCTCTTGTTCTGCTCCCCAGATAAGATACAATTAAATTCCATAGGCAAGTAGCTCGGGTGCTAAGGAAAGAGAAAGGAGAGTAGTTGACTCGCAAATTGCTTTTAGTTCGGATCGCCTTATCTATGCTCTGCATTAATCAGTGCTTTCAAAAAATAATTGCCAAGATAATTCGTCGAACACTTAACTGCAAATTAAAGGCACGCCTGCGGAAAAAGCCAAGGGGAATCGGTCGGTGTATAAGAGATCTCAAATTACGCATAACAAAGTCCAAGAATTTTTCGCATTTTCCTTGGAACAGAATAAAACAGAAAAAAGCAGAAAAAAGGGGAAGAAAAGTTTATTGTCGCGGTTTCAGCTTTCCATCTTTTTTGCCGCTACTGCTAGCTACTTTTTGAATACTTTTGCTCGGCGATCATTTGTCATTTTCTTATGCAGGAAACTTTTCGTGGCTGTAAGAAGGAATTTTCCGGACTGCGCATTTCCACGCTGTCTGCGGTTCACACAGTTTATAATCATTATTATTTATGCAGACTTAATCCACAGTTATTAAAAAGCAGCCACAGCGAACTTCCATTCTCATTGCACCCCCCGTTTAATATTCATTTGCATTCGGTGGCAAATGAAAACTTTTTAGTTTCTAATGAGTTCTTGGTTCTCGAGTGCATAGGAATGAAGTTGCGTTGTGTTATAGCAGGTCGAACTTTAGCCCGAACTTTGCACCATAATTTTTGGGAATTATGTCCATCAGTAAGTCAAGTTTGAGGACTGGGGATACGCTGGCAGAACGTGTTTGAAAATCAGTGGGGGGAAAATCAGAAGAAAACTCTGGAAATGCACTCACTGAGAACACCAGAGCCAGAAAACTGGGAGATGGATGCCACTGCCACTGCCGGTGCCACTGCAACTGCTCTTTCCAACTGCTGATGATGATGAGGTTGCCTCTGCAGTTGCAGCCTCGCTTCGTGGAAAGAAAGTTGCCATGGAGAAAATTTAATCAAAATATTTGCACATCCGCCAGCAGCGCGAAGTTGCCAAGGCGACTAGAATTACCAGTCTAAGAAGCACAGACCAGCCAGCATCTTGGCAAAAACGGTGGGGAATGGATGGGTTTGCTGCCAACAGACCCACAGACAGACATACAGACAGGCAGGTCTTCTTTCCAAGCAGGTACAGTGAGAATCGCAGGCAGCCACCACACACAAATTGAAATCTCAACGGATGGTAATTGAATTCGACTTGGTCTGCGCTTCTGATGCGGCCGGGCAAACTTGGTTCCTTGCCAGAAAATATCAGTATTAAATGAAAGAAGGCTGACTAGCCTGCGGCGAAGAGCTTTCCTCAAAATCTTTTGGTCGACAACTCACATATAGAAAGTCTGAATCTCGGTAAAGATTTTGACAATTTTATATCATTTCAATAATTATCAATTCATGCGGCAGAATAAATACTCAATGTGACTATGAAAGTAGGTCAGAAATCATTTGACTTGGTTAAAATAATCTAATTTATATATATTTTTAAGGCAATGACAGTTTCAAGTTATTATGTTTAAATATTTACCATCTTTTTTTTCGTATTTGCTATTCCCACAACTATTTGTTGCAGTATAAAAATTTTTAGCTGAGCCCCTTAAAAAATATTTACTTATTAGAAACACCCAAACAAAAACTGAACGTTTTGTTTCAATAAGTGTGCCTTCAAAATAAGCTACAGTCAGTATTAAAGTATAAGTTATTATATTAATATAACCCCATTACTTGTTAGACTCATTTTAATACCGAAGAGTCTTAAACTTTAGTCTTCGGGCTTATTTTTAAACCACATATGTACGTTTTGTTTTTAAAATTTCGTGGCATTAATTTAATGCTCATCTTATTGAGAAATTGTTCATGATCAATAGTTTTGAATTAAGTTAACAAAAGTTTCGTTTCACCTTTTCATACTTCTTTCTGTTTTCACCTTAATTATATACGTAAATTCTTTTCGCAACCTTCAAAGTCAGAGCCCACTGTATTTGGCAGAACTCCTTTTGGGCATTTGGTTCATGTCACGGAAACCAGTCAAACCTCATTTGCGATGGCAAATGCAACCGGCGCGCGACTTCATCTTCATCTTCGTCTTCAGTTTTAGCTTCAGCTTCACCTGAGAGCGGTGCATCACGAAACGCTTTTTTTTCAGAGGCAGCATCTTTGGACTGGTTGTGGTCTTTGACAATTATTTACCGTTGGCGCTTAACTGTTAATTTGCGAGGCAGGTAACCAGTTCGCTTCGTTTTGCTCGACCGACGAGACTAGGACCTGTTCCTGTTCCAGCTGCACTGCATCCTCACCAATCTGCGGCGATCCCCGCCGACAATTGCTTACATGCCACGCATTTTTTATGGCTCTTAATTTGACAAACGGGGGCAGCAGCAATGCTTTTCCACATACTATACATGTGGAAAATGTAAGTAAATGTTTTTCCTCTAACATCTGTTTCTTTCGCTGCCGTTTTTGTGTGTGCACTTTTCATTGTTCGAAAATAAATTACAGGATGAGAGTGTGCGAGAGGGCTATTAAACTGCAATTAAACAATTGGCAGTCAACAAGATTCATGGATTTTCCATATATCTCTCTTGGGAGATAAAGAGTTGATTACCAACTTGCATGGAACGGCATTAGAAATGTATTTTAAATTTTGGAAAGTTTTCTGCAAAGAAATTTCCTTGAGTTTTAAGAGTTTCTGGAGTTGAACAAACTGGCCCATCTGATATCATCATCATTATCCGATTCACATAAACCAGAAATCAAATCAAATTATTTGTTTTCCCCTTTTTTTGGCCGCCAGACTTTGATAATCTATGACAACTGGCCACAAATCGTTTCCTTTGTTGCCAGCAAACTTGTCAAAAAGTCGGGCTAGATTTTTGCCTAATTCATTCAGCAAACTGTCCAAAAGAAACTTGCCAAACTTGTTGGCCCAGCCCAAAACCCAAAATAAAAAATGTGTGGCGAGAAATCTGAGAAGAATCCAAATGGAACGTAATCAGAATTCCCCAGATTCAGCTTCGGTTTTTGGTCCAACCAAGTTCTCTGTTCTGACTCCGTTTCAGCAATTTTTGCTTTATTTTTTATCTGCTGACCTTGCACTTGCACAACCAGAAAACAAGGTCAGCGTTCTACTGTCTAATGCCGTGCCAAAACTAATTTTGAAGGTCAAGCAAGTTGGCCAAATTAAATGGCAAAAAGGCGCAGCAAGTCCCAAAAGACCGAAAGCTTAAAGTAAAACTCGTTTCAAATAAAACTCAAAATGAGCCGCAAGGAATTCAATTGTTCATTTGCATATGCATGCATTTTCCACTTGCAGTGTCCACCATCAACCACTCCCCATGTAGCGCTTTTCCTCGGTTTTATTGCACGACCTCAATATTTATTTGTTTTCCTTTTTTTTTTTGCCATTTTCGAAGTCAAAGCCATTCCGCCGGGCCCTCAATTTCATTTCCATTCCATGCCATTTTTCAACCTGACCAGTCAGCGGCATCTTCACGATTTTCACGGCTCTCTCCTTTTTTTTTTTTTTGTTTATTGGCCTTTTTTGGCCTTTTCGACTTATGTTTGGGTTTAGATTTTTTTTTTGGTTTTTTCTGCACTTTAGAGCGGGAATTGCATTTTGCCGCTTTCAATACGGCTGGCCCTTGGCCATTTGGCCATCAACTTTGGCAAATTGAATAAGAAACTAATTTCCAACAAACTGAAATATTTTTTATTGAAACAGAGAGTTGGAGACTAGTTTATGCCCTTTAAATAAACGCTTTATATCCCCAAATAAATATAATTTCTTTAAAAAGAAATGATTTAAATAGAAATGCTCTGCTGAAACAAAAATAACTTTTGTATCTAATTTACTTTTTACAACTGACCCTTAATCACAGCAAATTAAATTACAATCCACTCATAAATTCCAGACATTACAAATATGTGTGAATTAATATGACACTGATATTAGTTAGCACATGTATTTAGAGCAAAGACTTTTACCATTTCGTATTTTTCACTCACAACTATTCGTTTCCAAGCTAATTCCCATATACCCTCTAATTCGTTTGCAAAGCTGCACAAAAACAAACTCGCGCCAGAACTGTTTGCCAAACTACTGAAAAAGAGCGAGCTACACACAACAAGTTATCAGCGTTAATTTTGTTTGTTCAGGTTTACTCAGAGCAAACAAAAAGTCCCAAAACAAAGCACCGCCATGAAGGGGGAAAAATTAATTTATTACTTGCAACTGGGACTATAAAAAGGGAGAGACTATAACGGCGGGAAAATTGCGGCTCGTAAACAGATTTAGATTTAATCAAATGATAGCCCAGAGCTAGATTTGAATTGTGAGCGGCTGCTGGATTTGGTAATGCACTCAATATATTTCAATGTGGCAGCTCGATTAAATATTTCCCAGCAGATTGGCAGGCTTGTGGAAAAATGGGAAAAATGTTTTGTGACCCGGGTCCTGAAACATGAGAAATGGCAACAGATTTAGCACCACACATATACGCCTGTGTCCTGCACATGTTTTTGGCTGTATAAACTATAATCGTCAGATTGTACTATATATGGACATTTTTTTCGGGTCACCATCGGACAGCACACATTTTATTTCTGTTCTTTTTAGTGAGAGGCCCTTTTTCGGGGGAGATAATTCGGTTGCGTTGTGGCGGAAAATGAAAAGCAGAGGGCTAGAAAAATCGAAAATGTTACGCCTGAAAATTGCCTGTCAAATGACAAAAATGGTTTCAGTTTCTGAATGTGTGTGCCCCACCGCTCATGGGCATTTTTCATGTCTAGGCCCACAACATGCTCCTATATTATATTTATTTTTCTACTTTGTCCTTTTTCCTGATGCTCATTTTCGTTGGCATCAGATTAGGGCCCACATTTTGCGGTCAAGAAGGGGGTGGGAAAGAGGCGAAAACTCAGGGAAACCCTTCCCTTCAAAAGCTGTGGAACTAAAAAAAAAGAAATTGAAAATAACATTTGTGGCGAATTTTTTGCTGAGGTTTGCCATGTCCAACAATTTGCTGGAAGCAAAAGTTTTTCCATTTTTTTTGGCAAAGGTCGCTCTAAGGGAAAATGGAGATGAGATGAGTCAAATTAGATCATAAATGATATTGCATGGAAAGTTTAAGGGAAATTGGCTGCGCTTTGAACCTGTCAAAAAGTTTGCTTGTTTTGGAGCAAAAGGGGTTGTCCAAACTTTTAAGTTTAAGTCTAGAAATTAATAATCCCTGCATAATGTGCACAAGAAAAGTTTCTGTCATTTTTATAACCTTTGAATACAACTAAATATGTTCTTCTGAATATGTAATACGTAATACAAGAGCATTTTTAGTTTAAAATTTTCTCTGAATGCATTCAACAACTGCAACACCCTACAGCCCAATTCCTCATTAAATTCATTTGCACTTCCTCCGTTTTAATGTGATTCGTTAGGGTAAAATAAAATTGAAATCCCCTGGGGGCTAAGCTGCACTCGAAGGAGGAACCCTGAACCCTTTGGCGTTTACTTTTGGCCACTGGACACACACATCTCACTGGTGGATTACGTTGCTTGCACGTTGGATGTACGGCAATTACAAACTGCTTAAAAGCAAATAAATCCCTGCCAGGCAATTGCATCGACGATGGCAAAGGATAACGAGTATTTGTGGGGCGAATGTTGTCTGCAAATAAATATATATAAACATTTGCCGCTCCATTTAATGAGGCTGCGGGAAAGCAAAACAAGGAGAACATTTCAGCTGCTTGCAGCTCGTTATCGCTGGCCAAAGCGTATCTATATCTGTATCTGTAACTGCATCTGGGCGACATAAAACTGTCAAAAAGTCGCCTATATAAATCGCTAAACTAAATGCCTTTCATAGTTTAATGTCACCTCGAGGGATTTGAAGGAGCGAATGGATGGATATATGGAGGAGCAGACAACGTGTCTCTATCCGAGTCCAGCATCCACGCCTCGATGTCATTAAAACCGAATGAATTATGCAGTAGCCCAAGTGAACTACTTGCAGTCCGCCCTTGGAAAACAGACCAGAAAAGTGCACAGAGGAAAAACCAAGTATGGATTTTTTCATGTCACATCACTTTTCTAACTTTTCAAATACTAAAGAAAGCAAAGAGAATAAAATGCATATCAAGGAATACTCAGGCTTGTTTTCCTCTATTTAAAGAAAATGTTGCCTCTAATGTTCCATTTTATGTATACAGGTACACAAAAATCATAGTACATAAAAGTTTTTCATTCTCTATTTATTTTAGTTTGTTTTAATATGGAAATTAAAAGTATTTTTTTAATATTTCATTTGACTATTTTCGAAATGTATTCCAATATATAAAAAATGTATTTAAATGTAAACCATAATAATATTTATCTAAAAAAAAGGAAACATTTTTTACATTAGCTCAAATATTTTTAAATAAAATCAATAAATTTAATATGGATTGTGTTAAGAACTAGAATGTTATATTAAAATGTTAAATTCAATAGCAATATATTTTTTTTTTAGCTTTTCATTTTTGTATCTGTGCAGCGGACACAAGAGACCCACTGAAAAGGACAAAAAGTAAGGTAAAAAGAGGACCATTGAAGCAGTTGACCAGTTCTTGTCGCGACTGCAGTTTCTTTGTTGTTTTAATTAACTAATTAAGATTTTTCTATGTCGCGCCTAGGTAGGAAAAAAAGCAGTCGCCCAAGTCTAAGGAATGCCTGCATTATTTGTAGCAGCAGCCGAGTTGCTAAGGACCCAATTAACCTTTTATGGCCATTTGGCACAATAACGAGGCCAAGAGCGAGAGCCAAGAGACCGACAGCAGGGCACACAGAAAAAGTTAAGAAAAGTAAATAAAAGGCAGCCACACAACACATTCGAGACAATGAGACCTGGTCTCTTGGCTAGTTAGCTGGCCGTAAGTAGCCGGCCATGTTCAGTGAAATTGTTAGCCATATTTGGCTTTGGCGCACAAAACAATGGCTATCATAAATTCCAGCTACAAATTGACATTGAAAATTTGTTTGTTTTCCCTGCAGAGTGCTCACCTTTGCATAGGTTTCCTTGCCCGCTTCCTGGCTTCCCTTCTTCGTTGCGTGACCACAAAAGCTGCAATTACAGAAAAATATGCAAACAGAATATAAGCTAAAGCTTCGATAAATTTCTCACTATCAACAAGATAATGTATTGCTTGTAGTTATAGATTACAATGTATTTAATTATTTTTGTAAGGCTATGAATTTATGACACTGGAACCATATGTTTGTCGTGGGAGTCTCACTTCCGCTTCGGCCAGGCACATGGTAAATTTCCCATTATAATAAAGGGTTTGTATTTGGTTTGCTTATTATGCTGAATATGAAATTAATATTCAGAATTTATTGCCACAGAAATATTATATAATCATTTTAGTGGATTATGTACGGTTTGTTTCTAACATGGTTCGATTTTGTAACGAAATTGATAAAAGTTAATCAAATTAAAGTTCCATGGTCGCTATGACATAAAAGGAACATTTTTAATTCTGATTAATTTTAAGATCACAAATACCTCGCATATAGACTCTCAAACTTAATATTATATAAATATAATTTTGAATACATTCAAAAACAGATATATTTTATATTATTATATTTTTCAAATACGCTTCAGAAAATTGTCTAAAACCATATTTTCTATACTTATTTCCTCTAATCTGAAGCTAATAAAATGGGGCATGCAGAGAAATTTCTTAAAACCCATTTTTGCCTTCAAGATTCCTAAATGTTTTCCAAACATTTTCGTTTTGGGTCACTGGCTAATCAATATGGTTTAGTGTCTCCCAACGGGGTTTTCCGACATTTTCTCTCCTCCACTTTACTTGGCTTTCTCTTGGGTTCAATTCAAACGCCCACATACTATGTATTATCGCATATTTTTCCTGCTTTTTGCCATTTTTCCCTCTGCCAAACCGGTTAGGTGTTGGCCGTTGTCTGCTGATATCAAGCTACTTCAAGGTACACGAGGACAGACAACTTGGCAGAGAACTCCGATCCAATCGCATGCCGAAGAGCAATATGGTGTGGGCAGCAGTCGTTTGGATGTGGATGTGGCTGTAGATGCGGTGACCAACTCACCCAAATAGATGAGCAAACTACCGTCTCGACGACACATCAATGGGCTAATTGAAATGGCAACACTAATTAGCGATGCTTTAAATGCGGACTGCAATTCCCCTGGCAACACACACACATTGTTGTCTAAAAGCCAGATAAAGCCAAAGCAGATGCAGATGCAGCTCGAAAACAAAACACAGAAGCGAGAACAAAATGTTGTGGCGATCGACTTTAAGCTACTTACAGAAATTGACCACCCAAACTATTGCTGAAAACCTCGATGGCAGTTCATTAAGATAAATGGTGGTCCATAAACTTTAAGCCGATTACAAGAACGATTCCCAGTTGCCGAAAGGTAACCCGGCTCACTCTCTGCTCACTCCCCAAATAAATAGCGTAAATTATTTGCTAATGATCGACGGACAAAGTGCTGGGCTTACGTCATGGAGCTATGTGGCTATCATCATCATCATCATCACCAGGTATGGCAGTTAATTTTGTGCAATTGTCTTGAACCGTTTTGAGTGGTCAATGCTATATCCCGCATAATCATCGATGAGCGAAGGTCGTGTGGCCTTAACTACACACGCGATGCTTCTTTTGAGTATTAACTAGAGATGGAGAGGGAATTTACATAGCTGGCAAACCAGTTATCACGGGGTTTCGTCATCATAGCTGCTAATATTTTGCCTTACACATTAGAGAGAATTGAAGTTTATTTTTACCAAAATACCATATAATTAAAATGCAATAAAAATGGCAGAAAGACAATAAAAACCGAAAGATATAAAAATGCCTGACTCAGGTTGTATTTGCCTCAGAAACATTCGAACTATTTGCGGAACTACCATGGGCAGGAATGCCTTCCCTTCCCTTCCTTCGAAAATCCCCCACTTCTGGGATTCCAAGGGACAAGACTCCAACTCCAATGTTGTTGTCGTGTCAGCAGCATCCGGGGAATGCAAACTGCAGGTTTGGCGAGGAGATGCAGTCCAGAAATTGCAGAATCATGCAATTTGTGGGCACTTCGAATGCAATCAACAAAACTGTTTGATTTATGATCATTTGCAGTTTGCACTAATTTTTCAAATCACAAAAGACAGCAGCAGCAGCAACAACAACAACAAAGCCGGCAAAACCTGATTCGAAACAAAAATTAATCATAGCTCTGGGAAAGGATAGAAGGCGACCTAAAGGAAGCTGACATGAAGGATGGTGCCTAAGGAATCATTACAATCAATAACTAAAATCGATTTGGACCTTCAAAAGCTTTCAGTAGCTGTCCAGCTTAAAACAGAAATGACCTCGTGACACGAAGGGGGAAATAGGGAGAAGTCCTATTCCTTGAATTTAACCTTTTAACGAAAACGACTTTTGATTTCATTTAAAAATATATTTAAATGATAAAAGTATTGATTCTAAATGTAAAATATTTTGTGTATTGATAACTTAAAACATATTCAAAACTAAGATAGTTAAAAAAAAAATAAATACTATAATAGAAATACAAAATTTTTAAAAATTATATATTTATCGAACTTTAAGTAAATTTAAAGACGTAAAGTTCAGTTACCTCATTTAAAAATATATTTAACAATTAGAAATTTTTTATCCTCGAAAATATTTATAATTTAACA
Organism: Drosophila gunungcola; assembly: GCF_025200985.1. Lineage (NCBI taxonomy): Eukaryota > Metazoa > Arthropoda > Insecta > Diptera > Drosophilidae > Drosophila > Drosophila gunungcola. The sequence continues at coordinate 1,811,958 of NW_026453167.1, read as the reverse complement.
TGAGTTTTTTATAAAATGTGCCTGACATTTTGTGAAAATCGTGTTTCGTGAGCATATCTCAACGAGCCATAGAAATCGGTGGAGACGCCTGGGCCAAGAGTTAAGAGTTGTAATTATGCGCAGACTTCCTCTAGAACCGGGGGACCATCCCACTTTTGGGACCCTAGCCAGCCCCTTTTGGCAGCCCCTTCTGGCAGCCCCTTTTTTGCATTGTGATAAACGAGCAGTCCCTTTGTCTAGACTTTGGAGCGATCGCCTCTTTACAACATCTTCATTATGAATTATGCGCTTCGAAGTTTCCCAGCTTTCGCGGTTCCCCAGTTTCTCGTTCTCGTTCTCGTTCCCATGGGACATAACTTTTGTTTTATCACCCCAAACGAGGCAAGGACTTATCTCCGCTCTCTTGAGAGCTCAAAGTTTTGCCAACATGTTGCAACTAATTACATAAAGCAACACGTGCACTTTGTAATTTTATTTGTTACAACTCGAAATTAGCATGAATTTGCTAATTAGCTGCGATTGTAAAAGTTGCAGGCGAGGCGTCGGCGATATGTAGTTGTGACGACAGCGATGGCCTCGAAGAGTTGTGTTACTGCACTTTCCTGTATCTGCGAATCTGCGTGAGTGGGTAGCAAAGTAACTGTATCTACAAGTTTGTCGTTGCTACCCACAACCTAAAGGTAATTTACAGTTTCAATCTTGCGTATAGTTAACTGGAACTTGCAACACACAGATTGCAGGAAAGAGAATAACTCTGATTTCCGAGAAGCAAGTTTTAATCAGTAGTAAATTGATATTAATATCTATTCATTTTGGGAAATTTGGCAACCATTTGTTAACCCAGAGTTCACGTATCTTAAACATTCTATTTCCTTATGGAACCAATTAATTAAAACACCTATATTCTAAGAAAACCCTATCAACCTTTCTGATAAGATTAGATGTATTTTTATTAATTAAGGCTTGGGGGTTAGCTACAAGTAAGATTAAAGAATAACTTATTCATCTAGATAAAACATGAAAGAAAGCGATTTGCATAGATTTGTTTAAAATAATAGAGGTTCAGGAAAATAAACACGAACTTTAAGATATTTTTGATTACCTATTAAACTCAAACCGTTTTTAAAGTTTAGTTCTCACGAATCGTTTATCTAGTTTTCTGTTTTGCTGCGATACATTTAGCGTTGACTTTAAACTGAAAATACTCAAACACCTTGAATTTTAGCCGAAACTGAAAATACTCAAACACCTTGAATTCTAGCCCAATCACAGCCTTATCGCTTTTCTATAATCAAATGGTAAAAAAACAAAATTAGAAACTAATTCTGGCGTCATATCAATCAAAAAATTCGGAATTCCATGAAATAGCATGACAGTTTGACACACTATCGAAGTCGAAATCGAAAGAATAGTCTGACTGATGGGCCACGTGCAATATACGTTGCAAAAACACTGTAAATATTGAGATATATATTCACATGCTTGTAAATTCAATGCACTCGATATAGCAATTATTTGCCCACATTCATTACGGATAACAAAACAGTATATTTGCACCTTGCCACAATTCTTTATCTCGCTCTTCACCTCCCCCTCATACCTTTTGTACATTTTACATTTTCCATTCATTATACACACATATACATACTTTGTTAACAAATATTTGTCCAATCGTTGCCAAAAATGTTTACATTTACGTATTTATGCAACTGCTGTGCAAAGCGAGTTTTTTCTGTATCGTTCTTTGCGTTGTTGTTTTAGGGGGATTTATGCATATCAAAAAATTGACAAAAATAATTTTACAAATGAATTTTCACAATCGCTCTTGTGCATCCCATCGGAAAAATAGATAAATACAAAAGAAAAGAATGGCTAGCATCATGGTTAAAAAAATTGACCTACATTAAATATAATAAACATTTATCGCATTTGTTCATTGTTGATATCAACATTGCAAAAAATTAAAAAATATCTACAAAAACAAGCTGGAAACAGCCTTGGGGGAACCAACGTCAGTGAAAGTGATCCAACGGATAGACACACGATGACGGCAGATGATGATGATGGCAAAAAAACGTAAATATGAACGAACAAAAGTTTTGAGCTACCAGCATTGATGGAGCGAGCATTAACTTTACATAACTTCAAACAAAAAAAAACAAAATTAGCAAAAGTTCAAAAGAAAACATGAGAGAAATATAATCATGACTTATGAAAGCTGGAACGGGAAATGTTCCGTCAAAGTTGATAAAAGTTATGCAAGGAAAATCATTATAAAGGATTAGCCAATTTAAATGGAGGAGTATTTTAATAAAGGGTATTTCTTAATAATAAATGTTCATAAGGACTAGACAAATATGTTTATTTTTAACAGTCTTTTTTTTCAGTTGAGCGATAAGATTTGATTTTGTGAAATTCCACATGCATGTCTTTATATATACAAAGCATTTATTTACATAGCATGTTCACAAATAAATAAACTATAATTTCTAAGAAACTAATTATTTTCGTACATACGCATAGTTAACTTCTTTAAACACCTAATACCACCTTAATTTCCTAATTAGGCCTGCATTGTGGTATAAAATATGCACTCATAATGATTTATTTCAATTCATTTACAGCTTCTTTTGGTTACACCTTAATTGCAATAGCACGAGATATGTTGTTTTATCGCGATGTTGTTTTAATTATATTTACCACAAACTTTCTTTGTTTATCAACAAAAAGGAAAACAACAAATATAATTAGAGTGCTCAACATGTTGGAAGAAAAAAAAAACACCAAACAAAATCAGGTGCCTTTCGGCCACCGAAATTAGGAATACAAATGAAAGAAAGAGTCGGCTGTGGAGAGAGTGAAAGAGAGGGGGCGAGACTGGCATAAGTAAATAGCTGTAAAGATCTCCAAAAGGCAATCAGACGGTTGTTCACCTGGTCTTTCGGTCGCTGGTCGCTGGTCACCTCAACACCTTTTGGACCGTGCCCAGTTTTCGTTTTATACGGTTATGGTTTTTATTCTGTGCCCCCTGTTCTTTTCTTCTTTTTATATATACTCGCTCGCTCATACACCTTTTTGGTTAATTTTCAACGTGCCTGGAATTCCACTTCACGAGTATGACTCGCGGCCGTCCATGTCAATTTCGACTGCTTTTTGCTGGCAGTTGTCAAATTATACTTTTATCTGCGTATATCTGTAACACATTTTTGCGGGTGTTGATTGCCAGGCGACCCACATAACCACTGACAACTCGGCTCCGTCTAATTAAGTTTGCAACACACAACACACACACCGCGAGTGGAAAAGAAGTATATAAAAATGGTGAAAACCCTGGCAAGATCCGATGAGGCAGCCGCCTAATTACGGCTCAATCAGCTTCAGCTGGTGGCTGTTGAATGCTGGCTGTTGAATGCTGGATGGGGCTGCTGCTGCAGGGCTCGGAAAATTGCCTCATGGCGGCGAACCATCCGATGAGTTACCTAACTTCCAGCTTAATGACTTCACTAAAGTCGGAGAGTCGAGTCTGGTGGCCCCGGTGGCATGCTTTAAATATTTTGCGGCACTTGAATGCATTTTACAAATTTTTCTGTTGCAACCTGTGATAAATTGCAGTCGCTGGTGAGTACAGCCTGTTTCTTTTTCAGGTTTAACCCACTGCTGCTCTCTGATCAGACTGACATTTTCTGGTTAGGCTGACTCATGAACTGCACCTTCATAGGCATAGGCCCGGCATTAACCATTAACATTTCAAACACAAAAGCTTAACGGCAGGCACAGCAAAAAATTTATATATTTTAAATGGAAATAGGTTGAATTAAAATTAAATTTAACCATTTTTATAACACAAATTTCAGTGTATTGTACTCTTACTCTTGAGTATTTGTATTTTTAAATCAACAGGAACTATTTTTTCGTAATGTAAAGTTCAAAAGTCAGTCTCTACTTTTTTTCTGTTGTTGAACACGAAAAAAAGTAGAAGCCTAAGCTGTCATCATCGTCTGCATTTGCATTTGAAAGTGTCGATTCGAAATGAAGAGGGCGAAAGAAGTGGCAAGATTGTGGCCTATAGAAATGCAGGGGGCAACTTTATAAAAGGGGAACCACAAACTCAAACCAAGCGAAACATCATCACCGATTGTGCTGTTGTGTTGTTGCCAACGTTTTGTATTAATGATGATGCAACATTTGCCACAAATGTAAAAAGTTACGAGTATAAAAAAAACCCCAAGCACCCATGGCTAAGTAAAGTTTTATGCCCGAAGGCCAGAAGCGCGTTTGACTTTCTCAAAGTGGCTTGTTTCCTTCTTTTTTTAGTTCAGAGTTGTAAACTGAAACCTTTTTTTGTGTTGGACGAGGATCGGGGTTTAATAAGTGGAACAGATTTGAGGGCAAAGCCCGCATTAGAACTTATTCAATGGCATTTTTAGTTATTTGCTGTGAGTCATAAAGATAAATGCAAATTTGTTTTCTCTTCAACCCACACAACTTACAATTTTTATAAACTTGCGAAAAACCAATTTGTTTGCTCCATTTTGAGAATGTGAAAATTAGTAAAAATGGCTTTAATCTGTTGTTTGAAAGCAACACCCCATTTTTTTCTATTCCTACACTTACGTCAAACTTATCTAAACAATGTACTGGCCATACTAAGTGTTAAAAAAAAAGTTGCCTAATTATAAACAAACTTAGCTACAAGTTTTAGACACTCAACAACTTTTGTTTATATTTTGGTAAGTTTATTAAGACATTAAATGTATACTGTAATAAAAATGCTGTGAATTCTGAAATAAAACTTTTAATAAGATCTTCTGGTAAACTTTAAAGGAACAGAATATTTGGTTTCATTGGTAGCTTTTTTGTAAAGCTTTCATGTCGTTGATTTTATTATGCCATAAAAGATCTTATATCTTTTCAACCACCATCTTCATACTTTGGAAAGGGCAACCTATCTTCGTTGTCCATCAGCGTCATTGGCACCTTCCTGGTTAAATGCCACTGATATGGCTCTCCTTGTTTCAGGTGACTTCAGCTCACCTGAGGCATTTGCATTGGCATTTGCGGCAATGTTCGGCTCAGGTGAGCCCGAGAGCTTGACAACTTGGTGCTGCTGCTGGTGCTGCTGCTGTTGCTGATTCTGTTGCTGCGGTTACGGTTTAATGAACATTCATGCCTCCTAATGCCAAAACAGAGGAAAAACTGTGAACAAGAGCTAGCAGAACTCTCCGCAATGCAGCAAAAGCCACCCGTAGTTTAGTATATAAAACAAAGCACAGAAAAAAATATAAACTGAACAAAACCCGTCGTCCGTCGGAGGCAAACTCAAGAAATTGCAACAGGTTTCTCTCGATTGGCCTTTCGGTGTCGGTGGCGTTTTATTAAATCTTCTTTTGGCCATTGTTTTTGTATTTTATATTTCTGTATGTTTATCTTTCATTTTTCTGCTGCCGCTTCTGACAACCATGATTTGTTGCCGAAGGTTAGTTTAAGTCATTAGTGCTGCATTTGCCGCCGCTTCTGCCATAAATTGAAGATGTTTTTGCCTTGGATTTTTGTTATGTTCCTAGTTAAATGCTTCGAAAACCTATTGTTAATCAATTAAAATAGTTGAATGTTATCTTTAAAGGTGTTGAATAAAACATGATTTGCTGGGAAAACGATACAGACTATAAACAAAATGAAACTACAAGGCTGCTGTTCGATATTAACAACACTAAACAGCTTGGATTTTCCACATGTTGCTATGTATTTTTTTCATTTGGAACAAAAGGAAATAGTTGCTTGGCATTGATTGAATATTTAAGTGCAATTTTAAATTCAACTGACTCTTTTGAAGAAATTGTAATGCTTATAGAATTAATTTTTGATTGCTGTGTTGGGTGAGTGAGTTTAATTATTATTTATTACATTAATTATTTGTTATTTAAAAATTTTCTCGATAAATTGGCCTTTTATTCGACATTTAAATTTTTATTTCGATTTCAAGAATATTCTCACCAACGTTTGCAAGCAAAACTTCCCACTGCCAATGGCATGAAGCCCCACAAGCTGATTCGCATTCAAATCGCACGCCAAAACTCTCCCTTTTTGCACAAATGTATTTATAGTGATTTCCCCAACTCATTTCCTCCCATCTGCCATTTCAGGCACTTCAGCAAATGACGGCAATTAAAACTTAGATGCCCGACTGTTAGTGTCGCTTAGTGGCCATCACAGCTTTGGCTACATTTAATTATAACTTGAGGACTAATTGTGCGTTGTCCACAATTAAAAATATCTTTCGGTAAGTGGGTGGGGCGGCCGGAGCACAGATTTGTCACAGATGATGGGGCAAGTGGGGCAAGTGGGGCAGAGTCTGCAGCTAATTGTCGTCGGACCAACTCCGAAAACGGGCCATCCTCCCGGCCTATGGCAACTATACAAACAATACAAACAAAAATATAAAGTAAAAAGTAAAAACAATGACAAGACAAATGTTGGGACAAGCAGCAACAACAAATCAACACGACTGCAACATGCGGCCTACAAGTTTTGTGGGCCTACAAAGTAACTTTTTTATGCAGCTAATCCAATTCGAAAGCAATTTCTGGGTGGATTGGGCTTTGGGACTTGGTGATGTGGGGAGGTGGGGGGATGGTGCGGTGGGGCAGTGGGTTGTTGAGAACCCCCATTTACATGGCCTAAGACCATGTCTGGGATCTGCCCACTTAGCCCGGCAGACGGAGGAGCCAACTTAGAAGACGAGTTCATTGAATTCTTCTCGCTGGGTATTCGCCAAACTCGTAAATTTTCAACATACAAGAAAAAAAAAAATAAAGAGAGGAAAAAAGAAGCCAAATCCCAAACCAAACAGGTTCTCCTGCATCCACCAAAAACAAAGATATACACCGGGAAAAATTGAGATAAAATTAACATGTAAAATTAAGTGTATGGAGTGCTTAAGTCTGGCCAAAAGTCCCATTACTTTTTAAATTTTGGTTCAATATATAATCGTCTAGTCTACATGACCAATTTGTAATGATAAGCAATAAAATATCCACTAAATGTACACATTTTTTTCTCTGTACTTCAGACCAGACTTTGGCTTACACATGAACGAGTGTGTGTATTTTTTTTTTGGGGCCTGCAGCTTCTTTTGAGTGGAATGCGGCAGTCATCTGCCCTGAAAACTGAGACTCATCTTGGTTTTCGAATCTTAAGTCTGGGTCTGGGTTTTGGTCAGCTGCAAATGCATAAAAATCAGCGCCGCATTTCTCTTTAGACTGCGGCTACTTCGATTAAGTAGCTGTCAGTATGTGTATCTTGTATCTTGTACCTTGTATCTCTGCACTCTAGTTGGGTGAAAGCGTTCGCATCTTTTCACATTGCATTTTCAGGCCCCGACGACCCACTTCCATTTCCATTTCCAGTTCGCGCCTTATCGAAGTGTCAAACAGTTGGCCAAACAAACTAATTGACCCGAAAACAGGAATGGTAATCTAATGCCCGAGAACAGAGCAGAAACAGCGGCAAAAAAAGCCACAAAGAGATTTGTATCTCTGTGGGATACAAAAAGGCAGAACAACTCAATTCCAGGGATCATCTTTGTGTTTTCCTTTTCTTTGGCAGCAACAAAAGATGAGGGATTGCTGCCAGTCATCTCAGTGACCTTTCAGCCTCTCTAACCAAAACCATCAATCAATCAAAAAACTCTCAAAACAAAAAAAGATTGTTTAAAACGGAAATGAATCCACGCTTTGGACATTAAGCGTAATTGCGCAAAGAAACACGCACTGTGTTAGATACGATAGATACACAGTTACATTTGTATCTTATGACGCACAAACGGGTTCATGTTCGGGGGTTCGCAACCCGACTCTCCTACCACCCACTCTTCACCCTCACCCTCCCCCACCCCACTTAATGACCTTGTAACTCAACTGTCAACTGTCAGCACACGCAGCAGCAGAATGGTAACAGCAAATCAATAGCCCGGCCACAATTTATAGTATCCATGGCCATAAATTGGCTAGCAGCCCGCTTGTTGTCCGCCGCCACATGTCATGGCTTGGGGCCAACGGGAAGGGAAGGGCAACGGCGGGCAAGGAATTCTGGCCAAAATAGGCTGAAAACCAGGCGAAATAGATCGTCTGGGAGAAATCAACAGAAACCCGCTCGGAGGCGCAGAAGCTCTCATTATCATATAAACAAAAGGGTTCCTCCATACCACAATGCCAAAACTTAAACTGTCGGCGAATTTATGTATATGTATTTTATGATATATGAAGAAAGCCTTCGCATGTGGGCCTGACATAATGGTTAAACATTGTATTCATTTGGGGTATATTGCCCCAGGATCCCGCTGTGAGAATACTCGTCGGCAACTTATAAATACAAAATGGGAATCGATAAATTTATGCGTTGAGCTTAACAGATATTTAAGAGATGATTTGGCCGAATTTAGGTTTTATTTATGCAGCTTATACTTATTTTAAAATAATTAAATATACTTTTTGAGCTTAAGGCTTTCAAAATATATATTATTGGGATACTAACTAAAGTCTATTAAATTAAGTAAATATTTCAAAAAGTTTTTTGGCTTACTAAGTATTTTCAAGTCTTAACTCTGAGTATCTGCCAATTGCTCCACTGCTTACTCAAATGCCCTGAGGGAATTCAGAGTGTGGGATAAGCATTTCACCATGCCGAACCAGTTGCGGCTACTTATTATTTTATGGGATTTTCCGTCAAAAGGTCAAAAAACCTTTTTTATTCAACAATAAATGAGTAAAACGGTCACTTTCGCTAGGAACGGAAATGTTCATATATTCAATCTAAGAAACTGCTTATCGCATTAAAACATTTTTGTGCTCGCTTTGTTTACATTATGCACAGACTTTCGGAGGAATTAGAGGAGGAAAGACGTAGGCCGACAGATTAGAGGCGAATGGTCCAGCGGAGAGCTAGCAAAATATGAGCAACTCAGCAAATACGAGTAGTTTCTGCGATATCTCGGCTGAAACTTCCGCAAACCGTCGGAGGGCCAGGGGAATGTGCCTAAGTAGGCACAAATACAAAGCCAAACTAAGGCCCCCAGAACAAACCCTCAACAAGTAATGAATTACGCGTCAGACTTTCCGCACTCCTTTCAAGAGGAGCTGCAAACAATAAAAGAGCCAAAAAGGCAAAGCAGCTGAAAGCAGTTGCCAAAATGTTCCAGCAACTTTGAGGAACTCACACTCTTGCCCCAAACTGAATAAGTGAACGTGCGAGGGGAGTGTATAAAAGCCTGCTAAAAAGTTTTGTTCTGCATTGTTATCAGCTAAAGGAAGCGGAATTATAAAGGGGCCAACCAGAAACAAACAAAACATAAAACATGAAAAATAAACCCGAAATCAGCAGAAGACCAACACAACGCAAGTTTTGACAAAAGATCTCGTTTTTCTCAGAGGAAGGAGCTACGCTACAGCTTTTGTGCTAAAGGAATCTTGCAAGGAGCAACTTTCTCGGAGAGATAAATTAGTAGGTCAGCTGTAAAAAGATTACGGGAAAAGGAAAACTATAAGGAGGTTAGAGAAGGAATGTTTTAGTAATAAGACAATTGGATTGGAGAGCAATTCTATAAAATAAATTTTATTTCAAGTAAAACTAACCAATTAAAGAATAACTATTAGCAAAAAAGGGAAAACTAAGTAAGTACCCTTTACCGTATATTTGACAAATAAACCGAAACACAAATCAAATTCCTGAAAAGCAGGTGTCCCCATATCACCAACTCGATTTCCAACAACCTGTCACTCGTCTGTCTAAATTGGATACTCTTAACTATCTGCTCTCAAACTTATCAAGTGTGCTTTAAACTGGGTTAAGGTTGGGTTTATCAGCACCGCCCAACAACTTGAACGTGCTGCAGAATAGTTTCGTTTGACTACCGATTCGAGTAGTTCGCCCCTTAAGAACGCCCATCAATCCCTGCGACATACCGTACATTAGATACCAGCAACCAATTCGATCCGACGCCAAAACGTGCAACTAGCTCGAAGACAAAGAATATTGTATAATGTTTTTTTTTCCTATGTACCACATTTTGACAACTGTTTTTTGCTCGTTTTTGCTGCAAACTAAACTGTGTTTCCCTAGTTCTCTTTCTTTTTTTTTTGTATATATCCAATAAAGAACGTGCAGACGTGCGAAATCCAAAAGAAGAGGAGGCCGTACGAGAAGAATCGAAACTTAAGCTGGCACCTGCTCGATATTATACCAAAACTTTATGCCGCACTAACACGAATGGCGCACAAAGAATGGGCCATGATGTAAGCCCAGTCAAAAGGCATGCTAATATGCGGAGTGATTAATTCATCGAAATTAACATAAATGGCAACAGCTTCAACTTTTGCAGCCTGACCACAGGGGGCCCCCCAACCAACCCTTTTTTCTTCACCCTGCCCGACATAAATAATTAAATTTAATTGCCGTTGCTGCTTCTTAATGATGCAACCAAGCATCAAACGAGCCAAAGAGCCGAAAAGACCTCTGAACCCAGGTCTCTTTCTCACCTAAAACCCGTTTTAATGGAAATGGAAATTAAATTAAACGCAGCCCTCGTCGTTGTCACAGGCAACCAACGACAAGTGACAGCGATAAAGGTACATTTTATGAAATTAAGCAAATACTAAATGGAAATATAAGCTGAGGAAATGCCATAGGAAAAAATGAGTTTCCGCAGGCATTAAGACAAATGACATTTTCCCTTGTCACAGAGAGTTGGTTTAATTTAAATAGCTCTATCAAGGAAATTTAATATTGCTGCATATTAAAATGTAACGAATGGAAAAATTATGCAGTCCAAACGCACACTCATTTTATTGCTCATATAAATTTGACATGTTTTTTTTGCAAATTATTATATTGTAAGCCAATAAAAATGAAGTTCTGTAACTGAAAATTGTAGAGATAGAGATTACACATTATTTCTATTAGGTACTAGTTAGTTATTTGCTAATAAACCTATTAACGCAATGAGCTCAACTTGACAGCGGATGAAGGTAATTATTTTTATTTAAAGAACCAAATATTTCATAATGATGTCTTCCCCACCAAAAGATAACATTCGCCCCCAAAAGATATCTGGAGCAATCTAATCTTATCTAATCTATTTATACACATGAGCAACTTGCAAAGACAGTCGCCTCACAAACCAGTTGAAAATAATACTTGACCAGCTGAACTGGTTCTTATTAATGCCAAAATTTACAATCTAAAATATAATAAAAATTCATATTAATTAGACGGCTATAAATGAAGCCCCTCTTTCCAGTCATGACACCAATTCATCCCACAATCAACTGTCTAATCTAGGCGGGTCTAACTAACGACCGTCTTTGATAATTAATAACAAAAGGGGAAAATTCTGGCTTTTTGCTTTTTGTGTCTGTGATTCTAGGCTAAAGAGTTTTTCAGGCAAAAACCAAAACAAAAACCGGCAAAACGCACGCAGCCAGACAGTCGATGAACGAGGCTAAAAGAGTGGCAGTGGGAGTTGAAGAGGTGGATGAAGTGCTGCCATGGCAAAGCCAAAGGCAAAAACAAAGCGGGCCCATTCAAGGGTTTTCCTCGAGCACAAATATACAAACGTATAAATACAAACACAGGCACAGCTGCTAGGAGAGCAGAAGGCGACTATAAAAATCAAATGAAATTTATTGATTTTTCTTTGCGAGTGCAAAAAAAAACAAGGAGAGCGCGGCAAAGTCAAGGAAATTGCCAATAAAAAGTAATTTGCAAGCAAAAACACATATTTTTTGCATAGTAAAGAAAGAACTTTTGATACTCTAAGAAAATGAAAAAACAAACATTATAAGCCACACTCAAAAACCTTGTGCACTTCTAAATAAGTTTTAATTTTAACTAAAGCTAAACATAAATTAACAAATAATTATGGTTTTAAAATTTATTGGGGCATGACATGTTTTGGATTTAAAAAATGTTTGCGAATTTCCAAAGGATTATTTTAAACATTAATAATGGAAGAATAATAGTTTAACTTGGGAAGACCATTTCATTTGGAATTTTGGAAATCACAGGTCACAATTTTGATTTCAAAATAACTATTGCAAGTTCTTTTGATACGCGTATTCTAATTTTAAGACCCTCAATCTTGTCTTTAAAAACATAATTTTTTTGTTTCTAAGAAAGAAGAACTCTTCCAATATACATTTTTAGTGATCACAAGTCACATAATTATAGTTTTACAATAGTTAGACGATCTTTATATCTTAAATTTTCCTTTTTTTATAAAAGAAAAAACCCTTCCCAAAAGTGATTATTTGATGTTTGTTATATATATATTTAAGACTTTCAATCTAAGATAAAGCAAACTTCTTTAGACATTTTTTTCTGTGTGCAACTATTCTAGACGGAATGCATATTTATGTTTTGTATTGTTTTTGTCTTAACCCCGCAGACAAAGTCAAAAGCTCGCTAAAAATGAGGAAGAGAGTTGTTGGGCAGACTTGTACTAAGGCTAAGACAAGACGAAGAACAAGAGGTGGCGAAAGAAGAGGGAGCATTGTAAAATGTCAGCCCAAGTTAACGGTGCACGCACACCAAGGCAGCAAACAAACAACACAACAACAAACATGAATGTTTTGTTTGATCTGCTGTCAGGCGAAAGAGAGAAGGCGCCAATGGGTGGAGAAGGGGGAGAAGCAGGTGCGATGTGAGTGGAAGTGAGATGGCATGCCGCCCTATCGCGTGTTACAACAATTGCCAAGCTCTCCTTTCCGTTATTTCTATACAAACTTACCCTGCTTTCTGCTCTCCTCTTGCTCCTTGATTCTGCTGTCAAAATTTCCCAAGTTCTTATGCCGCCAGTGAATTTCTCTTAAAATATACCCTTTTGCGGTTATGTGTTGTGTTTTTTTGTAATACTTTTATTTAACTCAGTTGCTTTGAGCTATTTCGATTAGCATGCTTTAATTTGTGTGTGGAAATTTCACACTATTTATTTTGTAATTTTTGCTTTATTAGCCGTTTGCATATTTATTTCACACATTGAAAGAAACTTCACAGCTGATTGTGATTTGTGTTGTTGTGGATTCGTTTTTTCACACACACACTCGCACACACACCTGCGTAGGTGCGAAGAGTGGAAGAGGAAGAGAAATGCAACGGATTCACTTTAGCACGCGCGCTCTCCCTCACTCACACTTACAGACCGACCGCAACCTGCTAATTCAACGGTCAAAAATCGACTAAATTTGAACCAAAGAATAAAGGTTTTCCGTGGGGTTTTAGCCGGCAACAGAGGCCGCAACATGTTCGAGATTCGATGCTCGAGTTGCATGTTCGAGTTGCATGTTCGATGGTGGGGGTGCGGGTGCGGGTGACGAAAGGGGAGTGGGCGTATGGGTCACTTCTTTCCTTCTGATAAACACTCGCTGATAAGCCAACACACACAGAAAGGGCCTTTGTTGTTGTCCACCCCGGCATTGTTGTTAGTCTGTGAATGACAAATGAGCCCGTATTCGGCAAATGGTGTATGTGGAGTATGGAATTTGAAATAGGTGAATCCAAGAGCGGTCCACCCTAATGGACACGAGGGAGGGGAATTGGACAAGAGTTACACAAAAGGACTCGGTTCTTAATGAGACTAATGCCTGCGAAAACAGTTGGCAATCAACTGGGATTGACATTATGAAATCTCTGCAATGTTTTCTTGCATCATCCCAATACCCATTAACCATAGGAAAAATGGAAACAAATTGTGAAAGGTCTTAAGCCTATATATTTTTGAATATTTTTGAATAAAATAAAAAATTTCTATGAGATTCCTAGCCGGGAATTCCTTTTAAAAATCTGAAAATAATTTTTAGGTGTCAGTATCAATTTGACATTCACAAGTGAAAAAACAAGTTTAATTTTTTATATTACAAATTATAATTATTCATTTTCTTTCTCCATTCAAAGTGAAACCATAAGTATCAAAACCAAACTGATACAGAATTTCATCTTTTGAGCACAATGACCACATTTTTAGCTATTTTCATGAACCAACTGCTCATCACTGTGTCAACATCGAACTACCAAACAAGTTCGCCAGATTTAAGCCGGCTGACAACACGAACTGCAACTCGAGCTGCAACTCGAACTTGTTGACCGCTGCACTTGTCGTTGGCCATCTGAATGCACGTGGCTCATTTGCATATTGGAGTTGCTTCCATTGTTGTTGCTTTTCTGGGGGGCAGTTGCTGCTGGGAATTCCATTCGCAATCTTTTGATTTGCACATTCAATGGAAACGCTTTCAGATTAAGCATGAATATTAATTAAAGTTTATCAGAAGTTTGAAGTTGTTCATCGACTTTCGGTTAACAACTTTCTGTGCATTTGACACAGCCATTGACGAGTGCAAAAAAAGCGACCACGAAATTGACAATTTGCAACACCGACGGAAGATGTTTTTCAATTGCTTCGCTTTGGCACTACCTCCCATTTCCCGCATTTTCCGCCCGCCGTTCGTTATGGACTTTTCATTGGTTTTGTTTGGCTCTTTCAATTGAAACATGGCCAAGTTTTGGGGAGCGAAAAAAACAAACTGGGCAATGGAGAGAATTGGGAGGACGACACCAATCAACTTTTTTTGCTCTGCGCTGCATTTTTCATTAGTTTTTCCTATGCAGCGAATAAGTTTTCTTGGCCCCAAAACGAGTCTCAAGTTTTCCACTGTTTGTTGTCATCTATTGATAGCTCAAGTTTCTGTTTATACAACTGCATTTGGTGATGTACACAAAAGGCATTGCCTTACATATGTTGGCAATATATATATATAGCGCATATGAGCTTTATATATCAAGTGTAAATATTTTTCAACTGTTTATCAGAGAGCGTGGAAATGTTTACTAGAGACTTGGCCATTTCAAAAATATGTTTTTTTTGTATGTTAAGCTATATCTTTACCCATAGCATATGGGCTGTTTCTTAATTTTGGATGATTTATAGGAAAACACTTTTAAAATTCGAAAAATTTTTAGTTTAATCCCAAAATAAAAATGGTACTCCTTTAAGAATTTGTTTTTTAATTCTCTAATAACATACAACTTTGTGTTAATAAAAACACAACTGATTTATATTTTACAAGTCGTTTTGGATATTAGCTATTAATAGGTAGAAACTTAAATTTTGTATCACGTACTTAAAATTTGTTAATGAATTTTAAACCATTTAAGTTAATAAAGCCATCTGTACTTTATGTCAATAACTTTTTAAAGTGTCCATTTCCCAAATCACTGGCATAATAATTTCAATACAGCTGTGCCACCTGTGATTTCGATTTGATGGCTGTTTTTGTTGGCGCTGGCAATTTGCCGACCAATTGAAAATGCAATGCACGCCCCAGACAAAAACTCATTTGCAACACTTCACGCAACGTCGGCGATTTCGATTTAGCCAAGATCAAGGGCGATAATGCACGCAGCAGCAGCAACAACTGCACCAGCAGCAGCAACAGCAGCATTTACTGCAACAGCAGCAACATCGAAAAAGCTGCAACAGCAACTTTGGCTATATGTGCATCGCATTGCGTGCAACAACGTGATGCAGATATAAATAGCCAACGGCAAGAGCAACTTGGCCCTTATCCATGTTGGCTGATCTTTACGCACAGGGGGCAGCAACAACAACAACAACAGCAACAACATCTGCAATATCTGCAAACACAAGCTGCAACACCAACAACATTCCTTTCGACATTTAATTAACGATCGCGATTGCAATCAAAGCAGTTCTCCCACACTCCCAACTCCCCGCGCCGGTTGTGAATGGATCCTGGCCAGGTTTCGGTTTTATTCCAGGTTTACGGCGAGTTTACTTGGTGGCCAGCTAGTTAGTTAGCCCGGCTAAGCTGACAAATACTGTAATTAATTTTAATTGCTGCGATTGGCGCTCACTTTCCGTCTCATTAAAAATAGCTGGCGCTGCTGGTGCTGGTGCTCCCTTTTTTTTTTGTTTGTTTCGCTGCCGCCGATTTTCGCTATGATAAACCCTCGATTCCGAAGTATGCCCTGGCATTCCGTTCGCCATTCTTGGCTACGTGTTTTTACACCTAATTGCTGGAAATGTCACGTGGCAAATATTTTGTCGCCATTAAAAGGGAGCTCAATAAAAGCTGAACAACAAGCGGCTTATAAAAAACATATTTATATAGATATACTGGCACAATAACTTAAGGACTAGTTCTAAATAATGCACCAACAACAATTAAGTAAAATAAACTTTTTTAATAAATATTGCTCTAAGAACTGTTATTTAAAAATTGCAATATAATTATTCATAACTGTTTCAATGCATTGATGTTTAAATGTTGCCATTGCTAATTCTGGTTTTTCAACCTTTTGCATAAAGAAAATAAATATATTATCTAAACTCCTTTAATAAATATAAATCAAATAAAAATTATATATTGATTTTCAAACAAAATGTAGTTTTTTCATCTTAACTATATTTCAAAGTTTTTTTCTCCGTATGGACGTCTGAATCATATTTTGCAATCACTTGCACTTCGGTTTAATGGACTATGGAAAGTGCAAAATGGAAATAAAAATGTTCTTTCTCGGGTCCCCGGAGGCTCCCAGTGGAGTAATCATATAAAACACTTTTTCGTTTGCAGTTCATTGAGTGAGCACAAATCCAATTAGATTTTGGCTCGGCTTAGCTTGCAGACACACCCCCTTCCACACCTCCCCCTCCGAAAATCCCCCAAAAACATACGAAAACTCAAAGGAAAACACCAAAAAACACACACACAGACACAAATGGAGTGTCGAAAAATCGTTGCATACTTTGGAGCAAAAATTTCCTCAAGTCAATTTGCCTGCCATAACTCCTGACTCAAGTTCAGTTGTTTTCACTGGTGTGAGTTAGCGGAAGTTGTGTGTGTTAGTTTGGTGTTTGTGTTAGTTTAGGGACTTTAGCTTTGGGGGCGGGAGGAGTGGCAATTGGTTTGACACACATAAATAGTTTATGCCGCATTGCTGATTATTGATTTTGCTACCAATTAAAATTCCAGCACAAACAAGACTGCAAAGCGATTTGATCCTTTTGGGTATTAAACTACAGGCTCGCAATTAAGCTGAGGGGCTTAAAACGATTCCAAAGAGCTCGGGCTTAATTATTCAAATAGAAGCATGTAAGGGCAAAAGTTGAATATTAAGAACTAATTTTATAAACGGCTTGAAACATAAATGACTTAAAATAATAGGTTAAACAAAATATAATAATCATTATACCTTAATGGCAAAAATATGTTAAAATATCTTTTATTTCATTACAAAGAATTTATAAACCAACAAATGCGTCCAAAGTTATCAAATGATTTTAATAACTCAAATAGAATTATGTAAAGGCAAGGATTTCAGATAATAAAAGTAACATTAATTTACTAAAAAATAAATCAAGCTGGGTTACATCTCCTAGTTTGTATTTACTCGACCATAGTCAATCCACTTGCACATAGTGTGGGTTTTTATCCCAGTTAATCATTCCATCAATAGTTGCGTTCATTCAATTCATGCTCAATTAAGCTGGTTAATTATGCCCACCAATCAGGCATTGAATGTGTAAAAACATTTTAATTATTTTTAAAAACAATATTCATGGTAGGAATATGGGCAAACATGACGGGTAATTAATCAATATTAATATCAACCTGATTACGGGTTTTTACTGCAGCCCGAGATTAACATTAACTGTCAATGTCGGGGAAAAAAGGACAAAAACAAAGGCCATAAAGGAAAAAGTTTTTGGCTGGGACACACAATTAAGAAGCCATAAACACATGGGGCAAAAAGGTCCGGATCTGGGAAAAATAGCGCTGGCAGCCAAAAGTTGCAAAGTGCAATTTGAAAAACTGTAAATATAAGTCGCGAATGGGGGAAAATTTGGGAAGGAAAGGGGGTATCCCGAACACGTACAACTTGGCACGGAGTCGCGAAGGTATTTTCGCATACGAGTTTTTCCCCTCGTATCCCGGCACAGGATCTCTGCGTGTATGTAGATGAGCAGGCAGTGACATGACTTGGCAGCTATTCCTATTTGGATGCCCCTGCCAAATCCCCCTCTTTTCCTGACAAATGGCCCCAGGAACGGGGTGTGGCAGTACAGGTGTTTTGCGGTAAAAGGATGAAGGAAAGGGGAAAGCGTCGGGTAAATGGTAAGATGCATTCGCCCAAAGGTGCAGCTGAGAATGACGAGAATTTATGATGGTCTCTGGCTCTGGGGCTGAGTTCTTTATTGAATAGCAAAGGGATGAGGACGGAGCTTGCGATTTGTAACCAAGTTAAATTGAAATACCCAGGGGGGTGGTCGATTGGGGGCGTTTGAACTGCTGCCAAGAACACAAAGGATAAAGCTTAATTTCGTCGGGGTAAATTGGATTTTGCCAATGATGGGGTATGCTGATCAAAATTCAATAATCGAAGGTAAATTGGGGCCATTAACCATGGTAAAATTCTACTAAGTTAATTCTTAATCCAAAATGTCAGTAAACTAGTAAATATATAAATTAAATTAAACTATGGAAGTACTTAAAGCACAACTATTTTAAGTAACCTAGTTGTATATATCTTTATTTAATTAAAACTAAGTTTTCTTCCCTTAAACATCTAAGGAAAGGCAACTGAAAAAATCCCAAAAGCTAACCAAAAACTTGAGAGAGAGAGCACAATTTAATTAGCCAGCGGTAAGAAGATTAAGGAGAGCTGCTGGAACATTTTTCTTTCAGCCAAAGCTTTAATCCCATCAAAGAAGGAATATCCTTTCACTACGGACGCCATTTATTGGAGTTGTGTGGATGCTTTTAAAGCTTCTCCATTCACAAACATCGGCTTATGCTCACACACACACACTCAGCTATTTACTCATCTGGCTGATGCAGGTGCTAGGACGAACAGAGGCTTCAATGTCCTTGCCTTGCCACCGCAATCATAATTAGTATCCTCTGAAGACATGTGTGTGTGTGATGCATGTTATAATCCACAGCACTAACACACTGCAGGTATCTTTAAACAGTGGTGGTGGAAATATTAGTGCTCTTCAATGTCCTTGAAAAAATAAAAATAAATTTACTTTTTTCTGCAATTTAATTTGGCAATAATATATATAAAATATTTATTATATTCACAGGAATTAGTTTTACAAACTTACAAGCTTATGAACATAATGTTTTTAGCTATTAATTACTCAACAGTTGTTAATAGTTTATTAATTAAATGAGTAGTAGCCAAAAAAGTTCATTAAATTTTAGCTTTTAGAAATCCACACCTATAATCTTGCTCACAAATTCACCGGACAGGCGGCTTTGTTAGCCAGTGATATATTGGCATTTAAGCCGGGTCAGAACAACGACCGGCTGGCAGGCTATATCGTCAGCCTGGGCCAGAGCTTTAAAGGACAGTGAATGAATAATGCCAGCCAATTTGCCCAGGTGACAGGTAACGAGAGGACGAACGACGAAGGACTAGCCGACGAGCGGAGGAACGTCCTGCAGCCAAGGACTTCATTAAACTGCAAAAATAGAATTAGAGCACATGGCAAAAGGCCGAGCTGCTTAATTACAGCTTAGACCTCAATTAAAAAGCCCCCAAAGGCAGCCAAACGAGTGGCATAGAGTGTTGGAAAAGCAAACCGAAGAAAAAGTAAACATTTTCACATTGCCGGACAACAATCCACTTCGAAGTGCCACGGCTCCTTCATCCGATGACTGTTTTCCTACAAAGAGAGAGAGAGGGGTGAGTCGATGGTAATGACCATAAAACACCTTGGCTAATTTTCGCAAATTGTTATAGCTGACCACCGACAAAGTTGGCCAAGACAAACCCACTGAAGTGAATAAGGGAATGAAAAATAATAGAAAAACTAGAAAAATATAACTAATTAGTTTACTACGACCAAAAGCAGTATTTTATTTTTATTTATTTCTGTTTTCAAGTAAGCTTAATACCTAAAAATTTAATTTTGTGTTATTTTTGCACATATGCTTATAAAAAATGGCATAATTTCACAGCAACTCGAAGATAAGTTAATTCCATCGCATATGCAAGATATAATTTGTTTTTGTATACGTTTTTTGTATATTTTTCCTTAACTAGACACTTGAAAAATGTATTTTTTAATATATCTAAGTGCTTATTTTTGCAATTACCTTGTGCCTTACCTAGTTACAAAAAGAAATCCAATACTGTTTATTACGACCGGCCGAAGTTTTCATTTCAGTTTTGAAATAACAAAATAGATAAGTGATTTAGTGCCAATATACAACGACCATTACAGTTAACTGTTTATTTATTTATTGCATTTTGAGTTAATTTCACCATTTTCCAGAGCTCACAATCACAAAGTCGGGATATGGCGACCCATTAGGTAGACATGTCGCGAATCCACGACCGCATAAATAAACGGTCTCAGAGCCTCGAATTGCAGGGGTTTCTCCTCCCTGACGAATGCTCGCTCGTTATCCGTCTCCTGCTGGGCAATTTGCTCGCTTTTGGTGGTATTCGAAGTGCCCACATTGATGCCTTGACTAAAGATGTTGATTTTCGTGAAAACTATAACGTCATCCAATGGCAGCTCCGTTCTGAAGGCATTGAGATCGGCGGTGGTCTTGTTGAAGGCAGTGGTTATTCCAGCTTTTCTCAGAGGTTCTCGTAACTGGAGGAGCTGCCGTATCTCCACCTTGGGCAGGCTGATGTTCATTAGGGTTATATTCAATCGGCTGCGTAGCTTTCGCACATCCACTGTGCTTAGTCTACGCTCAACCATCTGCACACTTGCCTTACGAATGGGTAGCAGGATCAGCAGCAGAGCACTGGATTCCGTTAAAGGTAGTCCCAAGGACTCGACTTCTTAGCTCCGGAATGTGTCCATGCCAAGCCAAGGTCCTTTTGGCCACTAAAGCTCGCTTTTCAATATTAAAGCCATACCTGAACTGTGCCTCAAATTCCAAGACATTGAAAAATAACAGCCGATTCGCAGGATAATAATCGTCCAGTAAGTACTGTAGGTTGACGTCAATTCCCTGGGACTTCGATTTGAGAAAAGTGTTCAAGGACTTTAGGTCCCGTCGTGCAAAGTGTGTCCTGTAAACGTACGAATCCAGTTCAGCAGCATCCGTTAGGAAGCCGGGATCAATATAGACATCCGGTCGCAACGAAGCCACTGTCGCGTACGTCAGTTTACCACTCTGCAGAAAATGACGAGGTCGCAAGCCACTTGCATTCGCACCTTTTGGGAATAGAAGGCCATCGATTTCGGCCGCCGATTTTGGACCCACAGCGAAAAGAAGCAATCCCAGGGCCTGCGAAATGCCCAGTGGTGAGATTAAGAATCCCTGGTCGCCATCCAACGTAGACGCAACATGGTTATATAGTAATCCGGCAAAGTTGTAATCTCCATACTGCCCACCCCATTTCCGTCTTGCCTCGGGCGTTTCCTCAACCTCGTCGGCTTCTTCAGCCTGGATAGCTCCGAAAAAAAGGCCCAAAGATAGTAAGCCAACAAAAGCCGCCATGGCTCGTCTTGAACTGCCGTAATCCCGGCCAGACACTGACTCCCCACACATCAGCCGACATCGATTGGTCATGGGGATTGCACAACCGTTCGCGGTGGTAATGCCTTTATCGTTTTCCGCTTTACTTTACATTTTGCACGCTCCTCGCACTGCGACATCGAGGGATACGTGAGTTGGCCTCCCAGGAGTCGCGACTTCGCTCGGCTGACGCCATAAATTTGCAGCGCCAAAGTGATAATGAAAGTGTTTCCTTCCGTTTCGGCCAAACAATGTGCCAAGAAAAGCGACACCAGGCGAGCAAAAAGCCCTTGGGAAAAGGGTAATGCTAAATATTTTGGCTGAGGTGACTTTTGAGATACCCTGAAAGCCCGAATTAAAGTACTTCAACTCCATTTATTCGATACCACTTTTTTTCTTTCAAATATTTAAAAAAAAACGGTATAAAGATAAGCGTGTTAAGTGTTATAAGTTTTTGGAAGCAATAAATGAATTTAAACTTTAAAATAATTTATTTTAAGTTTAAAAAGATTCATAATGGTCTTAAAAAGTTTGTAAAAATTACTCACACGACATGTTATACTAAAACGATAGTTTTATGCATATTCAATTAATATTTAACATTAAATTACTATTAAAAAATATAAAGAAAAAAATATAAAAAAAGAAGAAAAAACATATTTTAAGCATTTCTGTTAATATTTGGTAGTATTTAAGCAATTACTTATTATTATGTATCATTACCAGCCTTGAACAAAATTTCAAAAATTAAAAACCCTTTACCTTAAACGTTTTTTGTCTCATTGATGTTTATTAAAAAATTGTTGCACTTAATTTTATTTTACATAAACTTAACTTAAACATTTGTTTTTTCAAATATTCCGTTTCCTTAAAATAAAATAAAATCAAATCTATGTTTGCATTAAAACTTTGTGAAGCTCTGTATGATTTTAATCCTTCGCCAAGCCGCTAATCAAATCAACTAAGTCCTATTGCAAAGAGCTGCATACAACAAAACTCAGCTCGAGAGCAACGTGGCGTATACGCAACTTGGTTACCTTGGCTTTCCTTCCTCTTGGGCCATTCATCTTTCTCCCTTTCTCCTTCTGTCCGCTGCGCTACGTCGCCTTTTCACTTGGCTTGTTTATTGTTTTCCGCTCAGCAAGAGAGAAATTCAATTTTGGCGGCAAACACACAGCTACAAACAAACAAGCAAACAAGCTGGGAAACAAACACGCGGATGAAACAATTGAAACGCAGCGATTACTCCAATTGCAATAAAGTCCCGCGATTTATGCCTTGGGAAATTTTTTCCCTTTCCTTGAGTTTTCTTTTTGGTCGCACTTAACATTTAATTGCTCTGGACAGTGGGTAACAAATAATTAAAGGGATCTGCGGTTTCTTCCAAGAAAGTGAAGGTCCAGCGGAAGAAAAACAAATGCGAAGGAATTTCCCGCCCGCTTTGCCGCTTTTTGTGAGGCAAAAAAAAAGGCCAAATGAACGACTGTCCTCGGGGAGCTCTTGTTTTTCGGGAAAATGGAAGGATAAGAGGATGCAGTGGATCGGACTGAAACTGAAACACTTTGCGCAAAATGGCTGCCAGCCAGTTTTAAGTTTTGTTTGCCCACTCTACTGAACGCTTTTAACCCCCCACCCCCCTGCGGAAAACGTTGCTTTTGTTATTTGCGTGACATTTTTCCGTTGTGAAAAACTTAAGACGAGGAGTGTAAACGAAGTTGCAGGCGGGTCACCAAATGGAACGGGTGGAAAACTATGACAAAAGATTGTAGTGGCCAAAGTTTGCAGCAACGTTAATTAATTTCGCGTTCGTCGGAGCCTGAATTTTGAGAACTGTGGGTTCAGAGTTCAAGTCGTTTTTCAAGCCAAGATCCATTTATATGGTGTTAATGAAGTGCACTAAGATGAAGCTTCTCCGAAACAGCTAGACGATTTAGTATCCCTTGGAAAAGGTTAAACAATGCCAAGAGAATACATTTTATATTTATATATTATGTCTTTGTTGGACTTCAAACACTTTAGTCCAATTTAATAGCGATTAGCTTAGCCCTGATAATATTAATACAGATATACATGGTTTTAAATTTATATAATTATCCATGAACACCTAAAATTTAGTTGGACTTTAAAGGCTTTGACTCAAATTTAATAGAAATTCATAAAAATCATTTTAAAGTAACTAAATTAAATAGGAGCAAAACTATGTATCTAATGTTCTCTATATTTAAAAAAAAAAATTTAACACCAATTAAAAAGCGATTAGCTAAGCTTTTTATAATATCGAGGATAAAAGTGTAACTAATTCCAGTACCTACTTAATCTATATGACTAAAATTAGTTCACAGAAAAATATCATATGAAGCAAACCTAGAAGTCAGAAAATGAAATGTAACTAAAGAATAAATAAGCAATTGATAACACTATTATTTTAGATCAACTTTATTTCAGATCCACAATGGTTGAATCTTATCGTACTGCTTTTATTTTTGGGTAGTGGCATTTCAAGCCCCAGCTTAACTACCCAACTTATACACAAATGGGTATCGGGTCCCAAACATATTCCACCTGGCGTTCTCATCTGTCATCCGGTAGTGCTGACGGCTCTCGAAACCCTTTCAGTTTTGACAGATGGTGAAACCCATAAGGAGTTCAATGGCTTATATGTACGGCCACTTCGAAATATAAGTGAAAGCTTGTGGTTTAACCACACGAATACACTGCTCTTAAGAGCTGGAACTGAAGTACTCGATTCCGGAATAAAAGCCATTGAGAACCTAGCCACACTTCAGTTTATAGACTTTATCTACCCGAGACGCAGTCTGTATAAGTTCAATGAAGCCTTGAAAGAGACCCACCAGAGTTCCTATTTTCCCTCTATCCTGCAGCGACGTTATATAAATTGGGATACAGAACTGATTTCTGTTGGAACCGCCACCATGACCGCTCATTGGATCCACAATTTTGAGCCCAAAAACTCCGGATTGCGGGTTTTCCATAGCCAGCTCGATGAACACGGCGGGATACGACCGGTGGCCATTGATTTTATGTCAATAGTAGGTAACTTTCTGTTTAGTGAGTTTGATGGATTGCAACTGCTACACCTGCCGCTGAATCACAATCTCACCCTGCTCATTCTACTAAGTCGCCAGGTTATTGATAAGAAATCCTATGAGATTCCTAATCAATACAATCCTCTTGAACTATTAAAAAAGGGAAAAATGGAGTTCGTGGAGGTGCAGATGCCCAAGATCGAGTTCGAATATCGCGCCGAACTTGTGCCCAGAGCCCTCAACGGAATGGGTATTCGTCGGGTTCATCAGAAAAATGCTGACTTCAGCAAACTTACTTCTAGCAAAATTAAGCTTTCAAGCATGGTGCATGCCACATCTATTCGAATCGATGAGTTCGGCATCAACGAGGAACCTTTTGAAATTGCGCATTGTAAATTAAGTCTTATTTATACATTTTTCTGCGTATTTATGTATTTGTTTTTACTTAATAGCTTCCCCACTGGAGTCAGAAACAGAGAAGCTGACGTTCATTGCGGATCGCCCATTCTTTTTCTCAATTCTTAACGAATCGCAGCTTCTTTTCAGTGGCGAGTTTTTAGGTCCGTAAGACTTGATTATAAATGTTCTTAACTCTAGTGAAATATATATTTATAAATGGCTAATTTTACTTTAATCTTTCTTGAAATAAACACATTTTTTTATTGCTATATAGCTTATTTCTTGATCCGTATTATACCTTTAGAACAAGGTACAGAAAATAAATAAAATAAATAAAATTGAACTACCCTCTGGAATGAAGTCATCATAAAATATCATCGTCACGCTATTTAATCTTATTAAAAAAGGAAACAAACTCAAATCAAATACCTAAAATAACAATCTCTTGTCTTTCTAAGGAATTTCTTTAAAAATAAATTCGCAGATTCCAAAGGAAGCCATTAATTAGCTAAAGACGTTCGCCCAACTGAAACATCATCGTCACGATATTTAATCTGTGACTCGTTGCCCTGATAGATCTTAATTTCCGGCTCCTACTGCGAAAACATCATCCACAGCCTGTCTTTTGGGTTTCGCGTCGGAATGACCCACATTAGGAATGTGTAATTAAGAGCATCGTTGGCCGGCAAATTCCCCCGCCTCTTATGCTAATGACCAAAGTGAATTGTTGCTGGTGTGGCTACTGTGTTTGCCACTGCTGCTCCTGTTTTAGTTGTTGCTGCTTCTGCTGCTGCTGCTGTTTGTGTTTGTGAGAATTCCTGACAGCGATAAAAATGTTTCGCTCTGGCCGCCCCCATCCCCGCCCCCTTGATGGCATGTTTAGCGGGCGGCTTATGCGACGTATGCGTAATGTTAAAGCGAAAGGAGGAGGAGGAAGGTTGGCATGAATATATGTCCTAAAGTCAAGGGGTCTCTTGTCTGCATGAATTGATTGACACGGGAAACGGCATTCGCATCGGCATTGGCATCGGGAACATCAGCGGCCACAGCGGCAACAAAATGTGACTGCCAAACAACTTTATTTGCGAGAAGTGGCATTCATGAAATATTCATGCAGGCAAAAAAACCGGGCTCTGATGCTGTCAGCCCGGAGGAGCTGAATGTGAACAATATCCAGCATATCCAGAGTATCCAGAGTAGCCAGGCCCTGGAGTTGACGTCGAGGGGCTCCAGGATTTATTGGGCTGCCAGGCAGAGTGGATGAAAATTGAAGAGTGCCAGCAGTGCAGCCAACAATTGTTGCAGTTCGTAAGAGCGATCGGAATTGAGGCAGTCGGAATAAATCAAATATTCATACAAAAATATTCAACAGTTCTGAAAATAAATGTAAAATATATTATGATTACGACTCACAATACAGCAATTATATATACAAAATAGAAAAACACAATTTACAACCATGGGAGGAAACCTTATAGTTTTTTTTGCCCATTCATCCAAAACACCCATAAAGATACAAGCTTATCAACATTGTCTATAAAATATGAGCATTATCAATCGACACATGAGTATTTGATTAATCATGAGCTCCCTTTTCATATAGCTACTTAATTTAAAAAAAACCTTTTATGTTATCAAAGCAATTCATTTTCTTCGCACACTGTTGTCATAACAAATAATCTGTTCTTACAAATTTTTTCTCAATTTTCCTCAGCCCTTCTGCATTTTTCCCAGCTTCAAGCCCAATTCAATCTCATCTGGCCTCTTTACTGCACGACTTGCTTCTGGTTTCGGACAAATCGTTTATTTGGTTAGCTTAAGATTGACCCACATTTGACACAGCTCAAGTTTCCCCTGCCACTCGAACACACGGCGCATACGTACTCCCATGTTTGTCCAAGCTGATAGTCCCAGCTACCAGATCTCGGCTCACAGCTCACCTCACGACCTTGTTGGTTAGCATTGGGAAAAAGCAGCAGCCAAACCCAGGGGAAAATCACACCCAGAGAAAAAGAAATAACAATTATTCCTTAATATAACATTTTAAATTTCTTTTTTTTTAAATTCTATAAATATAATATTCTAACTAGACAAGTAAATAAACAAAGAACAGAACGAAATCTTAAGTAAAAAACTTAAACAAATAAACACTTTATTAATAATGAAATCGTGTTAAATTTTTTTAACAAATTTGTTGAATACTTAGTAATAAAATTTTCTTACGAATAATATATATAATCCAAATCTCTGTTAAAATCCCTTTTCTTTACAACTTTAAAAATTTATTTCATAGCAACACAAAACAATATAAAACATAAACTTCAAGTGGTCGTAACTAATGCTTTTAACTTATTGAATATTGATTTACTGAATATTAATGGAAAATTGAAAACTTAAACGAAAGAAAACTTAAAAAGCTAACAGTCAAATTATGTTTAAATATGTTGAAATCAGAGTTGTTAACTGCTCGAATAATGTTCAGTAATAAAATCGACTTATGGTTGAATTATAATCCAAATCTCAGTTAAAGTCCCTTACTTCCGCCACTAGAATTGTTTTCTAACTTTAAAAACATTTTATGGCAGCACAGAAAAATGTATAAAACTTAAAGTTCGTAACTAACGCTTTGGTGGTTTATGGTTCTAGTTGTGCAACTTCGATTGTGTTTTTCTGTGTGCACAGGCAAAGGCAGATGTAGAGGCAAACTTTTAAAGCGTCCTAGCCGATGGCATTGGGAAAACAGCATCGATGTCGCCCGGCACCACACAAACTATAAATTGGCTTAAGCCCCGGACCAGACAGTCGACCAGTTTGGAGCTTGGAGTTTCGACTTTGGAGTGTGTGCCCATTCTCGGCGCCCTCAAAAGTTCCCCAGAAAAAGTGGATGAGTGGGCTCCATATCCAGGGGACGGCGGAGGAGTGCAGAAGGTGGCTACAACGTTTGACACTTTTGAACTTTGATGTACGGCACTCAATCTCTGGCGTTTCGATGCTGGCTGAAAAGTTTCTTTGCGGCCTGTCATGTCTTTCATTTGATTTGCAATGATTTTTGCTAATTTTCCATGGCATTCGCTTTGACAAGTTTTCAGCTTTTAGCTGGCCAAGATTCCCACGACATCCGCAGCTCGTTTGGCATCATCGTCATCATCGCAATCGACATTGGGAAATGTTTGCCCAATCCCAATGGCGAACCTGTTTTTCTTTTACCTTCATTTTTTTTTTGTTTGTGTCTGCATAGATTGCTTTTGGGGTTCGCTTTTTAAAGTGCCAGGCCAAGCCCCATTATTATTATTGTGATTAGGATGAAAATTAGTTTTTTTGTCACGGCAACTTTATCGCTGAATCAGCTGCAGAAAAGTGAAAACTTTAACAACCAGTGAAAATCGTTGGCATTACTTGGCACATTAAAGTTTTCAATGCGCTGCGGAATAAGAGTTCTTAAAAAAATAGAAGAGGTTAAAAAAGTGCTTCAATTTTCATCAATTTCGCTTCGATTAAGGCATTAATCAAAACTCTACTCGAACGGAAAGTCAAAACGAAAATTTCCATTCATCATTTTCATCATTAGGGGCACAAAGTTGAATTCGTCCGCCAATTAAAAATTCACTCGCGGAATTTTTATTTTTACTTCCATTCCTGCACCCACTTACCTCTTTCTGTTTGATATTCGTTTTAAATTAATATTAATTACGGTTCCGATTCCGTTTGCTTTGGCAGGCCATTGTGGTGAGCTTAACCCTCGCTGCCATTTTGCGTTATGCCGCTTACAAAACTGGCATCGAAATGGATCCAGCCCGCACGTTAGGGTTAAGGACTTCATCAAGATGGAATCCACTGCTTTTCATTCAATTAATTGCAGCAGAAACACTCCTTGTTTCAGCCTAGAAAACCACTGAAAGAAATTTACCCCATTACCCCCCAATACTCACACAATCAGATTCCAGTAAATGAAGAATTTTTTTTTATTTTGGCCAGGGACCGAAAATAGTCAATATTAGTTTTGGTTTTTTTAACAACAAAGTCATGGTCACGGAAAGCAACTAGAAATGGTCTAACTATACCAGTAAAGCCTTTATTCGGTATAATTTTAAACTTTTCAGTCCTTATGTTATTATTTTTTTTTAAGAAAATAAAACTCGATCTCCATTTTATTTGAATATATAACGGATTGACATAGATTATGTGGACTACGGCTAGCATTGAATTGTAATAACATTATGATCGTAACGTAACGTAATGGTTCTCTAATTTTGGAAACCTTTTTTTTCTATTTAAGTCATATCAGAATTCTTCAAGTGTACATAATGCGGCTTGTGCCTTTATATGTGCTGTGTAGTTGTTGGAGGCCAACATTTTGAAGTATTCCGGAAAACCAACAAGAACATGCACAATATCTACTCCCCTTTGCCTCCTTTGAATAATGAAAATTGAATTATATGCTTAATAAAGCCTTCTGCAGAAAGTTGCTCTACATCTCTACGTAAACTGGAGCCAAATGAGATGAGATTCGCACGATTTGCATTTCTACCGCCTTCTCATTTGGCAAACATAATATTTCTGATTCATGGCTTTGTATTTACGAAGCCATGAATGTGTACTTTGCTTAAATCAGCAATTAGCATTTTGTTGCTTGAAGGAAAAAGGAGAGGTTCGTACAGAAATTTAAGTTTCGCCAGCAGCTGAATGCTTTCACTTAACTTACAGCATAGTACAGTAAGTACAGCATAGATATATCTATATTGACTTAAATTAATTGATCCATAAATAAATATATTAGGTATTTTCACAACAAATCGATAACAACAGTTTGATAATTTCTGCGGAAGTTAATTTCATAAATTAATTATAAGTAATTGTAACTTGCCCTTAGGCATTATTTATTGGAATCAAAAGCCATCGAATCAAATAATGATAAAAATGTATGTGGGGTCTCAATAAAAGTGAGCTGTTTGGTAATTTTTCAATAAATAGCTTGAGGCTTTTCAGCACTGGCACTAGTTTACTAACTTTCCATATATTTACATACACTCATTGAAGCTCTAATATATATTGTTTATTTTTGAATGTTAATATTATCAAGCTGTCTGGAATTTATTGTGTTATGAATTTCGGGCATTGTTAATTAGCATTTTCTTGTAATTCACTTGTAGTTCTCTTGATCAATAAAATTCTGATCTAAGCCTAGTCATTGAAATGAATTAAAATACATAAATTTCTTGCAATATTGTATGCACCTTTTTATTTATATTAGAAACTTCTTTCAACTGAATTGCCAAGAAATGACAACTTTCCTAGCTTCAAATATTACACCTTGTACTCCTAAATCCAAAGGTAATGGAATTTTTTTTGCTTAAAATGTATATATATGTAATTTTATATTTTTTTTTAACATTTAAGAAGTAAAAGAAGTAAATTTTAATTGAAATGATAGTTTCTAGTTTATAATTTTTTCAAGCCGTTTGACTTGCGCAACAAATATTATTCTAAAAGGAATTGATAATTAAAATAATTCCCATATTTTAATTATTTTAGAGAAAATTCGATTGTTTTTTATTAGTTCATCAGATTATTTTCTTCATCAAGTGCTCCTCTAGCGTCGTTTTTCCAGTATTTTTTCCAAGCCCGGGTGCTGATTGAGGGCAGGTAGCAGAACAGGCTCCACATCCCTACTCCACTCGATCGATTCCCCGGGGGGAATATCATTAGCCCGGCCTCGATTCGAAGTACCTTCCAATAAAGCCGGAACTGCTTTTTTTAATGCAGTTTCAAGCATAGGCTGCATCTCCTCCCACCAATCTGTCACGTATTGCCCCGAATAGTCTTGATTTTCCATCGAAGCAGAGTCTTGATCATCACTGGTGCACTTTATCACCCTCTTGCAGCCCCCGTTGTTGCGTATGATTGAGCCCGCAACACATCCGCATCCATTCAGGCAGCGATGCACACACCTGCCCATGGTTTCGGAGCAGCCCCTGCGGCAGAAGTCGTAGCAATCGTAGTAGACTTTACCTTCGCAGGTCCTGTAGGCGTGATCATGGTCAAAACCATGGGCTTGCAGCAGAATCTGACAGAAGAGAGCAGCCACTAAAATGCTAAACCTCATGCCGGCACTGCTGTAAAAAGCAAATGGATGGATGGGCGACACATTACCACATTAGTAAATTTGGTAATGCAGCGAGTGGAACTAACTGATTGGCTTTTGGTCTTATTTCTAGACCATAAGCTAAGCTTGTATCATTTAGTCATTTTATAGCTCTGTGACAAAGAAGACAAGAGTTAGAAATTGATATTCACAGCAAGTTCATAGGTGAACAGTAAGGCCATTTATTTACTTAAATTTAGCATTAAAGTAACGTATTGATTTTTTGTTCACCCAACAATACAATATATAACATACATGCTAACAAATTAAATTCCCAAATCAGTGGTTATATATTTATTTGATACTGTTATATAAACATTTCGACAGTATTCCTTGTAGAATAATCTTGGAAATTCTTAACACTTGTATACTTTTTGTAAGGTTGCATTTTGACAGAGTTCCCTTAGAAACCTCTTAAAAATCTCAGCTCATAGTTTAAGTTGGCACTTCAACTGTTTGCACAGATGCCTGCCATCTATGTTTTAGATACTCTCTAAGCACTGCATTCTTTTCTCCATAAATTGAGAAAATTGTTTGTTTCTGGGCAGGATTAAGACACTGTCCTCATGAGAACAATCTTCAAAACCGTTTCGCAGGTTTTTTGTAAGGCACTTCCACTGGCTATACAGCAGTCTGCCTACTTTTTTATCCGTAATCCGGATGCACTGCAGCGGATAGTACGCTGCCTGCATCTGCTTGTGACTTGGCCAGTTTTATCTGCAACGGATCGCTTTCCTAATCCCTTGGCGGAGGTCCTCGTGGTCGGAGCACAGTCTCCAGAAGATTGGGACCCGGCTGATTCTTGGGCCTGGGCGTGGGCGTCAGGGAGCGAGTGTGTGGAGCCAGCTCCTCTTTTTTGTGAACAGCCGAGGTGGCGGCACGTCTGGCCCGAATCTTCTCCTCCATTTTGCTGGGCACCATGAAGCAGTTGGACTCTTTGTACACGGGCTTGCGACGATCGTTCCAGGGGAAGGTCCACTGAATGGGTGTGAAATCGCGACGCCAGGGCTTCCTGGGCTTGAACCAGCAATCGCAGGTCCAGTCCTCCTCGCCAGGCGCATCGTCATCGCTAAGGGTTGGAAATAGTTAAGACTCTAAAAGTAAAAACATATTAAAACCAAAGCTTACCCCCTCACATAAACGCGAACGTAATGCGAGTTCTTGCGGAACATTTGCAGGGCTTCGTTGAAAGTCATCTCCAAGGCAGGCACATCGTTGATTTGCGTGATCTCGTCGCCCACCCGCATTCCTCCCCTTTTAGCCAATCCGGTGGGGGAAACATTTAGTATAGTCAGCGGCTCGAATTGGTCAATGCCGCCGGACACCTCCATGCCCCACATCGCATCGTAGAAGCTCATAATCCGGCGATCCGTCTCCAAAGTGTACGTCATCTGCAGCTCGTACTCGACATTGTCGAACGCCTCCGAGTCGTACTTGGGCACCCTAATCTTTGAGTCGAACATTTTGGTTCTGGTTAACTCAACAGTGAGTGTGTATGGCCCTTCGGAAAGATGGATATATGGCTAGATGAAACTGAATCCCAAGCCGGTAGAAGCGGACCGGAGGTACTGTATCGTCTGGCTTTGGTCGAGCAGTTCGCTGGCTTTTATAGCCGATATATTGGCAGATAAATCGGATGCGGACAGGGACAATGTCAAGGGGTTTGACTAGTGGGAGTGCCAAGTACAGGGGGAACTATTTAAAAAACCCTCAAGGAACTTCTCTAAGTTTTATCACGGATGTGTGATTTGTAAGGGCTAAACTAGCCATTTTAACCTTCAGTTAAGTCTGGATTTAGTATTATTCCGACAAAACAATAAAACCTTTTCTATTTTCAAGAACACGAGTTTAAATTAAAATTACTTTAATTCAATTTTTCACGAATTTAATATTTATAAAACAGTATGAGGTTGAATAACAACTTTAACCCTTAGTTAAGGCTGGACTTAGACTTTCTTAACCTATTCTTAAGAAAATGAATTTAAATTAAAATTGCTTAAATTAAATTAAAATTTATTTCAAATCGTTTGATTTCAAAGATTTTGAGTAGACCGTAAAGAACATATGTTGCGCTTTTACATTTTTGTGTGCACTTTTTCTTTTTACACTTTTCATTTCTTTTCAAGTAAAAGAATTTAAATTAAAATAACATCAACTGAAATTAGTTTTACTTTTAAATGATAGATTTTTAGGAATTTGTGTTTAAATGATGCGCTATTCTTTTTACAATTTACAATTTTCTTCATATCTTGGAGGACATGAATTTAATTTAAAAAACATTGTATCTTTACCAATCAAGTTATTGATTTTACTGGACTGTTTTATATTGTTTATTTTTTTAATGAAGATTTTTAACCACTTGTTGGCCTGCATAATGAACCTATAATTCAATACAAATTTACTCAATTTGATTGTCTTTTTTATTGAATTATTTATTTGTAGATTCAGATTCTCTTGTACCTATAAGTGTTACCCACTGTTGACTAAGGGGGAAATCAATGCAATTGATTTGCATTTAATTGTTGTCTATTTTTAGTGGCTGTGATTTTGGCTGACGGAAACAAAAGCGACCGACCGACCACGAGAAAGATCCCATGGCCGCTTTTGGCCATTGAAAGTGGAGCCGCCATGAGAGCCAAGGGAGCAGCCAAGCAGCTCCAAGTCCATTTCCAGTTCCTCCACACTCCGCTGGGCAAGTGCTAACCAGCTAACCACTTGGTCCGGGCGATTTGATTTCACTGACCTCAATTATGGCTACTGCCAACGAGATGGTCCGAGGTTGCAATGTCGGGAGACCTGCTGCTGGACTATTGAATTATTCATTTTCTACAACAGCAGCATAAAAAAAAGAGAAGAGAAACCCGCCAACAACAGCCCATAAAATG
This sequence comes from Drosophila gunungcola, assembly GCF_025200985.1. Lineage (NCBI taxonomy): Eukaryota > Metazoa > Arthropoda > Insecta > Diptera > Drosophilidae > Drosophila > Drosophila gunungcola. Next base: position 1,777,931 of record NW_026453167.1, on the reverse strand, counting down.
GTATTGTCGGGGGAAAAGTGGCCAAATAGCAAATGGCAAAAAGCAGAGACATCTTGCCTAATTACAGAAGATCTTTGGGTATAGCATCCTTACCTCCAAAGTTTATTTGTCTAGTCCAAAATCCACCCCCTCCAGAAGCACTTTGCAGCTTGTCGAAGCTTATGCAACGCCATTTTGCCCGGGGATTTGCATCACTGAGCGTGGCCAGCCTTTGTTGTCATGAAATTCCACCGCCACAATGGAAAGGATTCCGACCATGGAATTGAGGTAATTACTTAGCAGGTGCTGCTGGCAAGTGGAGCTTTTATTTTGGCCAGTCACTTAAACTTAGTCACGTTTTCAGGTAAGATTTTCCCCATATAATTGCTTTCACGTTCCTTGGCCTTATCAAAAAACTAAACAGTCACGAATATTTTCAAATTTTTCTATATAAAGCAGCGAACATGTGCTGCGTTTCTAAAATAACTAAAAATGCATATTTTTCTACGTTTGCGTAAGTTTTTGAAATTAAAAAATAAATGATTATAATTTTACAGTACAATTTTCTTTTAGTTATCTTTACTGTCATACTGGTTGTGTGCCTAGGTACAAAAATTAATCGCATCTTATACATTAAAAAGCGGGTCACAAGCTAATATGTAATTTGTTAAATAACACTTGTATTTTAAAAATTTTGTATTTTTTTTTTAATGTGCTGTTGGTATATTGGTATAAAAAAAGCTTAGTAAATCCAAATATTTTGAACTCAAATTGTTTCGCTTTAATTTTCATTCATTGCGGTTTTATTTACTTTAAATATGAAAATATTCAACATTTTAAAAATTGTGTATTTGACTCATTTTGGAAAATTTAATTTAGATTTTATATGTAATACAAATGTAATATATAACATTTTAAATTCAATAGTCAAGTTGTATTAATGTGCTCCAAATTTTTTAAGAATTAATTTTTGTTGTCAAAACTTTTAGCAATTAATTCAAACTTTGTCGAGCTCTATCATTCATATAAGGAAACCTATTCTTATAAGTTGTATGGAAAAGTTGAAGAATGATCTATTTCTATTTTGAGTGTCATTTTTTGAATCAGGGAGTCCATCTGCACCGAAAATGCTGCAAGCTTGATAAACTGACATAATATTTTATGGTTAGATATTTAGTAAGAAGAAGGCATGAAACACATTTTTTACTCTTTTTACCATAACACCTCCTTTGGGTATACTCTTTTTGGGCACACCAATGCCGCCAATGAGGCGTGAGGATTTCACCCATATGATCAGTCATCAGCGTATTTATTTACCCATAAAACATATTTTAAACCTAGACAGCAGACATATCTTAGGTTTTAAAAAAATTACCACTCAAAAGTGCTGTCACATGTCCCTTATATTTTTATTATCGATGAAAAAATTGGTTCTTACATTCACAAATTGATTCTGTACGGTTAGCCTTTACCTTTTGAGCTTTTAGAATGACAAACACTTCATTTGAACAATCTTGTTCAAATGTGGCGATACCATTTCGTACGATTCCTTTAAGCAGCTCAAGAGACATTTCTGGTTGCCAATAACCTTTTGCAGGAATTGATAGCCCAGGAGCGCCAGCGCAACAATATCGAGATTCTTGGTCTTCAAAGGAGTAAATTTAACACAGGTTGCGAGTTTTCTGATGCTTGGTATAGATTTTGAGGCCAAGGAATTGCCAGCTTTGATTGCCACTTCAGCGCAACTGCTAAGCTTGTCGAGATCGATTTTTTGTGCCACATTAAATGGCACCAGGGATGCCAGCAGCTTATAAAATTTGAAAAGATTACTAAGATGCAAAAATCTTTTGGTACAATAATTCTTACAATCATGCTGAAGGTGGTGAAGATGAGTTGGTTGGACCTCATGTTTAGGAACTTGGGCAAATAATAAAAAGATATTTTGAAATGAATCGCCATTTATATAGTTTTCCAAAAAATGGAATTAAATGGTTTAACCACGCTTGTTTGTAATACGATGAAAGTGTAACTGACTTAATTAGTATTTTTAAGATCATTACTTACAGTTGGGTACATATTTGTATGTACATCTTAAGCAATTCAACAGACTAACAACCTAAATGTCTGTTTATCAATAAATCCGGAAAACCTAAATTTTGAATTTTTAAGAATAGATATACAGATAAATATAACATTCAGAAAAGTAAAAGCCATTTGATAATTTACAGATTTTATTTAAAGCCGTTTTATTTTATATTTCTTTAATAGTGATACGCCCTGGCATATATCAATTTGTTTTGGATTATACACACACATAGCATAGGTTTTCATTCCATTTCATTTCCATTAACTTGATCCGTATTGGTTCTGCTCTCTGGTCTTTAATCTGTAATTTAAAACGCTTGCCAGGCAATCATCTCGTACATACATTGATATATAGCCGATGTACATATTTAGATAGATTTTGAAATGTATTGTACCATATACGCATATATAAGTTGAGTTGTTTGCTCGTTTACCTCGCATGGCTAATACATAGCTCTATATTTTTGTTTGTGTGCCATTCATTGTTGGTAAATTCAAACTGGGCCAAAATAGGTTATTACATAGGTATCATATAATCGTATGCTCGTATAATGATTATTGTTAATTACAATTCTCTAATATGTTACAATTCGAAATTAATTCAATAGTTTAACAAATGTTTACATTTTGCTACAATAAACTCAAACCCAAAACGCCGACTCAGAATGCGAATTATCTTCATCCAGCAACGATCTCTTAACGATCAGTGTTCATTTGCGGACACCGACGAAAGTGACTCCATCAACAACTTTTATGAGCTTCGGAACTTGTGATCCGGGCACAAGTGAAGCTCCAATTGATCCTTTAACCTGACCTAAGCTCGTGCGTCAACCGAAGGCAAAACGTAAGTTAAATTTTAAATATCTTTTGGCAAGCAAAGCAAAATTTCGGTTTCGTTTTTGTTTTCGTTTTCGTTTTGGGAAATGTACAGGTGGCCATTGCGTACTAAGTTAAGACTCTTATCAAAACTACAATAGGTTGTTTCGTAACTTGTTGCTTGAAGCTTTAGCAGGTGGTTCCGAGTGGGAGCATTATAGAAGCGAAACTGTCCTTTTTTTGGGAGGTGTCTGTGGGGGAGAAGCCTTAAAAGCCGTCAACAGTTGACAATGTGGGGCAGCTGTTTTATAGCAGCGCCGATTTTCTGGTGTGTAAAATAGTTACATTCGCATATATAGTTCTGTTTGTTAGATCTAACAATAATCTTTACCTTCATAGAGATTTCGCAAATTTTGCTGAGCTTATACCTCACGACTCCTATATCCTATATACTGTACGGTCTTTCTTTAACACACACATATTTTTGGTATCATATTTATCTCTGGCGGTTGCCTGCTCTTCTTTTACTTTTAAGTTAAACAATACAAGATACAAGTACATGAAAATTTGTGTATAAACAGCAAATATATGGGGTTTTATACATTAATTTGTTTATATATAGTTCCTCCTTTATATATATTTCTGTATTTTGCTTTAGTTTGCTCCTTTAAAATGCATATACGTGTGTGTGTGTTTGTTTGCATTATAAGCTTTACATAATTGTCGCATACTTGAGAAAATAATTCATACTCTAACTGATCAACATAATATCACGTGGGAACTCAAACTAAACGATCCATTAACTAATACCAAATATTTATACAATCGAATCAAACGAAAGCTATTTACAAAATTGTCCAAAAACTTAACCGAAAAGGGGTTCTACAAAAGTAGGCTATCGTATCTGACTGGAGCTGCTCTCTAGTGCCTATTCTTTTGGGCCGTGGCCAACTAATCACGAAATACATAATTTAATCCATAAACTGGTTGTTGAACTACTTAATAATTACGTACGCTTTGCATTTGGTTTCTCTCTGCCACATAATCAGTGGTTTTCTCATTCGATTTCGATTTGCCATCTCAGCCTTGCCCTAGCAACAATCCTCGATTTCCTACTACTTCCGATGGAATCCTCCAGGCCATGTCACTCAGTTGCCAGCTGCTGCCCCTGTCGTCGGCTGTGATCTCCGCCTGACCAGTCGTCGGGCGATATTCAGGCGCTGCAGCCAGCCATAGCCTGCGTCTCAGTAAACCAAAACGGACTCCATCGTGATCGTATCTCATTTGCTCGCACTGTTGGCACTCGCCGCACTGGTGGCCTGAATCTGCGAAGCCGTCTGGCTGGCCGGCTCCAAAGTTCGTCGCGCCAGGCGGGATCTATTGAGGAAAATGAATACAATTAGTATTTGAGGCAGTCCATTCACCGCCTTGACTTACTTGATCTGCCCAGCCAGCAATGGATTGATAGCGTACAGCCAGTCGTGCACCTCCTTGTCACCAAGGGTCTGCAGCAGATAGCCACGATGCTTGGTCACCACACTATTCGGAAATTAAAGTTGTTAAGTTATTTGCAAAATTTCATTTTGAGAAAAACGCTTTTAAAGTTAGATAGTCGCCTACGCAACGAATACTTTTCATTCAATGCTCAATTTAGTTTGGCTTAAAATTTTTAGGACGTATTGGTATATTTTAAAAATATTTTAATTTTAAAGTTACTAACACCTTAAAACATACTTTTTTATACTCGAAAAAGCACTCTCTTCTAAAACATATAAATGTTTTCTTTTGATACCAGTAACGAACCCACCTAAATGTGTTGGGTATCTTGACCATGGCCGCCTGATCTTCGCTGCACTCCACCTGAGCAGTGGCCAGATTGAGGACGGCCCGTTCAACGGGGTCCTTCTCCGATCGGTAGATAAACACATAGGGACGACGTACAATCTATTTACAAAATATTTTTAAAATAGAGTTATCTAAATAGAAAAAAATCGGCAAGTGGAAACTTACCACCCAGCGCTTCTTCCAGCCGGAACCGCCATGCTCCAGGACGTTCAATAAGCCCTTGCGGGCCACCACTGGACTCACGCGAATCTCCTCCAGCTCCGGCACATAGAGGCGCAGGGGCAGAGCCGGCTGAGTGGCCGGAGCAGGTGCCTCCCATCCGTTGGGTGCATCAGCACGATCCGGCGAACATAATCTGGTGCAAAAAAGGTATGAACAATTAGCTAAAGCCTCATTTCAGAGTTGGTTTAGGTTTAGGTTCTCTGGATAGAACAGAAAATTACCTGCGTCGATTTACAAATTTGTTGTTTCTAATTGTGTAAAAGAAAACCAAAAGGAAAACAAATAAAATATTGGAAGTTTTGTTTTTGAGTATCTCGAGTTATTGGGAAAATGAGTGGTGGGGTTTTTGTTAGTTATTGCACTGCAGTGATAAAATGAACGGCAATTACTGGGAAACAGCTGGCAGCAGTAGCCATAAAAATGTTTCAAACAAATGGAAATTATTTTTAAGAGCGTCAGTTGCATTGAGCTTTAAGAATGATTTGGTTTAAGCTTCTCTGTTTGCTGCTGTTGCCAGCGTTTTTAATAAAATCAGTGATGTCAACTGGCTTTGCACAGGAACACATTCTCAACCATGAGGTGGACCCGGACCCGGATCGCGTCAAGTACATTTGGAATCCGTTTCCGGGCTTCTGCGGCGAGAATGCCACCATGATGCGGTGCGCTGGAGTCTGTCCCGAAACCTGCGCCTTCAAATCGCTCAAGTGCCCCAGTTTCTGCGGTGTGAATTGCGTATGCAAACCGGACTATGTCTTTGATGAAAAACTGCAGCTGTGCATCTTGAAATCTGACTGCTCTCCGGATATAAAACAGAAAATTGTGCAAACTTATCGTGTTTTTCAATAGGGGCCATAATAAATTCATTCTTAATTTTGTAAAATTACTAATATTTGAATAAAACTTGAAATTTTGATATAAACAAAAGTTTTCAAACATTTTCTCTACAATGGCCTTATTTAGTTTAGCTTTCAAAAATATTTAAAGAAGGTTGTGGCCACTCATCGAGTGTTTTAGCAGGGGACATATTTTCTTTAACTTTAAGTTTGTAAAATGACTTATTTTTGAATATAACTAGAAGTTCTGATCATTTCAGATGACTAAGACCAACTGGAATATTTGAATAAATAAGTTGACTGACCCAAGCAAATCGAAATTTCACAGCGATCTCAGAAGAACCCATTTTTTGTTAAAGCATAACATTTTTTTTTAACTGCAGTCTCAATAAGATTGTCAACAATGTCATGTCTTAAGCTATTTTTTTCTTTACTAATCTTAGAAAGATGTTTGGAAAGGGCAGCGGAAACCACCGAGGAGGAAGTGACCTGGCCCGAAGACGTTACAGAGGCCACCCTAGATATTGAGATTACCTGGCCGGATGAACTTCCAGTGACCGTAACTATTCCGCCCACTTTTCGCACCGCTCGTACGATGGATCACTTGGATGCCTTGCGAGATGAAGACGAGTTCTTTGAAAAGCCACATAAGTTGGATATTTTGGAGTTTGATAGCCTGGAGGTGGGACACCGCGTCATTCATCCGGTGGGCGAAATGATAGCCCTAAAAAGGAAGCCACTTCCCGAGGAGAAGCTGATCAAGCAGCCCTTCTACTTCGGCTGCTGTCACAATTCCACCAATGTGGGATGTGCGGGCGTTTGTCCGGAGACCTGCGAGTACCGCTCCAAGTACTGTGTACCGCTATGCGGGCCGCCCTGCCGCTGTAAGCACGGATTTGTCTACAATATTGCCCGGCGGGCCTGCAACCTGCGCTCCGACTGCCCCAAAGGAGTGGTACAGAGCAAGAATGGGATCTACAGGGTGTTTTTGTGAGCTGTGTGTGGTGTAATGGGTGTGCTGTGGTGTCGTGCCAATTTTGTTTGTCTTAATAAACCAAGAAAGCCGGATGGATGCAAGCTAACTAAGATGGGGTGTGGATGTGCTCTGATGTCGTGCAAAATGAGAATGGCTAGGCGACTACTCACTCCATGGAATTGCTGGAGATGCAGCTGACGGTCATGTCGGCACATCCCTCATCGCTGGGCGAGACATCCGATTGGGTCTGTGTGTCGTTGGCCTCGCTCTTGGTATAGCGTCCTTAAAAATGAAGTTAGAAATCAGTTACAAGTTGGCTAAAAAAGTATTCAAACTTGAACCCACCCTGCACTAGCTTCAGGCACTTGAGCATGAGGTCCTGCTCCCGTTGGTTGTACTCCCGCTCTGGAATGATTTGCTGCGGATCCTTGACCGGCGTCTGCGGCGACTGTGGAATGACCATGTGCACGGGTGAGGTGGCTGCCCGGGCGGCCAGATTGCACACATCCTTCTCGGTTTTGGTGGTCGGATTCGGGTTGGTGTCCATGCCCAGACGTTCGCGCAGCAGCAGAAGATGCCGCATGCGACCCACCTCCTCCAGTCGCGTGAGTTTCTCCAGCTCCCACTGGTGGTCGAAGATCAGGGAGTCGCCCCTTGGCCGCCAGCCATGCAAGTTCTCCTCACCGCGCACATAAGTGGAGCTGGTGTCCAGCACTCTACGCTGACGCCTCTGAACACCTGTACAAACAAAAAACAAAAAAGTAATGGCAATGGGGATTAGTGGGGGTCAGCTCCCGGGTTTTCGACAAGCAAGTGCAAGCGGACTGAGTACGAGTATACAACTACAATGAGAATTGCTACCTGGACTACCTGCTTCGGATGCTCTGCGCAGTGCCAGCTCGTAGACGCCGGTCAAACGATTGGCCTCCGGATTGCGGTACTGCCCGGAGAACAGGTGCTTCAGGGAGCGCGGTCCGGTGCGAGCGTCACGTCCATAGATCACCATGCTTAAATCCTTGGTGATGATGGCCGGGCGAGCGCAGTTCTCCAGCTGCAAGAGTCAAAAACATTGATTAAGAACAATTAGAACACCCATTACTCGCAAAATAAAAAAAAATATGTAACAGGTGGAAGTGTGTCCGACCCTATAAAGTAGTATATATATTCTTAATCAGGATCAGGATCGAATTAGACATGTCGATTTCGTGACAACTATACAAACTAGAGATTTAGGATTTAACATGCAGATTTTAGTTAAGTTTACGAAGCGCAAGTTTATTGTTTATTTTGACTTTGTCTTGCCATTTTAAAAAATGGTAGAGAACAGTTATTGGGCGGTCTATGTTTACTCGCTCAATATGTATCGACAAATCAAAAATTTTTAAATTAGAACCTAAAGTTTAGAAATAATTGGCAATAAAGTTATTAATGGAGTTCATTTTATTTGAGGGAGCATAAAAGAACGGAAGAAAGCGAATATCTCTTAGCTGGGGGTTCTCTCTTTGCTTAAGGTGTTGATCAACAGCTCGGCAGATGGCGCCACCTACGACCCCATTATTTTCTGGGTTAATTGAGCAACGGGTAACTAATAGTTCCTACATGTTTTTTAAATAAACCCACCTCCAAATAAGCGCTGAGGGTGATGTAGATGGTCTCACCGCCCTGGGAGACGCGGTTGAGCAGTGCCGAGTTGTGCAGACTCGAGTCCCAGGCGGCCTCAAAGCGGTAGAAGGACCGATCGTCTCCGGGCACCTCTAGCACTTCGCCGGGGAACAGACCCAGCGACAGCACGCAGGCATCTTCGTCCTGCTCATCGGATGACTCCGGGGTGTTGCGAATACGACCCACCACCAGCTCGTTGATGTCCTTCCACTTTACCTCCGCCGTGGGCTCATGAACGATGGTGATGCGAATGCGCCGCTGGATGCCCTGATGCAAGAGGAAAAGCCCGCGGCAGGGAAGATCATCGCTGTGCTCGACCACCTATTAAAAATAGCGAAATTGGCATTACTAACTGAAAAATCTAAATGTTTACAGCGCACTACACTTACCGATGGCACATACTCTCCATTGGGAGCCAATTCACAGATCTCGAACCAAACCAGCACATCGTGCTTGGCCAAAACGGTGGACGTGGGCGCACAGGGCAGAGGTCCAAACTTGGGACTGCGCACCGGCTGGCTGATGGGTATGCTCGGTGGCAACATGCGACGTGGTGGTGGCCGGGAAACAAACTCCTGCTTGGCATCCTTGTGCAATGGGTGCGTCTGGTAGTGACCGAAGATCTTGAACATAATCGGCTGGGTCTTCAAGTACTCGATAAAGGATTTGGTCACCGGTACAGTTATCTATAGAAAGTGCAATTATATATATATTTCAGTGTTAAGGATTCTTTCAATCACAATATCATTCGTTCTCAAAGTACTTGTGATGTCTCATATGGAAGGTGTTGAATATTTTAAGATTTTTTTTAATACACTAATCGGATCTAAAGATATTTGCTTTCTGATTTATTTTTAATTTTAATAAAATAAAACTTATTTTCATTTTTTATAAACAAAAAAAACTAAACCTTGTTTTTACGTTATTCAAAAATGAAATGTATGCATTTTTGTTGTTCTTCCTAAAAGCTTTCTTGGGCATACATTTTGTTAAACTCATTACTCTTATTTACGACCTATATTTTAGTCTAAAGTTGTACTTACATTCTGCACATGGTAGAAGCCCAGAGGAGCGCCTGAAGCTGAGTTCTTGACCGGTTCGGTGGAGAAGGCCTCCTCATGTCGATGCAAGAAGCTGTCAAGGTAATCTTTTATAAACCACAATGTTAAAGGGAATTTTTAAAAGATTACTTACTTGAACTGGCAGAAGATATCAGCGTATTCGGCGCCAATGCCAGTGGCCTGGAGTACGGTGACCCGGAAGGTAAACTCCTTGCCCACCTGCAGATGCTCGCCAGGTTCCTCGGCATTCTCATGGCACTCGGAAGCGGAATTGGAGTCAATGCCACGCCCAGAATCCACATCCTCAAGTTCTGCTAAGCGGGATATGAATGAATGAAAAGTATGTCCAAAGCTTATTTAAACTAACCTTCCAACTTGCTGTCTAGACCACCATTGTCGATATAACGCTGCACATCATCCTTCTCATTGAGAGCCCGATACTTGGGCTTGGCATCATCCTCGTTGAAGACCAAACGAGCCGACTGCTTGACACCATTGTTGAAATCAATGGACTCCTCATCAAGAACGGGCTGAACAGCAATCCTCAGATAGCCACGCACATCGCCGCGCTCGTTGACAATGGCCACTTTGTGCACCAGTGGCACCGGATAGAGCAGGTTGCTCAGGTAGATGAAGGAGCGACCAACCATCCGGAACCAGGGGAAGCGATCGTAGAAGGGATCCCCGCCCGTCAGGCTCTCCACATTGTAGTCCGGCGAAGTGGGACTCATCTCGGCCTCATTGTGGTACATTTCGCGCATCAGCTCCAAACGTTGCCTAAAAAACAGATTCCAAGAATTAGAAACATGAAATTGGTATTCTCTTTTTATGCTGGAGAAATAATAATATAAATTTGCATAGGTATAGAGGTGCGGGAAGAGCGTCGCTCCAGATGGAAAGCCATGCAACTACAACTAAGGAGAGATTCTAAACGTCTATATACAAATGAAAACCTGCGGTCAAAGCAAACCTAGAAGGTATCAGATTGGCCAATGTGAGGCGGCCCCGTTCGCTTTCGACTGGTGGCTCCACTGGATCTGGATGTGGATCTGGATTTGGATCTGGATGCGGATCTTGGTGGCTGGGTGGTGGTGCGATCCATCCGCTCAGCGCCTCCATGCCGGACGTATCGAATAGCATGGACGATGGTGGGCTCTCGACATTGTATATCTGTCGCATCAGTTCGAGGCGATAGCTTGTTTGTGTACGAAAATGATTTTGGGATGGAATTTGTGGGTTTGGGTTTCGGGTTTCGGGATACGTAGTAAAAGAACCGAAAAGTCAAAAATCAACATTTGTTTCCGAAAATAACCTAGCAAGCTGTCTGAGCTTTGGCGAATAATGGCGATGAGAGACTTGAGGCGTAAATGGTGGCGGCGTGATCTTCGCTTCGTTAACAGCCAAAGTTACAAAATTAACCAACAAATTCTAGCGCATTTGATAAAAAACTAGAATCCATGAACTACAACCACCATGCACGTATTAATAACAGAATAATCAAAAGCCAGCTTTAAATTTAAGATCTCCAAACCAAAGTGCACAGAAGAATGAACGTGAGGGAGGAGCAGGAATTCGAATGGTTTATTGGATATAGAAGAACTTACCGTAGTTTCTCCAGCGACCAGTGATGAGTGGCTCCGTTCTTGGTGTCGGTCACCTCGACGGCCACCAAAGTTTTGGAGACTGGTGGTGCCCCAAACTCGTCCTCCTGATGCAAAGGAGCCACACTGGAGGCCAACTCAGGTGGCAAGGGGGAGTAAAGGGTGTCGGTCAATAGAGTAAATTGGAATTGCACCTAAAATATAAGTTTAAAAAATGTAATTTAAACTACATGTATATACAATTGCTTTCAAAGCATTAGTAATGAAGCAATGAGCCCCCTGAGTCCTTTAAAACATAATTTTTTATACATAAGCAATTTTTTTTTAATTTAAGTCTTTCAATGAAAATTTTGACCGCAGCTGTATAAATACTATTTATTAGGTCGACAGCTTTACCTTTTTCTTTAGCTCAACGGAAATGGCATTCGCTTCCTTGAGGAATATGGCATTGCCCCAGAGATCGTCTCGCAAGGAGGTGAATTGGTGGTAACGCCACTTGCGGAATGCCCAGGCAGCCAAGCCCGCCTCGCGAGCTGTCCAGCAGGACTCATACATGGGATTGGCTAAGGATGGTGAAATATTTACAACTTTATACTCCCGATTAACTGGAAATCCACTCACTGTAGACATCCTCCTCCTGGTGGAAATCCTCCGGCGAGTAGCTGCTGTACATCGACATGGTCATCGATTGCTCCTCCACCTGCTTCTGCAAGGCATCGATGCGAGCCTCGTAGGTCTTGCGCTGCTCCTCGAACTGCTGATCGGCCTGGAGCTTCTCCCGCTTGTACTGCTCCTCCAGGTTGTCCAGCCGCTTCTTCATCTCGGCCTTCAGATCGATGCCCTGCTTCTCGAGCAACTCGCACTGGGCAAAGTTCCAGTCCACCTGCTGGGTGTCCGACTTCTCCACCTCGTTCTCCGCCTCGTTCTCGGTCTCGATCTTCTCACGCAACTCGCGTGCCTGCTCCGGATTGGTGAAACGGAACACATGATTCTTGCCCAGAATCACTCGAGATCCAGTCTTCAGAACCTCCGGCTCAACTAACTTGCGTCCATTCACATAGATTATGGCATCCTTGTGCGGCAGAAGGGTCACTGTGCTGTTTCGATTCTCGAAAGTGCAATGCTCCTTCAGGATGTGTGATCCGGAGAGCTGAATATCCTGCGGAACATTGGCCTCATGGGTTCCCAGTCGGGTAAGACCCTCCTTGATGTAATACAGCAAGCACTCGGAAAGATTGGGATCCTCGTTTAGATTGACCAGATGTGGGGTCTTCTTGGGCGAGAATACGCCCACAGTGATGCCATCTTCCTTGACGGCCACGCCCATTTCGGCAAAGACCGCCTCTCGCTGAACTCGAATCTCCTCTGTGCGCTTTAGTTTTTCCTCCCAGGTTTCATTGAGTTCTGTGGGAATTTAATCATGATTATAGAAAGTTTGGATTAGATCTAGTAAAAACATAAAAGTGCGTTGCTTATCCAAATGACTTTTGTGACTAGAGCACTAAATTATAAGTTTTAAGCTCGTGTCGTTAGGATGACCCTGTTTTAATAACGTGTTTATGGTTACACACTCACCTGCAATGAGTTTCTCGCTGGCCTGCAGCTGATCCACTGCCATCTCAGTGGTGGATCCATTGCGATTCCGTGACTTGGAAGGCGACTTGATAACCGTGGACTTGGTGAGCTCATCCTCTGTAAAACCAAAATAGGTATTAGAAAAATAAACCTTGATTTGTAGAGGTCACAAGCGCAGTGATAAGCGTGCTAAGGTTATAAGGGTATGAAATACATAAAGATATATAGGATATAAATGTTCATTTTATACGGAACGAAGCAAATGCCAATGGTTCATGGTTTTATGGGGGACTAATGCATTACTCTGGCATGTCCACTTTCTAGCCTTCAAAAAAACAGTGCGGACTTGTAAGAGTTGGTGCCAGTCTTTCTTTTTGGACTTTGGCAACTCAAATAAATCATTAAATACTTTTATTTAAGTCTCTTTGGCGTATTTTAAAGCAACATAAAGAGGACTCGATTGTGATTATCGTATGGGGTAAATAATTGGTTTATATTCGTCCTGAAGCGATTTGTATAGAAGCTTTGACGATACAGCACAATACAGACGCACACACCGAGAGCTATGTAAGATTATTGGCAGTGGTTAAACTACAATATCAGTGCGTTTCAAAACTATATAAATGAACTTCAAGAAAACTTTTCCTATTTACCATTGAAACATTACAACAGAAGTCGATTTATTATTTAACCATGAAAAAATGCACTTGATATATATAAAGTCACCTTAAGCTCTGAAACGCACTGTACATATTTTTGCATATTTATTAAATAACAATTGTTGCATGTGAAGCCTTTGAGTTTTGTTTAGCGCTGGATTGCTGTTGGCTTTACTTACTATTCGCATCGCGCTTCTCACACACCACTTTGCCATCGGGTCCTAAACGAAATAGGTTTTTGTTTTGGATTTGTTCTGGTTTTCTAGCATAACTAGACTACGACTAAGACTAACTTAGGCAGGGTTTTTTCGTGTTTTGTTATTCAAGTGTAGCGAGTAATTTGTTGTGTGGCTGGGTTTAATGTACTCTAGCTTAGTTGGGAAGGTATTCTAACCGAATCTAGATGGTTTAGACTAAGCCATGACTTACCTTCCTGCACCTCAATGCCCTCGGCTTTGAGTAGATCCCTCAACTTCTGAATTTCTTCCTTAAGTTCGCGAATGAGCTTGGCATTGGCATCTTCGTTGACAACAGCCTTGCACACAATTTGCTTGGCACGATCCGCATAGCTATTTAAATAATATATAAATTAAATTTTTATTTGTTTAAAGAAACAAAGACTTACCGCAAAGTGCTGAGGGTTTCGTCGTAGTTAATATCTGCTGGTGAAATAGCTGCAATCATAGCTGTCTTGGAATTACCGCCCAAGTTTTCGCGGAGCAACCAAGTCAAGGCTGAATCACGATAGGGTATAAAGTCAGCCTTCTTGGTGTTCTTTTTCTTGGAAGCCTTTAAAAATAAATAAATACGTTAGTAACAGTGAAGGGAACTATAAATACAGGCAAACTTACAGACTGTTAAGTAAAAAGGCAGCAGAAAAAGAGAATTCGTTTAGTAGCATATTGCTTAATATCGAATGTAAGTAAGTTCAAAACTTACCACCTCCGCTAGAGCTGAGATAACTTTGCCCAAAGTGGTCAGTGACTTGTTGATGTTGGCTCCCTCCTTCAATCGGGTTCCCTTAGCTCCGGTGGAATCCGCTCGCTCCGAGCCAGCCAAGTCCACCAAGCTTATCTTGGAGACCTTCTCCGTGGTCAAATCGGTCATGGTATCATAACGACGTTGGGTGAAGAAGATGGTGAATACCGCATGTGAACGGGAACTCGTTTCGTTCATGTTGGTGGCAGCCACGGTTCTAAAAATTGTGAAAAAATTTGATTAATTAAAGAAAATACTGGTAATTCTTGTTGTAATATAACCCACCGAGCCTTGTTGCCTTCATCAATGAGATCGTGAATGTCCTGGTAATCGGTAACGGCCAATTTAGACAGATCCTCCACATAGGGACCCAGCAAAGGATGTTCCCTCACACGAAGATTGCCCTTGTTCTTGGGGTTCAGCAGATCCCTTACCCGCTCGCAATAGATTTCCATGTAGGAAACCTCAACCTGTAAGTGTTATTAAATTAGAATCAGAAAACTTTAGACTTTTGTTTACAACCCACCGAATATTTGAGATCATCGGTCTCCGTGTCCTGAATGCGAGTGAACAGATCCTTGCATATCATGGGTATTATGCCCTCCTGTTGCTCCTCCTGTCTGCCCATCATGGTATACGATTTGCCAGCTCCTGTCTGGCCATAGGCAAAGATGCAGACATTGTAGCCATCGAAGGAGTGCTGCAGCATCTCCTCACCAATGTCCTTGTAGACCATCGATTGTGTGGAGAAATCCGCATCGTGGTGCTTTAAAAATACATAATGTTTAACTTATTTCTTCTTATGTAACTTTGAGCTGAACCTACATCATGTGACCAGTAGGAGTAATCAAAGTTGAAGCGCTTTACTGAATCGCTTGTGTTGGGCGGCACCTTTGGATTGGTGATGGCTAAAAAAAATATTGTTAGGTATTATATTAAAGTAAATCTATAAGAGGGGTGCTCACGTCTATGCAAAAAAAAAATATAAATACCAATAATATTGAGGTTTTTTTTATCGCAAATCCAAATCTCAATTTTGTTGTCTTTTCCTTGACCGTTAGATGTGTGCGTGTTTTTATTAATTGTGAAATGCACTGCTATAAGTTTTGAGCACCCCTGACAATCTATAGATTAAGAAGGACTCTTACCCGTTGTGGCTCCAGCCATCTCGATGATGCATTTCGACTCCCTGCCGATTTCGCGCGAGTTGAAGGGGCGCACTCGTACCGCCACCTTAACCGACGACATCTTGGCCTGCTGCTCAGTGGGTGTCCTGGTTTCCGGTTAACTGGAGTGAAAATCGAGGAAAGGGAATACTTTATATAGACATTCTCCTATGCGAGTGGGCTGCAAATTGGCTCGAGACTCCCACTGCCAGCACTGACATTTTATAATTGCCCCAACTTTATGGTTATGTACTCGACAACCACGATTTGTTCTTGTGGTAGATCGAAACTATGAGTCATGCCCCCGGCAAGTCTCCAGGGAAATTTGAATTGAAGCCAGGGGTGGGGCTTAGAGTTGGCTTTTTTTATGTGGGTTCAGTCTTTAAGTTATACGACTGTTGTGGCTCATGTTCTATAAGAGATACTGTTTAGTTGTGTATTGTAAGCCCTTTGCGTTTAATTTCGGTTGAAGAAATAAGCTAGTTTGAATTTTGAATTCAAGAGTGTTTTTTTTTTTATTTATTTGTTTGTATTTATTATTCAACTTTTAAATTTTTAAATTTCTAAATTTAAGTTTATTCACACAGGTTTGCATTAGTTTTCTGCCTTTTTCAAACTTTACTTTTATGCAAATAGTTTTGTATAACCCGCCACCCTCTTAAATTTCACAGACACCCAGCCACTCTCACACTTGAAGCTAAGGGAAAAAATTCCACAATCCACAATGCTTCCAATAAAACGCAGACGAGTGTCGGCCAATACTCGAATGAGTCATCGAGCAAATACAAAAGGCAGAATAAAGAAAAGCACTCACACCCCAGCATAAAAGGGGAGGATTTAAAAGCGGATTTATTATAGTAACACTAGAATGTCGGAATACTGAAATATATTTAACAAAATGTATTTACCTTTAATTGCGTTCAAAAAACTGTTAGCTTATAGGGTAACAGTATCCTTTAAGTTCATTATAGCCCAAAAAGGCGATTTGTTTTTGTAACACTTTTTTTAAAGCACTTTATTGCTATTTTTTATGAATTTCGCTTTGTTTGAATTGTATTTTTTTAGATGACACTTTATATTTAATCTATTTACTTTCCTGTAGTTATTTCACTTGATCAAGAATGAAATTCTTTTACTCGCGTACACTAAAGTCCTGAAATATTGTGAGACCAAGTTTAGAAACTATTCCAACGATTTTGAAGCAAATGCGCAGCTGTGAGAATTTCTCTCTTTCTCGTCCTTTCTCTCTCTTTGTTTACCTGACAAAAATACTTTTGTTTATGTTTTTTTGTTCTTTCAATTTCCATTTGACGAAGCTGTCAAAGCAAATGTGCAACAGCCTGCAGTAAAAAGTCTACACGGGAAAATTTGCGCAGAAGCGCTAGACAGGAGAAATGTGGAGAGAAAGCTGAGAGAAATGGAGAGAGAGTGGGGCGAAAGTGAGATTGAATATGCAAAATATTTGTGTTATGTATTTATTTTATTTTTTATGATATGCAGACTGACGCAAGTTGAAGGCGCAAAAATTGATAAACGGAAAAATTAAGTAATTTAAAGCGGTATATATCCTTTGTCTGGCAGTCCTTTATTTTGATATCCTCCACTCAGTTTATATGGCTAGGCTCTTGAAAATTTATTCGTCACTTTGTAAACCCTCATTTGCTGTTGAGCAACGAACGAAACATTCGAGGTCCTTCGCGTTACTTCGCTTTTATTGCCGTCTGCGTCATATAGTGGTCTTTTTATGGCTTCCTGCGGGGTAACACGGCGGGCACTTAATGCCATATGCAGGACCTCTAACCACAAGCACACACACACACAAACACACACAAACCACGTTCGCGGGCATATCCTTCAGTGGGTTCTTCTTGACCTTTATTAATAAATTTTCAAGTTGCCTTTGCCATGGACACCGAGCCAGGAAATCTCTACACTCTACACACTATGCACACTTTACTGGAGGCCACTGTATACTAGATGATGGAAAAAAAAGGCTAATCGAAATTATGTAAAACGAAATTATGGGCTAGTGTTTCACGAGAATTTTGAAATGTTTTGGTCGAGCGAATTGATGAAATTTTGCAAATATTTTTTGAAGCATTTACCAATTGATTTTCCGTTTTGTTTCGTTTCGTTTTATTTTATTTTTTTTTTCTCATACAACTTATAGAACTCAAAATATTTTCTGTTTTAAAAACATTTGTGGTTGTTGCTGATAGTAGTCCGTTTGTTGTTGCTGCTGCATTTCTTGGTCTGGCTGTTCTTCTTGTGTGTAATTGAATACTAGTATGAAGCTATCCAGCATGGATCGCTTGGAGGTGGTAGCAAAAATGATGGACAGCACCAGAATTGTTGTTAACAATAGGGCGAAAAACAAGAGGTAACCAAAAGCGCACATTCGCGTAGCTTCTTTTGGACTTAGTTAAAGGATTCTGATTATATATATATAGGTTTCCATATATGTGTATATGTAGGGGTCTGGCTTTCTGTATAACAGAGAAAATTTCTGCACTCCTTTTTTGCGGGGAAAGTATTTTATTAATAATTTATAGCTTGCCACTTAAAACAAATTGTTTTATTTGGGACTTGTTATTTGATTTACTTGGCTGCGCTTTGTTTGATTTTTTTTTTTGGGCAACTATTCGTTGGGGAAAAACTCTGGGCTTTTCTGCACAAAATCGATGGCTTGCCAGCGGAGGGCCTTAGAAAATAAATTCGCGCACGATTCAAGACCAGAACGAACTGCACCCGTTAAGGGTAGACGACACAGTGAGCTCTGGGAAAGTTCAGAGGATACGTCCAGTACGGCCCTCCAAGAGAACGCATGCGCCGAAATCCGGGGGAGAAACTGGAAGGGCAGGGGTTTTGTGGAGTGTATATTGTGTGTGGGCTGCGAGGTGTATATGGGTATGCGAAATATTTCATAAATTTCATCTAAAAGCTTGAGGGGTTCGACCAAAGCCAAAACGCCCGCCTGTCTTCCATTTGGCACAAAGAATTTCATTACAAGCTCAAGGTGCTCACTTTCGCAGACAGCCACTGTGTGGCAACCCCCCATTTTCGAATGTTTGATCTTATTATGAGCTATTTCACTATCGCTGCCGGCACAGTGGCTATAGCTACCAAAGCCATGTATATCCACCAGCTGATGACGTAAAACGAATTCTTTCAATCTATCGATTTCCCATCGCCATGAGACGACAAGCTTTGGCTTTTTATGTTACTCGGTAGTTTCATTTGTATACTTCTCCGGCGTAATTACATTGACATTGAAAACTGACGCCGACGCTGACAGGAAAATGAAAAGTTGGAGGAATAGGGGGAAGGATGTGGTTGATGGCTGAGACATGTTGAAAGGAAACAGGGTTTGGGGGGAGTCTTCAATTGTGTCACCACAATAAAGTCGCCGCTTTAAGGTTAATGATTTGTTCTTGGAGTTAAAAAAATTCGATATTCTATAGTATTTTAAATGAACGCGTAATATAAGAGATTGTGTCTAAAGTTCAAGTCGATCGTAGCGAAATTGACGAAGATATGTTCTAACGTTCTACGTTTTTAAAGTCAGTGTCCATCATAACTTAAAACTACTGCACCAATCGTTTTGACATTTTGACCACTATTTCATCGTTGAGCTATAAATATTATTATTATTAATATATTAATTTTGAAAAACGATGTTTTCATGACAAATTGCCATTGTCTAAAAATAATGATTTTGATTTTTGGAATTCAAATGATCCAGAAACGAGTTATGATGGGCACCACAATTTAACTATGTTCCGTTATTTAACTATTTTAACTATTTCAGACGAATTGCTGACATAGAAGAAACAAAGTAAACCTATTTATAATGTCACTCATCTCAAACTCAAAGCTTAGATTTCGGCTAGCTAACAACTTACTCCACAATGACGACCAAATCAAAATTTGAGCCCAATGAATTGGACGCGGAGTTCGACAACTTTTGGCAAAAGGTTAGCTGCTATGCGGCCAACCAATTTCCCTTTGAGGAGCGTTGCGATTTCGTTAAAAAATCCGTGAACTGCAACTTGAGTACAAATGTGGTGCCCTACATGAGACTACTTGCTTGCCATCTAAAGTGTGTTAATAATTTCCAGGAAACGGTATTCATCACAATGTTTATGATGCTTTGTTTCGAGATACTGGTTTTTCTGATCTACACGATCAACGTTTAGTAAGTTAAAAATACATTACCTCATATGACATAAATTTGATATGTTTGGTATCGAAAGTTGCAAAGCATATGCGTTTTTCAATGATTGTTATAAAAGCTGTTAGATATAATAGAGGACTTCCTTCGAGATCCTCAAATGTAGGAAAGTGTATAACTTCCTCTGCTTATTTTATAGATGATATAAGGAACTCTGTTTATGGTATTTCATTATAGTATGTGTTTTATAAGCTATTATTTATGCTAGATAAATTTTTTATAAGTTTTAAACGATCTCAGTCTATTAAGTATGGAGCAGAATATTTTATAATATCTATTCCAGCGTATCTCCGATTTAATTTCCAATTATTTTATAATTTAATATTCAATATATACTTTGATTATGACTTGGAAATATCAGCTATAGTCCTGCTCTGAAGACCGTATCGCGGTTCCTCCATATGAACGAGCACTTAGCGGGCGTTACTCTACTGGCATTTGGAAACAGTTCCGCCGACCTATTCTCAAACTTGGCAAGCGTGGAGGTAAATGTGCCCGTGTTCGCCAACAGTTTGTCCTCGGCCCTGTTTGTGACCATGGTTTGCGGGGGATTGGTATGCTACATTAGCCCCTTCCAGATGAATGCCTACGAGACAATCCGAGACATTTTATTCTTGATTTTGGGGACATTTTTAATGGATTATTTCATGACCGTCAAAACTATTTCGAGCGAAGTTACATTTTCCAGTGAGCATTTATACCTACTACTGGCTGTTCTGGTTGTAACTTACAAAAAAAAATATTACAGAAAAATAGTCCAGATAGATTCTTAGGATTATACATAATTTATCTTTAGAAACATTTAAAAAAAAATGTTTTGAAAATTTTTACGAATGTAAACCTTTTAAAAGATTTTGGTGTGCAGAAAAGTTACAACCAGGACACGACGCAAGTTATCTTTATCTAATTCTAATATTCTACTAATCCCTCAAATATTTTTATACAATGTAGTTGTGGCCTTTGTCTACGTCATTTACATATTAGTGAACGTGGCAGATCTTTACTTATTGCGCAGGGCTTTGGACTGTAAGTATTTTTACCCAGGACTTTTAATATTACATTCTAATTGTCATCTAAAGCGATCGGTAAACAAATTGATGAGCTATTGAATGCAGAACAAACTCCGGAAAACTTGTTAAAACTGCGACATCTCGAAAGGAAGTATGAATATTATTCACAAGACACGAGGAAAGTAGAGGTTTATGAGAAAAACAGTATTGTGACGAGCACCAGAATGCGGTTCACAACTATGCGAATGGTTCGAACATATCGAGTGAGCGTCAACCGAAGGTTCACCAGATTAGTGAAGCACGACAGAACTCTGCCAAAGAACAGAGGAATATTCAAAGAATTCCTCCTCGGACTGAGGCCCATCAAGTGCAAAGATTGGCGGAAAGCCGAACTTCTTAGTCGCGTGTTACTGCTGCTCAGAGCTCCAATTGTGGTCCTCTGCGCCCTCTACATTCCGCTGGTGGACTATGAAATGGAAAAACATGGCTGGAACAAGCTTCTAAACAGCATAAATATGATGGTAAATCCTGCACTATCTATATCGGTCTTAATGGGTGAGTAGGTTTTTTTTGTTTTTATTTAATTTTTTTTATTACTTTTACGTAGTTTTAAAATATATATTTTGAAGTGGTTTCAAACCTCTAACTATGCAAATTTTTATTTTTTTATTCAGCCTTTATACACAGCAAGGGAAACACTTTATGGTACATTGTCATAAAAGACCAATTGATTTATGGGGCTTACTCTCTTGTGATCACTGTGCCGATTGCCGTGTTCGTTTTGATTCAATCTCGGACTGATATTCCACCATCTTATCACTGGGTGAGCCACAATCAATGCATAACATGCATTTAAGGCTAATAAACACCCTTTACATTTGCAGGCTTTTACGGTAATGAATCTGACTGGCTCCATGTTCATAATCTTTATCTGCGCCACGGAAATCGATACGTTATTTGAAGTAATTAGTAGTTTAATGGCCATAGATGACGATTTCATGGGAGCCACGATTAAGGCTTTTACAGGGAACCTGGGCACGCTTTTTATCAACGCAGCATTAGCTGCGCACGGCTATCCCAGGATGGCATATGCATCCTCCATTGGAGGACCTTTATTCAGTTGGTAAACCGTATTTGTTTGATTGCCGTATAATAATGGAACATCCCACAGCTATTATCGTAACCGCAAACACAGTGAATTACGTTAGGAACCTCGTAGGTTCCGAAAATATGCATCGGGATCAGATGGAGGAGTATGGCAATTTCGCTTTCGTTTTCCTCAGTATGGGCCTTTTCAGCATCCTGCTCTGGTCCACAACATTGGGATTTTTTGCCCGTCGCTCTGTGGGATTATATTCGATGGGTCTTTACATCATTTATATAATATTCTCGATGTTAGTTCAACGGAAAGTCATTCATTCGTTTACCCCAAACAAACAACTTTCAGCTGCATTTGGCGATATTTAGGTGATTAGCGCAGAGCATATATCATTTTAAATTTGTAATATCTTTTGATATCTTGACTGAAATCATAAGTTTAAAACGTAATTTTGTAAAAATAAAAAAAAAAGCACAAGGAATTTAAAGCGCAAGTTGCTGGGACTTACTGCTGAAATGGGCATTACTGCGCAGAATTTTCCTGCGAGTGCGTGAAAAGCGGGGGAACGAAAAGCACACACAGACTAAAACGAAACCAAATAATACCGAGCGTGTGTGGCTGAATAAAATGGGGGAGAGTGGGAAAAGCGGTCGTTGACGTTCATTGTTGGCTGCGCAATTCCTTTTTTGCACTGGCAGCTTTAAGGATTTTCCGCCAGCGAATGTCAATGACAGTTCATGAGTCAAAGAGTTTCAATTTTCCACTGCTTCATGCTCAAAAGCTAGTTCGCTGACTCTTTTGGCGAGGCTCAAGCAATTAAAATGTAACACTCCAGCAGACAACACTGCGAATGAGTCATCTTAAAAAGTATTCGCTTTGGGCTGGTCGTGAAATTAAATTGAAATTCAATTTTTTAAGTCTACAGCTTAAATGTCATTCATAGCTGGCGGATAGAGAAAAACAAGAGCTCTTAGAGTGTCAGACATGGGTATATAAAACCCCTCTTTATTCCCCTCATTTTTTAAAGCCCCCCCAGGACACTTAAAACTAAAATGTATGAGTGCTTGGGTCCTCCATTTAGTCCAAAACATAAACAATTAATGCGATTTGGTTATTTAAGTCGTTGCAGCGAAGGCGTGGGGCTAAAAAAAATAAGAAAATATAGAGGAAAATGTATGAGAAAGGGGTGGAGAAAGCCTGCCCCACGCAAAAAAGCCAAAAAGCACAAACGCAGTAAAACCAAACCAACACACCCGCAAAGAGAAATGGCGGATGACTCATCCAAGGAAAATGTTCGTGTTTGAGTGTGGAACCTGGCCACAGTCGCGTCCCAGCGAAGTGGCATTGCCAAGAACCACAGGACATAAGGAAGGAAGTAAGGAAGGAAGGAAAAGCAAGCCAAATGGTGAATCATCTTTCAAGAGGCAAACATTCCTGACTTCCACGCCAGGCCTGCTTTTCCACCCACTTCCCAAATATTTTTTCGGCTCTCATAATTTCAAGGTTTGTTTACTCTGTGTTTCTGCTGCAGAGAGGAAAAATCCAAAAAGGAGTATTTTCCTATGACTTATATGCAAAAAAAGAATTGAAACTTTTAAATAAAAAAAAGTTTTGTAAGATCATTTTGTTTTACAATGAAAGGTCGCTTGGAATCGAACGTGAAAAATTATAAAACTAAATAAATAACTAAATTCACAAACAACTTTTAGAGTTATTCCCACTGTGTACTTTTTTTATTTTGCCACGCAGCACAGTCCCAATGTTGGTGTGGAATGTTGTAACTTTCGGTGCCTAGCTGTCGCTCTATATGTGTACGATATATAATTTGTACACACGAGGCTGCCAGGACACGTTGATTAGCAAGTGATTTCCTTTTCGGCTAGTTTTTGTTGCCTACTTTTCTGAGGAGCTGACCGCACGTGATGAAGTAGACCGCATTGGGCGGCGACCACGCCCCAAATATTGGGGCAACTGCAATGGGGAACACTTAAAAGTGCAGTCCACAGGTAACATAAATCATTTCAGACAAACCACAAGCTTTTGCTCCTTTACCCTGCCAAATATAATTAATAATAAACAAGGGAAAATTGTCAGAGCAGGAAGCCATTGCGAATGACCAGGTGAGTTTCTCCCCACCCTAAACATTTTCTTTTTTAATGCTGTTCAGCGGAAATTTATGTTTATTGCTTCGCCCCCCACTGGCCACTCTTTTCCTACGGTCTTTTTTTTCCGGTTTAAGTATTTTCTTTTATTTATTCATGACACTTATGGGGCGGTTCGTAAACTGCGGTTATGGTTGGCTTTGTTCAAAAGGCACCAGCTTAGGTTGGACCTAAAGCTGGTGTATCTATATTTCCCGAGGGGCAAGGAATGGAGCCCTGTCGGAGATTTACTCTATTATTAGAACAGCAAACAATCACAAGCAAACAATATGCGTAATCCCTCTCCAATCCACTGCACACTTAATCTCTCAATCAAGCTGGTCACTATAATCACACCACAGTGTCTGTGTACATGACGCATACTTTTACACAGAAAAAAAATGTAATACTTAAAAATTTGAGTTCATTTTAATCCTAATATGGTAAGTACATTTATTTCAGAATATTGCGTGACAATCAATTTTAAAAATCTTGTCTAATAGTCATCCGTTGCTAAATTATAATGAGTAAGCTAGATTTTGAAACAATTTAAATATAATTTTACTATTATATTTTATGTATTTTGAAGGTATAATCAACGGTTTTCATAAATTCGAGTATTGAGTCTTTTATCACCCATTTACAATCAATTTACTTTTAAGCTGTTTAAGCATGAATCTACAAAAACAGCAACATTTTACTGATATGTTATAAGCAATCACAAATTTTTCTGACATTTGGTGGCGGATAGCGGTTTGAGTTGAGGATATTCGAACTGCCATTTTTAGCTTTACTCAACAAGATTTACTCATTTAGGGATTTAAGAATGATTTATTGTATCAAGACTAAGCTTACGATATTAAAAATATTATTCATAAGCTATGACTTTAACACTGATTACTTTTTATTTTTGCTAAGCATGCAACAATGTATTGCGCAAAAACGTGGGAATTCAAAGGAAACTTTATTGCACACGCATAACAGACGGATAATATATATACTTCCACTGAATATTGTCGGGCTTGCATAGAGGCGATGGGTCAAAGGTCATCAAGGGATTTTTAAAGATGGAATATAATTCAGTGATAATACTATAACTCTAATACTCATTCAAAGGAAAATCGTTCGCCCACGCATCACAGACGTATGGACATCCTTTACATCCTCCCACAAAACTTTATCGCTTGAATGGGGATGCCTCGAGGTGAGGGCTCAAAGGTCAGAGGTTGTCCGCCCGCCAACAATGATTTGAAGCGGTAGACGACAAGCGGAGCTCCCCTGGCAACTCGGTTTCCACTCCTGACGTCAATTGGCGAGGCGATAACGTAAATGGGTTTGTTCTGAATAGTCGGGAAGTGTCCGGATGACAGGTTGCACCATATGCTCGGGGAAATTCGCACACAACAGAGTCTAGAGGTTTTATTTATAGCTTGATAAAAAGGCGGACAGCTGCTGAAGGACCTGTTTAAGGATCCGCAACAGGACGAAAGTCGGAATAGTTCCCGCAGGGAGATGCGTGCGCATTTCTAGGGCAACTGGCTGTGGAATATTGATTTTTCACACAATTTCCCGAATACAGTCAAGTGGAGTTTTTCATTAGTGAAAAACCAAATTATACTTTGAACAAACATATATTTAAAGGAGATATACTGATCCAATTTGCCCATTAATAGTGTTAACTACTCACTTTGAAAAACAACTACTTCCTCGTCGTCGCTTTTAAAGAGTTTTCTGCACACACTCGAACACACAATCACAGTTATTTGTTAAATTAATATTGCACTTAAGTGAATTCGTCACCGAACAGGAAATTTCAATTGCTTTCCTTTGTCTCGTTTTTTTTTGTTTCAAAAGTTCGGGCGTTTTTCGAGGATGGCCATTACGCGAACGGGCAACAAACGACTCTGCCAGCGGCTGGCACTTGCCATTTGTCCCACCATTCGGCTACGCGTGCTGGAAAATTGTTTGCAGCTGCGCAAAGCACGCAAGCTCGGGAAAACTCGGGGGAAATGTGAATTTTCCTTTCCGCCCCCAATTCCGCGGCAGGCTGGCTTTTGTTTTGTTTTTGTTTGCGCACAGCTGGTCTGCTAGTGATGGCACTCCCGCAGACAAGTGGCAGTGTTGGAAAACGCCTCCATGCACGCACGCATGCGGCACGCGGCATTCGCCACTTAGAATTCTGTGTTTAAGAATTTGAAACAAGTAAAACATAAAAAAAATAAATATTTTTTAAAACGACTATAACAAAATAAATATTTCGATGAATTATTCGATCGTTCCTTTTGCAGTTATACGATATTTTTGGCCCATTAAAAAAAAGAA
The DNA here is from genome assembly GCF_025200985.1 of Drosophila gunungcola. Taxonomy (NCBI): domain Eukaryota; kingdom Metazoa; phylum Arthropoda; class Insecta; order Diptera; family Drosophilidae; genus Drosophila; species Drosophila gunungcola. Next base: position 1,751,670 of record NW_026453167.1, on the reverse strand, counting down.
TTTATGTATATACTTTATGGGGTTAACGAATAAATAAAAAAATAAAATAAATTTCCTCAACATAATTGAAATCAGCAGAGGTTTTGGTATTAATTTATAAGCCGCAACTCAGACTACAATTTGGGATCTGCGATCCGCCGATGCTTATGGATTAGACATACATATTCGTTTAATATTTGATGATTCAGCAGCTGAGCTTCTTGGCCTCCTGGAAGCGGCACGAGATGTCGTCCCAGTTGGCGATGTCCCAGATGGCCTCCACGTAAGAGGGTCGCACGTTCTTGTACTGCAGATAGTAGGCGTGCTCCCAGACGTCGATGCCGAAGAGGGGTATGAGCCCGGTGGAGGCCTCCAGCGGATCCTGGTTGGGCAAGGCGGCCAGCTGCAGTTTGCCGGACTTCTTGTTGTAGCCCAGCCAGCCCCAGCCGGATCCCTGGACGGCCACGGTCAGCGTGCTCAGCTCCTTCTTGAACTCCTCGAAGCTCTTCCACTGCCCCTCGATGGCCTTCTTCAGGTCCTCGCTGGGCTGGCTCTTCTGGGGCGAGAGATTCTGCCAGAAGATGGTGTGGTTGATGTGGCCGCCGCCATTGAATCGCAGGGCTGGGGCCAACTGGATCAGCTTGGTGGTGTCGCTCTTCGACTTAGCCTCCTCCAGCTGCTCCTCGGCGGCGTTTAGATTGTTGACGTAGGTCTGGTGATGCTTCTGGTGGTGCAGCTCCATGATCTCCCGGCAGATGATGGGCTCCAAAGCGGCATAGTCGTAGGGCAGCTTGGGCAGAGTGTGCTTGCCACGCACCGCCAGGCTATAAGAATTTCAGATTGTCAAGATCAGGGTCGCCATTATAAATAGCAATTGTTGCTATTTATGTAATCCATACCGGCATCGATTTTCGCTTATTTCTTGCCACACTTACCTGGCTGATTGCGAAATTCTACGGGCCACAAACATTTCTGCTTAATATCAATCTGCGTATTAAGTATACTTCTTATCTGTGTGTTCAAGAAACCAAATAAAACAAGGCTTACGTTCTCGCTTTTTGCTTTTCCCTTTTGAACTTTTTAATTTTTCTAGAGGTGGGGGGCCAGCTGAAAATATCGATAGGGGGCTATAAGTCAGTGATGTGAGTATAGCATATTTTTAAATTTTATTTTGATAAATATATCATTTAACTTAAAAACATCAATATATTAAATTCCTTCAGAATTAACAAATCGATTATTTCTGGATTGACTTTACTTTATCAACCCTAATCTTCTTGAAATCACAATTATTGAAAAATTCTTGCACTAAGAAAAAATTTACAAATATATCTAAGCTCAACAAATTTTAAATAACGGTTCAAAATGAATTTCCCAAAAGCCTACTAGCCCTGTTTTGGGCTTTGCAAATATCGATACATCCCGTTTGAATGCCACCCAAGGCTATCGATTCTTCCCACCACTGTTTTCCAGCACTGCGTTTAGCAGGCGGCAAATTTGAATTTAACAAAGAATTTTACGTCTTTTGAAAGTACCTTGTTTGACAGGCCACCTGAAACACAACAACATAACACACAGCATGTCGACATTTCAGATACCTTCACGTATTAAAATCGATATAACCGATAGGCGGGCACAGGAAATTCTCTTCAACTATCTACAAGCTCGTAAGTCTTCTACAAAAAAGAGTCTAAGAGAAGTCGAACATGTTTCCTCCTCCAGCCTCTGGAGAAATGAGCAGTGAGGATGGGAGTTTCGCCCACCAGCCCGCCGTGGTTATGGACAACGGTTCGGGGATGTGCAAGGCCGGATTCTCCACGGAGGACACTCCCCGGGTGGTCTTCCCCTCGATTGTGGGTAGACCGCGTCACCAGAACGTCCTGGTGGACTCACTGGTCGATGATTGCCTTATTGGCGAGGCGGCAGCTCGTAAAAGGGGAATGCTGACCCTGAGATATCCCATTGAGCACGGGGTGGTCAAGAACTGGGAGGACATGGAGAAGATTTGGAAGCACACCTATGAGATGCTAAGGGCGGATCCACTGGACCATCCGGTGCTCCTCACAGAGGCTCCCCTGAATCCGAAGAAGAACCGTGAGAAGATGACGGAGATTATGTTTGAAAACTTTGAGGTGCCATCACTTTACGTGGCCATTCAGGCCGTACTTTCCCTCTACGCCACCGGACGAACTGTGGGTGTGGTGGTAGACTCCGGCGATGGAGTGACCCACACGGTGCCCATCTACGAGGGTTACGCCCTGCCCCATGCGTGTTTTCGCGTGGACTTGGCTGGCCGGGATCTGACGGACTATCTATGCACACTGCTCCTGGAAAGGGGTGTCAAAATGAGCACATCTGCAGAGCGGGAAATCGTCCGAGAAATCAAGGAGAAACTGTGCTACGTGTCCATGAATTATGCCCAGGATATGGAGCAGCCAAGAACACCGGAAGAAGACCAAAGCCAACAAGAACGGGAGGATAGCTACACTGGTAAAAAAAATAGTAAATCAAGTATTTTAAATCAAATTAAATATTTTTCGCCTTTTTCCATGACAATTTTTAGTTCTTTTAAATATGAATGTATTACATGTTGTTTAATATTTATTTTGAACATTTTCGAAATAGACTTATATATCTAAAAATGTCATTAAAATTTACATAAAACTTAAGCATAATGCATTTAAAATCATCTGTACCCATTTCCACAATAGCTTATATATTTAGGTATTAACAAGAGAATAAATACAATGGTAAAAAAATATATTATAAATATAAAAATATTACAATTTTATTTAACTATTTTTGGAATTGATTTAAATATCAGAAAAATTTAATTAAGTTTAAACCTAAACTTAAAATAATGTTGACTGTTTTTAAATCTTAATATTTTCCAAATTAATTCATAAATATAATTTAAATCGTGCAATTTAATATGCTTTGTATTTAATATTATGATTTTATTTTTAATTTATATATGAAATTTAGTATTTTGAATTTTATAGCCAGATCTTTATCTTTATTACCAGAGTATGAGCTGCCCGATGGCCAAAAGATCGGTTTGGGCAACGAGCGATTCCGCTGTCCGGAGGCTCTCTTCCAGCCCAGTTTGCTGTGCCAGGAGGTGATGGGCATCCACGAGTCCACCTATCACTCGATCCTCAAGTGCGACTTGGACCTGCGAAAGGATATGTTCGCGAACATAGTGCTCTCCGGTGGCACGACCATGTTCCGCAATATTGAGCATCGATTCCTGCAGGACCTCACCAAAATGGCACCCCCATCCATCAGAATTAAGATCAACGCCAGCCCTGAGCGCAGATTTTCCGTTTGGTCAGGTGGTTCCGTACTGGCCTCACTCACCAGTTTTCAAAATATGTGGATAGACAGCATGGAGTACGACGAAGTGGGTCCAACCATCGTCCATCGCAAGTGTTTCTAGGCGAACAAAAAGGACAAAAGGGGGATGGTGTTAATTTATTATTTGAATGCTGTTTATAGTAAGCAATAAAAAATATATTTTTATATGATTAAAAAAGGTAAATAATTAAGTACTAGGCATTCATTTATTCGTTGACTTCGTTATATATTGGGCAATCAAAAAAAAAAAATAATTTTATGTTCTAAAAAAGTAATAATTTTAGTCTTTATATAATGTAAAAGTGTCACGGCTTTAATAATTTGTTAATTCTATAAGAAAAGTTCACCGAACCAAGTTACTTATTAATTTTTGTGCAAATCAGAATCTGTACATAATTTTGACCTTTATTATTTGTTAATCTATTAAAAGTTATAAGTCACTTGTTAGTAACCCAAAAAAAGTAGTTTAATTTGGACTACAATTCATTTTTCAAGGCTTCTTAAATTATTAAATGGAATTGCAGCTTTATGTCTCTTAAATCTTCATCGATCCACACTTAGCCTGCAACGGTGATCTTGCCAAATGCACCTTAAAATATTCATATAAACGCAATCATTAGCATCATATTTCGCTGACAACAGCGGCGTTTTGATTCTAATTAATTGGGAATTTATTAAGCCAAATGACGCATACAAATACGAGTGCGATTGCTACATCTCGGCGAGAATCGAACACCAAGCAGTAGGTAACCTTAACTTCCTTCCAGTTGCACGTGCACCGGGGCGACAACAAAAGCCAAGTTACAAGTTGCAAGTTGCAAGCGTTCACCTTCACAGTCGTAATCTTAATCGTCAAGCTCCATCATTTCGCAGTCAGCTGCACTTGTGGCTGGAGGCGCTTTTGTTTGAGCACTTCACTTGATTTCAATCACGGATCCACAGCAGAACTCAAAGCTCAAATCTCAAAACTCGTTGGAGACAAACAGCACACGCGTGCTTGAAGAGAAGCAGCTGCAGCAGCGGCAAAGCCAGAAAGACATTGCATTAGCATTAGCATTAGCAATACCATTGGCCTAAGCCTAAGCCCTTCTAAACGCATCCGATCTTGAGAAGATCATCTAATAAACGGAGCTGGGAATCGCAGCTGCAGAGCAACATAGCTGGCACTAATTTCTATTTTTATCATTATGTTCCATTTTTAGGTGACCCCAATTTTTTCCTACACTCTTAATCAAATTTCCAATGTTTTTTTTTTAATACTAATAATAAAGTTGAAAATTATTTAAGCCTAGCAATAAATTAAACCTAAAAACAATAAAAATTCAGATGTATATGATTATTTTTTTCATAACTAAGCAAATATGTTATGCCTCGTTGAACTCCTTATTCAATGTGGAATCTTTTATCGAAAAAAATAACGAAGTTACAAATAAGGTCCTTTTGTAGATCCTTAAGAACATGATCTTCAAGTACCTGATCTTGAAAATCAAGACAACAATTACGTCACCGGGGAAAATATCAAATATCTTTACATTATTCTCACTGAATGGCCTAAGTCTATATTCCTATTAAAAATTTATTTTAATAATTTAACCAATCGTGTCGTAAAATATGTTTAAATCCTGCATCTCTTAACGTTTTTTAAATAGTTGATAAAGAGAACATAGTAGGAGAAAAATCATTGAGGAGGAGATTTTTCTGCAGTTGAGGGTAATGGGCCAGCTTTTAGCCAAAAAAAACCAACTGGGGCTTCTCTCTTTTGACACCTTAAGACCGATTTACAAATTAGTATTTATAACTAAGAAATAAAGTATAAAAAACAAAGAAGCATCTCATTTGAAGTGTAAAGACCCTGGCCCATTTTCAGTGGCAAATCATTAAGCGATCGGCCAGGTGAGGCTGGGTTTTGAGTGAGAATCGAGTTGACAGCCGTTTGAAAGGGTTTTCCAAGTCAAATGGGTATCTGTGCCATTCATCACGTCGCTGGCTGCGGTGACTGTTTTGATTTCGATTTGACTTTTTTCTGTGCCAGACTACTGACTCCAAGGTTGCGTAAATTCATCACTTCACTTCATCATCGCTCCTGGGGGCGAAGAGCTACTGCAATTTTGTAAATTGTTTCCACTTGGTTACCTCAGGGCTAACGTGCTTTTTCTATATCACTTTGGATGGGCCAGCTTCTTATTTATAGTATATATATATTTTTTATTAAACACCCGAACACACATGAATTCAAATTCGTGAGGCTATAAATTAAAAAGGGACATGGAGCACAGCATGGCGAGTGGGTGGGTGGGGGCCAAAGATGGAGATGGCGATGGAGATGGAGTTGGAGGCATCATTGTGTCATGCCGCGAGTTGCAGATGCGGCTTCATGAGCTTGTAGTCTGATTTTGGCCGGGTTGAGATGTCTTTTGGTCGTCTGGGATTTGGATGATGTCGCCGCAGTCGCTAATTTCATATGCATGCAATGGAGCGTGGCCTAATGTTATGTTTTTTTTTTTTATTCGCCGCAGATGCATGTGCACGTTCGATGAGCCAGAGGTGATAGTTCCCAGGCCAAAGGGGCCTTCCCTTCTCCGGCAGTAACCCCACTTAAATAGTTCACTTTGGCCAGCTACCCCGAGCTACGTACTTTATTTATATTACCTGTTGCGTTTGCCCTCGTGTCATATCAAATTAAATGAGAACGGAAATTTATGCGAGCCCAACTGAGAAAACAAGAGGGCGATGCTTACAAAGCAAGTCGGTCCTTATATACCCTTACAATCATTGTGTGGTAATGGGATGCATATACGATTTTGTTAAGAATTATACTGCCAAACCATCATTGAAATTTATTTCAAACTTAAATACTGAATCTTTCTTAAATAAAGTTAGTCTTCAAATAAACCGAAAATATACATATCTAAAAGAGAAAATCTTTAAAATCATATATATTTGCTTTTAGTTCTAGGAACGTTATACTGTTTGATAGTAATGTACAATATTGATATTTAATATAAAGTGTATTGATTATACTAATATAAAAGTAAAAAAGTCGTATCAATTAACAAAAAAGTAAAACATTACCTAAAAGGTTTTTAGATTTTCGTATAACCATACATTATAAGTCGCTTATAAAGATTGGTTAATTTATTTCGAATAATAGAAACTACATTTTTAAACGCCTAAACATCATAAACAGTATAAACTTAAATATTTACTAAGCCTAAAATAATATTCACAGGTCAAACTTTAAATGATCCGAAAATAAATTAAAAATAGGAAAAAATCAATTTTATTTGTTTTAGCTTTTAGGATCATAAAACTTAACTTAATATATATTCTAAAAGGTCTAAAGTCTTGATACACCCATATTAAGAGTATGGAGCATTTCGCATTGCGCAGCTGCCAACAATGTTGTCGAATCGATGGCATGGTCCTAGCATCTTTCCTTTGGCTATCTGATAGTAAGCTGGAATTTTGCGACAATGAGCTCATTATCCAAACAGCAACCCAATGGAACAGGCGGACAGTACAACCTTCCCGGCTGCGCTGGATTTGCGCCTGTGGCCTGGCCATCTCAGTGTATTCACTGTATGTGAAAAAGAAACTGGAGGAGGATGAGAACTATAGGCCCATATGCGATGTGAATGATAATATAAGCTGCTCCCTGGTATTTAAATCAATGTAATTAGCTATAATTATTTATAAAAAATTCATATTCATATTCATAAATATGCATTCTACTATTTTCAGCTATGGCGATGGCTTTGGTCTTTCTAAAATAACCAAAATAAATTATCCCAATGGAGTCATTGGATGTGTGTTTTATGTCCTCTATTTTGTAAGCTGTAAGTATATGTTTTTGGTATAATGATTAAGTTTTAATAAATTTCTTTGACAGCTTTTTTTAAACATCAATGGCTGTGCTTGGCCCAATTGCTAATATGCACTTTGACATTATTCCTCTGCGTTTATCTGGCATTCCTGCTGCTGTTTTTCTTCTACGACTGCTGTTTGGTGTGCTTGGCCATCTATTTAATACACACATGGCTCTTTCAGGAAGTCGTACGCCGCTATAGACGTCTCTATTTGTAAGATTTTTATAATTTAAAGTCATGTTTAAATTATGAAGAAGATAAAAGCTTAAGGCAAACTACCAACGAGAGAGTTATTTTAATCTGTCGACTTGTTTGACCCACACGTCTGGCTTTCAACAGGATGTTCAGCTGGCAACATCCAACTTCCAACTTCCAACTACCAACTCCCATGACCAAGCACGTAGTCGAGCAATTAATTCTGTACGTTCCCATTTGCGATCTGCGATCTGTGATCTGTCATCTGCGAATGGCGCTTCTGGCAACCTAGTTAGCCAAGCTAACAAGGTGGGCGGACTACGAAAACTCAGCGCAATTAATTTCCCATAAGTTCGGGAATCTCTTTGTGTGGGCTTGGGTTCCGATGGGCTGAATCAACTGAATCAATGAATGGGTGGAGAAACAATGGGTATGCCAGATCAAAGTAGGGGCATCAAGGTGGTATGATGATTCTGTGCTGAGACCCTTGAATTCTAAGAGATTATAACATAAGCTGAAGTAATGATTCAATTTAGATTTTCTTCTGTTATATTGTCTAAACTCTATATCCTTTACTTTTTAAATTAATATAAGCCTATACCCTTTCTAAACAGTAATCTAATGACATTCGGTTTTTAATGATGTTCATTGGCTTGCTAAACAAAAGTGATATTTAATTTTCACCAAATCAGACCCCAAACAAAATTTGGTTTCAATTGTTTAGTTACTGTAACCTACTATTTAAAGAAACAAAAATGTTTTAAAAATGATACACGTTTTGTTGCAATTCTGTGTCAATTTGTTTTAAAAAGCCTGTATAAAAGTGGGACAAGATTTTGGAAAAAGTAATAACTTTTTTCCCCTTTTTTTTAGTCTTCATCCTTCATATTTCTTAATTTTTTGATTTAAGATCGTTTTTGGAAAGGTAAACCAAAAAGTTACTGTTTTTTTATAATAATTTAACATTATTTAATGTTTGTTGATTTGTGAATATCCAATTATTACTGGCACTATGTTTCTTTCTGAGTAGTTAAAAACCAAATTGAATTATCAGTTTATCTCAATTTCAAGCATAATCAGAACAATTAGTTATATGAATTCCAGGGTATAGATCATTTACCTACCTTTCTTCCTCATTTGATCCACTGATCTCCATTGCCATCGCCACAATCTCCGATGCGATGCGATGAGATCGACTCGACCCTTCTGCACCCATTAGACGCATCTGCGGATCTGCGGATCCTACTCCCAATTGGGGTCGCCGCTGGCACGATCTTCTTCAATATGTCGCTGGGCTTTTTACTATTTTGTTTACTATTTTTTGTTTTTTTTTTTTCGCTCTGACAAGGCAAACAAATGCAAACTTCGGCGCTTGTCAACCACTCGCTTGGGATTGGGAGAGTGAGTGAGCCACGGCAGACGCCGCCAAAGCATTCACCCAGTGGAGTTCAAGTAGTGGAGTAGACCGAGTAGACTACTTTGGGCCAACGCGAACTGCGGATCCAGAGTGTACCACCAACTCGTACCAACTCGTACGCCGCGCCTCGAGAAGATGTGCGCCCCGAGGTAGAAGAAGGCAGATCACCCTTCACGCCAAATCCAGTCTGTGGACTGTGGACTGTGGAGTGGAGTCGACTCAGTGATTGAGATTTTCTGTGGACGGCATAGAATCAGCCAGCAGCTTCTCCGAAGACGATCGTATGTGGCAGCTGTTTCGGTTGCCACACGCTCCACAAGCAAAGCCACCTTCAACTCATAATCGAGTTCGTGTGTGTGCATCCTAGACTTTCAGTTTCAGTTTCTGTTTCAGTTTTTTTGTCGCTGGTTTTGCCCTTACCACATATAAATACGCCATGTGGCGGCAACCAGAGATCAGTCAGAATTCGGCGCTGCTCCCAAGCGCTAGCCTCATCCTAGAGAGATTCGATCAGCAGTTGGCAGTCCGCAGCTCCAGTTGGATATGTTCAAGTTAGTCGGTGTGACGCTGCTCCTGGTGGTGGTGGTCCTTGGGCGACCGGAGCCACCAGTCAACTCGTATCTACCGCCATCCGATAGCTATGGAGCACCGGGTCAAAGTGGTCCGGGTGGCAGGCCCTCGGACTCCTACGGCGCTCCTGGTGGCGGTGGCAGACCCTCGGACAGCTATGGAGCTCCAGGATTGGGTCAGAATCAGGGTCAGGGACAAGGACAAGGTGGCTTTGGCGGCAAACCTTCGGACTCGTATGGTGCTCCTGGTGGCGGAAACGGCGGTGGAAATGGCAACGCAGGCGGTCGTCCTTCGAGTAGCTATGGAGCTCCTGGTCAGGGCCAAGGTGGCTTTGGCGGACGCCCCTCAGACTCTTATGGCGCTCCTGGCCAGGGACAGAAGCCCTCGGATTCGTATGGTGCTCCTGGTGGCGGCAATGGAAACGGAGGACGCCCCTCGAGCAGCTATGGCGCTCCTGGCCAAGGACAAGGCAACGGAAATGGCGGTCGTCCTTCGAGCAGTTATGGTGCTCCCGGTGGCGGAAACGGCGGTGGTCGTCCTTCGGATACCTATGGCGCCCCTGGGCAGGGCCAAAATGGCGGTGGTCGTCCCTCGGACTCTTATGGCGCTCCTGGTCAGGGCCAAAATGGCAATGGCGGAGGTCGTCCTTCGAGCAGTTACGGAGCTCCTGGAGCTCAGGGTCAAGGTGGATTTGGCGGACGTCCCTCGGATTCTTATGGTGCTCCTGGTCAGGGCCAAAACGGCAATGGCGGAGGTCGTCCTTCGAGCAGCTATGGAGCGCCAGGATCAGGACCTGGTGGCCGACCCTCCGACTCCTACGGACCCCCAGCCTCGGGATCTGGAGCTGGTGGCGCTGGCGGTGCTGGTGGTGCTGGCGGCAGTGGATCCGGACCTGACTACGAAAACGATGTGAGTAGCTCTGGTAGTTATAGGTTATTGGATAATTGGGTTATTTGGCAACTGGAAAATGGGATCTGCTAAAAGGGATCACCTGGACCAAGGGGAATATATACCGCTCAACCGCCCGCACCGCTGCACATTTGCCCACTTGCAAATCTTTGCTAGATTTCGTACTCGCTCACCTGCACTCAGCTTGCATCCCCACCAGAAATTCCCGAATTCTTGATCCTAGCCACTCTATCACTCTGTGTTTCTCTCTTTCTCCACACGCCCCAAATCCGCTCTCCATTCTCCATGATCCGCTGTCCATGATCCATGCGTTTTTAGGAGCCCGCCAAGTACGAATTTAATTACCAGGTTGAGGACGCGCCCAGCGGACTCTCGTTCGGGCATTCAGAGATGCGCGACGGTGACTTCACCACCGGCCAGTACAATGTCCTGTTGCCCGACGGACGGAAGCAAGTAAGAGGCGATGGCGACGGCGGCGGGCAACGGGAGTGGATCCACTGCTCCTCCTCCTCTTGTCACTGCTAACTATTGGTCTCTTCTTCTCCTTCTCCTAGATCGTGGAGTACGAGGCCGACCAGCAGGGCTACAGGCCGCAGATCCGCTACGAGGGAGATGCGAATGATGGCAGTGGAGCCAGCGGTCCCGGCGGTCCCGGCGGCCAGAATCTCGGTCCCGATGGCTACTCCAACGGACGTCCTGGAAATGGCAATGGCAATGGAAATGGCGGTTACTCCGGAGGACGACCAGTTGGTCAGGATTTGGGTGCAGGTGGCTACTCTGGTGGTCGTCCAGGTGGTCAGGACTTAGGTGCAGGTGGCTACTCTGGAGGACGTCCAGGAGGACAGGACTTAGGTGCTGGTGGTTACTCTGGAGGACGTCCAGGTGGTCAGGATTTGGGTGCAGGTGGCTACTCTGGTGGTCGTCCAGGAGGTCAGGACTTAGGTGCAGGTGGCTACTCTGGTGGTCGTCCAGGAGGCCAGGACTTAGGTGCAGGTGGCTACTCTGGAGGACGTCCTGGTGGTCAGGACTTAGGTGCAGGTGGCTACTCTGGTGGACGTCCAGGAGGTCAGGATCTGGGACCAGGTGGCTACTCCAATGGCAGACCAGGCGGCAATGGAGGCCATGGCAACGGCAACGGCAACGGAAACGGCGGCTCCGAAGGCGGACGTGTGATCATCGGTGGACGTGTGATTGGCGGTGGTCAGGATGGCAGGCGGTGATCAGGGCGGCTACTCTGGCGGACGTGGCGGCGGCCAGGACCTGGGCCGCGATGGCTACTCCGGCGGTCGTCCAGGCGGTCGACCCAATGGCCAGGACAACCAGGACGGCCAGGGATACTCGAGCGGCAGGCCGGGCGGTCAGGGAGGAGGCAGGAATGGCTTTGGACCCGGCGGTCAGAACGGCGACAACGATGGCAGCGGTTATCGGTACTAGAAACGACTCCCCAGGCACATTAAGCTAGATACATCCCCCGAACTTATAGCAGTACCTAGTTGTAAGTCCTCTTAGAACTATGTCCATTGTCTGGCCCACATCCTTCGACATGTCCTTGTGCCCGTCCATTCTTATTCTACTTCTCGCTGCCCATTCTGTCCATTTTCACTTCTCTCATCCTCGTAGTCTTAAGCCCCTGTTGTTGTAAATGCAAGCGCGAAAAATAACCCAAAAAAAGAACGAAATGATAAAGCTATTTCTGATGTAAGTAAAGAAATTAAATATATATTTTATATAAAAATTCTGTTGGAATTTAATTGAGTTTACAAGATGTTGATATGGCAGATTAATCATTCTCAACTCTGAATACTTTGAGGAATTGGAAAAGTATTTATGTAGTTTAAATATTTGTTAAAATTAATTACGTCTAACTAACAGCGAACTGTTAGCCAAACGTCGAACTAACAGCGAAATGTTAGCCAAACGTCGAACTAACAGAAGGAGAGAGAGATGGATAAATACACATCGATAAGCCCTGCAAAACATCGATAGGACCGATATTTTGAAAACATCGATGACGTCGATATTGGCACCGAGCTGGTATCGATGTTATTCCACCTCTAGTCGGCGTCGCGCGCGGATCGTTTTTTGCTGTTTGCTGCTCAATTTTCGCTGTTCTCGAGGAAATAAACAAACGCGCGGAGGAAGCCAATAAGTGTAGTGAATAGTAATTAACGAGCGCGGCGTCGCGCATTTAATTCAATTACAATTAGCCGGACTAAAATGCTCCAGTTGTTTTACGAAGTGAGTTGAAAGTGCTGGTTACGTGGGGCGGGGAAACTGAAAACTATAAATAACAATATGCAGCGCTATTAATACATATCTTTGTCCAATTGTCGCCCAAATCACATCCAAGTATCAAGTGCAATTTTCGTTCTTTTTTCGGAACGATTACGAAACTACACCAGAAGTGGGCGGTGGGTGGTGGGTGTTGAGTGGGCGGTACACTTTGCATACAATGAGCTTAGAACCTTAACGAAAGCAAATTGCGTGAGTGCCTGTGTATCTGTATCTGTGTTTATGTTCGGCTTCGCTTTTTTCCATTTCGTGTTCAATGCTATCGATTTGTTGCCCCTGCCGGTGGAATATGGTAAAATATATGGAATATATATGTCTCGAAATGTGAATCATCAGGGGGGTCGGTCAATAAATTCACTTAGCACCTCCTTTCGGCATTAGATCAGGTGATAAGCGGAGTGATAAGAAGATACACACAAAGACCCAGCAACGCCTCTCGGAATGCAAGTGCCAGCTGCTGTTGGTCTACACAGAAGAAAACAATGTTCACTTTTGAAATCATAACAAAAACACAGGCAAATCTTTTATTATTGGGTCTAAAAATGTATAATTTGTTTATTTTCTGTTGAAATGAACAATCAAAATTGTATAAATAAACTGTACAGGGTCAAGAACTTACTTATTTTGCGGTTTAATAAACCTTTTATATAAGATGATATTTTTATCTATGTCGGTCATGTCTTGCATGTCTTGTTTTCGACATTTAAATAACAATCACTATTTTGCGGCTTAATAACCTTTTATAATCCTAATATTGGTAGACTCTAATAAAAAAAGTCTTGGAACAAGCATTTTTTCATCATAATAGATTGAATAAAAACATGAGTTTTAATGAGTATCCGCAAAGAGTTTTAAGTCAAGTAAGAACTTAAACTAACATATTTTTATTTGTATATCATATTTTTGTAGTTTTTTTTCCGATGATATTCAAATTTCTGAAATGTATATTCATTTCCACAACAATTTTTTTAACCTCTACTTGCTTTTCCTGGACTGGCCCAACAGGATATGTGCGACAGATGTTTTTGCCTGGGTTACAGAGATGCCGAATCTCAAGGCTTCTTCTCCTCACTTCGAATGTTGCCTTTTGTTCATGTTCCTTGGTCTTAAGTACAGCCACTCGAACCAGAAATTGGGAAAGTGGCTCACTTCTAGGCTCGATTCTCGATGCTCCGACTGGATGGATGCTCACCAAGTGACCCACTTTGGCGTTGGCTTACATGTGGTGCGGATCGCATGCTCATATAAGCACCTCATGGAACAAATACAAAACATGAGAATAGAAGGCGAAAGAAGAAACCCCAGCTCGAACGCTCGGCCTTCCTTCGCTTTGTTTTTTTACGTACCCTATAAGTGGGTATTATATGTATAGTATGTAAACTGCTAAAAGTATATTACATCTGAGCATTCTTATCTATCAGCACATCTTGCATTGAGGATAAACATCTTTCTTTTTTTTTCGGATATCTACCTGTCTTTTCTGGAAAATTCAAAATCTTAATCCAAATGCCATCTGTTTGAAATTATGCACAAAACCTTTATTTTGGTTTTCGTTGTATAAACAAATTCAGAACAGCCGGAAACGGATGACTATATCATTTGTCTACCATAAAAACAATTTACAGCTTGCTTTTATGTCAGTCCGTTTGTTTTATTTAAGGATAATTGAAGGAAACTTGGGGTTGAATAAAGAAATTTATAGTCCTGCTTAATAAAATCTTTACTGCTGGGCGTTTTAAGATCTTATAAATGGATTAATGCGTTTTAATGCATCTATAAGTAGGTCAGACAAGTAATTTCGAACATGTAATTTACAAAGATATATAAATTTAAAGTGCCTATGAAACTAAAAAAAAAAACATCTATATTAGGGTATCAGCTTCTGCGATCTTGAAAGTCAGGCTTCTTGCTCTGTTGCTGTTTTGGCACTTTTCATTTGTAGTTTTCTCTTGTTTTAAACCAGCGTAATTGCATGTATTTTTCTGGCATGCATGTGTAAGCAAATAGTGAGACGATTGCCTGATAACGCCCCTCGGTTTTTCAATGGGAGATTAGCTAATAATGTTTTCCCACTTCAGACACACACACACACAGAGAATGCCAAGTCGAAGGTTGACCGCATTAAATGCTAAATATTTAATTTTAATCGTAATCTTGGGAGGCGGTTATTGAACCTGACAGCAGAAAATTGGAAATGCGAAGATCACTGGCGACAGCCACTCGCCGTTGACCTTGTGTGTAACCATAACTTTTGTAAATTTTTCGCCACATTTCCGAGTGGCAAAGAAAGCTGTTCCAGAGATCTTTAACCCCCCTTATTTCTGGAAGCCGAGGGTCAGTGCCAGTCAGCGAAAAGGTTGAACTGCAAATTCTCTTGATGGCCAGTCACTTGTCATCACATTGCGAATTCCAGAGCGACCCACAAGAAAAAGAATTTATCAATGGGAAACGCCAACACAAAACGAGAAGCGAGAAAATAACGCCGAGTTTCCTCGAGATTGTATAGAAATGTGCGCGAGTATGTATTCTATTTTATTTAAATACAATTCTGCAGGCCTGATAAACAAAAAAGAACTGAGAAACGGAATCGCGAAGGCAAATGTGATTTCCTCGAACTGTGCAGCTGTGTTGTTTGTTTTCTTTCAAGAAATTTATGTAAAAACAATAAACACACACTGGAATATCTGGGGGAGTAGCTATAGTGGGTGGCTATTCGCCTCCACACACACATTTCGATTTCGCCATATCCCTGACCACGAAAGCAACACGATTTCACATTCGACCATCGAAAAGTTTACAAAACTCGCATTAAAGGAGCACGCTGTCTGGCAGGAATTATTTACATATGCCAAGAATTAAATTGTACCCAGTGGGCAGAACTTTATGTGCCCTCACATGAGGCGAGTTAATTGTTTGGCATTAATTGCATTTGATAATGCCATAAAAAAGCTGCCCCACCAAAAGGAAATCCAGAAGAAAAATGGCACAGATTGGCATGTATCTCTATACTACATATAAATATATGAATGTACAGCGAAGAGTGATGTGTATATGGAATAGTTCAAATAGTCAATAAAGTCCATTTGCTCAAAAATCTTGAGGCAGTCGTCTGGCATTTTGGAATATAATTTGAGTTCGCCTTTTGTCTGGTCTGCATCTTTTTTTTTGCTTTTTCCGCCCAAATTGTTTTCATTTCATCTACATATATCTCCCACATATAAATTGCTGGATATTTTTGTAAATGCGCTGTAATTCATTTGGGCTATGAGATAAATGAAATACCAACTGAGATACACGAGTTTCACATGATTCGAATATAATTTATCTGGCTGAATACCGAATTAAAAACAATAGATATCGTTCCCAGCCCCAGATATCGGCCTCTTCCGTTTTGGAACTAGTACTATGTATCTTATGGGTTTCGCCCACAAGTATCTCGAGATAATTGCGCTGCTGTCGGATAATTCCATTTGCTCTGACAGAATGGCGCAAAATAATCGAAGAAAACCGCAGACAGAACCCCAATGACAATGTGTGCGGACGTCACTGCGTTTGATCAGCTTTTGCTTTGAAATGATTAAAACTTAATTGAAATTAATTAGACGGGGTCAGCACAGTCAGTCTTAGAAAAATTTTATGTATATATGCAGTTGGGGGTAGTAAATGGTAAATGACTAGTGGTTTCTATATGTATATTCTGAAAACCGTATAGTAAATGCTGCGTCAAATGATGAAACTACAATTTGTCATCATCTTAAAGTTATTCACATTTTCTTAAAAATAACCCATTAATAAATTTGCGTAAGGCTTCATACTTTTGTGAATGTATATCTTATGTAACCACTAGTAATTGTGTTTTATGCTCTTAAGCGAATGCATTTTCTTTTCTCGAAAGAGGAAAAGTTTCGAAACCTATTGGTTTACTTTCCTTTGCTATGCTGTAGCTGTTAGTATGGTAAATGCTTCATCATATGATGAAATTATAATTTATCATCGTCTTAAATTTAATCACTTCTTTTAACATTTTTTAAAAGTAACCCATAGTCTATAGCTTTATATTTTATGCCTTATCAAGCCAATTTATAAGGACTTTGGCCTTCATGTGTTTTAACACCATCTCACCATTAGAAACTGTATGTAATGCATTTCGTTTTCTCGAAAGGGGAACAATTCCGGAAGTATTGGGCTTCGTTAATTTCCTAGCTATACCATAGTTGACGGGTTCAGTGAACTAAGTCGAAAACCAATTTGGTTTCTGACCGGGTGACTTGTTTTCCAACCAAACTTTCCGCTGACCGCTGCAGCCCGATACTTTTTATCAGCGGCTTGGCTTGCACCCCCGAAAAACCATTTGAACACTCGAGAGCTGCCATAAAAGAGCAGGGAATGGTGACTCACATGGCCCGCTCCATTGAAAATCGAGCAGCGAAGCGTGCCAGAAGCTCTGCTCCGACTTGCCACCAGCTTTTTTTTTTCCATCTGTTTTTTGTTTCTTTTTTTTTTTACTACCGTTCGTGCAACACAAAAGCCACAATGCAGAACTGAGGAAAACAAACTCGGTTTCAGTCAACAAAAAGTGTCTGCCCAGTGCGCGGAACACACCGAAAGCCGAAACTTTATCACGAAGTTAACTCAAGTCTCTCTTCCATTGCAGTTTTGAAAAGCTGGTCGAAGTCCACAGACAGCCGGAGTTGGCTGCCATGATGCGATACTCGGAAATCTCACGCGACCTGTCCACGGATAATCTGCGCTACTCAGAGGTGACTATCTCAATTCTTTTCTTTTTCAAAGTACACTTACGCTAAGGCCTATGGCTTCTTAATATTTCAGTTAAGCAGAAAACCCACCACGGACTATAATGGATACACGGGTCAGGCTTATGCCTCGACTCAATTCAAGCAGAGCTCACCTCCTCCTTCGCAGCAGCCAACTCGGCTGGCCAAACAACGAAGTCCAAACGCCAACGGAAATGCCCATACCATGGCCTGTTTGCGCCAGGAGAAGTTGCAAAAGGAGCACGATATGGAACCGCCCATGTCGCAACCGCAGACCAGCAAAACGCTTAACATCAAGAGCACTCGACGCAAGAACTCCATCGGTTGTTTAAACAGTTTCTCCTCCTCGCCAGACTCACCGGGCTGCTACTATACCATAGCGTAAGTTATAATTAATCACTTGGGTTATACTTTATCCCAAAAAGCTTTTTAAAAATAGTTTACCGAATTTTATGGTCTATTTAAGCAATTTTTAGATAATGAGTTAAGCTATATGTTTGAAGCTTATGACATAATATATAATGTTAGCAGATAAAACACTCTGTTATCTAGCTTACTTAAATATAAGTAGTAAATTTGGTAGTTTACGCTTATGACATTAAATAAGTACAATATTTTATTAATATACAATACAACATGATATTAAGTAGATACAACTTTACATGTTGAAAAATTGTATTTACCATACTAAGCAAGGCAAGATGCTTATTTA
Source organism: Drosophila gunungcola (assembly GCF_025200985.1). Classification (NCBI taxonomy): domain Eukaryota; kingdom Metazoa; phylum Arthropoda; class Insecta; order Diptera; family Drosophilidae; genus Drosophila; species Drosophila gunungcola. Next base: position 1,733,598 of record NW_026453167.1, on the reverse strand, counting down.
AATATATGTGATAAATTTAATAGTGATAGTGAAAACATTTAACTTTATATAACTAATACTATATATTTAATGTCCCAAGCTTTAAACAGATATATATAAAAGGTATGATGCAACATGCCTCGCTTACTTAAATGTATCTGGTCAAGTTGATAGTGAATATAATTTATTTTTTTTATCCGTTTTATAGAAATTTAAGTGCATTTTTAAACACACTGCTAATTATATTTCCTTGGGTTTTTCAGAGCCTCAGCAGCACCGCCGTCCAAGTCGCAAAGTTTACCAGCCCACGCCTCCATCAAGCAGTTGGATGCGGTTATAATGAGCGCGTTACGTGTACCCGCCGATGTGTTGGCCAACCAGATAACGCTACTGGATTTTCCCGTCTTCGGCCAGATCCAACCGGATGAGCTGAGCAGTTGCGCCTGGACGAAAAAGGACAAACATGTCAACACACCCAATATTGTGGCATTTACCAAACGATTCAACCACACGAGCTTTTGGACAGTGCAGGAAATATTGAATGCCGACCAGCCGAAGCAGAGAGCTGAGATAATGACGCACTTTATTAAGGTGAGAAATTGAATAAACTAATGGTTATGTTAAACATAATAATCAAATCATTTGTTTTAGGTGGCCAAAAAGCTGCATGAGCTCAACAATCTGCACTCGCTATTCGCCATTATTTCGGCCATGCAAAGCGCCAGCATTTATCGCCTGACAAAGACCTGGGCTTGCCTATCGAAGAAGGATCGTCAGTCCTTCGAGCGACTCAGCGATATATTTAGCGACCAGGACAACTGGGCCAATCTGCGTTCGTACCTCGAGAGCCTCCGCCTGCCGTGCATCCCCTACCTGGGCCTCTTTCTCACCGATCTGATCTACATTGACCTGGCCCATCCGCACAAGGGCGGACTGGAACCGGAGCAGCGGAGAAATAAGATGAACAACATACTCCGTGTCATTTCAAACTATCAGCAGTCGGACTATAAGCATCTGCAGAAGCATGAGGCCACCCAGAAGTATCTGACATCCATAAGATACATTGAGGAGTTGCAAAACATTTTCGAGGAGGATCAGTACAAGTAAGGGGCATTGCTATTTAACAGATTTCAAAACCAAAGTTCAGTTTTACATTGGGGACAGATTAAAAAGTCAAACTTACCCGAATTCGTAAGACATTTGGAACACTCCTCCATAACCACCCTTGTGTGGCGTGATAAATATACTTGGCTTCTGGGCTTATTATCAATACAAAAAAGGAAAAGCTCACTTAATGAATTCCGTTTTCTTGACTCACAATTAACAATATATAGTTTGTTATGAACAGCATTTTATAATTTAGACTAACAGTCATAATTTGATGGAATAAGATTAATATTATCTATTCATTAATTTAATTTGGGATTCATTACAACCTCTTGAAAATTCCTCATATTGTAACGTCAACAAAACGTAATATAGTTTATCAGTTCATACATATCCTTCAACTAAGTGTTAAAAATACACTTCATAAAAACCCTTAGATTCATCATTAAACCTCATTAAATTTACTCCAAATGTAACGTCAATATAAATTATATCAGTTCTTATGCTTTGGTCAAATTTTAGAAATATACTTCATAAAAGTCCCTTGATTCGTCATTTAAGCTCATGCAATTTTCTTCTATTGTATAGTCAACAAGTCATAGTACAATTGTATGAATAAATTAAATAATAAATAATAAATCATCAATTTCAATTGTTTATTCAAAAACAAAAAATTTACTTTATAATTTGCGGTCTATACAGCATATAACTCTTATATAAATGTCCAAAAGAAACACATTAAAAAAAAATCTAACCAGCTTTATAAAGCCTAGGCCCTTTTGCTATGGTTTTTGTATCTCAAAATGTTATTGTTAACTATTTTAATGTATTTTGTTTTATTTTACAGGCGATCTCTGAACCTGGAGCCTGCGTCGCCTTCGGGACCTAGTTCATCGTCCTGCAGCTCGAAGGAATCGTTCAACGTGGAGGCAGTTACTCCGGCCCTGGGCTGTCTAAATCTCTCGCCGGCCAAGACCATTGGCTCCATGCGCATGGCCAGCGGCACCAAGTTCGTGCCGGGTCACCGAAAGTGTCGTAGTCTGGGCACCAAGTGAGTAGAGTCATCCCCTGCTGCAGCTGCTGCTTTTTTGTTAACCACTTGTTTAACTCAACCCACCTCCAATCACTGCGCAATAATTGGACATGTGTACACACCGGGTCCTTCTTATTAATCTGTTTAAACCTCGTCTCGTTTGATTCTCTTTCTCTCACTCGAATCGCTTTGATTTTGGCTTATGCTTTCGTTTGTGTGTGTGTATGTGTTATCGTTAATTGTCTACATACGCCACTGCCACTGCCCAAAATGAATGAAGATTTCGCAGCAGCAGCCTGCCGCGAAACTTTGCCGAGAAGTGTCAATGTTGCATCGTGATGATTGCGCCGGGCATTGGCACCATCTCCAACAAGCGTTGCACATGCCGTCGGTGAGTCCAGAACAGAGTCCTGTAGCTAGGCTATATCCTGTGTAATGCCAGCCTGTAACCGATACCGATACTGATCCAGATACTGATCCTGATCCGATGCCTTATCGTCATCGTACCATTTGAAGTGTTCATTTTTTTCCTCCTACTTTTATTCTTTTGCACGGACCCGAGTTGGAATTGCTTCGTATGAAATACACAAAAGACACACGCCTTCACACGTTACCATTCATTTGATGGGATCTCATCCACTTCTTATAATCAGCACACATCCTGTCCACTTACATATACAAAAGGGAATGTCGTATTTATTTGTAATACATGTAATCTTTGAGAAACTATTGAGCATTTAACATAGCTAATTGAATTATATATATCTGTAACTCCATTTTAATAATATTAAAAAACTTTCATGCCAAAAATGTAATTTATGAATTTAAAGAAAAAGCTTTTCTTTCCAAGCTTCAATTAAAATTATAACTGACAATAACATATTCAATATTATAGAATATATCTGAGAATATAACATAATGAGAAATACATTATTTATACATTTAAAGGAAAAGAAAAAAAAGTGATTCGCAGCTTCAAATAAATTTGTAACTGAGAATAACCTACAGATCACTTGTTGGATTTATAAAACGACTAAACCCTTTATAGACACAAATCGCAGTTCATCCTTGTTTGCCTTTTTGCAATTTCATTTGTTCTCATTTGTTTGAACAGCCTGAATGTGAATTCCTTACCCAAAAAAAAAAGTTTAACTTAATCGCGTTTGTGTCCTTGCAGCATTTTTGGCAAGATTGCGCTACACAACCACGGCGATGGGCATCCGCACCACCTGCACCTGGAACTGGACCCCAGTCAAGGGCAGCCTCGTCACCACCTTCTAGATGACTCGGTTTTGGAGCACAGCGACGCCCTATCCCAAGCGGATCTTACATCCCTGGAGAGCGCCGAGGGAATAATGTGTGACTTCACTGGCAGTGATTGCGATTTGATGTCTCCGGAGGCAGCTGCCGCCATGCAGGGATGTGTTCGTCGGAAAACGGTCCAGAAAGAGGGAAGGAAGCCGGCGGTGGCCTCATGGCAGCGCTACTGGCTGCAGATCTGGGAGAACTCGCTGCTCTACTTCCCACCCAAGTCCTTCAAGGGCAGTGAGCGGAGCGACTTCAAGCGGGAGCCATGCAAAGTGTGTCCCCTGGACGGATGGTATGCCCATGTGAGCGATAATACCAAGCACAAGAACACCTTCGAGCTGTGCCACCGAGCCCTGGGCACCGTATATCGCTTCCGGACGGACAGTCCGCAGATGACACACCTCTGGTCGAACGCCATTTGCAAGCTGGCCAACATGCGAGTGCCCAAACCTCTGCCCACCAACCTGATGTCCTTCGAATGAGCTGGCCCCTCCAAAAAAAAAAACAAACAAGCACAGGAACTCGAATATATATATGGTCCTCATCGTAGCCTAGTGTACTACCTAGTTTAGTTAGCCTAATCCCTTGAAACGTGCACAGCCAAAAAGAAAAAAAAACCACACCCACCAAACCACTCACTCACTCCCTGAAACGAGGCAACACCACAGAACATTCCCAAAACCACAACGAACGAACAAATTGAAGCCTGCATCTAGATGAATCGATTTCAAAATGGTATTTCAAAAGACTGACACCGAGAAGGAGAATTCGAGGAGAAAATAAAGGAGATGGAGAAGTTCCAGCAGAGAAACCACACACTCAACAACAACAAACTAAACCTACAACGCAGGGCAATTAGAATCCCAAATATGTAACGGCCCTGTTCTCTAAGTCAAATTTTATTCGGAATTGAGAAACTGGCACGTCAACGAATAAACATTTTTCGCCAGCTTCTTCGCAATGACTCAGAAGCTCTAAGCGAGTTATTTTCAATTTCCAATCCATTTAATGTTGGCAACAGGGCTGTCTATTATTAATATTGTGCTGTCCCTTTGCTGTATTTTGTATTTGTAAAATTTAATATTAAGGAAATTACTTTGACATTTACTCAACTTAATTTCGCGCTAATCGTGCCATATTAGTTCTAAATTTGTGTTCACACAACGATTGTTGGCAACGATTTGCCCAACTCACCTAACTTTGTAACAATGAATCAAAATCAAACGAACTTTCTACGCGTAACTAAGGGCTTTAATATTGTATCGCTATCACTACCACTATCATGATCAACATCAGTTAATCTGTATATCTGATCAACATCAGTTAATCTGTATATCTGCCTTAAGTTGTTGCACTCTAAAAACAAACAGAGCTATAAAGCAAACATAAGTATATTTCGTAAGATGCATGCCTCAATTGTAAAAAACGAAAGTAATATGTTAGTGTTTCTGTTTTTTTGTCTGTTGAGACGGCCTCATGAATTGTAACTCCTAAGCTTTGTCACACACATACAGATTATCATTTGCAGCGTTTTTACATTAGTTTAGGAAAGAAATGCAACAACAAAAACAAACCACAAAAAATAAACCACAAATCGAAAAGAAAGAAAGAAACATTTCTTTTATTGCGTTATATAAGGCATCTAGGGCTATTTACAAGCAAATCAGATCGTGCAAAGTGCGGGAATTTGCAATTCACTCGCACAGACGCACTGAATCCCAATTAGGGAGCTCGATTTGCCGCCAAACTGGAGGCCTTTAAAATGTGAAGATCGGTTAACAGTGCGGCCAGTCAATTGCGAAACATGAAAGCGGCGAAAAGTGGCGACAGGATGGCGTATCCATGGATTAAAATTAAACCACTGCTGATGTGGCTACTAGTCTTAGTGTTCGTTTTTTTCAACTGCTGTCTGGGCGGCAAGACGACCACCATGTGAGAGGATTACGCAACCACTGGGCTACACTTTCACTAATCCATCCTCCTTTCGCCAGTGTTAGCCACACAGACACTCTGGATCCGCAGGCCGATGGCTTCTGGGCCAACAAGACCACGTGGAACGCTCGGTGGGTGAAGTACTGGCGGGCCAAGAAGATCTACGAGCCGGTGTGGAAGAAGGTCTGGACACCCACCATCCACAACGAGTGGGTGCCCCTGCCCAATGCCCCCAACGAGTGGGAGACGGAAAAGGGCCACTCGTACAAATCACACTAAGACTGACTTTAGTTTTTAGTTATTTATCTTTTAATTTGTATTCACTGGTAATTGTAATTAAAGTCTAGCGATAATTTAAAGTGGCGCCAAGGCAAATGGAAGTGGATGGATGGCCTTATGAGCTAGCGACTGGTTACGACGACTATGTACAAGGAGCTTGGAACCGGGCGTTTGTGATGCAACCTGTTGCAATGGCCTCCTACGCGCCGGGAAACTTGAATGACTGCGAGGTGGCTGCCACGGAGGCGGCTGGAGCGGCTACAGGGGATTTGGCCGCCTCCAGGGACTTGGCCTGGAAGTCGGCGCTGGCCACTGGCTGCAGCAAAGTGGGCTTGCCGGCGGCATTGGTGTCATCTCGTTTCCACACCACCTTATCCTTGCCATCGGCCGACTTGGTGGCCGTGACACCTGTGTCCTTGCGATCCCAATCAAAACCGTGCTCGTGATGATGATGATCGTGGTGGTGATCGGGTGAGGGGAACCACTCGGAAATGACCACTGGCTTCCAGATCTTCTTCCAGCCGGGAACCCAGATCTCCTTCCAGCCGGGCACCCAAATCTGTTTCCATGCCTCCTTCCATTCCTGGAAAATTTTAGATAATTTATTTACTCTATAAGTAATTTTATTATTTAAACATACCAATTTATCGGTCCAGATTTCCTTCTTGGCTGGCTTCCAGTACTGCTTCCAGCCCTCCTTCCACTCCAGTTTCTTGTCGGGCACCCAGATTTGCTTCTTGGCTGGCTTCCAGATTTTCTTCCAGTGCGACTTCCAGACCACTTTCTATAGGGTTATGTTTTAGAGTGTTAAGGAGGTAAAGAATTATAAAAAGGCTTATGTATAACTGACCTTCTTCCACAAATCGTGACTGGTGTACTCCCAGCCTTCGTGATCCTTGCCAAGATATTTCTCGCCAGGAATGCCAACCTAAAAATTAAGAAGTTTCTTAAATGTATCCATTCAGAAATATATAGGAAGTTCCTTTGTACCTTGACTAATTCTGGTGTCCAAATCTGCTTGTAATCGGGTACTTGAATGTCTTTCCAGGCGGGCACTAAAATCTCTTTCCAGTGTGGTACCTAAAATTTTATCGAAAAACTTAAGAACGCTTCCAAAGAGCGGTGGCTGTATAACTTACCCAAATTTGCTTCCAGGCGGGAACCTGAATCTCCTTCCAGCCAGGCACTTTTACCCAATGGGGCTTCCAGATCTGTAAAGTAAGTAGTTAAATTGAATATTGTCTTAAATACACTACGTTCTAAAGAAATGCTTTTCAAAAAGAAAAAACCAAATTTTAAAATTATTTAAACAAAATCTAATAACAGTGTATTTATTACCTGCATTGAGTGAGCAATTAAATTTTAAAATTTAGTTCACTGAATTTATTTATATAATTTGTATTATAGTTATTTTGTATAGTTTCCCTGTCGCTCACCTTCTTCCACGAGGGATTCCAGATCTGCTTCTTGGCCGGATTCCAGATCTTCTTCCAGCCCTCCTTCCAGGTGACCTTCTTCTTCCAGTACCCGGGGTCATGGTGCTCATGATGGTGTTCGTGGTGTTCTACAATGTGCTCGTGATGGTGATCGTGGTCGTGATCGTGGATCAAGCCATCGGTCAGTCCCAATCCCAGTCCCAGATCGATCCTCTTCTGGGCGACGCTCTTGCTGTCCACCTGGGAAGCGGCAGGCTGCTGATCCACCACAGCCTTGGATTGACTGCCTCCGATGGCCCAACAGAGCACACCGAGCAGACCCAACTAAAAAAAGGCAGGTAAAAGTTGATGAAATTCCATCAAACATCGAAAAGATACAAATGATAAAGCAAGTAAAATTTAACATTCAAAGTATATAGTTTAAAAGGCTTTAAAGACAAAAAAGATAGATGTACTTTGTTTTAATCAAACAAATCCAAAAGATACAAATCAAAAGACTCAGACAACAAACTCGGGGCATGAAGAAAGCTCGAACAAATTGAATTCGCAACGACCATGTTAATGAATTCCATATTCTCCAAAGAAAGGTGAGTGACTGAAAACGAGTTTTAAGTGGGTCACAGTCTGGCATTGTTTTGGGAGACCCACAGAGAAATGTTGCACAACGATATCGCCTCTGATGTTTATAATTTCGTATAATGCCTGACCTGGGTCAAGTTGGCTAGTTGATGACAAATTATGCCAGGCCAAAGACTTTTTGGGTCTGGCCCCTCTTTATTTGGTCAATTTGTTTTATTATGTAAATGGGTTTTTGTATTGTTAAGATAAATATGGAACTTGCTGGATAAATGGCGCAAGCCCTCTGCATTTGGAGAATCCAACAAGGTCAGAGCGAAACGCCTTCATGATTTCGCAAAATTAGCCCGGTTCCGTGGGTACAATTTCAAAAGCCCACAACCTAATCCCAATCACTTGGCGCATAAATGTCAACGAGGTACGGCATGGGCCGATTATGAAATGAAAATTAGCGCCAGCAAAAATTATCTCATCGGATAGTGCTAATTGTAGCAGATCGATCGTGTCAGCTTCCTCGCCCAAGTGGGCAGTGAAAGCTACTCAGCCGACTGGTTTCGCCTGCAGTTGGATCATCGGTCGTGAGGGAAAAGAGTTTGCGACTCCACTCCGCAGTGCACCTTACCGATATATACGATATATAGCTATCCCCTCGCTAATGAAACGATCGCGATTTTAATTGTTGACAATGCGGCGCAAGTCGGAAGGGAATCCAACGGGCGGGCAGTCATGGGTCTTTTAAAACCAATGAAAAATGCATGGATCGTGCTGTTGACAAACGCAAAGCGACAGGAAGAAAGTGTTGTCATGGGCCCCTTTAAAATTATTTTAAAACATGTTGGTTTCAAAGGAAATTATAGAAAAAATACATACTTATTTAAATTCCTTACTCAGAAATGATCACTTCATCAAAAATAATTGTATAAAAAAAACATTAGGAAAGAAATTGTATTCCTTGGTTTCCTTAAAAATATATATTTAAAAAAAATAATTTAAATAACGCACACTATACGTTTATAACTGAAAAATGACTAATGGAAAAACCATATCACTCGAAATCGAGGCATAATATAACTTTGAAGATTTGTAATCAAATAAATTTTGATTTTTAGTTTTTTATTTTTAATTGTAATATTTAATTAAGTTTATTATTCAATAATGAATTATGAAAATAATCATATCATTAAAAGTTATTGAATCAAAAAATTACTTTGAGGTTTTTTAATAAAACATAATCTAAATTTTTTGTTTGTTTTTCTTAATGTACTATTCTAAGTTGGTAATAAATGTTTGTTTTGTTTTTTTTGTTGAAAAATAAATCGATTTCACTACTCACAAGGCTAATGCTTTACTTCTCTTTGCATTAATATTAATAAATATTATAATATAAATATTATAATATTAATTATTAGCTGCAAAATTTATGTTTACTTTCTATAATTGAATGTATAATATACTTTACTTTCTATAATATGTATTTTCAAAAGAATACTGTCGACATGAATACTGAATATCATGTAATAAAGTAACGCTTTTCAAGCCAAACTTAAGCCAAGGTTTTGCATTTTCCTAGCAGAGATTCACTGAAGCGCAAATCCCTAAAATTTATTGCTGAAGAAACTTTGCAGCTTATGCAAATATAACCAAAAAGATTGCCAACTTTGGGCTGAGTACACCATTAGTTCCACTTGTGCAGCCAACACCCGCAGCAACCCCAATTCCATGTTAATTTGCATTTCGCGACACTTTTTCACTATTCGTTGTAATTACCACAAAATGCCGCTGGATCCTCATGGCTCCCGATTACAGCTGGTGAAAAACGCTTAACTTAAGACACTATCTGAGAATTCACTTTTTGGCGGTCTCTTTAAAATATAACACTTTTGCCTCTGGAGAATGGGCGGTTGTTACCACCACTTTGGCCACTTTCGGGGAATCGACTGTCGCGCTGAAGATCGGGCACCTACGGTTAAATACACACTGCGCAGGTGCAGCCGGCGAAATGAGAGCTCTGCTTCGCCCAACTTTTTCTCTGTCTCCGGTGAAAATGAGAGTTAAAACTTGGCCAGACCTTGAATTTTGATAACGGTTTCGTGTGTAAACAATGACGAAGCTTTTGCTGGCAAAGCTTTAAGCCGGCTTTGCCTCTCTTTTTTTGGTTTAAGCCACTCTTTTGGCCATTTTCGAAAACCTCTTTGGGCCTGGAGACGTGACTTGCTCCAAATGTTGTAATCGCCGCCGAAAGCTTATGGCCATAAATGTTATAAATCTCAATAAAGAAAAAAAGAGTTGAAAATCAACGACTACATTTAGGCAATGCAAATTAATGGCACGCAATGGGAAATCAACGAAACAAACAAACCAAAAAGAAATATCCAAGCCTATTGCGTTTGTCTTCGGTTTTTTGTGATTATTGTTTTTTTTTTGGGAATTCTTATTGTTTAATCGTCCAGAAATCGAAGGTCGTCACGTCTGTGTTTTCATATGCCCAGTGGTGTCGCATTAATTAGATGGTTTTTAATGTAATTTATTGGCCATCGAGGTCCAAACTCGGTTAAGGGCAATGCTCGTGGACGTGTCTATGGCTCAGATCCCCATTAAATTGTTGCATTTCTGCATGTGCAAACCAGCAATGTGGCAAGACATTTTAAAGACAATAGCCAGCATTGCTTATTGCTCATTTTCCGTTTCATTTCCTGCCACATTTTCAATGGGATCCGCAAAACGAAGACATGCGGAATACCGCTTTTTAAATGGCTCGATTCATTTGGCCAAAAGCAAGTTAATTGCATGTTGATTTAATTTCGATTGAATGAGCGGCGGATAGGATAGCTCACCTGTTGGCCAGTTTTATGGAGTTCCAGGTGCGTGTATGTGGTACCTGGTCTGGTTCCGTTTCACTTAGTGGGAAGTAATCAGTTGCATAAGATGATTGAATTTATAAGTACCAAAGTGTAGTATGTCAGAGTTCTCCTAAATTTTTCTCTCAGGACTTTCACCGCATTTTGAAAGCCTTTCACCCTTAATCGCCACCCATCACCATCATTTTCCGCCACTGACAGCTAGTTCCACCCTCTGTACGAGGAAGTGCCAAACATGATTCACACACAACCAAAAGCAGCCAAACTGAAATCATATTAATATTCATCAATTTGAGATACATAGTCCAGAGTCCCCTATCAGGAAGTGGAGCCGTAAAACTGGACTGAAATGCGTAACAACTTGCCCATGGCCATGCGTTCGGCTTAGACCAAGTCCTCCAGCGCCTCCACCTCCTCTTACCAACTATAAACTGCAAACTTCAGACGGTGTTGAACCACTTTTACTTTCCCCCGCTCCGTTTGGCTAACAGCGTGATGTTGAGTTTTATTTATTTATTTATGCCTTTCATGATTATTCATCTTATCGTCGGCGGTAATCGGTCAATATATGCGGAGCTGTAAGGGTATGATGTTATTGCTTGCACAGAGAAAAACAATATTAAAAAAACTTTTTGAAACACGTATTATTATTAAAGAATAATAATAATTGATATTTAAAAACAGTAATGTTTAGCTTCCTCTTATGCCAATTAGCAAAATCAAATTGATAAATAATTTCATCAAAATTCATTTCTTATCAAAAATAGCATTAACCAATTTTGTTCTCTGACTAGTATATTAGTTAAATAATTTATAATTGTTAAGCCAATAAGAAGTATATATATTAGTATTTAAAAATATAAATATTTTAGTTGAAATTGGATTCTGATTCAAAGAAAAGTTTATAACTTATTCGTTACATTAAAAAAAAAACAAGAAGGAAAGCAAACTTCGGCAAGCCGAAGTTCATATACCCTTGCAGCTATTGCATTAATTAAATACTTTTGAAAACATTTAAATTATGATTTACTTGAGTATGTGCTAAAAAAAAACATTGAAACTATGATTATTTGCAGCTCAATTATTAGATAGTTATTTTATATATTTTTATTATTTCTATGGGAGCTATATGCTATAGACGTCCGATTTTGATAAAATTTATACCATAATTCTGAAATAATTAAACATTGCTATATGTCGAAGAACTAAACAAAAAATTAAAAAACAGAAAAGTTATAATTTTTTTCATTTATTTTTCCGATTGTTCCTATGGGAGCTATATGCTATAGTCGTCCGATTTTGATGAAATTAAAACCGTAATTCTGAAATATTAAACCATTACTAAATCTCGAAGAACTAAACAAAAAATTAAAAAACAGCAAAGTTATAATTTTTTTTCATTTATTTTTCCGATTGTTCCTATGGGAGCTATATGCTATAGTCGTCCGATTTTGATGAAATTTAAACCGTAAATCGGAAATATTTTACCATTACTATATGTCGAAGAACTAAACAAAAAATTAAAAAACAGCAAAGTTATAATTTTTTTTCATTTATTTTTCCGATTGTTCCTATGGGAGCTATATGCTATAGTCGTCCGATCCGGCTCGTTCCGACTTATATACTACCTGCAATAGAAAGACAACTTTTGGGAAAGTTTCATGCAGATAGCTTTAAAACTGAGAGACTAGTTTGCATATAAACGGACGGACAGACGGACAGACGGACGGACAGACGGACATGGCTAGATCGACTCTCCTAGTGATGCTGATCAAGAATATATATACTTTATAGGGTCGGAAACGTCTCCTTCACTGCGTTGCAAACTTCTGACTGAAATTATAATACCCTCTGCAAGGGTATAAAAAACTATACTGTAATAGATTACTCTTTTTTCGCACTGGGTATTATTTAATTAAACTATAATTTTGGTAGACATTTCGGAATATTTTTTCTTTCTGTGCCGCACCATTTGCAATGGGTTCCGGCATGAAAATTAGAGCAACATTTGGCATGCATTTCCTAGCTCTCGCGGCACTGCGTCGGCTGATTTGAATTGCCAAAACGATTGCAAAGCGATCGCAGATTGTCAGCCAGGTTGAAAGTGGGAGTGGGTGTGGGTGTAAGCAAGGGGGCGTGTCTGCCCATATGCCCACACTGTCACATCGCGCAGGCAATCACACTTGATCGCACCACACATGCCAATGAACTGACACCTTTTTTTTTATTTTGGTGGTCCTCTTACTTCCGATCGAGTTCGGCTTCCTGCTTGTCCACCGAAAAATAAGCTAACGCCGCCAAGGAAGCTGGACGAACTGCTTTGACAAAATGCGTATGTGCATGGCCAAGAGCCGAGATGTGGCTGTCACCGCTCTTGTTTCTGGCCATGAATGGCGAAATCGGACCGCCAATTTTGGTGCTTTGATTAAAAACGATTTCCCACTTGCAACAGTTTCCGCACAAGCCCTGGATAAGTAAATTCTGGGAAATCATATACACATTTAACAGTGCCCATTTTTTCCCCTCAAGGTTAGCTGCAATATGTTGACACCATTTCGGGACAAAACAAAAGACTAAAGGCACGAACCTCGCATGCAATGCATGCCCATAACAAAGCAAACTGCATGAATTATGTCATTTTTATGGCTCAGTGCCATCGGCGGCGCTTCGATGTGTCATTTGCATACTTAAGCAGTTAATTGGATATCAATTTCATCGGCCTTTCAATTCAGCGATCGCATAATGAGACGCACTGGCGCCTTGGGTCCCTTGGACATAAACAAATTGCGGAAATGCAAGCGATAAAACTGGTTCACATGGAGTTCACTGACCCAGCTAAGAGTAAAAGTAAATATTATATGGCTATGGTTTATGCTTTATTTTATTTTGTCATAAATCTTCATTTACTAATAAAATTTAAAAACATTAAAAAGTTTGTTAGAAAAATAGATAAACCAAATTTTAAAAAGCTAATTTTAAATGGAAAGAAAATAAATTTGCTAGCATAGCTTTTGCAATTTAAATAATTTAATCTGAATCTAGTTTCATCTATCATTACATTTTCTTTATATCGTTTTAAAATCTTTATCTGTTATCAAAATAAAAATAAAATTTTATCTGAAAAATTGCAGCATTCAATTTTCATATTGCCTAATTTTAAAAAAATTTTTAATGTTTAACTTTGGCTTATGATATAAATTTAAATTGATATTAGGGGAAATTTTTTTTTTTGCATTATATAAACCAAGTTAAGATATAAAGAAAATATATTTTTTTTCTAAAATATAGACCAAATAAAGATCATTTTTGATTATTCCACCTCCTTACAATTTCCGATAACAAAGGAAACTCAAAATGTACATCAATAGTATAATCAATAGCTATTTAATTGTCGAATGTGGCAGAATTTATAGTGATATTTAACTCGTTGAAAAGTCGATTCAGTAAAAACTTGAATAGTTTTTTAGGCCAGGAAATATATTTAGGATCCCCCGTAAGGTCGCATTCTTCAAAAAAGCCCGGCTAATTGCAAATATTTGCGGAATTAGCTGCTAACTATATGGATCAACGGAGATGGCGAGTGCCAGTAGCTGATTTACTTCACTCGGTCAGCTGCAGTCACGCTCGCCAATTGACTGGGACATGCAAACGAATTGAAACGACCGGCCGAAGCAACGCCGATTGCATAATTGTACAACTTTCTGGCGTTGGCGGTGGCGTTACAGTCTGCAGAGCTCAAAACTCCGCACACCACATGTGCCAATCAATTTCGTTTCCGTTCATCTGGCCGGCTTTCCAGTTTTTCATCTAACGACATACTATATGAAAATTCACTTGTCTGTGGAAGGTTCAAAGAGGCGTCTGTGTCTCCGGAAAATCCGGTTGAGCTTTCCTTGTTGCATCACAGCGTTTCATCTATCAATTGCACAAAATTTATAACAAATAGAGTAGTGTCTAAAATGATATATATTAAGCCATCGACACAATTTTGGAAATTGTATTTAATTAAATTTTTTTAAAAGAGTTTGCATCCAGACAGTTTTTAAACGTTAACCTTAAATGTATAATAAAAATTTTTATTTTGAACAATAACTATTAAAGGTAAAATATTAATTTGTTTTTTAAATTAACAGTTTTAATTTAAATTAAATGTTTGAATTTTAGTTTACTTTTTATTTACACAATTGTACGTATTTAAATTCTACATGTATTGTAATGTAACGTCACCTGCCATCGAATGCCATTCAAAATGAGTTATGTTTGCTCGCAGTCCTTTTATAAAGAGCATTAACTATATTGTAATTTAAATGTAAATAGACTTTTAAAAAAAGAATATATATTTTTAGAAAAAAGAAAAAAAGAAAACAACCTTATTGATTTGACAAACATTTTACATTACTTTTACATTAAAATAAATTAAAACATAGAGGTCGCTAAGCCAAAGCTCTCTTATAATTTTTAATAGGTGTCGCCACTCAAAAATATTTCGTTTTAATTACAAATTAAAATAAAGTTTGTAGACAACATATATTTTTAAAAATATTAATTTTAACTCCTACTTAAAAATAATTGTCTTTGCTGCAAGCAACAAAATATTGAACCAACAATATAAAAGATAACTACATATGTTTCTCCTTACGAAATAAATTGTTCCTTTGAATTTGTACTTAAAAATATTTGTCTTTCCTGCAAGCAACGAAATTTGGCTATTAAAATTAAATGAGGCTATAGTGGATTGGTGGGGAAGGGGAGGTGGCAGAGTGGAGCCCCCCTTTGGGCATGGGCATTTGGATTGGGTGTGTCCTGTCTAGTGTCGCCGCACTGGAGCGGAAAGTTCAACAGGCTGCCCCAGTAAATCAACAAAAAACAAAACCGCAAACTGCCGATAAGCGCCGCAACATAAAGGGGTAGCGTTGGCCACCCGGAGCAAGCAAACCGCCCCAAAGCTAACCACAAAGCCAGCACAGCACCGCCCATAACAATCCACAGTGGACAGGAAACCAACTGACCCGCATTGAAGCAACTTTCCACGACACACCAGCAAAACAAACAAATGGCTCACATTAAAATGAACGGCAGCGGAAATATTAGCGAAAATGTTGAAAATTTGTGTATGTCAGAGGTCGTGGGGATAGTGGGGCTTGGATTGGGTTTGAGATTGGGGTGCTGTTGTTGGTGGTTGGGAAAACCAGAAGGAGGGGACACTTAACAGGCTTCGTTTGTTGCTATTTGGCCGAGACAAACAATAGGAGTTGGGGGTCCTTGGGGGCCTGCAGCCCAAAATGGATATGCGTTGACAACTGGCAGTCGATGTTGTTTTTTGTTACTTTCATATCCTTGCTGTAAGCTGGTAAGCAGAGTCCTGGCCAATATGCACCCTGAACATGCAAAGCTAGGCGAAGGCAAATTCGACCGCCACGCACTGAAAAACAAAACATGTGTAAAATCAATCATTCAATAATATTTAATATTTAAATCAGTTCCAACCTATAAAAAATAGGTAATTGCCATGGAAGTAGAAGTTAACTCATAAAATGTGTAAGCACACAGAAAAATAGTAATTGTCTTATAAAGTTATTCATGTACTTTTAAAATAGTGTTTTTTTTTTTGCAGATTTATTCTTCTTATTTAATATAATTTTTTTTTAATAATTTATATGAAAGTTTTTTACAAAAACTTAAAATTCAAAATATTACTTTTTAAAACCACAACCAAATTAACAAATAAATAATTGTTTTACTTTTTTAATTTAACAAAAAAAAATACATGAAAAAATCATATTATTTCTCCTATTTTTATTATGTTAAAACTATTAAGTGGCTCAAAATATCGAACAAAAAAATTCATGAAATTTTTGCCAATAATTAAGTTAAAATTTATAGGTGTTCGTTTTGAATACATTTTTTTCTGTGTGCACGATTAGGGTCGGGTTCTAGTCAGCCTGCTATAACTGAAAAACTGTGTTCCAAATTAGCTACCCAGTGGTGTTATTTTTTTTGCCCGACGAGGGGTCTAAAACTATGTCAACGTTTTGGGTTCGGGATTGAGTTTTTCGGAGGGTGAGCTTGAAGCAGAAGCAGGAGCTAGTCGGATCGTTTAAATAAAACGGTTGGCATGGCATGCAATTTGACTGAATATCGTAGTCATGACATGGGCAATACTTCATAGCTTTATCAAGCGAAAAATAGCAGTTGCAATCAGCTTGTTAAGCCATTTAAATAGAACTTGCTGCTAAATTTAGACTAGGAAATATCAGATGAATTATGAAACTTTGTTATTTGTTGTTATTTGGATTAGAACTAATTGACAACTTTTCTGTGTGTTTTAGAAGTCAATGTGTTTTACACTGTATACATATAAAAAAAGGGTTTTATTAACTTAGATTTTTATTAATGGTTTAAATTGTATGGCTTTTATAAGTTATAAAAATAAAACGTACCAAAACAAAGATCCTAAATCTTTGTATTTTAAATAACAGCTTTTCGATTTATAATAAAGCAATTTTTGAGGGCAAATGCCCATACAATGGCATAAAAAATGGGGGAACTGTGTGGCATCTGTTTGCTCTATGGAATAAGTGCCAAAAGGGGCTTCGGCAACTCCATTTGCAGGTTTTTGAGCCCGGCTCGGTTTGTTGATTTTTCCGTTTTGTTTTATTTTGTTTCATTTGCTCGTGCCGCATTTGGGTCTAGGGTAGTTAAAGTTTATCTACACTCATTTGCCGTGTTTGTGTTTTTCTACCCATAAACCTACTTTACGGTCTGGAAAAAAAATTAAAATACTGTTTGCCGTCTTTTGTTTGTCGCCTTCGTATTTTATTTAATTTCAGTTCATTCAGTTAGTTATTTATTGATTCAGTCAGCTGCTTTAAATCTTTAAATAGCTTTTCTCACTCAAATAGGTCATTAAGAAATACGCAAAACTGTGGAGCACAACATATTTAAGGAAACGCACGCACACTTGAACTATAAATGCTTGCCCACAGTATTCACATAAATCAGTTGACATTTTTAATGACAAATTTTTGTTGCTGCCTTTGGTTTTCCGACAACTTTCTACAAGGGGAAATGGGCAACGGAATGCGAAGGTTGCAAAAAAACAAAAAAAAATGTATTTCATAAAAAATGTTGCGAGTCTTAACTTAATTGCGGCTGAATCATCTAAAAACTCTTTATCTTATGACCAATGCCGTTTGAAAACCAACTAGAAGTGGTACTAAATCTTAACCCTGCCATGCCTGATTACATTTTCAGCTGTTCGCCGCGTAATTGATGGATCCCTTCGAGGGCAGATCCAGGAGTATGTGCTTGTATAGAGCCATTCAAATACCGCCCACACACCCCAGCCAAATATCCGTCGTCTTGGCCATTGCTGTCTATTTTTGAAACAACAAACAAATTATGAGAATGAGAGTGGAAATGGGCGACAGAGATTCAGAATCAGATTCAGGCGGCGCACACGTTTCCCATAGACAGGGCCATATATCGTACTATCTATAGATTGCCTAAGTATTTTGTGATTTTTCTTAATCATCATAAATTCGTGTTGCCTTCACCGCGTCAAACAGCAGCACAAAAAGTAGCGACACGAAGAGAGCGAAAGACATTTGGCAGTTGGACAAGAACTTTCCCGGCGACGGAAACATCAATAAATTAGAAATGTTTAGCTCAACTTTTGGGGGGGTTGAAGGGTGTTGAGGGGGCGGTGTCTGTGGAGGCCACAACTTATTGTCTGCGCCTTGTCCGATTTTGTGTGTGGCAAAGGAATTCGTGTGTGTCACACTCGATTTTCATAGGCCATAAGTTGCAACATTTAATGGCCTCCTTTGTGGTGGTTTCTGTTAACTTTGGGGGTGTTAATGGTCCAGAGGGTTGAATCCAAGGATGCTGCGCAGTCGCGAACCAAAAATCACAGCAAGAGATGCGGTTATGTTGTAAAATGGTTTTCCAAATACCAGCCATTTTGTTTTCGGTTTTAATGGTTTCTTTGGTTTGCCGTTAAATTGTGTTTTACAATTGAATAAAATAAAAAAAAAACGCAATTCAATTAATAAAACACTTTGAAAACGGCTTTTATGTAAAATTCATTTGGTTTACCATTTACCAATACCATTTAATTAAAAAAGATTATTCAATAGGACGAAATAGCTATAGATACAATTAATTCTAATGGTCAACCCTTTTGAAATGATATTGTGCTTACGTTGAATAACTATCTATTTACCATCGCTGCTTCCGTGCACATGTGGGTCAACTTCGCGCCTGTAATTTCATATTCAGCTAAACTCTGTCGACCAAGAACGTCATCATCGCCCACTGGCCCCCACCACCCACCACCCATTACCAGCCAGCACCACCCGCTGCCAATTAACGTAATTAAATGATGCGTAGGGAGTCAACAGTTGGAGTACTCCGAATTACAGACACATACACGCCCAGGTCCTTGCCACCATGTCATGGTGGGTATCTTATCCTTCTGCTTAATTAATTTGGGACATGGAATAAAAATATATAGTTGTATAGTTGCACTCGCCGGCGTTTAATGTTTCAATTGGGAGTTGGAACCGGGATCGGAATTCGGAGAGACTTTCATCGATAATTGGAACCCAACGAAGCCACACAACGGAATCGGAAAACCCACAAAAAAATGTATTTATTTAGTGGAAAAGAAAGAAAACGTCATTCTTCACAGGACATGGCCTGTCAGCATAAGTGAGAAATCCTGCGAGTTGGATGAGAAATCACCCAACACTTTCTTCGTAATTTCCCCAAGGAACTCGTGTAGCGGGAATATCCACTTACTGACCCACATTTTTTGACCACATTTGGCACGCCCGCACGAAAAGGCAACGCCAACGCAAATTATGCTAATCATGGGCCACTCGGCATCATCTCTCTTACTTTCGGCCACTGTTAATGACCGCTATTTGCTAGCAAACTCTTTATGGAGTAGTAACACCAGCCTATAATTCTTTTGTGTGCTCTGGCCTTAATTTAACTAATTACGACAACTTAACAGTCAAAATGACGGGGAACGTAATCTAAACTTGGTTGGTCCTAATAGTTTTACTTAGCCATGATTCAATGTGGAATTTTGCTTTAATACTGTTCTAAATCCTTATAATATACTTCTACTTAGAATTATTGTGACAAAGGAAAATACAAATACCAACATTCTTTTACATTTGTCACAGAACTCACAAGTTATGATTTGTTTTAAAAACACGCACATTAATTGAGTATAATACATATTAATTCCGAACAGTAAACCCGAAATTGCCTTTCAATTACGAATTCTCGCCGTTGCAAATTGATTTGCATAAATATATTGGCAGCCAAAATCATTGCCTACTTTCAGGCAATCCACATCCGCAGGGTCAACAACTCCTGCCAAGGCTAAAGCAAAATTGTTAACAGAAAAAGGTGGTACCATCCAAAATATGCAAAACAAAACGCGCGCGACAAACGAAATAAATTCAAATGCGTTTTGGGCGGCTCTTAAACGTATGCCAGCCCCGAAAATTAATTACAGGCAATAAGGTAATTCCAGCCAAGAGCGCTGTGCTTTTTGTGGCCCAAAGAAGGCCCAGTGTTGCTAAAAACCACTGTTAAATAGAGGAAACGACAGCGGCGACGCAGCACCAAAGGAAATATAAATGCGACATACTTTCGGGGCCCCAGGTAAAACAATTGCGTGTAACTGGGCGATTAACATGATATGCGGAAATTTTCCCGTATTGCAAATGCAAATAAATGTTGGCAAAGGGGCAATGGGAGGAGGGAGTCCTTTGAAAAAGTGCCTGCGCAGGCGTCGAAACCGCCCCATGGAAAGTACCCACATACCATCGCAGTCGTCATCGTTTTTGCCCCGGACTGCTGGCGAATAAAACTATATTGCATGCGGAACTTGAACGAGTCCTTAGTCCTTAGTCCTGAGTCCTTGGGCCTGATAGAAAAAGACTTCGTGCCCGGACAGTTGGCAGGATGTCAGTCAGTCGCCGCAGATCCTCCTGGCTGAAATGAACTCAGAATGGCAGTGTGAATTACTCTAGAACAGCGAATACCAGCTGAACTTGAAACGAAAAAACAGGAAAACTAAAAACTAAAAAAACTAAAAAACACGAGTATCCATCCTGACAAATTCCAAGCAAATTGCTGCCAAATTATGTCACCCCACGAAGCCCGAGAGCAGAGACATTTTTCAAGAGATTTTTCTAGCAAACACTGCGTGTGTGCAAATCCCTCCTGTGACAATCAAAATCGCTGGCAAATAATCTAAAATCAAGCTAAAATAACACAAAACAAACAACAAATACCAGCAGCAAATAATCTACGCTAATAAATTGTCAACCAAAATAATTTTAACAATAACCAAAACATTCAGCACTCAGAAACAAAGATGAAAAGTTTTTTTTTGAGACGATTTAGTCTCAAATAGTTTTGACTGTTTCCTGCCTTTGAGGCCGCAAAGAATTCCAGAGGTGAGTAAAGTTTATAATATAAATAAATTTGACACATTCATGTTTCACTTTTAATTTCCCTCAACTATTAAAGCCGCCATGTGGGCGTCATGCGTGTGTGGGTGTGGTATTTCTCTTGTTGCATTCTTTTCCTACATTTTTCATGAGTTTAAGAGGTATGATTAGGGCAGCAGAAAGCAAAATAATAAGAATTAAATTTAATTAACTAAAAAAAACATTTTTAAACATTGTCTTCAACCTACTCTTCACTTAAATAAATATCAATCTAAAAAAAGTAATATTTTTATTTAAAACGTGGTTATCAAATGTTTATCTAAATCAAAACCAATATATTTATATAATTAATAGTTTTATTAAATAAATGTCAACAAAAGAAGAATACTAAACAATTTGCTTGTTTAAGCTTTAAAATATTTCAAACTTATTGATATGAAAAGATATATTTGTCTATTGAGGGGTATTTCAAAAACTGGTCTCCTTCCCAGAGAAATGTAGTTTTCATTTCATAAACAGTAAAAACATTTATTATCAAGTCCCAAAGTTTTATGTCTGCGCGTATTTTTAGACCCCACTAAAACAACAGAAAAACGAACTGTTTGTGGTTGGTAAAACATGCAATCAGGTGTGGGGAAATTGGCTATTTGATAGCTTTCATCAGAGAATTGAGCAATTTTATGAATCGTATAAAATTAATTACTCTGGGGACATCAATTTATTATACGAGTGGCGTTTTTAACATCACCCATATCTCTATCTATATCTATATTTATCTGTGGTTCATGACTAAATCTATATTATATCGGGAAGACATAATCTCATTAGTGTTATCTCTGCTAGTATCTCTACTTGCTCTTACAGCTTCAACAGCTGTTAGGAAAACCAATCGAACTAAAATTCCAACCGGTTTAGTTTGAGAAACCTATCGAAGTCAGGTGTTTGTGTCAAGAATGCATGGACACAAAAATATTTTTACATAAAAGGCAAATCAAGAGCTATAATCGAATAAAATAAAACAGAAATCAAAAATAACCAAATGAAATGGAAAAAGAAACACTAATGTCAATAAATTAAGTCAACAAAAGTGACCAACGAAAGCGGACCGCTATAAAAGACCACTAATATGGAAGGAGGGAACCGAACCCTAGCTGATCTTAAAATCAGAACGGGTTTTGTTTCTGTTTCTGTTTCTATTGCTTTTTGTATTTGTATTTCCTTCGCCTAACAAAGAAAATTAAACCTCAATTTGGATTCAAACGGTTCGAATTCAGATTTTGTGCTCAATGTATCTGGTATCTGTATCTCGGGGCTTTTCGGTGTTTCTTTCATTTACATTTTGTGGTCTGTGGCACCCATTCGCCCCCTCCCCCTTCATTCCCCCCTGGCTCACCTGTATCAAAAGCTGTTTCTCTAATTTATTCTAATTGCCTCGACACTGCCTAGATACGGATTCAGATACTTGGCAAGAAGCAGCTGCAACAGTAGCTTGTGGATTGCTCGAAGCTTGTGGATTGGTAGTGGCTAAAATGTCTACCACCTGATTGCTAATTTGTCACATTCGAAATGCAAGTGCTGGCAGTGCCACCTGTTAGTTTTCAGCGGGTTAAATCGAACTAGATTATTAATTGTTTAATCTAAAAATAGACCAATTTACTTTGATACAATTAAAATAAAAAAGTTGGCAGTTATGCACATGCATGGTATTATGTTTTGTTTTGTCACATCGATTTCATGTCATGAACTCAATTTTGGTAAAGCCAATTTTCTTAAAAATTTCAATACTTTAAAGTTGATTAATTCCTCAATAACCATCCAAAAAATATATATTTTTAAGGTCTTCCCATTTCCTCACGTAAAGAGGACAAAATTCTCTAACAACTATTTAGGTTCCAATTTAAATAGCTTACGCTCAGGTATTTCGTATATTTTAATTGATGTCGAGTACAATTTATGGACATTTTTTTGGTCATTTGTAGTAAGTTATTTATTGGATATTTATGGATATATCGTGCTGAAGAGCACGTGCTGTGGCCGATTCAAAGAGCCAAGAGTATTTTATGAGCCCAGCCGATACGTACAACTGACCCTGTCTCTTTGTTTGCCATTGTTAAAGAGCTAAAAATTATGTGTCTATGCTGAGTAAATTATTATGACTTTCACGCCCCGGGCTCCACAAAAAAGATGGGCGAAGGGGGCTCGAAAACATTTACAACGTCACACGTAAATGATTAATAACTTGCACGGTCATAATTCTTTTGCCTCATGGATACGGACAAAAAGCAAACACTGAGAGATACCCAGTTACTAGTCAACTAGTAAGTATTTTCATAACATTTATTCTACTGTTTATTTTTGTTATTATTGGTGGCAAACGCACCCAAGAAGCCAATGAACCGCACAACTGTATGACGGCTGCACTTATTGTTAGCAGTTGAGATGAGGGCGTAAGGCAATCACCACAATTAATACACTCTATAATATGATAAAATAATGTACCATATCTGTATAAGTTTCATCGATATTAAATGATTAAATCACAAGACGGTTTCCTTTTTTAGTAAAAACAATACAAACTTGGAACATTAAATCTTCATTACTTTGATTGATTGATTGACAAGAAGTTTATCTTTTTCTCGAAAATATAAAATAAGAGGAAGAAGATACACTAGTTTAAAGTAGTCAATTAATATATCATACCTTCAATACATTCATCAAAATTAAATGATGGTACTACAAGAAGGCTTTAAATAAGAATTGTACCAAATTTTAAGAAAAAATATACATACATATGTTTTTAATTTAAAGCAATCATTTAGGAATTCTGAAAATGTATATCCTCATTAAGGTTCATTAATTTAAAAAAAAGTATATAAAATAGCGGAAAACTAAAGCCCCAAGTCGCTACTAAATCTCTGGCCAAAAGCCTCAGCTGCAAATACATTTTGAGCTGCAGATACACATGTATCTATAACTGTCAATTGTTGTTATTATTGGCCCACTGTTCTCTGTCATCTATGAGCACGAAGTATCTGTAACCGAGGCGCGGAGTATCTGGGCGCTTGTTGTGATTGTGAAAGTGAAAACCCACAAGTACCCAACCTCAGGGGCCCCAAGAAGCCCAGAAGCAAAGTTAATACGAGTTGGAGCCACATAATTGAGTTAGCCAAATGCCACATATTTTCGAAAGTTGACTCGACCAGCGGTGGCGGCGGCGGCGGCGGCGGCGGCGGCGCTATAATGACGATCCCATTAAAGCATTAACTATTCATTTCATATTCCAATTGGATCATATATGACAATTTGTGACAATCGGCTTAATCAATTCAGACAATTAGCACAGCGCAGACAACACACAATCGGCGTGGAACTTTCTTCTCGGCCAAATAGATTCGGTCAGATACATTTGGAGCTGTCATGTTCCCAATCGTTTTGACCGGAGCAAATCCAATTCGAAATGGGGCTCAATGCAATTCAATTCAATTCGATTCAATTCAATTTCGCTTTATTAACCAGCAAGTTCAGCTGCCGCTTTGCATACGCAATTCTTAACTCTTCACCTACAGTCAAATGCAATTTGGTGACCGTGTTTTATGGCCCCGCAATTGCATTGAATTGAATCTTAATTATGGTTCGCCAGAATAGCCATAGCCCCAATAAAAAAAAGGGCCCACAAAAACTTTGGACAACCAGGCTTAGAATTGATTACGCATTCAGCTCATTTACCATAAATCCAGAGGGCGCCCCCCACCCCCCATCCCTCTTGTTGTTTATGTAAAACGCGTAGATTTGTATTCACAAACTGACCAAATGGGCCTGCATACGCAATTTATAACGCACACTCACGCGGTGTGGAATTGAAATTTGTCTCAGTCCAGGTCCCCAGGTTCCCCGGGTTCCAGGTCTCCGTCCTCGGTTCTCGGCCCCCAGTGCTCGGTCCCCAAACACCCCGGTGCTTCTTGGTTTTCAATCGACTAAAAGCTATGAAACCGAAATACCGCAACGAATCGATGAGTAGTCAGGTCGGGGAATAGTAAACCTATGAAACCTCTATTTGAAATTGTTTCATCAACTATCTTATATTTTGTAACTTAACTTTCAGTTAATTTTTTTCTATACCTACCAAATCAAATGGTGCTTTAGGATTAACTAAGATTTTCTGTTCATCTTTCATTTATCATTTTCCATAGATCAGTATCTAATACAAAATACGTAAAATTTTTTTTTGTTTTATGAATATAAATACTGGTCTTAAAATAAGCTTCTTATTAAAATAAAAAGTGCTTCAGGATTAAATAAAAGTTTTAACGTTCCTAATTTATTCTAAAATTTTTCATAGATCAGTCACTTATCTATGTATAACAGAAGCCGATATTCCCGACCCGATGAGCACGTAGGGTACCCTACCATTTCGTATGCAGAGTTTTGAAATGTATTTTAAAATACTGGGCCGCCAAATAATTGATATGCCAACAGAAACGGAGAGAGAAACGGCGCATAGTTCACTGTTCATTGAAATGTTAAATGGTTTCGCCGTTGAGCAGTGCATTAAGGCACATGGTCGTTGCATCGAATTAGGCAAACATCGAGTGCAAAGGTTTTCCTCAAGCTTTCTGAACTCCACCCGAAAATGTGGCGTTGAGTTTCCGCTGTGTTTCCCTCCACACACTCCACCCCGATTTCGCCAGAATGTTATTCATACATTTTTGTTAGTTTGCCAACAAAAAAAGTAAGGGAAAAGTGAAAAGGGAAGGAGAAGAAGAAGCCAAAGACGAAAAGTCGTTGGAAACGAGTCACATTTCAAAATTGACACTTCAAACGCAACGTTGCCAAGTTTTCTTTTTTTTTGGTCTAGGGTATGTCAGCTATGCCAACTGCATAGATATTTAAATTTTTTCTCCCATTTCGTTTTATTTTCGTTTTTTAGTTTAGTTTTCGGTTTTCCGTTCTGGGGAGGACAGCATCGAAAAAGACCCAAAACAATTAACGAGCAGATAAGCGGCGAAAGAGCCATTTGCCGTTGTCCCCATCGAACTACTTAAATGCTTTAGTTTCTTCAAGAAAATCACAGAGTACCGTGATGGTGGGGAAAGGGAAGAGTAAAAGGAGGGGGTATAGCCAGTTCAATGACCAACTCTTGGGTCGCTTTCAGCTTTCATCAATGGTTGCGCTACATTGGCCACAAGGCAGCGACAGCGACGCGACGCTCTGATAGATACAGATACATGCCCATCAGCCTCAGTTTCAGATACAGATACAGATACAGATTCAGATTCAGCTGCTGCCGTTTTTCTATGGCTGCAGGAGAAAAATGTCACACGCAGTCGCCACATTTAGTTCAATTGCATTACAAAAGATACAGATGCACAGATTGAGATACATTTATAAAAAGACAGACCCATACACTCTGCGCTATATACTGGCTGGCCAAAGCAAATCAAACCAAACCAAAAAAAAAAACATTGCTATTCAGCGGCAACAGCTATTTCAACTGTTGACATTCTATTGAAAAGTATTTCGGAAATTGTAACGCCGAAATGTATCTGCTCTCTCGCACCTTCATCTCGGTTTAGCATCGCATATATGCAAAAGTGGCGACGGCGTCATCGTCATCAACAACAACACAACACAACACAATGGCGACGGAGAAAATACCTTTCGACTTGAATCACTCACGCGGTCCGACTTCTTTCTATCTTGTCACCGGCCATGCCGAGATAGAGATACTTTTGCCCCTCCGACACCGCCACCTTGACGACTTGACTTCTTGGCAATCTTCTTGGACAGCCCACCGTCTTTAGTGACTCACGTCCAACGCCCAGAATAAATACAGCGATCTTTAGCTTTTAGTTCCCCCCATTTACAGGAGGGATTACTGAAAAGAGCTAAGTGCAATCAGCAATTAGTCATCAAGAAAACTTAGAGATTTTATAGATTTTCTAGAACTGTTTGCTTACAATTTTTAAATTTAAATTGTTGAAAAATATATGTAGAATTAAACCTTTTCATTAGGGAAATACAATATAACTCATGGTAACCTTATCATCAACATACAATTTTTTATTAAGTACTTCTAGACTGATTTCGCATGTATAATAACTTATATATTTAAAAATCAAATAATATTCAAAATCAGTATGTAACACTATAACGCTGATTTTTTCTCTGCATGGGGGAGCTTTGGACTTAGCTTGTTTTGGTTTCTGCTCCACTTACAAAAAACATAAGCCAGCACCATAAATATGCGACCTTTGCCGACCTTTTGCCAGACAACTGGCGCAGTGAAACTACAGTGCAAATGCGAAATACAAACAACAGCCATGACATCTGAAGTAGGGAGTACGAGTATCGAGAACTGAGTTCTAGGGAACTGAACCTGGGGCCTATCAATAATTTTTCTTGCAGGAGGTGGGGTGCTCGTACATATGTTACATATGCAACATTTAATTTGAATTTGTCTCTCCGTCGTGTCCGCAGCGGAAGTTGTGGCAAAAGTTCAGACGAATGCATATGAGATATGGTGTGCAACGGAAAAGTGAAATAAAACCAAATGGAATGCTTATGAAATGTTTTGAAAAAACGGCAACGGCAACTGCAACTGCGGCAATTCAGCAGCATGAATTGGCACAATTCACAGCTAATCCAATCAGCTGGGGGCCCGAAGAGCAATGTCCTGTCTCCAGGCCAGTCTCTTCCGGTTCTCTAGGCCGGGCCAAACACCTGCGAGCCGGGTCCAGTGCCAGTCCCCCACAAGCCCCACGAAGCCCACAAAGCCCCAGAAAACCCCTCCTCCCTCCAGGCCGATCCAATCCCGTCCAGTCTTGGCCGGTTCCCAGTGGCCGTTTCGTTTGATTGTGAGCCCGTCAGGGGTGTATTAATTTCTGCATGTGCGCAAATACAGGGCAATATCGATAAACCAATTTTCTTCCCTTCAACATTTTTAAAAGTCAGCGCAAAACAACATATCTAATCTTATAAAATCATATTTCACTGGAACAGCAATCAAAATGCTAATATTTAGCACAATAATTACATTTATGGAAACAACAACAAAAAAAAATGTTTTTTATGAAAGTCACCAACCTTACAAAAAAATGTCCAAAATAATAACAAATTTTAATTTTAGTTATTATCACCTAAACATGGCCTAAGTAATTTTTGTTTGTTATTTTTTCCTAATTTATAGGATAATATTTCATTACCCCTAAAATTAATTAATTAATTCTGAGTGTAAATACATAGTATTCTTAATTTTAAACTAAATAAATTATAAATTTTAAACCCATACTAATGAGGTACCACTGTAACTCGGAGTGCATTCGTTGGTATTTGTACAACAAGTTGCTGTTGCTGTGTTTTTTTTTCATTTTCCTTTAATATGCAGATTGTGTCGCGCTGACTTTAATACTTTGCAACGTCGTCGATCATTTCGCTGGGATGCGAGTGTGAGTGCAAGATGAGGAAAAGGAGAAACAGGCATGTTGAACAAGCGTTGTCGCCCGTCTTGTAAAACCTGCAACACATGCAACATGCAACTTGCAACAGCAGCAATGCAAGTTTTTTGGGGAGGGGCAGCAGGGTAGGGGGAGGGATTGGAGGGGCCAGCCAGGAGAACGATGGAACGGGGTTTCCTTCCACACCGAAGCGCGCACAAATTTCCGCGGCCACAATTTTAATTAAAATTTTCAAAAATGTCGAGGAAGGCCGACAACGAAGTTTTAATGCACTCTTGGGCAGCAAGAATATAGGAAATACTTATTAATCTTAATTATTTTGAAAATAAAAATTACTCAACGTTTTCTTTTTTTTGGAATTCTATTAAAAAATGTATAGGCATGAAGCTGATTCGACTAATTTCTGGATTGTACAAATTTCGCGTACTAAAAATACAATTTTTTTTATTTTAAATTAAAATTCTATTTAATTTTGCCTAGCAACAAACTAAAATAAATTAATGCAAATAAGAAATGCTTCTGGCCTACTAGCGATGGAAGCTTTTGGTGAAGTGTTACAAAATATTGGTTTCGATATAGATGCAAAATAAATTATTCTTTTTTGAATAAAGATGGAGTCAAAAACCTTAAAAAAAAATAAAACAGTATTTAGTAAATGCCAGAGGCAAGAATATAATCTCTCTTGAATAATGATGAAGTCAAAAAGAGATGTTAAAATATAAAACACAATCCGAAAGAGCGAGGAAGCAATAAAATGAATACATCAAACAATATCAAAGCAAGAAAATGTATTAGCGTTGTCATCGCTTTGCCTTTTCGAAATGCTGGCTTGGTTGTCAAAGGTAGTCTTTAACGAGGAGTCAAAAAAGATGCTCATCTTTTGGGGGCCATCGATACGATTGGCCAAGTTCCCATCACTGGACATCCCGTTGCTTTTTAATTCGCGTGTGTTTTTCTGTGTTTTTTTTTGTGGCGAGTTTGAGTTACGCTTTACAGGATTTTACAGATTGCCAACATTAATTTTCATACATTGAGGGGCACATATATAAGTGTTGGGGGTCTATCCAGGCCACCGAAACAACCTTCCCCTGCCTCTGCCCCTGTCCCTGCCCCAGTCCCTGCCACCAAATTTTTGCAGTCTTGCCTTTATTTTTTTCCCCCAACTCATCCGAGGCATTTGGGAATTATGTATGGGGCGTGGCCAGAAAAAGAGGAACATGTGCAGTTATGTGAGTGCATATCTTTTACTCGAGTGCCCCTTATCGGGGGTTGGGGTTTTAGTCCCCAAAAGCCGGCGACCCCAAACGAATAAAATGTCGACCGCTCTTTACATAATTGATGCGGTAACAAGAAATCCGAAAAGCGGAAAAAAAATAAAAATATCGAAAACAGTAAACCAGAGAACCCAAATGAGAAAATCGTTTAAAAATGCAAATGGCCCGCACAACGTTGGTTGGCAGCGATGTATTCAAATCAGTCCATCGGTCGCCTTGGTTTTGTGGTTGTCGTTTCCTGGAGTTGCATTTGTCAAACGCCGCGGAATTAATGAACCGCAACAGCACCGCCGATTTGTATCTAATGGATACCAAATAACAACCACTAAACAGCCCAGGCAATTCAGCAATCCAACCGCTAGCCAAACGAGCACCACAATCACAAATTGTTGCCCACAGAACAGTTTTGCCCTACCACGTGTGAAATATTTTCACATGGCACTTCATTTATTTACTCCGGCACTGCTACAAAAATAAATACTTTAAAATTGACAAGAAAATGATTCTGTTGTTCTTAGATCCGTTTTCTCGGCCGCACGTTAAGTACGGTTTAAAACTGAGAAATCTTTTGAAAAAATACAGTTTAAAAAAGTTATGCTTACCATTAAGACATAGCTACAAAGTGTAAATTCAACGATTTTTTTTACATATTTTGGGATTTGTTATATTACCTTCTTAAAAACATTATAAAAAATAACAAAGTTTAGTTAAATTGTTAAATTTTTTATTAAAATCTAACTTTTATAAAACTTTGTTAAATGAACTTTAAGCTAAAAAAAAAAACGCGGCAAAAATTAAGTGGTTTTCTTAAGGTGTTTCTGTTTTTATTGAAAAGTAACTGATATAAAACTGTTTTAAACAACGTTAACACTTAATTTAATTGTTTAAGATACTTTTAACTTTAAGTTTATTAATAGAATATAAATAAATCTATTTTGGTTTTAGCATTTTTTATACCCTTGCAGAGCCTATTATAATTTCAGTCAGAAGTTTGCAACGCAGGGAAGGGGACATTTCCGACCCTGTAAAGTATATACATATATTCTTAAACAGTTTGACCAGACGAGTTACTTTTAATATTTTTAAAAACCTTTTTTCGTTTTTCTTTAATTTTTGAACTACATTCCTTACCTAGGAACATATTTTTCGCCATGTATGGCCTGTTTCCAGGTGTTGGGGCAGCCTGGTCACCTTTTGCTCTTGTTGGAGGACTCGACCATAAATTTTCTTTATTTTCCTGTTCTGTGCCATTCGAAACGTTCGTTAGTTCCGCACTCCCCTCGTTGTCAATTTGTTTGGCGATACTTGACAGGCGGCGTCCCGTATCTCCAATAATTTTTGGTCTTTGCCTGGGCCACCAGAGGTTTACTTGGTTTTGGTTTTGGGAATGGGTCTGAGTCTGAGTCTGGTTGATTGCTATCGATTCATTTCTCATACGCGTAGGCATGTCAAGAATTTATGCAATTTTCCACCTCTAATTTATATTCCCTTGTCGTCGGTGGCACTGAAAATGGGCTAGGTGGGCTCTACGGCGAAATATCGTTTATGCCATGGGTTCGACGTGATCGCGATAATCGAAAGCGCATGAACTCCAGGGAGCTGACCACGTGTCGCCTGTCAATCATTTGAACAAGTTGATATTGATACGGAGCAGGGGTATGCTACAGCTATCAATGGTGTCTATCTTTGGCTCTATTAGATAACCCCAATGGCTCTCGGTTAAGTCGGTTTAAAGCTGCCTTATTTATCAACCAAACGCGCACACACAATGGCCGCTGCAGCAATCAATTTCGAAACTGTCACTTTGACACTTGAATTCTGTTCTGTTTCTCTGGCTCAACTCCCAACTCCTATTCCCATTCGCCTCCACTCTTTATCGCTGTGCCAAATGCCGCAGACAACACGTCTGTAGCCTATTTATCATACACTGAAAAAAGGAATTTTATTTTGATTTGATTTACTAAATTGAATCTTCCCATTTCTTTAAGTATTCAGTTCATTTCATTTATTAATTAATATTCTAACGGTTCAAGTACAGACTTATATTTATGGCTTTAAAAACAATAATTAATAATAATAAAAAATACTTATAATTTGAGTAAAGGTTTACAATTTGGTTTATAAAAATAAAAAATATTTATTATTTTAGTAAAGGTTTACAATTTGGTTTATTAAAATTTTAATTCCAGAAAAAACTTGCTTTATTTTATATGGACGTTTAGGCGGCTTAAGTTTAGTCAATTGTAAACAATTCGCTTATGAATTACTACTAAATTTCTCTATAAAACCTCATTTGTAATGCTTGGTCTTGATTTGTCATTAGACATTGAGTGGTAGCAAAAGCCAATATAATATAATAATATTTATATTTAAATCAGTAATTTTTCATTCGATTTTTCATAAAATAAATTAAGTATATATAATTTTTTGTTATTATTTGTTTTCGAACACTTATTCTTATAATCTTTAAAATCCAATCAGTAACACAAACAAAACAAATAAAATCTCTTAGCTTTTGTACTGCTTAATCACGATAAGTCATTAGATCTTTCCAAATGTGTCATTGAGATCTAGAAGAATCTGTGAAATAAGGCAATATATTATAAATGGTTTTATTATTTAAATTAAACCAATAAAATCTTTAAGCTTATGCTTCCTAACAATGACTCAATTAAGATCATACGAATATTTCTTTCGGTGTTCTAGATGTCTTACTGAATGAGTGGGTAAACATCGAGTGTTATGTATTTATCATAAATGGCATTTTATCGTTTTTCAGGCTCCCAGTCGTCTTCCTCTTGCGTTTTGTCTTCCTCGCAGTTTGTGGCAAATATTTGTTCATTTGTTTGTTTGTTTGTTGCTTGGAATAATGGTGTGGCACATGTTGGGAGGTAGGGGATAGCAGTGTAGGAACCAAAAGAAGTGGGAGTAGGGTATTTGTGTACACTTTGTAGGTGGCTCTTATTTCTGGTGTCGTACGAGTTGTCACCTCTCGATGGCAGTTGTAGTTGGTGTTTGGCTGAGACAAAAAGGCCAACTTTGGTAGCCGACAGGCCCTGTCACATTATTCCAAAAGTTGTCAAAAACCAAAAACAACTAAAATAACATGGAAAATGGAATGGAGAATGTGTGGTGGTAGCACCTTCGGTGACACCTTTTGACACTTGTCCAAAGTGCATCCAACTGCCAAGATACAGGAAATGTGTGGCCCTCCGGCAATGGATTCTCCATAAATATTTGTGCACTGCTCCGAGCAAAGTGTTTCCGAGTCAGCTATGTAATATATGATAATCTATGGCAATATCAGCAGTCGATCTCTGAGAAGATTGTTTGCTTAAAGATAAGAACTCGGTTATGGTTTTTTAGAATAGACTTCGGACATATGCTATGGAATAGTGTGGAAATAGTGATAAATTTAGTTTGGTATTTCTAATAATAATATGTATAACACCTCCAAATATATATATTAAAAGCTATTACTCATAACATAATAACTAAACTGAAAGATTATTCAACTTAATTCAGAGTGTTTTTTTATATAGAGCTGATTTATTGAAAGTTTTTGCCTAATTTTTCTGATTGGTCAGCTTTGTTCAGATGACCTAACAAGATTTGACAAAATTATAGCCTTAGGTCTTAAGAAATAATAATAGTTACTTCCCTTTATAACAAGAAAAGAAGCAAAATTTGGCAAGCCAAAGTTCATATACCCTTGCAGCTATTGCAAAAATTAAATATTCTTGAAAACATTAAAATTATGATTGATTATGTTGATTATGTTTACATTGATGCTCAATGATGCTAATTTGAAGTTCCTATAGCAGCTATATGATATCGTTTTCCGATTTTAATAAAATTAAAAGCGTAATTCTGATCTGTCAAATTATTAATTAATCATAAAGAAAAAAATTACAAAATTAAAAAGTTAAATTTTTTAAAATTTTATTTTTTTAATATTTTTATTGTTCCTATGGAAGCTTTAAGTTATAGTCGTCCAATGTTGAGGAAATTTAAACCGTAATTCTGAAATATTTAACCATTACTATATCTCGAAGAACTAAGCCAAAGCTATAATTGTTTTTTATTTATTTTTCCG
Organism: Drosophila gunungcola; assembly: GCF_025200985.1. Classification (NCBI taxonomy): domain Eukaryota; kingdom Metazoa; phylum Arthropoda; class Insecta; order Diptera; family Drosophilidae; genus Drosophila; species Drosophila gunungcola. Next base: position 1,699,791 of record NW_026453167.1, on the reverse strand, counting down.
ATTGTTCCTATGGGAGCTATATGCTATAGTGGTCCGATCCGGCTCGTTCCGACTTATATACTACCTGCAATAGAAAGACAACTTTTGGGTTTGTTTGGGGTAGTTTGAGTAGAAACGGACGGACAGTCGGACGGACAGACGGACGGACAGACGGACGGACGGACACACGGACGGACACACGGACGGACAGACGTACGGACAGACGGACATGGCTAGATCGACTCTCCTAGTGATGCTGATCAAGAATATATACACTTTATAAAGTCGGAGATGTCTCCTTTACTGCGTTGCAAACTTCTGCATAAAAATTTAATACCCTCTGCAAGGGTATAAAAATGGGGGTTTACTATTGATTAACAATTTTTTACAATTTGTGAGGTGGTCAAAATTTTAAGATTGCTGGTAACATTATTCTAAAGAAAAGTCCCCTCGTAAATGACTAACTTCTTCTTTAGTAGTCTCTTATCTGTTACCGAATTGAGCTTTTAGCAGATGTGACAAGCGATTTAATCTGAAAGGGCTTTATCAATTGACTTATACGTAAATTCGGAAAAAGGCAATACTTGATAGAATGATAAGGTGCAAAGCAACTGATATAAAACGGCGCCTTTTGGCCAATTGATTTCACAGTCAGAAAAAGTTCCGAAATATGAAACCCATTTACTTCGTACTCTGCGTGTTTTCGCTGTGCCTTGTTTATTTGACCAGTGCCGAAATAGGCGAAACTGGGGAGACCGAGAGGTTCAAGAAGTACTCCGCATCTTGCAAGGAAATAAACCCCAAGAAGAGTGGTGTTCAAAAGATCAAAGTGGGCAATGATGTAATCGAGGTTTATTGTGATTCGACCATTGCTGGAAGAGGGTGGCTGGTAGTCCAGCGAAGAGTCAGTGTCGAGACGAACTTCTTCCGCAATTGGACCTCCTATGAGGCTGGTTTCGGTGACCTCAAGGGAAACTTCTTCATCGGTCTGAACAATCTGAACAAGATTACGGCCCTCAACCCTCAGGAGCTGTACATCCAATTGGTGGACTTCAGAGGAGAGGAGCGCTATTCCCACTACAACCTGTTTAACGTCGGCAATGTGTACAGTAACTACTCGCTGACACAGCTAGGCCTCTACAGTGGATCCGCCGGAGATAGTCTGAAATACCATCTCTACCAGCCCTTCAGCACTTTTGATAGGGATCACGACAATAGCACCACCAATTGTGCCGCCAGGTTCAAGGGAGCTTGGTGGTACAAAGATTGCCTTTCTAGGTAAGTTAATGTTTTGACTTGAGTGCATCAATCCCATACTTATCCATTTTCTCCTGCAGCAATCTGAATGGTGCCTATCTGGGTGGTAACTACACCGATCCCGATCTCCTGGGCTCTGGAATCACTTGGGGCGAGTGGAAGGGCTTCTCGTACAGCTACAAAACTGTCACTATTATGGTGCGCCCTAGATAAACCTTAGGCCCATGTGTAAATCATCGAAAATTGTGAGATACAATTTACAATTTATTAAAAGATTTGCAAAAAAAATAAAAATGGTTTTATTTATTAAGCAGTATTGATAAATGAAAAACCTCTCTTGTGTTTGAGTTTGGCTATAAGGTGATGATAAATATTTAAAAAAAAAATCTTTGATCTGATAAAATTTCGTATCATTTTGTTCTCGACACTTGGCGCTTGATTTTGATATGCTCCAATAGAGGAAGAAATATTTTGAAAATAGTTTGTTTACACTATTCAATTGTCAAAATTGTATGTGTTTGTTGACCTGAGATTATCAAATTGAAACATGCAATATTGTTTCTTTATACTTTTTTGAAATCGTTTAAAACCCAGATTTTTATAAGCCCCCATTCCAAGTTCAGCTCTTCAAATAATGTATCTCACAAATTATTCATTAAAAGATTTGCAAAAATGTAATAAAGCTTTTTAATTATCAGCAAATAATTCTTAAAAAAAATATTTTTGTGTAAAGGTGTAAATCTGAAGGTTTGAGGAATATTTTAAAAGAAATCCCTGCTTATTTGAAATCAGTCAGTGGGCAAGTCCTTGAAATATTATTTGCAAACAAATAATAAAGATTTAAAAAAATCTTTTATGTATGAAACTTTTATAAATATTTAAAAAAATATCTCTGCTTATTTGAAATCATATAGGCAATGGGCAAGCCCCTTAAGCTTGTCCGTCGATTTGATTACAATAAGGCTGGAATATTATTGCTTACAAAAACCAAATCATATATCGCTGATAAGAAACTTTTTCCCCGCATTTTTTTCGCCGTTCAAGTTCAAGTTCTCATGTTCTGTTTGCAGATATCATATTGTGGTTTATGAGAAACATTTGTCGGGCAGCTCAGTTCCTGTCCCCAATTCTGATTCTTATTCTGATTCTGGCTGAGCTGGGAGTATTGTATATCCGCTTGTGTATCCAATAACCGCATATAGCAGCGTAGCCCCGAAATGCTTTTGTTATTTATTATCGGGCCTCTGGAGACACTGGTGCACGGATAATGATGATGACTCAATTGACGGACAATGGACAACTTTCAAGTGAAGGAATTAAAGGCGAAATATCATATCAAGTTCTGTCCATTCATGCTGGACCTGGGGATATGGGGAATCAGCTGATCTCGGCAGTTTCTCCACTCACGGCGTGGAGTATGACAAATGTATAAGTGTATCGCATATCGGTGCTTCATGGTCATTGTGTGTGCCCCCGATAGCCATACACCCAAAAAAACAACAGAAGGTTTAGTAAGTGTGTCTTTAAAAAAAACTACAGCAAATGGTAAAGTATAAGTAATTGAGTCAAAAGATTAATTTCTATACCGAAAAGTCTAAAAACTGAGGCCTAATTTTTTTGACATAAGTTTTATTTTGATACTTTCGTGGCATTAATTTAACACTCATCTCACTGAGACATTTTTCATGTAAGAATAGTTAAGTTTCAATGAATTTTTTTTTGTGTATTTGAGATATGCCCTATACCACACAGTTATGTCTGAGAATGTTGGTGGGAACCAACCTTCGTGTCGGGACTTTATTTTAATTTAATTCTTTCTCGTTTGGCTGCGGAAGTATCGATGCGTTATTGGAGCCTCCAGGGTTTTAGTTTCCTTCAGGAATTTTCCTCGGAATTATTCACAGTCTTGGCGATTAAGGCTACAGCGGGCTTAGGCCTTCCGTTATAGACCAAGCCCAGGTAATTCCATCCAATCGCCGTGACTAGGCTGACTTTTGTGTTTGTGACATTTGCATCTGCCACACAAGCGTGGAATCGCCATCGCACAGACGAGTATAGAAACACACTCACTGAAGAATTGTTGAAAAAAAATTCCCATTAACTAAATAAAATTATGATAGATAGAATATACGGCTGACGGGCATTAATTGCATACTCACGCAAAACAAGTTTTCCAGATATCTGCCCGTCTTGGCAAAATCATTAAGCAAATTAAATTTGCATCTCAAAAAGTGTTTGTATAAGGCAGAAGAGCAAGTGCTGCCGGCAGCAGAAGACGAGGGGTCTTGAGATTTATTTAGGGGGGTGAGTCAGTGCGGTGGAAATTTCTTTTAAAGATTAATAATGAAATTTGTTTAGTTTATGATTCTTATTTTATATTATTTTTATAATGCAAATAATGTTAAGAGACATAATATTAAAATTATTAAAAAATTAATAGCTGAATAAATTTCTTTGAGAAAATATACATTTAAAAAGTTTATTTATATTAACTTTTTTATTAACACTGATATCATCGGCCCGATAGAGTTAGTAAAATATGGTATTTCTGATTTTCGTAATATATTTGCCATTAAGATATTGTTTTGAGGTATTATAGTAATGTGCTATAATGGATTAAGAAATATAAAATCATTTTTCTTTTAAAAAAATACATTTTAATTTTCTTAATATCTACTATTAAAGGAAAGGCTCATTTAAAAAGATATCGAATTTGCTACAATGTTATATTGAATTTAGCTTTTGGCTAGTGACTAAGTGATAATTAAAATTATTTTTAAGTCCTCGTAAAACAATTTTAATAGTGTTTAAGTGAAACAACATTTGCCAATTGTCCGCTTGAGTCACCCTTTTTCGCTGGCAGAGCAAGTGAAGGTCGCAGCAGCCGGACATCAGGGGCAGCAAAAGCAACAGCAAAGCCAAAAGCACAAGCACGCATTTCGAAATGTGCGAGTGTCAGAGGCAATTGAAATGCTTTTCAGCAAAAGCAAATCGAACTGCTCTGAAATGCTTTTATAATGAGTTAATAAGCGCTGCCCGCGAGCACCTGTTGCCATCGAAAGCCAACGACGACGACGAGTGCAAACTGCCAAGTAATTAAGAGATTTGCCGGCCAGCCTGGCCCAGATGCACCTAGCTTTTATTCTCCGACTCAGCTGGTTTTGTTTTTTTTAATCGTTTTCTTTTTTTTAATTTTTTTTTTTTTTGCCATTTTAATTGCTAATCAAAACGATTTGTAATTCTGCGTTGTCTATGTAATTTATTGACCATTACACAGCGTTGCGATTTGCGCTACGCTCGGCGCATACTCAAAAGCAGCAGCCCCCTTTGATCTACGCCCCTTTAAAGGGTGGGGGGGGGGAAATGGTGGGGGGGGGGTTGTTGAGCTGAGGTGGCGCCAAATGTCGCCACCGCATGTTTTCAAAATGAATTTCCGCCAAAGTGCAGCGCGAAGTGCGGATTCTGGGGTGAGGTAAGTTTTTTCGCTTAGTGGCCTGTAAGTACATATAATTGATCGATGGCATTAGCTGAATGTATTCCTACTTTGATTTGACATTGATTAAGTACAAAGTGCAACTAAGTGAGTTGACAGTGACGGAATAATTAAATTAGATTCAGATTAGGTTTATTCGACTACAATTTGATTTCCAAAAATGATTTGAAATAAATATTACTTATGTCTTAAGAATTTATTTATTAAAAAAGTATATTTATGCCTGAAGCTTTTGGACTTTTTATCTAAATATTTATGACATTTTGATACTCTAATCAATTTTTTGTAGATTTCTTTAAAAGTAAAAGAAACTACATTATTTAATTGTAATCTTGTTCAAATCATTATTCTACTACATTTATGCATTCTTAATTTTTGTTTTTATTACAAGCTGTATCAAAAACCTTGCTATCATAATTTGAGTTTTTTCTTCACTACTTTGTATGTTATTAAAAAAAACTTCTAGTCCAGATCGCAGAGTCTTTTAATAAATGATCCAAAAACTTTACAAAGACAGCGGGAATTTGTTTGCTGTCGAAAATATTACAGTTTTAATTTGTAAGTTTTTTCGCACGTCCAAACAAAAAGTGCCAAAAATATAATCAAAATGAAAATAAATCTGCTCACGGCATCGCAACAGGAAAATTGGACATGGATGCACGGATACACACGGCCTCGGATACAGATACTCGTACATTTACAGATACAGATACAGATACCGAGCACAGACAGTGATGTTGGCAGATACTTTTTAGCCACTTTGACTAAAGCAATAACATTAGCGCTCGGCTGGCGCAACTATTTTTGGCCAAAAAAATACAAATTGAAAATGTTTTTGATTTTTGTTTCTGTTTTATTTTGGAAAAAAACGCTTTTTGCAAAAAGGGGCGAAGAAACTGAAAGTGCAAAGCAAAAAATTTTGAACTTGGCACGAGGGAGAACAACAGAGAAGTGGATGGGATGGCATTTTTGGGTGCACCCAGATATCTGGTTAGGATTCGTATGCATCTGTGAGTGCGAGTATCTGCATCTGCGAGTACGCATTTCTGCGTTTGTCTGTAGTAAGTGCGGTTATAGTACGGTCAATGCACAGCGACGTAGACGGCCAGACAAGTATTTGCTTGCTTTTTGTTGGCTTTGTCATCGGTGGGGTGGGTGGTTGTTTTTTGAACGAGGGGGTGGTTTAGGAGGGAGGGATAGAGGGTGTTGGTCTGACCACGTCACCCAGCCGGGCCTCATCTTCAACGTCGTCGTCGTTGTAGTCGTCGTCACACATATGGCGAACTATTTTTAAATATGTTTTAATTATTTGCTGGCATATTCCTTAAAGCGTTGACTAGTCGTCGTCTCCGTCTGCTGACTGGCACCGCCACCCCTCCCCCCAGGCCGCCGGGCCACTCCCCCCCTCACCCAGCATCCCAAAAATCCCGGGGGTGTGCCACACATGCAACTACTTTCGAGGTTCTCTCCGCTAGACTTTGGTTTGCTCCATATTTTTTTAAGTTCCTTTTCCTTGTAGCACCCTTTTAAATTCTATGGCCAATTTCTTGTCCTCCTAATTAAGCATTGTTATTAGTCTGAAAACGTTGAATCTTTAAGATTTAAAGGTACTTCAATAACAATTATTATTATTTTCTAATCTAAAAGTTATACCATAAAATCAGATTTAAATTTATAAACCCAAGTTTCAAATCTTAAAATCTTAAAATAAATAAAATAAAAAGCACCTCTTAAATTCTAATTTTAAGATAAGCTACTACTATCCATATAATTATTTTTAATCTCCCAATCATTTTATTTATGTTTCAGGCTCTTCTCAAGTCCAAACTATTTCAATGGGATTTTTTATCAATTATACCTAAAATTCTATGAATATAAAAAACTTGAGAAACCCATTGAAGCTTACGTTTAAACTGCTTTCTTTCAAACTTTTAATTTTTTCGCGAAACCTTAGAGTATTTATGGCTTCGTTTTTCGGTTAATTTTTTCAGCCACTCTTTGCAGAGTACATTAAGTGTGAAGTTTTTCGCCAATAGAAATATTATTGTCGCGTCGCGCATAATGTGTCGCAGCTTGCATGTAATTTTCTAGATCTTGCAGCCGCCTCGGCTGACATACTCGCGCACTAAATAACAAAAAATAAATAAAAATGTCTGAAAAAGACAAAAAAGGAAACAAAGCACTCAAAAGAAATAATCAGCTCTTCTATTGCAGTTTTTCTTATTCTTATTCTCATTCTTAATAGGATACTAAAACCATTTATGTGTTTTTTTCATATTTTCCTTGAAAATATTAAAAGCAAAACAAATAAGTAACTGGGAAGTGTGCTGGCCAACTTCGGCCAAGTGAATTTCAACTAATTTCTATTTTGTTTTAATTTTTTTCCTTTCGTCTTCTTATAGAGTGGGCCGCACCCATCGATCCAAACCCCTCGATCCGTTTGGCTATCGAACTGTAGAGCAAGTCAAACATGGAACAATCGGTCAGCGACAATGAAAATGCCAAGTGCGAGTACGAGTACGAGTAGCTTTTTGCCGCCGCTGCGGCTTTCGAACAATATTTTTAGTTGTACTTTTCATTTTCTATTTATTTAACTGCCAGCAGTGGCAGCAGACTTGAGTCTTGAGTCGGCCAACAAACCGCATGCACGCTCGCTTTACAGGCTTCTTTTTACCACGGAAAAACTAAGGGGACTTTGGCGGGCAATGGGTTTTTCCAGACGAGACGAGACGAGACGGCACGCCAATGAAGCGAGAAAAATTACTGTTTGTAAAGTGAGTTTGTCAACATGAGGCGTGTGCATCGCAGAACCAGACAAAAGCCAGATACAGATACAAATACAGATATACAGATACAAACAAGTATCATTAACGCAATGCCCAAACCGTTAGAGAGGCATGCATTCGTGCTGGACTTGGTTTGGTGGCATCTTTACCTGGAAGCCGACTCCAAAAAGTCCATAACTCCAAGTATTTTTCTGCAGAAGTTTGGGTTCGTTTGGTTCGCTGCAGCTCCGCAGATCAAGAGGGGGGCAGAAGTGGGGGACATGGGCAATGTAATTGAATACCTGGCATACTCATCTTTTCTCCACTTCAACCATGTTTACATTGGCATGCCCATACCCTCACTGGGATTATGCATTTTGGTCGGCACTTGATGAGCATTTTGTTGGCCAGGACTATGAATTAGCTAAGAGTTTGATGTGGTTGTAGCTGCTTTAAGAGCAGAAAAAATAGCAAGTTGTTAAGATCTAACAATTCTGCTTAGAAATAAAACGCAATTATATCTAGATTCTTTTTGAGTTAGTAGATAATTAATAATTTTCTAATTACCTTTATTAAAAAATAAAATTAATAATCACTGGGGACTAATTACCTTTTAAAAATTTATTTTAGTAATGCCTTTAAAATGTTTGAAATCCCAATTAGAAATGTTAGTAAAAATGTAGACATGTGCCTGCTGAACAAAAGTGTTTAGATATTCTTGCACTAATTCCCTAAATAAAGTCAATAACAATTTTCCTTTAAATAATATATTTTAGTAAATAAATTTAGTTAAGGGTAGTAATTTTATATATTTGAGTTTCCAATATATTAGGGCATACATTATTCAGCCCTCGGTGGCTCCCAGTTCCTAGTTCTTTTAAGTTTTGTTTGACTAGGCGTACGCTTATGGTTTGTTGTCCTGGCTGAAAATGGCACTGGACCCATCATAGATGGAGGCCCAGAAGAAGGCCCAAACCAAGGCTACTGGATAAGGTCTGCAGCGTTGTCAGCAATTACTCATTTATGGCTTGTCCCGGCATTTTTCGCTCTCGGCTTCTGTGTGAGCTGGTATCTGTGTTTACTGCCTTCCACAGCTCAAGGCACTGAGAAAGAGGAGAATTCAATTAGTATTCCCTTAATTCCTTAAGGGAATTTGATTTTCCTTTGATAGAAATAGTTGAGCCTAATAATATCGATGTTATTTTAAACCCCATAAAACTTAAAATAAATTGGAATGTCAAGCCATATAAAATTGTATATTATAATTTATATTTAACATTTAAATGTTTAATAATAATAAAAAAAAAAAAAAAAATATGTCTTTTTACAGTATAAGTTAAAAATTGAGGAAGTCAATTTAAATTATTTATTTGATATCTTATCACTAAAAGTATAACTTATTATTTAATGGGCTGATCACGAACAGTTACAAAAGTTTTATCAAATAATTAAAACAAAAGAAAAAAGAAAAAGGAAAAAGGAAAAGGAATAAAAAAGGAATCAAGTGTTCAGGGAATGATAGAGTTAATTGACAATTTTTAAGCGTCTTAATAATCTATTGATAATTAAATTAATTACTCTCAATTTTATTGAATCCCATTCAATTCTAGGTGTGCCATTATTTTACTTTTACCGAAAACCAATTATAATTTTTTATATTACCGATTTTTCATAATAAGAAAATATCAAAAAATTATATATATATTTATATTATTATATATATTTTTTTTCTCTGCACCTATTGATTTATGCATTCAACTTGTGCTTGGTTCTGTGTGCTGCACTTTTTTATTGGATGGCCGAGGATCCTCGCCGGTTATTGCCTTCTGCCTCTTGCGGCTTCTATTTATAAAGATTACGTGTAATTAAAATCGGTTCCCCAGCATCCTCTACTCCCATCTCGTTACGCTTGTCAACCGACCGTTACTTGCGAAAAAACGAGACAAAACAAAGCTGAAGTTGAAGTTGTCGAGGGGAATCTGGTTCCAACAACTTGACTGGGTGGCGCAGCAGGTTGACTTCTAGATCGAGATTCTCTGTGACATTATATAATTGGAGCGCTTTTCTTATAGGAATATTGATTGCATTATAATGGGCAAGAAATGTGACCAGGGAAGCTTCTAAGCGAATAACTGTGCTCGACAGGAGACTTTCAAGTTAACCCCATAATATTATATATATATATATGAAACCAAACAGAACTTTATAATGAGACTCAAAAGTGATAAGTTTGTATTAAGGAACCACCCAGAACATTTTAATATATAGAAAACTAGATGTTTTATGGATTACATTTTTTTACATATGGAGACATTTTTGTTCAAAATAAATTAAAAAAAGCCAACCCGAAAATCAAATAAAAATGAATTTTGCTTTTCTACGGGCCTAAAAATTATTTTCCCATCTTAAAAATATATTTTTTGTTTATTTATTACACAAGTTTCAAATTCTCTTTATCCTCTCAAAAGTCAAACCAATTCGATGCGTTTGGTCGGGATCCATTGGAAATCAGGCCTGCGGAACTGTTCGTTCCACTCCATTGAAAAGCAAAACTGTTCTCCCGATTCGGGCTAATCAGGGCCATTAGATTGCCCATTATCTCGGCAGTCGATAGCGACTGGCAGGGATCGAAGGTTCTCAAGGGAGGGAGGGTGGTACGCGAACGTGACCTTTGACATACACAGTACTCCGCGCTCTCGGCAACAGTCCTCCTCTGAAGCGATAAGCAAATTGAATTCTGAAGACGTGTAATCACATTTCGAAATTCTATTTTAATAGGGCATTAAAAATAAATTCTTGTACCCGATTCCGACTTCGACCCCGATGCCGCCGGAGGATTATCAGTGCCGAGTGGTCGACATGACCTCGGCGTGAGTGTTATCGAGAGCCCCTAAATACTCCCAATGCAAGTTGGTGTTATTTTTCATCCGACAGAATCGGAATCTTTATGTGCCATTTGACACAGTTGGACAGCTGGACAGGCACTGTCTCACTTATGCAACCGAATGTTTAACGCTATCAGCCAATTCCACACAGTGAAGCCTCTAATCTCTGACACCCTCCGATCCTCGTCCCCATGCCCTTTTCCCATCCCCATTGCCATCCAATAATGGGCATGTTTTGAGCGCATGAAATAAGATGTAGTCTATTCTTGAACCCCACTGAACTTTGGGCTAGAAAATGCAACTAATTTACTTAGAAACATTTTTCATTTATATTCTAACTAAAATGATTGCTGATAGGTTTGGGTCAATTAAGTCCGACCAAAAGAGAGGCAAATATTTCGGGTTATTCAGGGATTTAATTTAATTACTTAGAATATATTTTGTTTTGAGAAATCACATGATTTGGGAGTCATTGGTTAAGTAATGAGTTCTGGAAACTTTTATTAAATAAAATGTTTTCTGAGAACTGGGGTATTTTAGCTCGAATTAAAATGTTCCAATTCGAACTTTAAGCAGAATACATAAAATAAACCAAACTCTGGTGATATTGGCACACTTGAATTTTTTTTTAATTAATAATAACATATTCATGTACCCACTGATTTTCTATTAATTCTTCTTATACATAGTTTATTATGTTAAATTGTTTTATTGCTTTTTATTTTATATTGCTTTTTATTTTTCGACTTTGATAATGTATACATTTTTTGGCGTTGCATTTAACTTTTATTTTTAAGACTCTGACATTTTGTCGAGGAGAGAGTACGAACCGAGAATCGCCGGCGTCGAAGACGTTCCTGTTCCTCTTAAATGGCGCTCCCAAAACTATTTTTGCCCTCCGTCCGTCAGTCCGTTTGTTTGTCCGCGAGTGTCTCCCGTGTCCGTCCGTTCATCAGTCCGTTCTACAGTCCGTCCGTATTCGTTTGTGTCCGCCTCTGTCTAGCCGTCAGTTTGCGGTGCGCCTTTAGTTTTAGCATTTACTTCTAGCATAGCTGGCATTTTTGTAGCAATTCGTGTCTATATGGCTTGTTTCCCCATCGTGCTTCTTTTTTTTTTTGCATTCTATATTGTATTCGGTGCTCTCTTTGTTTTGGGTCCGGGTCTGTAAATGCCGCGTGCTCATCACTCGCAGACACTTTAGAATGCAGCGAGTATCTGTGAGATGCGAGATAGATGGATGGATAGATAGGCGGAGCAGACGGATCTTGAGAGGCGGAAGGCGGGGGAGTACGAAAGGTTTTGGGGATGGCTAACCACATTTCACAGGGACTTACTGGACTTACTGAGCTAGTGCACTATTTATTTTATTTACTATATAAAACTACAGATATCTTAAAATAAATACTTTTAACGTTGTTTACTCAACAATTTTTTTTTGTATTACGCCTTCTTTTGATTTTTCCACCTGTACCATCTTAATTTATCATCGCCCTTGTTTTTTTTCCCTTCACCACCTTCCTTCATTTCTTCACCAGGACCCTTACTCATTTCTTCAGGACCCGCATTTTTTCTTCTCCACCACCTTCCATTTTATCTTCGCCCCCGCCGGCTTCTGCCTTTTCTCCACCGCTTTCTTCTTGTTCCATCTTTTTGTTATCCTGAAACTCCTTTTGTTGCTGTTTGTTTTTTATAGAAGATTCGTTTACCTTTCTTTCTTCACCACCACATATTTCTTCATCAAATTCTCTTCATCACCATCTTCGCCATCGCCTCAGCATTTATTTATAATTTATTTAAAAATATAAATTTAAAACATAGTTCGGCATATAAAACGAAGAGATTGTTCTTGGCTTAAGAATAATTAATACTTAATTGGGGAATAACATACAATTGGAAAAAATCAGACTTTGATTATTATAATATCCAGCCTATTTCCATAAAACGATTCATTTAAGTAGTTGCTAAAAATAAAGAACTATTGTTAGAATAAAAAGTTTTTGAACATGTCAGCTATTTTTAATGCAAGCAAAGAATTCTTAATTTTTTCCCTGTGTACATACCGATAGAACAAATCCAAGAAAAAGCGTATTGTCTTTGAGTAGAGAGACAATAATATTGATAAAATTGTTACCAAATACAGGCAGATAACCAGACAGCTTTGGGCTACAAATCAACAACAAATCGAATGAAATCTGCGAATAAAACCCATTTTTTCCAACTTGCTTAATGCTAATACGAGGATTTCTCGCCATACTCCTGCTGCTCCTCCGCCTGCTGTTTCACTGCACCCATGGCCACGTCCTGGTCAAGGCAAGTGGTATGGTACCCCCTCTATAACTTCTTCAACCTGTTCTTTGGCCTTCCAATCACAGAGACACGGCCACCTGCACAAACGAATGGTTAATCCGCGAGAGCTCCTCAATGATTTTGCAGCTATCCAGGGAGCAGGAACCGCAAACGTTTCCCCCAAAAATGCTGGAATATCGCCTGCTTCGCTGTACGACGTTGGTGGATCAGGAACGGGAGCGGGAACAGGAGCGGGAACAGGAGCGGGAACGGGAGCGGGAACAGGAGTGGGAACAGGAGCGGGAACAGGAACTAGAACTGGCACTGGAACCGGCGTGGGAACTGATTCTGGAGCCAAGCACAACACGCAAAACAACTGCGATGGTGGTGGTCCAAATGGCAGCGGAATTAATGCCAAGTGCAATGTTAATTCCGTCTTTACGCCCGGTGATCCCAAGCAAAAGTCCTCTGCGATAGCCATTAAGGCTGCCAATGATGCCAAGGCGGCCAGTGAGGCGCAATCGGCCGCCGGACAGGCTGCAGCCCACCACATCAAGCTTGAGCTGGCCGAGAAGGCCTTCCAGTCGGCCAAGGCCGCCGAGGCAGCCCTGATGGGCAAACAGATGATGGTGGATCAGCTGGAGCAGGAGGTGCAGGAGGCCACGGCCGTCGTGGAGGAGGAGACTAACTCCATTCACCACACGGAGGCCAATATGAATGCCGCTGTGGAGGCGGCTCGAGCGGCCACCCAACAATTCGAGGCCATCAGCGAGCTGCAGAGGACTGCCCGCGAAGCGTTGGCCAATGTCCAGGCGGTGGCCCTGGGATCGCAGCAGGAATTGGCCGCCAAGACGCAGCTCCTCGAGGCCGCCCGCAATCGGATGGGCGTGCTCCAGAAGCAGCTGGTCAGTGCCCACGATGACTACGAGAAGACCAAGCAGGCGGCCTACAAGGCTGCCTGTGCGGCTGTGGAGGCCAAACAAAGGGCTGGCAGTACTTTGTCCCATTATTATATTTTTTAAATTAATTATAATATTTTGGAATTCATGATTTTTGTGATCTGCCTTTCCAAAATATATTTTCAGTAATGGATAAATAATGTGAATAATGTGACCTGCCTTTCCAAAATATATTTCAAGTAATGAAACCGAAGTTTTCTTGGCCATTTCATTAACCTTATTTGAATAATAAATATTTTTAACGCTTTTTGTACAGTACTTTGTTCCATTATTATATTTTGATTTAATGGGGTCTTTAAAAGCACACATTTCGAGCCTATTAGGGCCTTCACAAGCAAGCCAAAGTTCGACTTCCCTAATAATGATAAGTAACACCATTTAATACGGTACCAAGGTGTATAGATTTGCCTTACCCGAGACATAAACATACTCATATTGAAGCAGTAAACAACGAATTCTGATTACTCTCAACGAGATTTAGCAGGTGTGCAATGGGATTGGGTGACACTCTGTGGGTTCTATAAAATGGTTCATTCAGAGAGCTTTTTCCACAAAGTGATTCCATTACTCCAACCGAGATGAAGTACCTTCTGGTAGGGATTGCCTGGGTGGCCAATTGCACCTTCTCGTTTGCCCTAGTGCAACCTCATAAACTGGCTAAAGGAGGTAACCAATCCAATATTCCCCCAACCAATTGATAACTCTCAAATTCCTTTCAGAAAACGGCTGCATAAGTAAATCAGGTGTGAATATGGCTGTGGGCGACATTGAGCAGGATGTCCACACTTGCGGAATTGTGACTTGTGAAAATAAAGAAGGAAACGGTTATAACTACTAGTAAGTTCACTAGTTGGGTGAAAATATACACTCAATAACTCATTTAGTTTTATCACAGATCTTAAAAATAGGTGTTGAACAGTTTTAAAGCTGTTTGCAAAAACTTTTTCAAAAGCTGTGTTTCTATTGCACGACAACAACAGCATATAACTCTCATAGGAAAAATCGGGGAAAAAAATGTTATCTAAGCTGTTTTTCATTTTTTTTGTTAGTTTTTCGATTTATAGTAATGGTTTACATTATTTAGGAACTACGGTTAAATATTTGTTCAAAATCGGACGACTATATCAAATAGTTTAAATGGAAACGCTTTTAATTTTTTTTAAATCAGAAAACGATCAAATAGTTAAATGACTTTAAATATGCTTATGCTTTTCAACTTGTGAATCCCTTAAGCTCTCAGATACCTTTAAAGGGGTTTTATTCAAGTTTCTATAGATATAAAAAATAAATTATTATTGATCATAAACACTTGACTGCAGTGACTTTAAAAGCAAATACATCCTTTATCCTTTGATATTTCTGAATCCCTTCAGCTGTCAAATACCTGTACAGTTTGCGGAGTGTGCTGAATCTGCTGTCTTGACGCACGTAGATTTTCCGGATTGCTGCTGGATTTGTGCCGCTTGGACGACCTGCGATGATGGGACAAGTGGTGGGGTTCCTCCATTGCCCGAACTACCAGGAGGAAGTGATGAAGTTGCCTCAGAAGGAGGGGCAGAAGGGGGAGCAAAAGAGGGAGCAGAAGGTGGAGCAGAAGGGGGAGCAGAAGGAGGAGCAGAAGGGGGAGCAGAAGGGGGAGAAGAACCCAAAGTCAAAGGCCAAGCTCCTGGAGAATTGGCAAGCCTAGAAGAACCCTCAGCTCTGTTCCGTTCTGAGACTACTGATCCAGTAAATATTGAAGCCGAGCGCCCCAAAGAACGATCGAAAGGAAAAAAGAACTCCAAGAAAGGCACTACCAAGCCAGATGGATCAACTTTACCCGATGGAAATGGAAACATAAAGTTTGGCGGTGGCTCACCAATTTCCAAGTTCGGTGAAGACAGCGTGTAAATTAGGTGGCAGATTTATATGTTTTTTTTTTTTTATATCCATGGATTTTATTAATTTTAAGCCCCGAAATTGTTCACATACGGCAATAAATAAATGACACGACAATGTGCACTTCATTTGTCTGCTCGCAAAACTGACCCACATATACACACGTCAGATCGGGAGTGATATCTTTGCGGGCATATTTCTGGTTTTCATACGATTCTGGTTCTCCCCCTTTCTGGATTTTGTCTTGGTTTTTTTAATTAGCCGCCGCTGGCGTACAAATCTGCTCGAAAAACAGGAAAAGGGTTTCGGTCGCGGGTCCTTCAACCCGAGTGAAAAAATTTCAAAAAAATTATAAAGCAAAGTAAACGGAATACAAGAAAAATCGAAAACCAGATCTCTTCGCGAGTATGGGTATGGAATGGGCATGGGATTGGACTTGGAATTGAGAACTTGAGCAAGCAGGTAGGGCTCGTTCCCTTTTGGGAAAAACCAGAATAACCCCAAAATAAAAAATGAAATGAAGCACTGAAATCCCGAAAGCTTTTTCGGCCAGACAATTTGTGTGAGTGCGGCTGCAGTTGACACTGAAAGACCCCTACGGTGCGGGCAATATCCACATAATTACTATATACATCCCTACATCCTTAGGCGCTTCTGATTTTGATCCTGACAGCCAACTGAGCCCATTATGACATCCCAAAAAACAACAGTTAACCTTGAAACATCTGTTATTTTTTACTGACGTGTAGTAACGCTTAGAGACTTGAAAGCTAAACACTTTTTTTAGTGGTTAAATAGTATTAAACATAAAAATCAAAATAAATTAATTATGCAATTAATACATTAAAGTTATGATTACAAATAGCAAAGCTCTAAACTGTATTATATATATTATATTTACATAAGTTATAGTGAACTAATAACGCCAAAGTCTTATCACATCAATGATTTTTTATTACCATAATCTAAACAGCCTGAATAGCTAACAAAAATATAAATAGTACATATATTAAATTTAAAAAACATATAAATAAAAAAAAGAAAAAGAATATATCAACTAAACTAACTGAGTCGCCGTTTTCAGTGTAGGGTGCCGCAGCGCTGCTCTTATTAATTGAGTGAACATGTCCATTTTAGGACAGCCCGTCAGAAGTGAGAGGAAAGCTAAAAAGAAGTTACAATATGTGTCTGCAAAGAAAACCAAATATATAAGAAATGAAGACAAGCCAGATATAAGAAAATAATAATATCCACCGAAAATGACATTCGGCTTACGTCTTTTCCAGGAGCAACGTAACATGACGTAAGAGGAAAAAACGTAAGGGTTACAAAAACCATGCGGTTGCAACATGTTCGGTGCAAGCGAGATGCCAACAGGACTAGGCGCAACAGGCTGGCGAGCTGTGGGCGGAAGCGAGATGGCTCTACCAACCGGCGAGGGCTAATAGAAATGCGACAACAAATAACAAGAACCGGAGCGTGTGAGAGTGAGCGGGAGAGCGAGAGACGGGGGAACAGCTGTGTGCGATGCAACACGTTGGATGTCGCGCTGCCCACGTTTCGACGTAAAGCGCTAAACCTAAACGAAATCTTCTATATAGTTCGCTAAATCTGAACGTTAGTTCACAAGTCTCCGGGCAGAGGTTCGCTCTCATCCCGAGTAACAGCGCTCTGTTAGCGGCGTCGAACACATAGCATAACGTCGGCAGAATTCCGGGCAGAGCGAAAACGAAGACATAGTTTCCCCAAATCTGAACGTTATTATGAATACAGTTGATCGTGGGCTTCGTGTGCCAATGGACGTAAGGTCCAGGAAAATGGAAACAAAAACTAGAAATAAAAACACACAAATAAAATCGAAACCAGTAAACAGCCAAAATAAACCACAAAAAAACAAGAAAAAAAAACCTGAACCCTTGAGGAAATCAAAAGTCAAGAGGAGCGGACAAGTGCAACACGCGAAACTCGGTCAAGTGTTAAGAGAAATTTCAAATAAGTTCTTCTAATGAATTCTAATTCGTGACGAGTGTGTGTGTGCGGATCGGGAGCCAACCGATATTTTTAACACCTTCCACCGGGCTTTACGCGTGTTTCACACATTTCCAGCACCGACGGATCCGGCGATCCGATCATTCACCCAACTCTCAGAAAAAAAATAGAAGAAAGAAATAAACGCGCGAATTAAAGCCCGGCTGCCAGAACTTTTACACGTGTTTCGATCGCTTACTCACTGATTCAACAGTATTCCCAAAAATGAAAGGCAATTAAGCAAATTTACCACGATTGATTAACATTAAAATTAGGCAATGCCAAACGAAATGTGTTAATAAAAGCCGCAGCCAAAAAAGAACACAAAGAATTCCTGTAATCGTTGACGGAAGCCAAACTTCATGTTCATGTCATGATTTTGTAATGACAAAGGGCCCAGGGAAAATCCAAGCCGCCAAGGTAACAGGTGTCAGCTTAACTTAATCAAAGAAAAAGCTTGAAAGAAAAATTGTAAATGGTTAATTATTAAAATGTTCTTAACTCAGAAATCTAACCAAAAAAATCTGTAATCATATTTTTATCTCAAAAGACAATAGAATTTTTAAGTTTTTGCTTTTTTTTTTTTTTAACTATTAACTAATATTATTAACTTTTAAAAGACACGATAACTGTTTTAAGCTGAACGCTTAATTTTGTATATAAATGTATTAAAAGTTTCGAGTAATATACCGAAACAACGTGGAAATTGGTAACCCCGCCAAATTCGTCTATTTAATTTTAGGTTTAGAAGAAAAAAAAAATTTTGAGTTCATGAAAAGTTTTAATAAATTCTTAAATGGTTCGAAGTTAATTTTTGACATAGTATAAAAAATAGATAAAAGCTCGTGGTTTTTAGCAATGATAAAACTCCAAAAATTCTTTCATTGCAAATACATTTTATCTTATAAAGGTAAAACTATAGTAAGCAGGCTTTTCTAAACAGATTACATTACACTTTTGTATATCGCTTTAATATCAAATTGTTAATATAAAAAGATAATATGGTCAGAAATTAAAAAATCTAAAATCAATTGCAAGATTTTCAAGCCCCTCTTTTTTCTTACGTAGCTCAGTTTCAATTTGATTAATCAATGAAAGCAACTAAAAGTAAAAAGAGGCGGGAAATCAAAGCAGTGGGTGGTGAAAGGGGCGGTTAGCGGAGGGGTAGTGGCGGCTAATTGATAGGAGAAAGAGCGGCGATAGCGACGCCGAGAAACCGTTACTATGTATGCGACAAAGGAATGTGTCACATTTAAAAATCAAATCACACGTATACGTATCGTAATGACAAAAGCAGCAACGCAACAACCTCACGGTCTTTGCAACATGTTTGAAGCAGCGCTGCCAACGTCGCTGCTGGCCAAAGATCGCTGCTAGAGATGGCCGCGTGCTTCTGTTCGATTCATTTCAACTTGTTATCTCCTTCACTTAGTTACAAATATCTGACCTTAAATTAAAAACCTTTCGTTTTTACATTGAATGCTTTGTCAAAGTCAACAAAGCAAAATCTTGTTAAAATATCAAAAAATAATACAATTTAAACAAAACAATTTAATTTTAGATTTCTCTATTGAAAAGAATCTTGACTAAATTTCTCTATACAAAGAAAACAAAAATAGATGACACTCACGAACCCGAAAATGATTAAATTGAAACACACGTGGTCACGCGTGTCTTCGTGTCACGCTCGAAAAATGCTTCCATCTCTCACCGCGGGCAGCGCAGCCGACGGCAAAACACAACTCGCCGGCGCCGCAGCTTTCAATTCTTTTTTGGTGCTCGATCGTGACGGTTTGTTCGCTCTGCTCTGCTCTGCTCTCTTCGGTTGCATGTGTGTGCGGGCGTTATTGTGCATGTTTCCGGTGGCCGAAAAAATAAAATAAAACAAAAAATCAAGAATAACAACGGCCACACGATACACAGTGTCGCAGTTTGTGTGCATCTCGCGTAACAATAATAATTGCATTTATCGGATGGCGCCAGCTTCAATTCAATTATAAATAACATGTACAACTTTAGTTCGTTTTTTCCTGCGTCAAAGTAGGCGTCATATACGCCCCGGAAAATCACGCGCGCCGGTTCAAAGTTAAAGTTTATTGGGTAGCACACACACACACTTAAGTCATCTAATGGAGCCTGGCTTTGTTTTTTTTTTGTCAACCCACTTGAAGACAGAAAAAAAATCAATACTCGTTATGGGATTAAATTTACAAAGCGGGAAACAGAAAAAAAAATCATTTAAATAAACTCGCAACGAATTTCTTATCGCCAAGGGGCCAATGTTCCAAGGTTTTCTTTAAGAACTTTGAGCTTCCTCTGCAAATGGAGATTATAAAACTTAAAAAATAAATAAAAATAAGCAAAACCAAACCAAATGGAATACCCGAAACTTGCTAATTAGCAAGGACATCTGTTCACATCTTACCGGGCAGCATTAGATTCTTTTGATAACTCTAATACTGTCAGGTAAAGATGTCGTCCGTGTCCTTAACCTTCAGTACGAACAAACCAAAACCAAACAAATCATAAAAATTGCTGGAAAAACAAGTTTTTCAATTGTGCCTCGGATCGGGGAAAAAAAGATCGCAAGGATGGGATGAGCGCTGAAAAGGAGTGGATAATGCGGAGACAAGCGGCAGAAAATTGGTCATAAATTCTTATTTTTTGCAGCGGCAGAACGACGCGTTTTGGGATGACATCAGTTGAAAATATAAAAACGAGAGGCGGCGAGATCGTTCCCAATTCCCATTTTACCATTCCCGGACCCCGGCGGAGTCTGCAGGTAACCACTATAATGGCTATGTGTATAGTGTACATATAGAGAAAGACTGAGAGAACGTATAAAAAACATATTTTATGGTTCCGCTCGACGCCGCGGCGGCTGCTGCTCGCCGGTTTTTTAATTTCATCGCAGCAGCAGCATTTAGTGACAAAAATCGTCTTCTTTTATGATACCTTCTCTCCGTAAATCCCCCTCTATATCCACAAATTTACGATTATAGTCAACTAGGCAAGGCAGCAGGTTGAGTTGAGTTTCATTTCGTTTCGTTTCGCCTTTTTTTTGCCACTCATTCGGGGCCGTTAAATGCTCATAATTTGAAATTAGAGAAATGTGAAATAAGAAATAAGAAACCGCAGACAAAATCAAACAATTAAATGCTTATAAATCGCCGAAACGTGATCGGGGAAAACGCAGCTCAGTTAATATGATTTATACGAGGACATGTGCTTGCGGTTAGAGTAATTGGGCGGAACTTTAAATTGTATTCAAGAAAATTATCGCACCTGTTGGACAATAACTAAAAGATTTAATTAACAGGCAAGATCACAGAAGGCAGTAAAGCTTATTATTGAATTAAACTAGGCAATTAGAATTAAGATGAATTAAGTTTTTGAATGTATACGTTTTAATGAATAACTTATTGATTATTAGTTGGGTCATATTTCACAAATATATTTTACAAGACAAGAGAGCCATATAATATTATATACTTATAGTCTTATAGTTACAAAAAGAGTAAGTAATTAAAAGCAATGGATGAAGAGAAATCATCATACACTGAAGCTATGCCGTTAAACCATACACACACCAATATTTTCGAAAATCATTTGTTGTATTTCCCTACAACTTAAAATGCAATCACAAAATCATACTTACATATCTCCGAAATCCTTTATTTCAGCCTTCCCTATTTCATCCTCTTATGACATCCACTCAGTTTCTTGCATTTAAAGTTATTGATAAGACTCCACTAGACCTAGACATGATAACAGCCTGCATGCTGATCCCCACTAGAGATTGTTTTAAAGGCCTCAAATTTATCTTTATCCCTCTCTTCGTGACAGCATCAATGCGTTGAGGGTGTAATAACAGACAAAACAAATACAAATTCCAGCGAGTGCCACCTGACAAACAAGCAACTTAATTGTCAAGAGTGTCCAGAGTCACAGGCATGCCTATATTTATACGATTATATGTGATATGTGGTTAAGGCCCACACACGAGAGACTCTGTTTATATAGAGACCGAGACAGAGAACAGAGACCAGAGACCAGACCTCCACCGACAACAGAGAGATATATGACGCAAGGCCCAAGACTCAAAGGAATATAGGGATCGTAAAAGCGTTTACAGGGCTTTAAATTTAACAGTTTCTTGCCCCAGTGGGTATAGTTTCTGGTTTCCAGGCCGCCGATGGGGTGGCGGGGGGTTAATCTAATCAGGAAAACGAAAAATGCGTTTGTCGCGGTCTAGCCTGGTCTAAACGATCCCCAAAGGGCGGAACGACCAACGTAACCAGAACGAATATAACACCTGTTAATGAACTCAGCACTGACTCTAATGAATTGTGTATATACCTCCTGCTTGGAACTCCAACTCCTTTCCTCTTGTGTTGTTGCCCTGGTTTTCAAGTGTCGTAAAAGTGTAAGCCTAAACGCATTCTGGCTGTTTCAGTAGAAGGCTGCATAAATCAATTAAATCCACGGGATTCAAAGGCCCTCCCTTGAATAATGCATAACTAGTTGATCCACTGAGTAATATATTCCACATTAGAGTTCGTAGTAATAGAGCCAAGATAGTGAATCATCCATATCAAAGAGCATTGACTGTTTAGAGCCACTGAATGAATGTTATTTTAAAGTTTTATAAATAAAACTATATGGCATAATCAGCCACAGCAGAAATTTATTTCATAACTCCATAGAAAAATTCCAACGGTCAAATAAACTAATATGAACTGCACAGTCAGCAATCGTGTGACAATTTCACAAGCAACAACTAATTGCTGCCTAGTGGTAGAATGTGAGTGTGTTGGCCAATCTACAATTTAAATCGGCCAATAGAAGGTCCAGTTTTGATAGGAAAGCACTTCACAACCGCTGTGCCGATGGCGCGAGTGTTAATCGCAATAGCGACGAGAACACTTGATATCCACATGGATCCACTCTACACGATAATGTCGCGTTCACACTACACGGTCCCAGAACACCCCCCACTTGAGCTGCGCAAAAAAAACAATAACGATCGATTGGAAGTCACACATAGCCAAGCCAAGCTAGACAATCGATTCTGTCAGTGGCCAGGGGCTAAAATGTTGAAATTAATTTCATATAGCCGCATATCTCACTGCCGACATCTGATTTGTGTTGGCCAGGTGTGTGTTGTGCTCGGCCCACTGATATTTCGTTACTAATTATTTGTAACTGATTGAAAAACTAATCAACGCTGACCAATAAAAGTGTACACTAATAGGATGGGGCTCTAAATATACCGACTTAACTTGGTTCACTGAAAATCTAATCAGTTTTAGCCCATAAAATTCCGCAAAGACTTGTGGAAAAGGGCGTTGAGCAAGGTTTCTTTGGGCAGTTCCAACTTCTTTCAGAAATCGGAAGAAGAAAAGTCCTAAGCGTCATCGTATCTAAGTACTTCGTATGGTATATGGAGAGCTACAATATCTAATCAAACGTCAAGCCGGGTGTATCTAATCAAGTGCGTGAGGAGAGTATCTAATCGTCCAGGAGATACTATAAGTGGACAGCCAGCATTATATATATGGATTATTTTTTACCTGGGATTAGGTTATTCTTAAGGAAAATAACTATTTTATATATAGGTGAAATTTTTTCGGTTAAAGTAAATAAATGTAAACTTTGGTATACAAAAAATAAACTAACTTAAAGTTCTATTAATCAATTTTCAAGAAAAATTGTGATTGTAGTCCCAATTTCACATTTTAATCTATAAATAAAACTACTTTATATGCACATACCAATTTCTGTGTTCGTCTTTTAATCATCACAACCTTCCACAGCAACAGGCAAAGGGAATGGAAAGGGAAAGATTGTGCTTGGCCACTGGAAATGGGCTCAAATCAAAATATTGAGCATGATTTATAAATTACGGGCTGTAACATAATACGCCTTGACATGATAATAAAAGCGAGACGAATGGGGAAAATAATGGCAGCAAAGAGACGATGAACTGCTGCGATAAAGGGAAGTAGGCTTAAGAAGGGGGCAACGAATGGGCGTAAATCAATTAACAGCTAACAAAGCAATCAAGCTGTATTAATAATATCGAAGAGGCAGTTTCATAAATGACTTGTGCGAAGTCATGCTCTGTCACTACTTGAATTGATTGTGTCACAGTCAATCGGGAACTCCCGAAAATGCATTCGATAGTCCAATTGAACATAATTATTTCTCACTCTTCAGATGTTGGGTGTCTCCAACTAATGAACTTACCATGTTGGTAGAAGATTGTTGCTCGAAGATTGGTAACTGGAGTGCCGCTGAAAATCAACTCTTGTTCGGCTCTTTCAACTCCGGATTTTCACTCTTCTCTGTGCATTAATTAGTTATACACTAATTTCCAATTCCGATTTCAGTCATGCAAATGTTAATTGACCACTTAAGTTAAAACTTCATAATGATCGTTAATAATACCGAGTGGGGCAGCAGGAGCGAAGAAGCGTGGCTACGGTAACTGTGGCCGAAAGAACAGGTTCAAAACCCTAACTAGCCAAGTCCAAAACTCGTAAAAGATATGCAACCAATACCAATACCCACAAGTGGCAGCGATACTAAAACCTTTTGCGACTCCGCTGACGATGCGGTCTTGTGAAACCCGAACCCAAACCCCTTTTGAAGCCCCGGGCTCTTAACTGTGCATTAATGATCTTCTCAGCCAGCTCATTTATATACTTTAACCAGCGACAAGCCGGAATCTCTGGGCTTAAATAATTTGTTACTCTGGTGTAAGAAATAACACAAGTTGCCAAAGCTGTGTGCTTAAGGACTTGCTTGAATGTTGGATCATGCTGCATGCAATAAAGGTCTGTTCACATGTTCAATATTTAAATATAAATTATTTGTCTTCTAGCTTGCAATTCTTAGGAACATGCTCACATACTAAACCAAAAACCAAAAGTATTTTAAATTATAATTTTTTGTGTTAGATTTTTATTAATAAAAATTAAAAATAATTACTTATCCTCTTTACGGTAGTTATATCGTATTCAATAATTCTTTTTTGTTCCCTGCTATTAACTCTAATGACTTATGAGCTATATTTTATTACTTGTGTTTCCCATTTAATTTGGAATACCCAATTGAATTCCCAACAGTTATCTAAATTGATCAAGAAGTGGAACCCGAAGTGCAAGCTCATGGCTCATAATCAAGGGCATGAAGGCTATTTCCTGCTGGCCCAACTTGATTGCACTGATTGCCGGCACCGACAGGTAAAACCGAAAAGAAGGAGAGTCCAGAGACTCCAGACGGGTGACTCGTGCCGCAGAAACAATGCCTCAAGGAGCGGTCTCCCAGTGTCTAGTTGCCAGTTTTGCTGCAGCTAGCGCAACTAACTCAGCGCCCCTTGGCCACAGGTAATTGAACGCTAGCCCCCCTCCACCAAATTCACCTGAGCTACTGTATCCATCCCATGGCACGCCTGCTCTTTAGCGAAGGTCTACAGTGCACAGAAAAAAAATTTCCATCTCTTAATTTACAGTCTTACTTCTTAATATAACAACAAAGATCCTGATCAATAAAAAGTATCTATCTGCGTATAAAAGTTTAACAAACATTTTCTTTGGAAAAACTAAAAAAAGAAAATGTTTACTGTTGAAAGTTGAAATGTTTCTTATTATTTTTATTATCGATAAAATGTTTTATTTCATCTTATATCAATAAACATTTTTTTAACCCAAACCTAAAATGAAAACAGCTTGCTGAAAGTTAACAGTCCTAGCTTCTGTTACTTATAAAAACAATTATGACAATCGATAAAATGTTTTATGAAATCTTATATCAACGTTCAATAAACATTTTTTAATAACACAACCGTTAAATGGAAATAATAATAGTTTAATTTGTGGAATTGCAGTTAAAAGTGAACAATAAAATGCTTAATTTAATTGTATATAAATTTGTAATAAACCATTTTCAACGACAAAATCTTAAAATGGAAAAGAAAATAGTTTACTGTGTGAAATTGCAGTTGAAAGTGGAGTTTTAACTGGAATGGGAATGTGCATCGGTTCGCTGATTCAGCATCGTTGGGGTGCATCAAATTAGCATTGTTCCCAGAGCCACTGAGCTTTTACGTCTGGCAGGAAACTCTGGGGAAGTGACCGTACTTAAACGAAAGAATAGCTCGAATTTTGTTAGCGATATCTGAAAAAAATTACGATTTTACAGTTTCAGGTTCTATGATATCAAGACACAATTAAAATTGGTATAGAAATATAAATATAGAAAACGCTTTAAGTCCTATCAATCCTTGGTTCTTTTTTGTTGTTACTTGGTTCTTCAGAAATTCGCTGAATAGAATTATGAACTGTATGATCATCAATAAAGATCAAAAGCCACTTTGGAACCTTGATACTTCCGGACCTGTTATATACTTATCGGGGTATTGGGTTAAAAAATAATTAAAAACAAAATAATTAATTGAAAACATTTTATTTCAAAGTCGACCTTGAGTTCGCTAGTTCATCAGCCAAATTAAGCTCGTAAAACTAAGTCAATTAATATGGATTGAAATAACTTTGTAATTCACATTTAAGATGGATTTTCCCAAATAGACAGGTTGGAACTGGATTATGTAATTATCCAATGGAGGTATGGTTAAAGTTCGAAATGCGATTATTTTGGAATACATATTTCACAGAGTCGAGCATTAATAACCCGGCCTGCATTTGCATTCGTTATCCAATGCACAAGTGGATATATTTATGGATTGGGGCCATACTAGCGCCACCTGGCGGGGCTAATCGGCCCCGTCCGTTCAGTCGGGTAATTAAAAAAGTTGACTTTTTCAGCTCCAGTTTTCCGCCCCCGCCACCCTCCCCTCTAGCTGGTATCTCTCGAGCTAATGGAATAATTAGCCTTAACGTGGTTAAACTAATTTTTATCTCGGCCTGACACAAGCTGATGGCTACGGGCACTCCATTTCAGCGAAAATATGTCGGCTAGTTTTCCCGATTTGCTGGCGGGCAAGCTCACTGAGCAATTAGCAGCGGGGAAAATGATCTGGAGGCTGGTCCAAAAGCGTGGTCATGAATATGCAATATGGACAACTGCTCTATAAGCGAACTCTACGCCCCTTACTATACTACGTATGTACATATATAGCTACATATGCAGCGATATGGCGTCTGGGCATATGGGTAAAAGTACATGCGAAACCACTATTGTGTAGCTGCAAACTCAGACGCCTAACAGCCACCAACTGTGGCTATGTACGTATTCGTTTAACACGTAAAAAATTATATAAATTTGCATAGAAATTGCAATGAACCTTAACTCGAATGTGGAAGAACATCTAAGCAACAGGTTAATGGTAACACTGGCCAGCCAGTAATTTAAAATTGGCGGCCAAGCTCCTTGTTTTTTGGGAATATATACAAAATGTATATATAAATAAAATATAAAAATATATATAATCTTAAAAGATACACGAAAATTGAAAATTGAAATTTAGAGTTTTATTTCCTATAGGTGGACTTTTCTTATTAGTAAATTTATCAATAATAAATATATGTATATATATATATCAATTTATATCCTTTTTTTTTAATTACCAAACGAGTTCACAGAAAGCAACAATTTGTATAATTCCTAAATTAAGAGTTGTATTACTTCTAGGGAGACATTTGTGAATAAAAATGTATCACTTCTGCGGATCTAAAATAATAATATTACCTGCAGTTTAGTGTACCCATTAAGTAGTAGTCGCTCAAGCAGTTGTTGTAGTTATTAGCATGCTAGTTGTTGTTGGCAACAGCAGACTTTTGAACCCACTGACTCTTAACGCATACAAACCCAATGCCAGTGTATTTAAAATGGCAAATAAAGCGAGAGAAATTAAACAAAAATTTGCTCACTTACTCCGGCCAGCTACTGTTGGCCAGTGTATATGCATTATGCCCCAAACAGCCAAATTGTTTTATTTTTTTTTACATATATATTTTGTCTTTTTCGCCTTTTATTTATAGCCCAGAATTCTGTAGCAAGTTTGCCGCCGCAAGTCCAAGTTGTACAGGGGAATTCGAAGTCGCAGCCAGGCCAACCGAGCAACAGAGTTATTAATGCTTGGAATTTTCATAATCGAAACGAGTTTTTTTGAGCGGCGGCCGCAGTCAGGCAAGGAAGCACGCGCGTCTTGGCCAGACTCGCAACCAGGCTCTCTGCTGCTTTAATAACTAACGCCTCTCCCCTCGCAATGGCCTTTAAAATGCACTGGGGAGTGGGCAGCTGGTAGGGAGGAGGGGGAGGGGCAGGCTGTGGAATTATGGCCATGGTAAGACACAAGCACACGCCTTGCGCGAACAGGTGAAGCGTTTAACTGTGGGACTGTGACTCCATATAGTATGGCTCTGGCTGGGATTTAGCTTTAGCCGTGGTGGCTCCTACTTCTCGGCCAGCACGGAGAAAAACGCACAAGTTAGCCATAAATTAAGAACTTTAACAGGTCAAAGTAATGAAAATTTAATGGGCTTTCTAACGCATGTCATTGATTTCTTACAGTTCTCATTTCGTTCAAACAAAAACATGCAGTTTTAAACCTATAAATAATGATAGTGTTTTTTTTACATTTATAAGGTAAGCAAATAAGAAATGAGATCAACTATTCGTGCTCATTTAATTAAGTTATATTAATTATATGAAAATTAAATGCCTATTGTTTGGTTTTAGTAATCAAACTGTGATGTTCATAATTAACAATAAGTTATTATATAAGTTGGCTATTGTTTTGTTATATGCAATCTGTCAATGTGGAATACAAATTTTTCAGTTCTCAACGCTGAAGTGTGCATTTTGTATATTTTTTCACGAAACAAAATGCATTGTTTGAATCTTATATTTTTAGAATATTTTTTCGGTGCATAAACCCAATCTTCCCAATCTGGTCTTTGATTGGCCTAAGTGCTGTTTGGTTGGATTTTGTCCACCTGAACAAACTGCTAATGCATAGCCAAAAACTGATCACTAATTTGTTGAATTAAACAGTGACCAATTTCCTTTTCGATTATTTTCATATAAGTCAAAAAAAATGTCAATAACGCAAATTTAAAATCGATAAGAAATAAATGAAATTTGATTTTCCAGCTTAACAACTTTTTCATGTTATCTAACATCAGAAATACCTTAGATATTATGTTTCATTTAGTTGTCTGATTATAATCGCAGTTGTCTTTACTATTTATGCACTCTTGCATCATGGTAATAAAATAATAATAAAAAACACAAAAACTTAGTTTCTGACTAACACATTTCTGGTTGGTTTTAGTTGTGATAAATAACAAATGGTGGAAGGAAGCAAGACTCCAAGATCTGCTCCAGAAATATGTAGCATTTACTTATGCAAATGCTGGACTGTGGACAATGGCTCTGCGGCGAGTCCATTGCATGCGAATCATACTATATAATACCATCGCAATCGCATCGCCAGTGGCATTGCAGGTAGCCCAATGAATGAACAACCTGCTCAAGAATGGACAAGACAACCTGCGGCAGAGGCAAGGCTGTAATTTGCTTAAAAGCAGCGAACAAATAAAGGGTTTCCATGGCCAACCGACCCAGAGACAGACGGAGATAATGAATAGCAGGAGGGTCCGCAGGAGGAACTTTGGATCTGGATCTGGATCTTCATATGTGAGGGTTCTCGGATTGTCTTCCTATGACGCTGGACGACAGCTGCCACGGATGGAGACGAACAGTTCATGTCAGTCTGGGA
Organism: Drosophila gunungcola; assembly: GCF_025200985.1. NCBI lineage: Eukaryota > Metazoa > Arthropoda > Insecta > Diptera > Drosophilidae > Drosophila > Drosophila gunungcola. The sequence goes on along the minus strand of NW_026453167.1, from coordinate 1,670,515 downwards.
CTAGACTCATCATATATACATACCTATGAGTTCTTTTAATCACGTGTAGGCGGGTATTTTTCTTTTAGTTCCTCAAAATAAAATTAAATTATTAAACCAAAGGCAGACAAAATAGAATTTTTAGGGATTTCATTCTTTATAAAAAAAATATGAAAGATACAAAGCAATCTTCTGATTTAATTAACTGGAATTTAATCTGTTTTAAACCACATAACTGTTGAATGATAATGATTAACTTTACAAATGTATTAAATTATAAAGCCAACGCCAACATATTACAAAATTCAATATCAGCAAAACCACTTAAGTTTATGGGATAGTAAAATTTTTATAAATTGCTTATAAGGAAAAGCTTTAGTTGGGATATTTTTTTTGGGCCATTCATTTTACGATTATATTTAATATTAAAACCAGTATATTTGTAAACTTCTCATAGAAATTGAAAATATTCTATGTTATTTCGACATCCCTTGGCACCAGAGACTGTTACACTGCCCAGAAAAACTGCGATCCCTTGAAGTTTTAAACGAAAAAAAGCTGATAACGGTTTCCGCAGAAATTGGAAATCAATTGGGACCCACAGCGGTTGCCCGAGAAACTTTGACCAGAAATCCATTTAAATGTCGAAGTGCTGCGCGAGAGCGAAAGCGAGGGGTACTCGATCAGTTGGCAAGAGGGGGGTCTGATAAATTGCTGATAAATGCCCAAAGGCTGCCAAGCGCGACGTCGATAAAACAAATGAAGAAAACCCAAACGGCGCTACACACAGAACCGAACTGAACTGAACTGAACTGTATGAGTGGAAAAATGGACGAGAAGAGAGGTTTGGTAATTCCGTTTGGCTTATCGCAAATACTCGGCGAATGAGCCAGGAATTTATTCATAAGCATAAATATTCCCGGGACCCGGGACTTGGAACTCGGGAAACAGGTCCGAGACTCCAAGTTCATTTGAACTCCAGTTCACGCAACACTCTTGCGCCGGGGAAACCAGAGGAGATGGAAATGGAGATTGTTTAAGTATTTATTAAATTGCGGCCGGGTCTCCCAAGTGGCCGGCAGACGATGGCCAATCTGCACGATAATCATGGGGTGTGAAAAATTTATGGGAGCCGCCGCCGCGCACGCGCAAAAATGAAAAGCCCAGCGAAAATCCAGAAAAAGCTTAAACCAAAGCGCCGCAGAATCTGACAGCATAATGAATATATATGAATCTGCTTAAGGGTGGGATGAAAATAAGCACAACAAGTTGGGATTTGGCCTTCTCTAATTATATATATTTTTAAAAAATACTCTGTTGGTCTAATATTTTTGTTATATAAATATTTTAAGAGCCAAAAGATTTGTTTTAATTTAAACATTACATAGTTCATAAGAATCTGACAGCATAAATAATATCAAATTATCATATATTTGGGAGTTAGAAACCTTGCCAAATACTTTTGATATCCTAAAATATTTCAACATAAAAAGTTTAGTTTTAAATATGAATTTACCAAAATATTTGTGATTAGGTCTTTAAATTTTTGAACTTAAATAGTAAGTTTATTTTTTTCTAGATCTCTATTTTTTGTTTTCCTTTATTTTCCTTAAAGTTTAATATTTATAGTTTTATTACTTTTAGGGAACGCAACAAAGAGCAAATATTTTAATAATTTAAGTTTCAAAAGTTTTAGCTTAAAACATTAAGTTTAAAACATAAATAAATGTATTTAGATCTTCTAAATCTAAAACTGAAATGGTTTGTATTTCGTTTCTTTGATCGATTCTTTCCTTTCTTATTTAAATGGAATTAATCTTAGAGAAAGGGTAAAATATTATATGTGAAATGAGAAACGCAAAAAGGTTCTGAATGAAAAGCAATTACGATTTTATGTTTAAGTTTAACTTGATCTAAAAAACAATGCAACCCACCCTAATGAATCTGCATATCTATATTAAAACAAGTGAAGATCTCGAAACTTTTGATTTGTGCTCGGGAAGATCGATCGACGGATGGATGGATGGATCGGCAACGGCTTGAGTCATCAAACTGCCTAAGTGCCCCAGCTGGGCTGTCAGCTCCGCTAGTCTTTTGGCATCGGTTTTGGCCAGGCCGAGCAGATTTATGGCCTGTTAAAACGTCCGCCGCCAAGTGCCAGGCAATTGGTTAAAAGCTACAAGCGCCCGAGATGCAACACGCCCGATAGCAAAGGCCGAAACAAACAGAACAGAACAATTCAGACAAAAGGGACAACAAAACCGCACGAGGAACGCGCCACATGTCCAAAAAAGGATCCGCAAGGAGCCGCTTCGGAGTTCATAAATAAAGGTGGCAAAAGCCTCGAAAAGGGCTTAAACAATGGACCACAAGGCCCTTTGAATCGGAATCCCCAGATTGCATTCGCAACTCAAGTCGTGACTTATTTAGGACAAATTGTTTGATTTACGTTTCCCACTAAAAGCACAAATGTGAGTGGGTTTAAATGGGTAAAGGTGAACAGGTAGATTAGCCAAGGGTAGAATGGATGTATGGGTTTGGGCAAGACAAATGAAGAATTAATCGACAAGAGAATTGGAAAACCTTTATAAGAAGTGTAAAGAAGAAGTATTAGGAACACAACTGTAAATAATGAAATTATAGAGGTTTAAAGCAGGAAGAAAAGATGTAAGTAGATATTAATTGAATTTGGGATGAGCTACACTCAGTTGATACTCATAAAGATGTAAACAAAAGTAACGATGTCGAAAAATATTTATATTTAACTTTTATTGTTATTAAATTTAAGGAATTTTAGACTAACCCTCGATATAACAAATCTTAAAATCAATTTGGACAGCCAGTAAGTAAATATAACTTTTATGATGATTAAATAATCCAAATAAACAAAAATTCTTTATTAATTTTAAGGAACTTTAAGAACTTTGCTTAGACTTACTCACTATATATTAAATCATCGATACAATTGAGTAGGTATGTTCGTTTAAGAACTTATATGATTTATAGCAAATATTAATTAAATGTTAAATGCTCTTAAAAAATCCTGAAAACAAAATACAATTTTTAAACATTATTGTATTGTATATGATTGTTGAATAACAAACTATACAAATCTAGGAAACTTTAAGAATCATAAAAAATATTGGGTTTTGACTTACCTCCTTTCCTACACCCAAAAAAAAAACAGAAAGTTCAGAAAATTATTAAATAATATAACCCTATACTTTTTAGTTTCTTTTCTATACCGAAGAGTCTAAAACTGTAGTCTAATGCCTTGTTTTTAAACTCATTTTATTGAAAAAATTCTCATACCAAATAGTTTAAAATAAAAATAGTTTAGTGTTAATGACAATTTTTTTTGGGTGTAGCTTATGATTTATTCGAATATATATTAGTGAGTGGAGTTTCTCACGCATTGAGGAGAACTCTGCACCCCGACCCAAAACCAATCCGAGACCTCATATAGTACATACATCGCCGATAACTGGGCGATGAACTGGGATGCGGATGAGGGGCATGCAGACTGGTCGAAGTAATTTGACACCTTTTGAGCCATCGCCTAGGACAAGTGTCTACGTGGAAGATTAGGGCCTGGAAAAAGAGACGCATGAGGCAGGACACGCTTGAATTGTGGATGGGAGGGGGAGAGGTAACCAGTTGGAGAATCGGGCAGAAGAAGGTCGTTGGTCCTCATCGCAGTCGATACTATCATCGATGATCTGGGCTCTGGACTCTGGGACTGGGGACTTACTTATTTACGAGTCGCTCGGTGGGTCTGAGTCCCAAGAGCCAATGATGCTTCATCTAGCTATTTTGAATATTTAATTCCGTGACACTCTGGCGGTCCTTCAAACCGAAACTTCCCCCCTCTTGGATTGTATATTCCCTTCTTTTTTTGGCTGCTCCGGGCATAATTAAAATTTATGGCCAGTGTGCTGCGAGTCAATTCATTAGTCGCCCTCTAGACGGGGTCTAATTAAAAAGTTTAATAAATTCCCAAACTCTAGCCACCTGTTGATCGTCTATTAGGCGTTAGTGTGTGTGACCAATTCTTTGAACTATAAAGTGTTTTGAGTAGGGTCAAAGTTGATCAAGCAGGCCAAATTGCAGGTCGAATGGGGTTAATGGTTAATAGATACAGACAGATAATATATGAGTCAAGAGAATTGTTGTAAAGTTTTACTTTAGGAAGTGCAAAAAACCAAACTATGTTGTTACTTTGATTGTAAATATGAAACAAAAAAAAATCATATATTTTTAATAGCTGATGTATACTTTTTAAGGAAACTGTATAATTTATCCTAGTAAAAACAGGTTAATTCTGTCCTCAAAATCCTGTTTCTCCCCACACTCGTTATTGGATTTTAATGAGGAAAATACAAATTATGATGGGGCTGGCGGGCGAGGGAAGCCAAGGAAAAAAGTGGAATGTCAAGTGGCAAGTGCAGCATGTCCCCCCCCCCACAAATCCCCTTTTGGTAGCCCCAGTCACCAGTCCCCAAGTCATTAGCATGCGAATGGCAACCACAGAAAGATTCAACGAGAAGACACCACTAACCAGTTGACAGTTGTCAAATCCACTTACGCTCTTCATGGTAAACAGTTTCTGACGAGCGACGAGCCTGCTGAAGGATTTATTTAAGTGCAGACAGACTAACAGACTAATAAGTGCGGCTCTCCCTGCGCAGCGCACATATTCATAAAGTCTGACAAAAAAAATAGGGGGATTGGCTGCTTTTACTACCTGTTTACCTGTTCTTACCTGCTCTTTTGTCAGTCTAAGTTTTTTTAAATCTTTAACGGACAACGCATGACCGGCAAAGTTTCCGTTTTGATTTCGGTTTATTGTCACGAACGAAAGATTTAGTTTGCTTGGTTAGGCTTAGAGAAATGTAATTTATTATCAAAACTGATGTGAAATATTTTTTTAGGATTAGGATTAGAAGATTTATTTTCTAAAATTAATAAATGATTAAAACTACAAGAACCCTTATTTTAGAAATTTTAGAGTGGCCAACAAGTTGTCTCCATACTAATTGGCCAATCAGTCGGTTAAGCAAAACAAACAAGACAAGGGTCGATAAAAGAAGGACGTAGATATCCAGATTGTGAAGCTCAAAGAAGCTCATATGGACCGCCGGACTTTTCAAATGGGATGCACCATGATGCCGCAGGACATACTCTGTCCAGAAAAGAACTAATTGTCTTGGAGTTTGAGGTCGAACCATGGCATTGGGATATGGTGATGCTGATCTTTCCGGCATGAGTGACAAAGAGTTTAATGTATGGATGAGCCAGGATATTATCTTGGGGCAGCCAGTTTTTATACAGAATATTGGAGACATTGCAAGGAGTTTTATCTAAGTCCTCCCACTTCCAGGTAATGTTTTGTTCTAGGCCGGATAAGACTTTAAACATGACTTTGACGATTTCCCGCTTAACCATCGAGCTCCTGACCAAGAACCTACCAGTTTCTGTTACTCTCAAATGAATACAATATACCCTGTTACTAAACGAGTAAAGAAAGTCTTTATATCTTATTTAAAAATGGGATGCTAGATTATAACTGCTTAATATTGCAAGAGTAAAGAAATATTAAGGAACTAGGAAGAAAAGCCAGCTCGGAAAGGATGACATTGAAAAGGGCAGGTTGATCGAACAGGTTCATTCGCAGCCAAGTTAACCCAATGAAACAGAACAGAATAAAACTAAAACAGACCCCAAGCCAACTGTTCCAACACCGATTAAACAAATGAGCTGGCTCTTTAGTTTGTTCGCCTCCAGATGTTTTTTTTTGGGTGGTTTGTCAGTGGGTTCAGAGCCAAATAAATGGTAGTTGGTAGTGCCTTGTCTCTAGACCCTGAGATAATATTTGCTCGCAAACAAAAAGCGAACAGAACAATCGAAATACTTGAAGGCTCCCCGAAAAAGCAACAGAGACTCGTGACTTGACAAGGCCAAGAAGCTGAAATGGAGGGGAAAGGCGATGGATTTGGATGGATGATGAATGGCGAGAGCAACAATTGTGCAACAATTTCCACACCATCAGCAGGAAATCCATCAGCTTTTTTCTACACAGACAAAAACAAATGAGAAAATTATTCAAGAAGATTTAAGAAGCCAAAACGTACCGAAGGGTAGAAAGGTCCTTTTCAATAAAGTTTCATAAAAGATAGGAATGTAACAGTTTAGAAATTAAAGTTCTAGACCCAGAAAAAATAACCAGATTTAAGGAGGTTAGTAAGTCAAAATAATACAAATAAGTCAAAAGATACAAAGTTTCCAAAAAATAGTTTTTAAAAAGTTTCATAAAGAAAATGAATACTATAATTTGGAAAGTAAAAATTTTAAAAAATCTCTCTTGTTGAACGTTTTGGAAATTTTCTGTGTGTTGTTTCTTTTCCATTTTTAATACGATCACCTCCTGTTTGGCATTTGACAATTGATGGGCCGCACATTTGTCTTTCACTTGTCGCTTTGCCGTCTTGTCTTGCACCTTCATCAGCCATCTCTTTCATTGTGCGACTACCCCTCTCTCTCTCTCTCGCCGTCGCCTTCTTTCCCTTTCTCGCGGGATCTTTTGAAGTGAACCCGTTTTGACAAATGTGTGTCATTGCTGGGCCATCAAAAGACACGATCGTTGGAGTCTTTTGCTCTCCGAATTCGATTTTGTTTGGCAAGGCAAGGTGTATTTTCGGGCCATTAATGCTGCCGCAAACGGTAAAACCGAATCAAGTGACTGGCAAGCTGAAGATGATCGTCGTCATCATCGAGATCAACAAAAAAGCATTCGAATTCGATGCCAAAGTAACTTTCAATGAATGGAAATTCATTGAGTGAGTGGATTTTGGGTACAAAAGATCCCAGCCATCCACTTCTATGGAACTTAAAGATATTTTCTAAATTAGTTTGTGTATAGGTTTGGATGAGAGACTTTCATCTGTTGTATCTTAACACCGCTGACAGTTCCTTTTTTTTGGTCCATTGATCCACATTTCCGCATGGATTCTATACAATTTTTTTTGGGACACGTCTCTGTGACACATTTGTCGCATTTCTCGAAAATGGAAAACGCTCTATTGAAGCCATTACGTGGTAAATGATTCCAATAAACAGTCCGGGGCATGACTTTTTGGTAACCAAAATGCGACAGCCAACAAGCTCTAAATGAATGTGTGGGGATTTCTAACAACTCTCATTGTGGCGACAGCGATGAAATTCTTTAAAATGCCATCGCATTTTGAAATTCTTTTCCAAAAAACGCACACGAAAGAAACCATGGCGGTGACAAAGATATTCTAATTATACTCAAATGTTCAGTGGGTGATCTTACTTTAACATAGGGTAAAAACGACAAACTTAATTACCAATACAAAACGAAAACTTTACTTATATGTGAATACTAATTTACAAAATCCTCTATTATGTGTTAATTTTACAAATGTTTTTTTTCTGCGTGTATTTTTCTGTAGCTTAATTTTAAAAACTTTTAAGAAGTTCAGAAAGTTCAATATTTAAGGGTATTTCTTTATCGGCTTTCTGGTTTAGTCCTGCTTCTAAACGTGTCTCGAAATTAGGAGGAGAATTTCCCAACATTCGGGTTTGCATTATTTCAGAGGCCATCAGCGGCGACACGGCGGCCGAAAAGCTCGCCACAATTTTCATTTAATTTTCGGTTGGGAGATGTTCTTCGAACCACAGCCCCCGTATTAACCACTGGCAACCCCTCCCCCGATTTACGGAGTAGTTGCGTAGGTGTCCGGCTTGTCCGTCTTGTACGTCCGGGTGTGTCAACTGCTGCTGAAAGATTTTCGTGTCGTTGTTACCATCCCGCCTGCCAGCAGACGACAGACATGAATTCTTTCGACAAGAAAACATATTTCGAAAACTTTTCTCCGTTCTTTTTATTTCTTTTTTTTTGGTATATTTTGTTGATATTTTCTTCGTGGTGTCGCAGTGCGTACGTAAAAAGATTTAGCAATAGCAATGAATTTAGTTAATTTATGGCATTATTAATAACACCTAGCAGAGAAAAAATCAGGGGAAAAATTTAAAAAACAGAGAGCTTACGAGTTTTTTTTTTTAAACAACTATGTAGTATTCTGCAAACAATGAAAAGTGCCGGAAATACTCATACTTATTAAAGAATAAAAGTTTCTACCAACTAGTATATATTAAGTGTATAATACTTTATGTAGAATATGTAAAAGCGAATTTAAAAAATTGCACAATTTTACAGTGATGGTTTTAAGTCAAACATATATTTAAAATCCCAGCTTTTAGGTTAAATTAAAAATAAGTTAACTCATAACTTAAACGACCATTAGAAAGTGTATTAGTTTAGTTCGTAATCAAGTCATTAGACCATTTAAAAAATGTTCTTGACATTATACATATTTGTTGTTTGACAATTTGGATTCGCAGAGAGACCTCATTAGGGGTTATTCATTTGGAAGTCTTCGCACAACAAGATGCAAACAATGGAGAATTTCACTGGGTCAGCTTAGTTATGCGGAGATTATTGAATGATAGCTAGGCCAAAGCCATAAACATTTGGGCCTGTGTGTATCGATGTTTGTGAATGGCACGAGCTCAACATCAACCTGCATAAAATGCAAATGAGCCCGACAAAAGACGGGCCCGAAACCCCCAAAACCAAACAAATTTACGACCCAATCAATAGACTTCGAAATGCTGTTTTCAGCCTTTGTTTCCCTCTTTTTTTCGGTTTGTTTGAACCTCACTAACTTTAAGAGATTTCTGGTTTCCTAAGTTTCTACGGCCAAAGGTGTTCCACCGGCCCCACCGAAATTTACATTAATTTGTGAGCAAAGTATGGCATATTATGCAAATATTTAACAGACTCCCAACCTCTGGCATTTCCCCTAGCAACTGATTAAAGAACGGTTTTGGGTATTTTATATAAAGTAAGACTCTGGAAGCACATATACCCAGTGCCTGTTTCAGTTGGAAACGCCTCTGATCCGAATCTGTTTGAGTGATTTTTCAACTAAACGATAACCCGAATGACTCGCTTTCCAATTCAGGCGCCTAATCAGTGTTATTTAGCAATGACTTAGCTAACATTTACCACTTAATAGTCCCAAGTCGAATCGTCAAAACAGACGCGCATTCCTTGAGGGCAACTTTGAACCTGAAGGTGATAAGAAATTTCGCTGTTTCGAAACTATTGAAAGTGCTAAATAGATCGGATCATTTAAGTTGCTTTAAAAAAAAACATGAATGAGTAGCTATAGGTAGCTATGTAGAGAAAATTCCCCCAAGACTTCAAGGCACACGCTAAATTTAGCCAAAGGTTTATGCTTTTTCGATGTCAATTTATTATTCAAATTTATGACGATATTAACACGAAAATCGGAATAATACTTTTACGCATTTGACGTTTTTATGGGCCACCCCCAAAACCCCTTTCACCCCTTTCACATTTCCCTCCCAAAGAAGACAACTAAAAAAGATTTGTACCGATTCTTATGCGAAGAAGCATTTGAAAATGAAGTCTCTTTGCTGTGTTATTTATTGCATAATTATAGGAAAAATGGCGAGACAACAAAGTAAAAAGATTATCGCACGTCTTGACCCCAGAAATAAAATATATTTCTGTTTTTTTTCTCTCTGTTGGTTTTGTTTTCGAGATTTCTGGCCGAGCCCCAAAATCAAATTTTTGTAAGCAGATGAAAAATGCCATAAAATCACATATGCATATGTATTAAGTGGAAACGTGTAATTTGCATAAAATCACCTGATTGAACGTTAAATATTTTTTAAGATTCAGATTACGGAGCCGAGAAATGGTCATAAAGTTAACCATCAGACGACTCTACAATAAAATTGGGAGAAGCACACTGAAAGAAAAATGTCGCAAACCCATTTAGAAACCATCTTTCTTATATATAATAAATTTTCGATTTTTTCAGTGCCGGACAACGAAATCAAACAGAAGAAGAGAGGCTGACCAACTTGAGAGCACCTGACTCTATATTCAACAAACATAAATATTTGCATAAATTAACCGAATAGTTTTTTAAGCTATTTTACATTTTTAATGAACAACAACAAAAGCTGTCTTAGGCAGTATAAAATGATTTGGTTTGATCGCTTTTTGTTTGTTTTTTATTTCCTCGATTTATGTGCAACGGCGATATAAATTAGAATTTTATGACATTCAATGGGGCATGGTTAAGAGGAAAAATGTGTCGACTCTGAGAACAAAACTAAAAGAAGGTCGCAACTAATTAATGTTTTGGAAGTTGCACAGAATAAAGGTTCCAAAATTCAATAAATAAAATAAAAATGTGTCAACTAAGCGAAAATGAAAAAATGTATATTTTAATAATTAGTTATATTTAATGGAACTATGGAAAGTTTTGAAAGGCCCACAAGTCCAATTAGGCTTTCTTAAGTTTGGCTTAAATTGTATTTTAAATACAGAAACATTTTTTTTTATTGCAAGTAACTTAAATATTTATTAATAATATATGATCTCAAATCTAGTGCATGTAATAAATACATTTAGCATCAAATTGCTTGTAAAAAGTCCATTTCAGCAGAATTAGATTTTTAATAAAAAATTATACATTTATTAAACGGTTTTTTGTGTAATTTAAAATTTATTTTTGTGACAGGAAACGTATCTGCCTGAAAGAGACAGCAATATTTCACTTCAACGCATGACAAATTGTTGCTGTTTATTTCGCACTTCCGTTTCCGCCCACGCTTATCTAGAGCAGAGCAGGAACCTATCGATACCTTCTATCGATACTCTCCAGTGCTGGAAACCCCTCACAGCTGCTGCTATCGAGCCATTCGATAGGCAATCGATAGCCACGAACCCGTCTCTTTAATTTTTGTTTTGATTGGATTGGATTTTGGCAGGGATTAGCATGGATGATCCGCTCAAGCCGAAGCCAGTACCGCTGGCCGCCGAGACGGTGCTGTGGTTCGAGTTCCTGCTCGATCCGCACAAGATCACTCAGCACCTGCTGCGCCCGCATCCCGGTAAGCTGGGAATCACTTGTGGAATCTTTTCTGATTTTTGATGGTTTTCCCGGTCATTTTTGCAGAGCCCAGCGCCATGGAGCTGATCATGCAGTTCATCAGCATGACGCCGGACACGGCGATGGCATCGGTGGTGACGCCCGGCAGCGATTTGCAGGTGCCTCCCGGTGCGGGGCCCATTCCCGGAGGAACACCCACCACGCCCACTGCCACCGGCGGCGTGGGCATGCCTCACAGTCCGCAGAGGCCAGCAAGCCAGGAGAATGGTGGTGTAGGCGGTGGTGGTCTGCAGCTGACCAGGAAGCAGCTGGCCCTCAAGATCCTGGAGCTGAAGGTGGCCACCTGGCTGAAGTGGGACCTGGATGCGCTGGAGAAGAACCTGCCTGTAATTATGCAGCTGGCCCTGCTGCGCGATCTGTGCACCATTAGCTACGGCTGCACCTTGAGTATTCCCCTTCCCAGTGATTTTGACTTGAAGATTTGTAAGGTTACCCAACAAACCCCTCTAAGTATCGTAATAATCTTTATAATCCTCTCTAGCCACCACTGGCAACGAAAGAGCAGCGCGATTTGCCCTCACCATATACCACCGCCTGTTGCTGCGCCTGCAACTGATCAAGGAACAGGCACTGAAAACGCCACGTCCTCCAAATACCATGTATCAGACTGTGGACCAACTGCAGCAGTTCCTGGACTCACCCACACAGCCATCCATCGAGTACTTGCAGCAGCTCTGCTCGTCGGCCAAGCCCTTCTACGTGTTCCACTACGACAGCTTTGTGACGCTGCAGTGCGATGATCTGGGCACGGGCCAGAACTACGACCTTATGCATTTGATTACGCCCCAGGAGCTGAGGGCCCAGCTTCATTACGAGCTGGCCCAATATTACCTGTACACCAAGCAGTATGTTTTGGCCCGGGAAGCGGCCGCCGCCTGCAACAGCAATCTGCAGGCCATTCCGCCGCAGACGACGCTCTATTTCTGCCACATAAGAGCGGCGGAGCTGGAGGGATTGCTGCAGGCCTGCGGAATCAGCGCCCAGGAGCAAACGCTTTTGGAGAAGTTCCAGCAATCTCTGCTCAACAGCTACACAGACATTGTGCCCATCCTGCGGTTGGACAACAGAGCGCGGGAAATCCCTCTAGTAAGCCGAAGACAATTGGAGCTGGACATCGAGGGCTCCCTGTCCACGGGTTTGCTCAAGGAAACCGTGCAGCTGCAGCTGCAGGTGGCCGCCCTGAATGTCGTGCGCAACATCTTCGAGTGGGGCAGCATATTCGGCAGCGTGGAGTACTTCGAGAAGTACAGGGAACTGGACTGCCTGTCGCCGCTGGTCGAAGCTCTGCAGGAGGTACTGCCCCACTGCAGTCCCAATGAGCAGCCGGCGCTCAAGCACTTCCTTATCGACTGCCTGCTGCATCAGGGTGGCGGGCAGTCGCGACCATTGCTGCAGACGGTGCGCGGCATTGGCCTCTTCTCGGCCGATGAACTCCAGGATCTCGACGAGCAAATGCTGCAGGCGGCGCCGCCAGTGCCCACCAACTCGCTGGCCTCGCTCTCCGACTGGATGTGCCACTCCAAAAGTAAGGAACTCTAAGTACAAACTATTGATATTTTCATAATTAAATTATGATTATCAACTTCTAGTGAACCGTGTGGATGTGGGTGCTTTGGAGCGACAACTGATTAGCTGCACCAATGCCAACACAGTGCGGATTCTGCTGGTAAAGCTGTGTGGCACTGCGCCCGGCAAACCCCTGTGGGCCATAAATCCTAGCTGGGATGTGCCGCAGCCCCTGAAAACTCTGATTATGGCTATGCCCGTGAGCTTCCTGCAGGACTTCAGCTATGTGTTGCTGGGCAAGGCGCGAGAGTTGGCCACCAGGGGCAACTACATAGATGCCGTTTCCATGCTGAGTGTGCTGAAGTCGGAAACGCAGCGCCAGGAGATGGCGGCCAATGTGCAGCTGATGTGCAAGCTGCTCACCTGGGAAATCCTGCACATCCAGATAACCCAATGCCTGGAAGAGTGGCACCAGAAGCCGCTGGATCTGCAGGCCCTGGGAGGAAGATGCAAACAGTGTTTGGGAGCGCTGCAGGCGGGTGATTCGATGGTCCCACGGCCGGACATCCTGGAGAGCTGCGCCATCATGCTGCTCAACCTCACGGAATTTCCACCGCTCCTCTACCTGGACAAGCGGGCGGGTCCGCTGGAACTGCCCCTCGCATTTGCCGCCACTTTCATCGAGATGGAGAAGATGAAGGGTACCAAGAAGGTGTGTCGCGATGCTTGGGAGCTGATGCTGAGCATGTTCCTCAACGTTCCAAAGCGGGGCACCGCGGGAGTGGGCGGGATTAGCTCGCTGCAGGCCTTTCTGCAGCGAATACGCCACCAAAGCGTCTTCGGACTGGCAATCTCCATGATTGGCAAGATCCACAATATCCTCAAGGACGACCCCAACCATGATTTAAGCTGCGAGTATATGCAGCTGTGGCCCACCAGCATTAACAAGTGAGTAGACTGAATCACGTCTTACAAGAGCCAATCACTATTTAAACCAACTTTGCAGCCCCATTAGCTACAGTTTGAGAAGCGTGTGCGAGATCCTGCAATGGCTAATATCCGAGGCCTTGTCCTACTATCCGCAGACCATTTCCTGGCTAAAGATGAAGGGAGATCTGGACCTGGCCATCGGCAACAACGAGTCCGCCATGCGCTGCTATGTAAATGCTTTGGTCACTGGCACCGACTACTGCACCATGCCGCTGCAGCGGAATGTGGCCGATGACTATGTCATCCGCAAGATGATTCGGTGTGCCGCCAATCTGGGATGCCACATGCAGGCCACTGTGCTGTGCCAGTTTCTCGAGGAGATCGACTACGGCATAGTGTTCAAAAATCTCAGCGAGAAGTCATCCAACTTCACGGATGCTATGGATGCGTATTACAGCTGTATTTGGGACACCACATTGCTGGAGTTCATTGTTAATCTGCATGCGAAACGAGGCGAACATAGTCGGAAACTTGAAGCGGTATACATAATTTAACAACTAATTTGTTATTCCTTGTTAATACATGTGTTATTCCTTAAATTAGATCTCTATGATGGGCACTTTGGAACTGAATGCGAACAACAACGAGGAGATCAAACGAGAGTGCGCCATGGTGCGAAAATCACGATTCTTACGCGCCCTCGCCAAGCAGTATTTGCTGTAGTCGCAGCAGCCCCACCCACAATTCAACCTCTTATTCGAAATCCAATATCGATAATCCATAATCCATAATCCAACTTCCCAACCACAAGCAGACCAACTAGAATTAAGCTCAAAGATGTAGTTTTTATTGTATGCATAGGCTTTAAATACGTTTAAGTTAAAATTAAAGAATTGTACGTTTTTCCAGACGACAAACGGTGTGGCTACTTGGGACGCCTGCCACGCCCACCACCTCCGCCGCTGGTCTTGGCCTTCTTGTTGTTGGCACTCTTCTTGGCCTCCTCGGCCTTCCGTTTGGCCGCATTCGTGGCATTCGGAGTGCTGGGCAGGGTCTTAAAGAAGCTATCGAGTCGCACCTGGGTCTGGGCCTGCTTGGATTTCACCAGTTTCTTGGCCCCGTTGCGAACGCGCTCCTCGCTGAACTGTCGATCGCCGCAGAGGAACTTGACCAGCCCCTCCTCGTCCGGCTCCACCCACTTGAGGTCGATGGCCTCGGCATTGGCCACCTCCGGCTCGATGAAGAGTTCCCGCGCCACCTTGTAGTTCCAGTTCTCGGGCACCGTGTACTTGCTGGTGTCCAGGTTGTCCAAAATGGTCTCTATGTCCCTGTAGTTGTTGATCAACTCGATGGCCCGCTTGGGCCCAATGCCCTTGATGCTCTCGCAGTAATCGCAGCCGAGTAGGATGCACAGGTCAATGAATTCGCGACTGTTGATGGACAGACCCTCGAGTAGCTTCTCGTAGCTGAACTCCTTGACGGGCATCTTTCGCGCCTCGCTGTAGGTGAGATATCGCAGTAGTTTGGTGGATCCAAAGGTGAGGGCATCCATATCCTCCGTGGCAGTCGCATAGACCTTGCCTGCCTTGACGAGAGCCGCACACTGGGCCTCCGCCTCGCAGGGTGCATCCACATAGGGCACACCCATCAGCGTGAGCAGCTCCTTGGCCTCCTTCGCGTGCTCCTTGGTCACCCGCACCAGACGACGGTTGAACTTCTCGATCCCCGCATCATCGCCAGCATCGGTGGCCGCCTTCAGGGCCTTCTCCGCCTCCTCCCGCCGCTCGGCGCGCTTGGCCAGCTCCCCAGACTTTAGATCCGGCGGTTTGCCATCGAACACATACACCGGCTTGATCCCATTGTCCAGCAATCGAATGGTGCGGTAGAACATGCCCATCAAATGGGATGTGGGGTCCCCGTTCACGGTGGCCAGCTGGGCGCCCTCGGAGCGCACGGCAATGAGGAACTGGTACAGGCACATACTGGCATCAATGGCCACCTTGCGACCTTTAAGAATCAGAAATAGAAATCAAATAATGTTCTATAAATAACGATATGTGCTGAACCAATAACAACACTAACAAAAATCCATCCCATAAGTGGGCATCGTCCTAACTCCAGCTTTTCTTAATATTATTATTAAGTTCCCACTTAAAACCATACATAAGAATATAGGAGCACTCACCAAAAAAGTTCTTCATTTCACTTTCGCGAATTGCTTGTGGCGCCAAATCCGCAATGAGCTTGGATAAGCCCAGAATTCCCATGACGATTACGTGTTTAATGATCAGTTTAAATTTATTATAAAGTTAAAGTCAATGCCGGGCAAATTGTTTTGTTTGCAAAAACACGCCTCGCGCGCTTTTTTTTGGCAATTAGTGTGACCGTAGTGATAACAAATAAAATACTTTAGCAATAATATCGGTATATCGACTATGAGGATTTGTTTTCGATTCCAGAGCTGCCAGGTTGACATTTTATAATGTTTCTTTTCGTGGCTACATTTTCATATAAAATTTTAACTGTCGTGTTTCAGAATCAACCAAATTGCAACATTTTAGAAAATTCAAAGAAAAATTTAAGAACTACATGAAAAACCATCCATTTTTTCGGTTCAATTTATGTGCAGATGAGCCTTACTTGTATAATTTGATAAATTTATTTGATTTAATATTTTTAGAATAACAACTAAATTTATACCAAAATGGAGATTAATACCAAATTACAGTAATTATTTAAATTTATTCGTTTATGAACACTACTGTTTACATCTGTTATGATTCAAAGTTTCAACAGCTTAGATGTTGACTTACAATCAATAAATTAAATTTTAAAGTGCTGAATTTATTTTGGGCGATTAGAAAACAACCCAGTTAAAAAGCCCGCCAAAATCGTACAACCGAAGAAGCACCCTGTTTAAAGCCTGGTATTTTTTAGTACCTGCCGCTTGCGATACTATCGATTGTGACACCTCTTCTAGTGACCAGATTGAATGTGTGTCGGCTGACGGAAAAACAGAAAAACCATTAGAAATATGGTATGTAAATAGGTGAAAAATCTGGGAAAAGGCGTTGGAATGTCTGTGCCGGCGAATCATATTGAAAACGGCGGGTTAACAAGCGTGTTTTGTGTGTAAATAGAGCGCAATAAATTCTCGGCCAACGAGCGGAGCCAAAAGTGCCCGACTATCGGTTCTCTCCCGCGTTCGTTTGTGTGTATAAACATGGCGTCGTTGTGGCTTGTGATAGCAGAATCAACGAGTGCGAGCGAGACGGCTAATGTGTGCGTTTGCCTCATAGATTTGCAATGTTGTTTTTTCTATCACCAACTCTCTTGCTTTCTCTCTCTCTCGCTCTTTCGCTGGTTCGTGGAGAAGACACGCATACACAAACTAGCCAAAGAAACGCACACAATCGAATTGCGATTAAAAACGCACCAAAATCCATGGTAGTGGCCGCCAAAAAATTAGCAAGTGTAATTCAATTGTGACTTTGTATCTTTCCATGATATCGACATTGCCGCAACGAAAGGATGCTAACAAAGCGACAGAAACGGCAGCCAAAGAAAACGCCGCCGATAAGGTAAGCGAGGTGGAAAATGCAACTGCCGCAGCGGGGGAGGTAGCGAAAGTCGAAGGGGGCCCCAAAGATGCAGCCGAACCCCCAGCCGCCGCCGCTGAAGTCGACGCCACTGCGGCCGCCACTGATGACGACGCTGATAAAAAAACCAAAGGAGACGCAGCAGCGGTTGTTTCAAATACCGAATCGGATGCAGGTAAATAAAAGCAGAAAACCTGGCCATGTGTGCGTGTGAAGAACGAGAGAGAAAAACAAAAATCATGAAATGAATTTGCGCGCGTTTCAAAAACGCGGTCTCTTTTCTCTCTCTCTTTCTCTCTGACCCCCACTTTCTTGTTGGGATTCAGCTACTTGTTGGGAGAGCTCCGATGTGGCGTTGCGGTCTAAAGCGTCGTTCTCCGTTGTTTATTATGTTATGCTATGTTGGCATGCGGTTCGATTCCCTCTCCGGTCGAGAGAAAGAAAATTTGTTTACAAAAAATATTATTTCTCGAAAACTATCAACAATTTTCTCTTTTCCTTGGCTATTGTTCATGCTAAATCCTTTAAATGGGTTCTGCGTAGTAAATGCCGAGGTACAGCAAAACTTCAATATTCATAGTTCCTTGCGCTCCCAAAACAAATTAGCATTGGACTTCCCAAGGTTGAAGATATTTTAATATTAACCTTTTTTTTTATTAGTCACATGTTATTTAACTTTTTTGTTAGTATTTTACTAATTTTCTATTTTTTGTACCTTAAATTTTTGTAAGTCTGTATGGGTATTTTTTTGTTTAATAAAATTACTAACTACCTTAAACTGTATTGATATTTAATTATTTTTACCTCCAAAAATTACAGTTAATGAAAAAAGCAATATATAAGTTTACTTTGAATTTTCATTTATGAACACAGCTGCAGCGGACAAAAAGGAGAAATCCCCCTCGCCGGCGGTGAAGAAATCCAATAGTAAGGATGCTAAAAAGGAAGAGGATTCCGAGAAGGAAGACGAGAACACGGAGGATGGCGATGAGCCGGAGGAGGACTATGAGAAGGCCAGTGATGCAGAGGGAGAGAAGAAGAAATCAAAGTCAGAAGCAGAGGACAAGAAAAAGGATGTCACAGACGAGGCCAAGCCAAAGTCCGGAGCGGAAAAGGCGAAGAAACCGGAGCCCAAGGCCAAGAATGGCAAGGTGGCCAAGGAAGAGGACGATGAGGAGGAGGATGATGATGAGGATGCCGGAGATGCTGACGGAGACGAGAACGATGGCTTGGACAAGAACAACGAGGTGGCCGAGGATGATGAGAATGTCGTGGCTCTGGCTGAGATTGATCGCATCAACGAGAACATCAACAAGACCCGAGTGGATGGCCTTCAGACCTTGCATGCAGTAAGTTCACTGAAACCTTATCCTTTACAAATATTTGACTAACTTTCCTTGTACTTTTCAGCTCTGCTTTGGTGCCCAAGGCAAGAACAATGTCGTGAAGAAGAACTTGCGCTCC
Organism: Drosophila gunungcola; assembly: GCF_025200985.1. Taxonomy (NCBI): domain Eukaryota; kingdom Metazoa; phylum Arthropoda; class Insecta; order Diptera; family Drosophilidae; genus Drosophila; species Drosophila gunungcola. The sequence goes on along the minus strand of NW_026453167.1, from coordinate 1,651,962 downwards.
TTTGCCGGCTTTGAGTTTGCAAAGGATTCAGCGGAGTACAACAAAAAACTGGAGGCCATCAAAAAGGTGGACAATAAGGGGCTGCGCAGTATCTGCGAGATCCTTACCCTTGATCGCAAGGGCAGCAAGAACGAGACTGTTTTGCGTGTGCTGAAATTCCTAATGGAACCCGACGAATCGCTCTGCTTGGAGCAAGGTGACGAGGAGGAGGAAGACCCCGAGGAAGAGGATCTGGATGAGGATGAGGAGGATCCGCCCAGCGAGGAGGACAAGAAGCGCAAGAGCGGCAAGTCGAGCGGTGCCGCTGGTGGTAGAGGCTCAGCTCGCAATTCCACCGGACGTCCCAGACGATCCACGGCAGGAAAAAGTAGGTTTATCTAAATGGTTAAGAGTACTTAGCAATATATAACCATACATGGGGCTCTACTTGCAGAAATGTCCGCATATGTAGATTTCTCCAGCTCTGAGGAGAGCGAGCAGAAAGTGGCAGTGCCCAAAAGGAAACGCAACGATGACTCGGAATCGGGCTCAGATGTAAGTATGCTTTATTGAGAAGCTAAGAACCAAGGATTGCCTGACATCTACTTTCTTTGTTTTAGTACAATCCCTCTGGCAATTCCGATTCTGATGCCGGCCGTGGTGGTGGCGGCGGTGGTGCAGCTGGTGCAGCAGGTCGCAAAGTCCCAAGTCGCGGTCGTCCGGCGCGCAAAAGTCGCCGAAGAAACTCCGATTCCGAGGAAGAAGAGGAATCTGAAGTGTCCGAAGCCGATAGTGATGTAGGTTTCACTGTTAAACAATTATTAATGACCCATGTAATCTGTATTTCAAATATCTTAACCTACAGGTCCCAAAACGCAAACGTGGTTCCGTGGGCAAACGTGGTCGACCGGCAGCTCCTCCGTCAGCTGGACGAAGGGGCAGAGGGCGGGGAGCAGCTTCACGAAAGCGCAAAGATTCCGACAGCGAAGAGGATGATGCATCCGAGGATGAAGAGGAGGAGGAGGTCTCGGAGTTTGGCAGCGATCAAAGCGAGGTAAGCTAGTGAAACATAATAAATCATAAGGTTGTTATAACCTATTTATCCGGCTTTAGGAGGAACGTCCCAAAAAGAGTAAGAAACTCACTACGCCTGCGAAAAATAGCAAAGCTAACAACAAGTCAAAGCCAGCTGGAAAAGGTACGATCAAAAACAATGTTCAAAATCCATTGAAACTTCATTAATTAAATCCTTAGCAGATAGTCGATCGAAAAAATCAAAGAAAGAATCGTCCGAAGAAGAGGATGATGTCGATGACAAAGATGAGTCCGACGAGGACGAGCCACTAACCAAAAAGGGCAAACTGGCATTCCCAACGGTTTGTAGCCAGCACTAAATATCTAGATTATAAATGCCTAATCAATTGAATTTACAGGATGAACAAATACGCGGCTATGTCAAAGAGATCTTGGATAAAGCCAATCTCGAGGAGATTACCATGAAAACAGTGTGCAAGCAGGTGTATGCGAAATATCCAGACTATGATCTAACAGACAAGAAAGATTTCATCAAGGCCACAGTCAAAGCGGTAAGTCTATATCTCTATCTACATTTGAGTGCTGCTAAACAATCGATGGCAATATCAATAATTTCGATAATGTTAATAGATACTTTCGATTGTGTTCTAAGTCTTTTGTTTGTGTTGATTTTTAATAGAATGATTTTTTTTCTGATCCAGTGTTTCCTTATTTTTTAACTACGGTTATTACTTATGCCCAAAAATATTCAATGTTAACACATTTGATAGTTTTGCAGCTCTAATATTTATTGTACTTAATTACAACCTCAATTTTCCTCTTTTTCAGTTAATTGCGACATAAAACTAAATAGCGAAGATTGCACTTTGAAGACGGGGGAGGGTCCAGGTCCTGTAGACAAACAAAATAAAACAAACCGCGACATCAAAGTCTGCAAGTTGTTTGCCAAGACAGAACAACGTTTGGCATAGTTTGCGAAAAGTAACTCTTAGCAGTTGTCCTATAAGTATATGATTTGTACTCCTTTCCTAAAAGCTATCTGCAGTTTACCTTAATTCTAACGTCAGCGGCAGTAGTCTATCCATTCTTATATATATTCATTTGTATATATAACTTTTTATTTGTCCAACCGTACGCACGCATACACATTATTTTCTATTTTCTTGAAAGTATGTGCTCTCGACAGCCTTGCAGAAAGTGTGTAAATTAAGAAAAAAAACAGAGAAACTTGTAAAAATCCGATAAAAGAAATAAACTGTAGTGCATTTTGATTTGACGTTCAACAAGAAATTATGTATTTAAAGTTAAGGCACAAGAAATAATAAACAAAAAAAGCAAAATTAAAAATTTACAAAGGCTTGGAATATATATCTAAAATTCAAACACTGTCAGCAGTACAAAAACACACGAGAATGGAAGAACAATTTAAATTTAATCGATTGCAAGCGTTTTTGGCAATAACAAAATAAAAGTGTCTTTTGGGCGAGTTATTTTAAGGCACTCTAAAGCGGAGCTAGTGGTGACCAGCACATGTTCCCGATATATAATTTATTACCCTATCTGATAATCCCATCCCCTCACTCCTGATCAACTAAGTGCTCGACTTATGGTTGATTGAGGATAGGAAGGTTTCTCAGCTAATTAACGCAACTAGAGACAAGCTCACAACAAAATGTGAGTAAAAATAAACAAACACAAGAATGAAAAACGGAATGAGAAAAAATAAAGTTAAATATTAGATATTTACAAGGTAAAAATAGATGTATGTTAATTTTAAACGAGAGAAAGGAATAGAAAAGAAAACGGTATGAACAAAACAAATTTAATTGCCAGCAAAATCAGTTTGAATATTATCACAGCCGCATCTCAATGTAAGTTTTCTTGTAGTAAACTCGTAAATAAATATCAAAACAAAACAAAAAACTCGATGTACGTTGAATTAAAAACTAAAAATGTATTTTGTGTTCTTTCTCGGGATGGATTAAAACACCTGTGCTGTAAAATTTAATACTGGGATTATTTAAAATCCTTAATTTCGGCCTCCCACATTAATAACAATATTTTTTTTTATAAATTTATAAGATTTAAATTTATTTGCGCGCATGCTGGGCATCTCAGTGTTGCAAAGGGCGCGATCAGTGATCTATTCCTAGGCTATTACTATGTGATATTTCGTGCAGCCCTTAATTCTAGGCGGTAAGCAATTTGAATTTACCCATTATTCCTGGACAAGCAAACAAACGTGAAACATTAATTTTAATATGGATAGAGCTAAAATACTAGGTGGACTCAGAATAATAATAAACAAACGGCGCGTTGGAATTTTTTTTAATAACGAGCTGGACATGAACATGGAAGTTTATCGAAAATTTGGGTCTTTTCCTAATAATTGGTAAAGGAGGTGCAGACATTTCCCCATTGTAGTTTCTTAAAAAAGTCTGGTTTTCAATTTGCATTTATTTTGTACTTTATTTATATATCTTCCTACCTCTTCGCGCTCCATTGTAAAAATTTAAATACAAATTTTTTTGAACAATGGCGTCCCGAATATAGACCTGACCGGAACACAGTGGAGCAATATCAAAACGAGAAATGCTGTGCGTTGCGAAGACTACTGCGGTGAAAAAATCCTAGTAAAACCTTAAGTGTGTCTACTTTTCTTGGTCGCGCTGGGCTTTGGGTCCAACTCGTGTTTGTAGAAAGAAAGACTGTTTTTGTTAAATAGGGAAATTTATTTTGAAAATTTAAATATTTAATAATGATGACACATAAAACCAGTTTTCTTATAATGCACTTAATTGAATTCAAGCGATTTAATATAAGTTGAAAATTAAACTAGATTCTTTCATGGTATTGACCGGGTTGATATAGGAATCTATCACGCAGACATAAGGCTGAAACACACAGATAGTCAGTTATGATTCAGTTAAAGTTCATTGGTAAAAATAAATAAAGCATCATGGTTAATATATATATAAAAAAAATTGAAAGAAAAAACAACGACAATTTCGAGACAAAAATACATATATTAATGAGAATGTGGATAATACAGGGGGAAGAATGAACTTTTCTCTCAATTGGTCCTGCAAATAGATCAAAGCACGTAATTTAAATCAAATAATGAAAATGTATGCAGAAATATAAATTTTCAAAAATATCATTTGATTGCAAAAATAAACGGCTTGACATTGGACCCAAAAGAAATGCTCAACGGAATGGGTTTTTGAATGTATAGTACTACTAATAATATATGGTTTGGTCATACTTACCTTGATTCATAAGACCACGAACACCTTGAAACCCTTGCTGTAATGAAAAGAAGAAAAGCGACTTCCCGCAACCAATTAAAATTGAGCTATGCTGCTTCAAACTGCCAAAGTGTAAAAAATGAGTTGGGCTTTGGATAGCTTGCTATACTAGACCTGAGTAACTCTTAATATACCAAATATAAATATAGAACAGGCTTGGGAGCCAATGTAAAACCGCTTATATAGCAAGCAAATGATACCTTCAAACGATATTTTATAAATATACAGCACAGAATTAATCAGTAGAGCACTGTTCGGGAAATTAAATATCGTTGCAGTCGCTAGGAAAATATTTAGAAATATATATATGTATATGTCAATTTCACAGAATAGTATATAGAATATTCAGGATAATCAAATAAGAGTATAATATATGTGCAGTTTGATATAAAAGCATACCGACTGTGGCAATCAATTGATTGGGAAAAGTTACAAGCCCGTCCCGTTCCCCAAGATCTGTTCCACGACCAAGGCCCAGAACCTCTGAAAATACGCTCAATAAACGATTTTCAAATATGGCAATAAACAATCAGCTGGCAATATATATCAAGTAGGATCGATACAGTCGAGGTCCCGACAGTGAGATACCCGCTACTTCTTTGTGTCGTGTTATATTTGTTATACAGGATTTAATTTTGGCTATATCATGTTTTAAAAATTGCACCAAAATAAAAGTCAGACCGAACAGGATTTAAAAACTGATCGAAAATATAGATATATGTAACTGTGGTTTAAATGTGGTATTCAAAAAGCAAATCTTTCCCCACAACCGAATCCTGAACACCCACTGAATAAAAGTAACAGGTATAAATGTAATCAATAGAAACGCAATAGGACATATAGCATCGTAGTGCTATATGCTGGCAGTATGTATATGGATATATAGTATACGGTATATTAAATGTTTATTCAATGCTTGTCGACTGCAGGACGGATCAGGATCTGGATCGGAGTCCCGATCTGATCCTGCCTAGCCGAACAACGGTTACAATATGGTTCATCTGCTGACGCAACAATCAGATATTTTAGGGAGACGTAAAACTTAGTTTAGATTATATGTCAAAGTTATGTTATAAATTATGGTAGACCTACATTCATTTGGGTATGTTTTCATTGTTTGATTTGCAATATGTATAATTGAATAGATAGTAATAACAACACACGATCTTACCAAGTTTGACACTTTTATAATATGTGGTTTGTATTTCTTCAAGTTTTATTTTGTTTGTGTGAAAAAGTTTTGGGGTTTGATTTCTGTTATGAACTGGTCTGAAGAGCGGCCTCTGAAAGTACATACTTTATGTTTGCATTTGGTAATAAGGATATTAACACAGGCATGATTATCCTGCTCATAAATAAGTTCTTTAAAGGTAAATATTAAGAATATATTTTTACCAAGTTTATGATTGAAAATATACAAATATAGAATAGTTTTTAAATCAATTCAGTTTTAGCTTACTGCTACGAAAATGATATCATGGGTTCTCCACAACTGAAAGGTGAAAATATTGTTATGCAAAATGTCAGATCAATTAACAAGACACCTTTAAACCAGGCCCTCAATTTTCAAAACTGTTATATACGGTTCGATTAAATATTTTAAATCTTACCAGATCAGCAGAGACAGATGATCATTTGCACACGTCTGTCATCTCTTGTTCAAATGATATTTATTATAACTATGCTAAGCTAAGTATGTGAAAATGGGTTCATGTGTAAAAAACTTCGTTATCTTGTAAATGTTATATATACGTATTGGAACTAACTAGAGCTGCAAAACTTCCGATTGGTACTAACGATAAATATAATTTTTATTCTTAGCTTACTATCAATTTTACTATCGATAGTATCGAGTAAATGTTATGAATTTATCGATAGTTTTGCAGTACTACTATTAACGATATAGCATTTCAGTTATTGCATTTCAGAATTTTCACGAAGGTTGCATTGCAAGAGTAAAACACCCGCTGAATTGACGGTGAAAGAAATTATATATGCGTGAGATATATATGCAGATGTCAAAAAAAGAACAAAACACCCAAAACGGATTCAATTGGCTTATCTTAGTGTGTCTATGCAAGTGGTGATCATGAACAGCAAGAGCATTATCTTTCGTTCGATTGCGTTTATGAATAGATATATAGATAGACTTAGGTTCTCGGGGAAATCGCTTACGAACTATTGGGGAAGTTATAGGCATTATCCAAATAATAGACAGTGTTAATCATATTAATTTACATTTATGCAAAAGTGTGACGCCACAAGCTAAACGTTCAATGTTTCACTCTCCGATTGATTGGCTGATAGATCGATCCGGTTCCTCCTCTCACCACAGACCTCCGCCTCCATTCTGCCGTGTGTTGTCTGTTTGGTGATGTTTCCGCTTCTGCTTTTGCTGCTGTTATTGCAATTAAAAATCATTTGATTTTGTTCTGTTCTGATTTGCTAGTTTTGTGGGGGATAAAAGACATAGGACATAGTAGAACAATAGATCACTGCAAAGAGTTTTACGCATGGTAAACAAGATTTGGTTAGGATATCACACGTCATGTAAAACATGGGTCAGATTATTTTCCAAATGAGCCTACGAAATTCAATTTTGGACGGCACAAATAAATATGAAATTACAATACAAATCACAACAGATGATTATCATTGACTATAAAACCCTCTTAGAAAAAACAATAAAATCCAAAATAAAAATTTCTATATGCTTAGATGGAAATTTCTGACCCTAAAATATTATTACATAAGAAAGGGTATATAAGTAGAGTATTTATACATAAAAATAGGCAAGCATTTGGTAGGCATATGGGTAAAGCAAATATACGTAAAGCATAATTCAAAGGCAATTCAATTCAAGTAACACACTCCATTATCAACTACTGTTTATAAGTCAATAACTCACCCCATGCAAGGCACCTGCACCGACCTCCGACCGCAACATCTTCCACTTTGGCGTCCGCTTCCACTCCCACATACATCTCCTCCCCACTCCCGCCATTCCCGATCCCTCCGAGCGTCCTCAGTGTTTGTCGTTCTTGTGCGATTTCTGCTGTTGCTGGCCCGGCGCACCGGGATAACCGCCGTAGCCAGCGCCGGGATAACCGCCTGGATAGCCAGCAGGCGGTCCACCGCCCTGTCCTCCGCCTCCGGGCTGAGGTGCTCCCTGCGGCTGGCCACCAGCTGCAGCCGCCGCCGCATAATACTGGGAGTACTGGGCGTACTGGCTGGGCGTCATGCTCTGTCCATATCCTCCGGCCGCCGCCGCAGCAGCCGCGGCAGCTGCTGCCGCCGCAGCGGGATTCGGCTGCTGGCCGGGATTGGGTCCACCCTGGCTGGGATTGGGCGCATTGTTCTGGCCACTCGGTGCTCCATTCTGTGGCTGCTAAGGGCAATGGAATTAATAAGTAAGCTTAAAGCGAAGGGTATATCTATAAACAAACCTTGTTCTTTAACGTTTTTTCGATGGCCTCGGCTTCTTCGATCTTGCCCACACTGCGGTAGTACTCCGCCCACTGGGCACTGTAGTCGGCTCCACCGGCACCGCCGCCGCCTCCTTGCTGCTGTTGCGACTGCTGCTGCTGCCTGCTGCTGTTGAGGCTGCTGCTGCGGTTGTTGCGGCTGCACAGGACCTGAGGAGCCGCCCGCCTGCTTGGCCTTCATTTGCTGCTCGATCATTTCAGCCTCGCGATGGCATCCCATTTGTCTGAAGGGGATAGAAAAAGGTTAATACAACCATCTAATAGTGACAATACTAAACAATATATAACGATGGCTGTGCTGTATGCAGTGTTGTCAATTTAGCATATCCAGGCTAAATCTTATAAATTGAATAATGAAAAAGCTTTTAAAATAAGCACATTCAATGGAAAACAACGATAGTGTTGAGAATTCAGCCATGCCTCAGCTCTTGTGTTTGATATAAGACGCACTTGTATCTATTTCGCTCAAAAAGAACATAAATATGTGCTTGTTTTGTTAGTTTGGATTTCATTCTACGATTTTCATCTTTTCAGTTCGCATTTAAAGATTTTAACATTTATAAACAAAACTTAATTTGCTGAAAGCCATCAGCAATATTTGTATTTAAGGGCTTTCCAAAAGTATGTTTTGCTTTTTAATGTTCATTTTAGATTTATATTGTATATTGTATATTGTATTTGTTACTGCCATTTGGTTTAAGCTGTTTTTTTTTTAAATTTTTTTTATAATTTGTAGCCTATTGTTATTCAGAACCGAACTCAACGCCTGGTAACACCAGCTGTGTTTTTCATTTAACCTAAGTTTTTCTGCACTTGCTATCACTTACTTGTAGTACTCTATCCACTGTGTAGAGTAGTCCTGTCCACCAGCTGCTCCTCCCGCTGCAGCGGCTCCTCCTTGATTGGCTGCCATGGCCATTTGCTGCTGCTGTTGCTGCTGCTGTCCGGACGGATCCCATCCCTGCTGGCCATAGGGTCCGCCCCACTGCTGCTGTTGCTGCTGGTAGGCTCCGCCCGAGTTGGGATCACCGCCCTGCATTTGATTGGGCCCACCGTAGCCGCCCTGCTGCTGGTTGTGGTGCGAGTTGTTCTGACCACCGCCAGAATTTCCGCCACCACCTCCTCCGCCGCCGCCTCCTCCACCACCGATGGGCTTGCGGGAAATGACATTCAGCTCCATGTTTATCTTCTCGGAGATCATTTGGCGGGCTGCCTCCACCTGGTCGGTGGTACCCTTGGACTTGAAGAGCTTCTCATTGGGCGGATTGCTGGCATTGCGATCCATTTCGGTGTGGGCTCCGGATTGCTGGTTGATCAGCTTGATGGTCTCGCCACCTCGACCAATTACAATCTGCCGGGAAAGGGTTTGAATTTAGAGAGCTTTGAACTGTAGAGGCCTCGTCTGTGAACCTACTCCACACTTGGAAGCGGGTACTAAGAATGTGATCTCCTCCCGTCCGCCTTGGGCGTGATTAACGCCGTATCCATAGCCGTAGTTGGAGTTTCCGGAGTCACCTCCTCCTTGGCCACCGCCGCCTCCTCCATTTCCATTACGATTCATGCCGTTGCGTTGCTATAAGACAACAAGGTTAAGGTAACGAACTAATTAGAATCTTAAAAGGTTTGTAAATTTGACTGAATGTAAAGCGGTGATTGTAAGAAAGTCAACGCTAAAGTTTGTGAACTAAATTTGTTTAATATTTTATGTATGCTATTTTCGATTATTTCAATTTGATACTATTAAACCCTTTTAAACGTCGAGTTTAATTGTATTGATTTAATCATATGATTGCATCGATTTATTTATATGATTGCAATAATTTGTTTATATGATTGAATTGATTTCTTTATGTAAATGCATTGATTTCTTTATACAATTGCATTGATTTCTTAATTTGATTGCATTGCTTTCCTTTTCGGGTTTGATTAAGTCACCGCATTGATTTTGTAATTGTAGAATATTAATCCAGCATATTCAAGGGTTATTTAACAAATCTGAATATAGGGCAATGATGGTGAGAAGTGATAGTCTGAGTTTATGAAGCTAAAGTGTTTTGTCTACGAACTATGTTATTATTTTTAAACCGAAGTCTACACAACGCAAAGGTCTCCGCATTGATATTTAAATTACACACAAACAAACGCATTTGAGAAATATTTGGCAAACCACGAACTCCCAAAACTTACCATAACATTCTCAATCAGTCCATCGATGGTGCGCTTGGCATCCTCGACTTGCTGCCGAGTGCCCTGGATGACGCACCTCCGGTCGCCCATCTCGTCGTTTTTTCCCTGGATGAACTGCAGCTTGCAGCCGCACTCGGTTTGGATCTTCCGGATCATGTCACCGCCCTTGCCAATGACCACGCCCACCGCGATCTTGGGCACAAAGACCTCGACGCTCTCGCCACCGTTGCCGTTGTTAAAGTTATTGAATCCCATACCAGGACCACCGCCGCCACCTCCTCCGCCGCCGCCTCCGCCACCCCCGCCTCGACCGCCCTGCTGCTGAGCCTGGGCATCCTTCTGGGCAATCAGGTCGAGCACCATCTGCTTGGCGTGCTCTATCTTCTGCGCCTCGCCGGAAATGCGCAGCGGCTTGATCAGCTCCTGGTTGGGCCCGTCCTGGATGATGATCATCTTGGCGCCGGTCTTCTCTTGCAGCTGTTTAATGGTGTCGCCGCCCTTGCCAATGACCAGGCCCACTTTGGCGCCCGGGATCATGATCTCCTGGTAGGGAGGATAGCCGCTGGGTCCTGGTGGCGGCATATTGATGGTTAGGAGAACCTCCACCTGTCCGCCGCCGGCCCGATTGGCCATGTTCTGGATCATCTCGCGACCCTTGGTTACGGTATCTCGCTGGCCACGCAGCATGATGACGCGATCCTGATCCTGCATGACCTGCACCTTGACACCGGACTCCGCCTGGATGTGGGTGATGGTGTCATTGCTGGCGCGGCCCATGAAAGCACCGGCCACGGAGTCGGGTAGTCGGATCTGCTCCTCGCAGCTGGTTCCTGCGGAGGCGGCCAGTCGAGCTGCCACTGCCGCCGCTTGGGCAATGGCCTGGGTAATGCTGGCTCCACTCTGGCCGCCGCCTCCTCCTCCGCCGCCTCCTCCACTGCCGCTGCTCATGTTGGAGCTGTTGTTGCCGTACTCGGGACTTCCGAAGGAGCGCTTGCAGTCGGGACCGCTGTCGCCGTCGTCGTTGTGCCGCTTGAAGCTGGGTGCTCCTCCTCCGCCGCCCCCAACCGCTGGAGGTGATGGACCCACGGGAGCGCCGCCGCCCTGCTGGCTCGGTTGGATCTTGGCCGCAATCTGCATGGATTGCACGGATAAATAATGAACATCGATATACACACCGCTTCCTCTTCCGCTTCCGGAACTCACCTGCTTGGCACGCTGGATTGCCTGCGCGAGGGCCTGCGATTGACTAATGCTCGCCTGCTGCGTCTGGAACTCGCTCATCTCGGATTGTCCTACAAGATATATAATACGGATCCTTTGCCGGATTACACTTTTTTTTTCGTTCTAATGAGCCCCGCACGAGTTGAAAATTCAATAGCCGAAAAGGGGAGAGTATTTCACACAAAAGCCGCTGTGTGCGTTTTCACGTTTTTTTCCGGCTTTCTCAAGGCTATTTTAAATTGTTATTGAAACGCCTGCGTTGCTTACTTGTTTGGCTGCCGTCTTTCGCACTTATTTAACACGTTTTCTGCACTTTCCTTTCGGCTTTGCGGTGAAAATTATGCGTCTGCAAAAAAATTGTGTAGCATTATACGGATTTGGTGGCGTTTTTTTCGCCCCCTGGATTTTCAAGGCATTCCGTGAACGGTAACACTGCGCACTGTGAGGGATTTACCCGGGATGATGTAAAATACTATCGGTGTTTTTCAAAATATTTTTACAATAAAATTTCTAATTTAACTACATTAATACCTATATTTCTCTTAAGCCGGGAAAATTTAAGTGGTAATAATAGCGCTTTTGGTTTTTTACTAGTATGTGCTTGAATACTGTTGACATGGGGTGGTAAAATATCTTATATTGCGTTATTTGCACTACTATAGAAGTTCTCATCCGCAAAGAAACATTAAAAAATTCTTATGTAAATTCATTTTTGATCGGAATAGGAAGTTGAAATAATATAAGCAACGAATATTCGAATATCTATTTGGTGCAATTTTTGTTTTAAATTAAAAAAAATTGCATTAACGGGGAATGCCTCCAATGTACCAATCGATGGTTCCAAAAACATCGATTACTCGATTGTGTGATCGATGTTTTTCCACCAATAGTTCTTCTTTCGTCGGCAACGTTGTGCAGAGCACGGCTACAGATTAGTTAAACGCGAATTTCCCCCACAAAAACGCATTTAAAATGGCTTTCGGTGATGTGAAGACCCCGCAGGGACTGAAGGAGTTGAACAACTTCCTGGCCGACAACAGCTACATCAGCGGGTGAGATTCTGCACGCGGCGGGAAAGTGAGGTTATGTCCACCCACACCACGTCTGCAAATGAGAAGATTTCACCTATGTATTTGCATAGACTAATTGCAATTACCTTTCAAACCCTTTTAGATACACTCCCAGCAAAGCCGATCTGTCCGTGTTCGAGGCTCTGGGCAAGGCCCCCGGCGCCGACAATGTGAATGTGGCCCGTTGGTACCGTCACATCGCCTCCTTCGAGGCCGCGGAGCGCGCCGCCTGGACTGGAGCTCCTCTGCCCCAGTTGGCCGGTGGAAAGCCCACCGTGGCCGCTGCTCCTGCCAAGCCAGCCGCCGCCGACGATGACGATGATGTGGATCTATTTGGATCCGATGACGAGGAGGACGCCGAGGCCGAGCGCATCAAGCAGGAGCGCGTCGCCGCCTACGCCGCCAAGAAGTCCAAGAAGCCCGCCCTCATTGCCAAGTCATCGGTGCTCCTGGACGTCAAGCCCTGGGACGACGAGACGGACATGAAGGAGATGGAAAAACATGTCCGCACCATCGAGATGGACGGTCTGCTGTGGGGCGCCTCCAAGCTCGTGCCCGTCGGCTATGGCATCAACAAGCTGCAGATCATGTGCGTCATCGAAGACGACAAGGTCTCCATCGATCTGCTGCAGGAGAAGATCGAGGAGTTCGAGGACTTCGTGCAGTCCGTCGACATTGCTGCCTTCAACAAGATCTAAGCACTGAGATTCATATATTTTCAATAAACTTGAGCAAAGCAAAGTAACATAGAAATGGAGGTACCTTTTTTTGCTTCTATAATATTAGATCATTTAAAAATGATCAAAGTCACCCAACCCTATCATTTGGTCATCGTAATAAGGTAAATTTTCAGCCAATACATTTTAGTACAGAACAATTTCTTGTTAAACTCTAGCTTTTATTGGTCTAGCTACACAATTTGTTGCAAAGTGTTATTAAAGCAGCACTCAGTACATTAACTGCTGACACCTTAAAGTATGCTTTTAAAATCAAACCAAAGAATATTATTGTATTTATCTCTTTGGTTAATAATACCACTCTCTCGAGTTCTCAGCTTAAGTCTTCTGTTTGGGAGCTTTCGGGTGAGCTTTTGTCAACAAAAAAGCGACGCTCGTAGCATTCCCAGCTCAGTTGATCGCACAGCTCGATAGATTTCGGTTTTATACACCTCTAGAGAATACTGTTTAGCGGTTCATTAAATTGCAGTTTAAAACAAATCTTTTTCGGACAAAAGTACTGCTTAAAATGGCTGCCAACAAATTGTGCTGCACATTGGCCATTGGCGCTTTATTGTGCCTGGGATTCGCTGCTCTCATTCAAGCCCAGGGTGAGTCAAATAAATCAAATATAATAAATAAATATATAGGCGAGAGCATTTCCGTTCTTGTTATTGTTCTCGAGACGAATTTGTTACGCATTTGCTGAGATTTGCTTTTAACTCGAAACACAAATAGCTGATCGTCTGCATTCATTAACATTAATTATCAATTATATAGATATTTGTTTCTTTTGTTCTGCGCCAAGGCATGTTTCGTTCTTAAACGTATTTCCCAGAAAAATTTATCCATCGTGTTTGTCAGCATTTGCATACAACAAGTATCTGCAAGTTGACAAACGTCCATTATTGCTCCGGGGTTTTGGATCGGTTTCAGATTCGATAATCGCACAACTATCATTTGAAACACGGGCCGTTGGATGCTTTGGTTTTTTAATAATTCAACATTGCCATTGAAATTACTTCCGATTTGTAAACACGCATTACATTAAGCGGAAGTTAATTGGTTGTATATTCATAAAATTATGTATTAATCATGGGCATTAATTAATACGATTTCTGTTTAATAAACTAATTGTTTAAATGGCTAATTAACACAAAGCGTTTGAAAAAAGGATGTAGTTTAAAAAAAATTCCCCGATTCCGGAATTAAATTTGTTAGTGCAATTTAGTACTCTATTGTTTAGCCTGATGAAAATCCCACCTTCGTGACAATTTGTTATGACGACGTCGGATTGTAAGCATTATCTCTGCCTGCGTGTGTGCAAGGAAAACCCATTAAGAAATGTTTATATATAAAGTAGAATCTGCTATAAGCATTTTAAAATTTAAATGAAACAATTTTAAATAACACAAATTTATTTTCGTTTGTTATTTTGGCAGCGTGATAAACCATTTTTAATCTTGACCCAATTTTGTAGTCTTTCAAGATTGTTTTGCATAGGTCAGTGAACTCAGAAACCTCCAGATTTGCGCGTGTGGGTGAGGCAGAAGGCTAGAAGACATGCTGTGCTTGATTGTCAGCCAATCTTCTCCACTTTGCAAATTGCCAATACCAATACTCGTTAAAAATACAAAATTTAATTACAAGAACAAGGTCTTGATAACGCCGATTTATTGACTCATCCCCGCCTACGGGCTGCCGGATTTGTTCTACGGAGATGCTTCAATGTTGCCATTGAAAGTTGCAAAACTAGTTCGGTAAAAAATGAGATGTGGACGTGAGGCTGTCAGATTCAACGGCGTGTATTATATTTTCAGGTTCATGGGCGTGCAGCCAGTGGAATTTTTTTTTGTTCCTTGGATTTTTATAATATTAATAAAATTTTGGAAATTTAATGAGCCAGCTTACACGGAGAAATGAAATTTATAGTTATTGATTTGTTGAATACTTATAATACTTAGAATACTTATATTGACTATATACAGATTAAAGTATTAAACTGAGGTTTATACTTGAAAATTATTAAAAATAATACTTTATTTTAATTTCAAAAATATTTTGGTGGTCTCACCACTTGATATTTAGCAATAACTTCTTAATTTTTCTCTGCGTGCTGCTGAAATTCCTAAGATATTAACTTGTTATAATTCTCAAAAATCCAAACATTACCGAAATCTCTGAATAAAGCGATGACATGATCTGGGCAAAAATGTGTGACACAATTCAAGTTTTGCTCTGGCAATATTTACGCTTGCTAATCAGCAAAGCTGAACTGAACTGATTCGATTGGAATGATCTTTTACCCCCAAACAGATAAGCCGGTGACTGATGTGTGCCTGGGCTGCATCTGCGAGGCCATCAGTGGATGCAATCAGACCCGTTACTGCGGCGGCGGAGTCTGTGGCCTGTTTCGCATTACCTGGGCCTACTGGTCCGACGGCGGCAAGCTGACCTTGGGCAACGAGAGTCCCCAGGCGGAGGACGGTAAAATCCCTTCCTTTTTTTTCATAAATTTTTCATATATCTCATGAACATTTTATTTACCGCACAGCATATGCCAACTGCGTGAACGATCCGTACTGTGCGGCCAACACGATCCAGAATTACATGACCAAGTTCGGACAGGATTGCAATGGTGATAATGCCATCGATTGCTATGATTTTGCGGCTATCCACAAGTTGGGAGGATACGGGTGCAAGGGCGAGCTGAGCTATCAGTACCAGACGCAGCTGACCAACTGCCTTAATTCGTTCCAGAAAATCGACGTTCGCACCAGCAAGTAATCCCATTATCTTGCTAAACTTATGTTCTAATTAAATTTTAATAATGTAATAATTAATAATTTATGGCAATGCATTTGAATTCGAAGAAGATTGATAATAAATGACAATACGACAAGAGAATAAATATAAATCATAGCTTTCAATTAAGTTTTTAGTTTTTTACTGACATCTCACATAGTTATAAATAACGTTTTATAACCATTAAATTGGTTGATCAACGTTAGATAAAATATACTTGTTTAAAAAAAAAGTACTGACATCTAAAATATAGATAGTTTGCAAAACTATGTTTAAAGGCAGGACTTGAAGGGTATAAGCATAATTACTGCACGAAATGGACTAAATTTTAGGAAAAATTACGTTAAGAAAAGGACATTTTACCTATTTTAACACAGGTTAATTTTTCCTAAAATGTAATTTTGGTTTTTGAGTGTGTCGATTTATTGTTTTGTAAAGTTTGCACAGTGTATAAAAATTCAATCAGCCTCTTTAACACGCTATAACATATTTTTACTCTTAAACGTTGCATAATTTTTAGCTGGAACTCTTAAGAATTGTGAGTCTGTAATAAATAACCAATTGTTTCTAAATATTTTGCTTGCTAATTATACGTTTATATTTGTTGTAAAATTTTTTTAAAGTTATTTTAGGTAAAGAAAAAATATGTTGCACGCTAAATGTATTACATTTTTTGTTGGAATGTAACGGCTATATGATCTGAGGGCTTTAATATTAACAGTTTATACTAAATTATAGGGATTTATAAAAACTGATAAAATGAAAGTTTTTCAGTTTGCGGCTTCTGTTTTAAAACATTAAGTGAGAAATAAGGGGTAGCAGCCGCTTTCGGATGCGCCCTAGAAACCGGTATTGCCCGCTAGTTTGACGGATTTACCGGGCAAGTTACCAGTTCATTGGATTCGCCAGCACCATTCGCAGGTTTATATGCAGAGGTGTTGGGTGCAATTGTTTTAACAAGCGGAAAAATGAGAGTTTTACTGGGATATTTTCTTTATATACTGCTGACGCGGTGGCCTTCTTTGGTGCAAGGTCAAGGTGAGTTTTCCAAAAATATTTTTAAAATAAGTATATATATAAACAAATTGTATTCACAGGTCATGTGCTGGACAAACCCGTGACAGAGCTTTGCCTCACCTGTATTTGTGAGGCCATCAGCGGTTGCAATGCGACGGCGATTTGCACCAGTCCGGAAAAGGGCACCTGCGGCATTTTCCGCATCACCTGGGCCTACTGGGTGGATGCTGGAAAACTGACCGTCAATGGTGAGCATCCCGACTCGGATAAGGCCTTCGTCAACTGTGCCAATGATCCGCACTGTGCCGCTGATTTGGTGCAGAATTACATGAAGAAGTTTAGTCAGGACTGCAATGATGATGGCGAGATGGATTGCCACGATTACGCCCGAATTCATAAAATGGGGGCTTATGGCTGCCAAGTGGACCCACCTTACAATTTTCAAAATGCTTTTGATGAGTGCATCGAAAAATACGAGCTTGAGGGATTTGAGTGACACAATTTGTTCGTTATTTTGAGTGAAAAAACTAATTTCATGTATTATTTTAAGAACTGCATTCTTTTTATTAAACCTTTGAAACGAAAACAAACTTTTCGACAACGAATTTTTGTCTTTTTTTTCGAATATTAAATTAATAACTTTGTTCTTTTTTATAAGCCTTTAAAATAAAACAAATCCTTTCAAAAATAGACTTGAGATATATGTAAGTGTAACAAATTGTTCGGTTTTGTAAGTATAAATTCATAATTTGCAATATAATTTTTAAAATATTAGTATTTTTCATAAACTTTTGAAGCAAACTACATCTTTTCGAAATAAATTTCGCACATGCTAATAAACTAGGCATTTTTATGGCAAATAAATAACGACCGGGAATCACCCCTAATTGAAAACTAGACTATTGCCTATTTCCTATTACTGCCATTAGTCACTTTTGATAGAGCTAATTCTCAGCGCAGTGTTTAATAAAAGTCAGTAGTCGCTGCTGAAAACGTTTCAGTGGCTGATCAATCGCAGAACTCATCGAATCGGAAGTGAATACAGATCTCGCAGCTGAACAATGCATTGTAGACATATTTTATTGTTGTTTCTGGGCCTAATAATTGGCGGGAAATGGGTGGCAGCTGAGAAAGCGAAACCCATTACAGAAACATGTCTGGTTTGCATGTGTGAGGCCTTGAGTGGGTGCAATGCCACCGCTGTGTGTGTGAATGGGGCATGTGGCATCTTTAGGATCACTTGGGATCAGTGGGTGGATTCGGGAAGATTGACAATTGCAGGCGATTCGCCCTTGACGGATAGCTGTAAGAACTGAGCGGCTAACCATTAGATAATTTAACCCCTACCTATTTATTATCCTGCAGCTTTTACCAACTGCGCCAACGATCCTTATTGTGCAGCGGACACTTTGCAGAGCTATATGGTCAAGTACGGACAAGATTGTAACAATGATGAGAAGGAGGACTGCTACGATTATGGAGCCATTCACTATATGGGTCCTTTCAATTGCAAAGCGGATATGCCCTTTACCTACGCGAATATTTTCAATCGCTGTTTGAGAAGCGCTATTCGGGATGGAAAGCCTCAGAAGTCAAACTAAACCCCTTACCTAGTAGTTGGTAACTAACTTATGAGGAAGAGTCAACGTAATTTATGTGCGAAAATTGCATTGCTAATATAGGCTTTCATTTTGATTAATAAACAAGTGGCTTTCAGCCAACTAAGATCAGTTTTGTGGTCAACACGGCGGCAACAGGTCGGGTTTTCTATTCTCGATCGGAATCAAAGCTCAGATATGCTTCGATTAATCGTCGGCTTGACTTGCTTGTGTCTACTGGTGCACAGTGGGTCCAACCAAGTGGGTATGTGCTTTTCATCTCCAAAAGCTAGATAAAAGCAAAAATTTTAATTTAGAAACCACTGTGCTATGTGAGGCTTAAAACGTAGTAGAGAGTGCTCTATAATTATGGTAATCCATTTGCGTTCGCAGTATACTTGTAGTGAACTAAAGCCAGTTTGTCGGAATGGCTTTATACTATAAAGCCGGCAGTTACATCCGCCAATTTTCACTTTTCCCGTACACTAGCTGAGTTAAGAAAGCGCAGTTGAAATACAAAATATAATATATATAATTTCATTACTTATTTATTTTTTTATTTATCCAAGAAAAAAGCCAATAACAAGGCTAATTCATCAGTATTTAGTACCAAAAGATAATTACTTACTATAGAATACGGATTTTTTATTGCCACTAGCATAAATTTATAAAATCTTGAAAACATTATTCGATTTCGTAAAATATTTGGTTCTGTGCTTTTAGTGAAAAACAAAGCCAAGACCAAAATAAGTTTAACAAACTTATAAAATTTAAGTAAAAAAAAAATATTAACTTTTTTTGAAAAGTTTGTTTTCTTTTGTGTAAATTAAAAATAAAAAACCAAGGCTAAAATATTACATTAATTATTTAAAGTACTTCAGAAGACAAGTTTTTTCTTGCCACTAGCCTAAAATTCCAAAAAAAAACTTTATTTTTCGGAGAAACAAACCCTTGAAGGAAGATTATGAAGATTATTAGATATATTGCATTAACCAAAAATTTTAAACCTCAGAATACAGATTTATATTTTTTGATGAATCTAAAAAACTTCAGAAAATTTAGAACTAACCAACTAATTCACCTATTATGTTAAATTTTTTGTTGCTGTGCATTAAGTGGAAAACAAACCGGTCACGGAAGATTGCCTGGACTGTCTGTGCGAAACAATGAGTGGCTGCAATGCATCCGCAATTTGTGTGAATGGGGCCTGCGGAATATTCCGGATTACCTGGGGCTACTGGGTGGAGGCGGGAAAACTTACTCTGCCAACCGATTCAGAACTTTCCGATGATGGTTTGTTTGTTTTTTTTTTGTCCAATTGTATATCCCAGTCATAAATCCATCATTCAGCCTTCACCAACTGCGTGAATCAGCCCCACTGCGCAGCCAACACGGTCCAGAACTATATGTTTAAGCACGGTCAGGATTGCAATGGAGATGATCACATCGATTGCCTGGACTTCGGAGCCCTCCACAAGTTGGGCAATCTACAATGTCGCGGAGAGCTGCCCAATATCTTCGGAAAGGTATTCAACCAATGCCTGAAAGCCAAGAAACGTTTGGCAGAAGGGAAAATTATCCAAGCAAAAGAAAAGTCGGCTTCAACATAATTGATTTTTTATTTAATTTCTTTGCCGCTTTTTTTTGGCGGAAATATAATTTTTTGTTTTTAAAACAATCTTGGAAACACATATACACACACATACATCAAAACATTGCTTATGTTTGCCGCTTGAACAGTTTCCAATATAGGCATGGAATCTATAGATTTAAATATATATATATATATATATAATATATATTAGAGGGGTATATGAAAACTACTTTAATATGCTCTCGTCTTTTTATAATTTGTTAGTCAACATGTTAACATACTGGTAGTACATATTCAATAATATATCCGGATTTCGACTTACGTTTGCTAAAGCTTGGCTCTAACATTGGCTTGCCTTTTTGAGTGGTCATGGTTCTATATCTCGAGATGAGGTTCTCTCTATTAGAGTGTATCTTGTTTAGTTGTCTAGTATTTGGAAACATGAAAGTAAAAAGGTCTAGTACGGATATTTCTATCAGAATCTGTTCAAATTGAAATCGTTTCAACAACCTTTAAATTGATAATGAGACAGATGTGCTGAGACTGAGGCTGAGGCAATGTCAAACGAAAAGCAGACATATCGTCTTACTCTTATCATATCTCTAGACTCTGAAGAGTTATGAAAGTGGTCAGTTAGACAAAAGAAATAAAAGATTCAGATTAATACATAAATATGAAATCAAAGCTAAGAAAAAGTGGATACAAATGTTGCTGCCAAAGGTTTATCATTTATACAAAGGTTTGGCATGAATTTATTTTGCTGTTTCGGAAAGCCTTAAAAGCTATAACTTGTAAATAACATTTCAGTTCTCGTCAATAGAATATTTGGTTTTAAAATGCTGTCTTTTGATTTTATTATTAATATTATTAATAATAATGAAATGTCCAAATATAAACTTTCTTACCAGAAATTTAAGAAAACAATATAAACAGTAAAATGAATTAAAAAATAATATGCTGGCTTTCCATAACCATCTATTCTTAAATCTTTTTTAAAATGGTAAAATCAAAAATATTATTTTTTTTTAAATGAAGAAAATCATATAGAGACTTTTTACTAAATGTTTGTATTTAAAGAGTTACATGTTGCTTGGATATTCCTTTTTTAATAATTGGTTTTGTGCTTTTCCTTTTTGGTTATTAACTTATAGAAACGATTAATGGCTAACTGACAAAATATTATTCTAAAAATACAATCAAGCTCGTTTCATGTGTGGATGTTGAGGTGTGAGAGATGGCGATCTAATTCGATCCGATCCGATCCGATCTGATATAGTAGGGGTTCGGGTACTTGGTTATGGTCTTACGGCTAGAATTGCAACTGGAAATATGCGTTTTTTCTGGCTAATTGGGTAGTGAAGTGGGGGACTTTCACATTCACTTTCACTTCTTGCTGTTTCCATCGTTGGCCAACAGCAGCTCCTTGGCCTCCTTCTTCCCCCGTTTCTTTTCCTCCTTGGCATGCAGCTTGGCCAGACGCTCCTCCTCCTTGGCCAGTCGCTTCTCCTCCTGCCAAAAGGAGAAATGCAAAATGAATAACTTTGTTTGCATGCAGCGGAAATCATAAACAAGAAAATCGGAATCACAAGCGTTTTATGAGCCTCGTAAGTTTGGAAATTTATGCTTTACGGTCACAAAAGGAGAGCACCCCGCCCCCCACTTCCCTAAGCCCTTTCGCCCGCGATTAATGAAAAACTTTTCCAAAACAGTTGGCAGAAAGAAAAAAGGGGAACGAGGCCAATTACCAACAATACTAATATGCACAGCCTGGTTGAGGGGCTCGGCGGGGAAAACAATGCATCTCCCAAACAAAGAGGAGCGTGGGGTCCACCAAAGTTCGCTACCATTTCACCTACCTTCCTGGCTTCCTTCTCGGCTTTCAGCTTGATCTTTTCCTCCTTCTTCTTGCGCTCAACGGACTCGTTCTTCTTATTGTCAGCTTTCTCTCCTGGAAGAAAATATAGCTTCTATTATAACCAAAATATGCAGAATACATAAAGTTAGAACTTCCTTAATTGTAGGGGTGCGTGCCACAACGTCTGGTGCTATAAAATCTGCAGACTCCATTGAAGTTTCAAAAGTGCAATAACGCCAATAACGCAATTACAAAATTAAAAACATAACTTTATGGTTGATTGGATAAAATATACATATGTTTTATCAGGAAAACATTGATAAAAAAATCTAAGAGTGCTTTCTATTTAAAAAAAAATGTATATCTATTTGAATTACTTTAGTTCCTTTACTTTTATACCCTTGTATTTTAATTTTTTTAATTTTAATACCCTTGTATTATAGTTTCAGTCGAACAGTTTGCAACGCAGTGAAGTCTAGTCACTAGTTTTTTTTACAAAAGTTGTCTTTCTATTTCAGGAACCAGTAGGAACAATTGGAAAAATAAATTAAATTGAATAATTCAATATTTTTCGAGGTATAAAAATACTCATTTCTGAACTTTCAAAATAGGACATTGCATAAAATAAAAATATAGGAGTTTTGGAGAACATTTATTTAATGAGCCTAAGCTTTAAACATGTTTCCTTCTTAAACTATGTGGTACATTAAATTATGAATATACAGAAAAGAAGAAATTAGTTCAATGAAGTTTAATTTCTATATAGCAAATTGTATTATGATTCCCAATATGTAAATCCAAATGAAAACTCACTCTGATTGCTGGCGGCGGAGAAAAGCGGAAAACTGCGACTGGAAGAGCTTGACGTGGGCTTGGGATTGCCATTACCGGCTGGGCCGTGTCCAGATCCACTTCCTGTTGATCCCGAACTGCCGGCAGCAGCACATCCTGCAGAGGCCCTCGAGCAGCCTGCTCCTTGTGGAGTCAACTTGGAGGCAGTGCCAGTAGTTTTCCCCTGCGGAACAGAAGCTGGCAACTTCTTATCCTTGGGCATCACGTAAGCGTTTTTGGGCAGCGAATTCTTCGAGGTCAGCGGGCAGATCTTTGCCCCGCCCGCCTTCAAGGGGGGCGGGGCCAGTGCGGAGCAGCTCAGCTGGATGTTCATGGGACTGGGCCGACGTGACGGCGGTGGCGATCCGGACTCCCTGAGCAGCGGAGCCAGCTCGTGGGCACTGGACTTTGTATAAGTGGAGTAACTGCAAGGTATAGAGTTTCTTAATCTCTGGAAAATTCTTTAGACATGCACTGCATTCAGCTCAAACAACTCATGCCTAAAATTTCTGGTCAGGCAAATATTACAGTCTTATTTTCAATCAATTTTATTAGCTTCTTTTAAATAATTAAAACATGTATTGCACACAGTGAACTTCGTTTTTTGATAGTACTTAAAAGCCGGAAAGATTGCCAATGATAACGAAACAAATTTCTCTTAAGAATACCATTAACATATGAAATTTACCAATGATTAAACAGGCTTATACATTTTTCAGAAAATCTGTCCATCAAGGACACTACTAGTCGAAGACCCTTCAATGATATGAAATATTTCAAAAACTTTTTAATTTATTTTAAATAATAATAAGGATTAGTATCCGGAATACTATTGCCTAGATTGATTTTTTAACAATTTATTTCACAGCTACCATCAAAGAAATGGCTTATTATTCCCTTTATTTCGATCAAATAGCTCATCTTTAAAATCTTTAGTCATAGGTATTTGTTTTGAAAATTTTTCAGTTTTTCAGTTTTGTTGAAGAAAGAGTCAAAGAGCTGTTCAAGTAAGTGAAGCATTTTACTAAGTAAGTAGGTTCTGAACTCACCGAAATCTGGGATTGCTCACATGCACGGGCGAGGGATGCGGCACCTTGGCCGGACTGCGGAACTCCTTGATGGGCGGCAGGCGGTTCTGGATGTCCATCAGTCGGTTCTTCACGTGCCTTCGACCCGGATACGTATGCGTTGGCGTCATCATGCCGCTGGTAACGTTTCCGTTACCGTTTCCGATTCCGATTCCGCCCGTTCCACTGTGGCCACTTCCGCTGGAGGAGGAAGCGGCGGATGCAGGCGTGGAGGAGCAGTTGGTGAGCACATGCAGTGGTTTCCTGGGCACGGCTCCAGAGCAGCCACTGGGACAGCCACCATGATGTGAGTGCGAATGCGAATGCGAGGAGTTCCCATTCTCCCTCGGCGAAAGGGAGGATCCCGATGATCCTGAGGGAGTGGGCGAGGCCAAGCCGTGTTGTGGATGATGGTGGTTGGTGGTGGGCGATGGCGGTGCCAGGTGATGGGAGCTGGAAGTGGAAGCCACGGCCGGCGAGGCCGGTGAGCAGGGACCGTTGGAAGACGTCTTGGAGTAGTGAGAGTAGCCGGAGGCCGACGAGGCCGCCGATCCCGTCGAGCTCATCGAGTACAGGCTGTCCGACTGGGAGACCCGAGCATGGGCTGATCAAAAATACAATGGATAACATTTTTTATTTATTTCATTATTTCAAATTGTCGATAAAACAAAGACAAACATAGAAACTAATAGTTCTAGCTGATGAAGCCATTTAATTTTTATAGAGCAAAAAAATCTCTAGGTTCACTAAGAAATCAAACATTCCAAATTTTTATATTATGTATTTTAATTAAATATAATATCCCAATATTATACAAAACACATATTAACTTGAATGATTTATTATTAAAATGTTCTAATTAACATGGAAAATACTGGATTTGAAGGAGTCCTGTTTGTTTAACTTGCATTATATTCAAGTTTAATATGGTTTAAATAAAACACTTAATATTTTAAATATTAAAATTAATTTCGAATACAGTTAAACAAATATTTGGCAATTAATGTGCTTTTTCCATAATAAATATTAATAAAAACAGCGATGGATTAAAAATCAAAGCGAACAATATTACAATGAGGTATTAAATACCAGTGTGGGCTGATCCTGCTCCGCGGGATGTGTAGTGGTGCGGGTGGTGTCGCCCCACCGCCGACTTGTGCAAAGTGGGCTGGTGGAACGAGTGGTGCCCGCTGTGCGCATCGTTCATCGAGTAGGAGCTGGCCGAAGGAACCACCCCGCCGGCGGCCACTCCGGCGGAGGCCCAGCTTTTGGCGCCCATCGAGTAGCTGCTGGCCGACTCCTGGATGCGCCAGGTGCCCGAGGACGAGGTCAGCCGGTTCACCCGTGCCCGGCAGATGACGCAACGCAGGGGCAGGAGCCGCTGAGCCACCGCACTCTGGATCGTCTTCACAAAGCAGCGCCGGCAGACGACGCGGTGGCCACACGGAGAGGTCTGCATGGTGGCCCGCGCGTTGATGCAGATCACACACTCATCCTCCTGTGAAGTGGGCGGATCCGGTTCACTCTCCTCCTCCAGTTTGCTCAGCAGCTTGTCCTGAAAGCAATAATTTCATTTGTACGCCCTTAAGTACGCTGCGAATCGTGTTAATAATTCATTTGTGTGTTTTCAGCCATAAAGTATGCACGTGGCAAAGCATAATCTTAACTACCACTATTATGATAAATACAGTGAAACAGTATTTTTAAATCTCCAAAGCTGCTAAGCTTATTAACAGCCTTTTTCTCATTTCTCTTTAGAGCTGAAAAAAATTAGTAAAATTTCAGGTTGAAGGAAAAAAGTACTAAAAATAGTAAGCTGAGAAAAAAAATTAAGACTTGTTTTTTAAAGCTGGTAAGATTATTAAAATTTAACTGCCATTTGCTTTTTAAAACATTACACAAATTTTGTCTGCTGATTAAAGCTGGTAAGATGATTAAAATTTAATTGGACAGAAGTAAAGACAGCACATTCCCTCATTTGGTTGCAATTGTCTAAAAGCTTGTGGTAATTAAGATATATTTGCAACAGTCAGAAATGTTGGTTTATTATGGCTTTTAGCTAAGCTGCAGCTAAATTATCAGAATTGTTTGTCATAAAAAAGGATAGCTTAAGATATATTTGCAGCAGTCCGAAATGTCGGCTTATTATAACTTTTTGTTAAACTGCATTCTAATTATGAGTACTGCTTGAAATGCTTGTCATTAAAAAAGAAATAGCTTGAGAATTAATAATTTAAGCTAAATTTAAAAAAAAAGGTATTACAATGTTTGAAAGCAAAAAGTTAAATTCGGCGGCTTTGTGTGAAGTGTTTACTACCACAAAATAAAGTTTTTATCTTTGAAAATTTATTGTGGGCTAGTTATAAATTAATTTTAACGCCTCTAATATTATTACAAATAACTAAGATCCAGTTAAAGTTATTAAGTTATTTATATTAAGCTTCTACATTAAAACGCACTTTTTTGTATTAACTACTTTTATATGTAAATCATTATTTATGACACTTTGTATTTGATTTTACTGTTTTTTAAATGCTTTTCTTGCCAGAATGGGCGGTCAATAAAAAGTTGCCTAAATATATTCAGTATTTCGTTGTAAATTCACCAGCAGCTGGGTAATATAAAATAACCAAACAGTAGGCAAGATATTGACCTATTATAACGACAGTTTGGCTTTCGGCTGCTTAGCTGTAAATGATGGCAGCAACTTTCAAGGCCTTTGCCAGAAGCCGTTTGACATGCCCATAAAGATCAGGCAAAGTGTCTTTTGCAGCCGACACTTCAAACAATAAATAATAAATTTTCAAAATGCTAAATTAGCCGGCGATTGCAATCTACGCATTGCCTAACGGTCTAAATTCGTATCGAATCACCGAGTAATTATGCAAATTCAGGAGCTGTGTTTTGCATTGTTTTTGCCCATGTTTGTATCTCAATTTAAATATCTTTTTGTCTGCATAGTCTTTATAGCCTTCTGAGGTCAGTTTGGGTGTTCGACCTCAGGCTGACAGATCAGATCGTTAAACATATGATACTCGTTATTGATTTCGAATCTTTCCACTTATAAGAACTACCCATTGTTGACCATCCCCTTTGGGTAATTAATTTTGTGAGTCAGCAGCTTTTTAAGCGCTGATTGAATGAGCTGGTTAACGATCGTATTAAGCTATTAATAGTTCAAATGGCTATTTTTGGAAACTGCTCCTTTCGTTGCAAAAAGCCAATTGTGTTTATTATTTGCGGGCCATAAATTGGGCAATGGTTGAGGAAGTATTTTCATACATACATATATATTTTGATTTTCTTTTTCGCCGGTCGACTAATGGCTTTGTTCTTGATGTAGAACCTAGAACACATGTACTCTTGGCTTTCCTTGACTGTGTGGTTTTGAAGTGGAGCCTTGCACTTGATGGTTTCCCAATGTCACTTCGTAAACCGTGCAAATTGTTCGCCAGCGAAGGCTTATGCGGTTAAATTGCATATATGTAAGGTATACATTTAATTAGTATTTGGTGGCTTATGCAAGCAATGGCAAATCAATCAAAGGTTTCATTGGCAACCGCAAATGTCCAAAGAATCTTTTTGTAATTATCTCCGGCCATCTGTAACAGCAGCTGGGGGATTTCTGGTTGAGTGGTCGTCGGTTTGGCGACCATCGTGAATGTTGACAAAATGTGGAAGGGGGTTTTTCCCTTGCATTTAGGGGTATTATTTAATTTTTCTGTTTCTTAAGTTCATGGATTAGTTTAAAAACACGCCTTGCTTCAATACAAGTTTGACTTGTATGACGTTTTGAAATGATAAGTTTATTTTGACATTAAGACCAAACATTTAAAACATGTATGCTCTGGTAATTAATTTAAATTTACATTTTTTACATTTACTATTCCATTTTTGTATCAGTGTACATTTACCGCTGATAATTTACCCACTGGAATCGACGTATTTATCGACAGCTGAAACAAAAGCGTAAAAAGCCGCGAAATCGCACGCCCGCATTGAAAATAATTTCAGAAACTGTTGAGTCGAAGTTTGAATGCCCTTACTATCTTATGATAATCAAGCTCTTCGTTTTACATTGAAACCCTGCATGTATTTAGTGTGATTAACAACTCAGCGGCATACTAATAACCTTCGAAAAAAAATGAGATCAGATCTGTAAGAGATGGGTAAAAAAGCCCCACCGACATAAGCTTAATTAATTTTTTTTATTAGGTTAGGAAATAAAGAATATACTTTCAACTTAATTTTGAAGTATGGACTATTAAAGAAGAAAGAATATTTAAATATTCTTGTCAGCTTACACTATCTATATATAACGATTAGTTTTCAATATGTATCCCCATTTGTAGCTGTCGGATGTTGGATGTTGTATACGATAGAGAGGCTACAAGTGAATTGAAACGGAAAGTAGCATCTGGTCAAGGTGAGCCGCCTGTCAGATGGATCCGGCTGAACTTTTGGCTTGTCTTTTTCCAGGCAAAGATCGCCTGGGTGGGCTGCTCATTTCGAATGCCCGACATGGGATGGGTGGTGGGTGGTGTTGGACGCGCGTCAATCAGGAAACTGAAAATCTATTTTACGATCTTGCCCGGCACTCGCATGCCTGATTAACTCATTTAAATACGCAACGCATTAAAGCTTACAGACGCGCTAAAGTTTGTTGCCTCAGTCTTTCGTTTAAGGGTCTCGCGAATTCTGTTTATCAGATTGCCAGCGACGCGGGCAACGACGTCGACTGCGGGCTAGGCAGCGGCAGAGGCAGTAAGTCTAACTTGGCGGCGGATCGGGAGTTCCGATCGTTCAGTCCGTACTCGCCGCTCGTCAAGAACAGATCGTTTTACTTATCGATCATACTATAATCGCGATTTGTGCTACCCAAGCAAACATAAAAAAAAACATATATATCAAATGCGGAAACCGATTTGAATCTTGCTTTTCGCGTACCTAAGTGAATTGGAATAGCACGCCCAAAATTGAAGGGGTTCATTGTACCAAAATCGCCGTAGTTCTCCAAACTCAATATTTAAACTAATTTATTGTGTTTGCCATGGTGTTGCCGGCCGCCTCGACATTATGCAATGTATTTACGTTTCTGCTTGGTAAGTTGAGAAACCGAAAGTGGCATCTATTAGCATTGATTCTGCCTCAATGTCAGCTGGAAAATCGTGCCCCAAGTGGGCGGTTTGGGGCGTCACTATTCACTGTACACATAAGTTCAAGGCGGAATGGCTTGTAAGCCAAACAAGCTGACGTCTTTGTTGATACGCGCGCTCAAAAGATTCAATTGTTGACCATCGGCAATGTTTGGCTTGGGGTAGGTCAGCTCAGATTGCCACTGAGCCGTGAAGGAAGGCTCATGGAAATAATGGGTGGGCTATCCACAAAAGATATTTACTGGCCAAACAAATCATCTATGTATCGCATATCCATTGTAAAGTCCCCTCTTTATCTTATTTAGATCATTAAGAGCGGCACTTTACGACATTCTTAATGGCGTAAATCACAGTATTTTCAATGTCAGTCCGGGAATCACTCGAACACTAGAAGCATAAAGCCGGTACCCGTAAAGTTCTGAGTGCAACCGAAACAATCACCATGGTTTAAAGCCGCTTATTAACTGCCAGCTATATGTACGCTTAAAGCCAGAAGCGTGATAATTAAAAAAGCAGAAATACAAATTAAATGCATGGCATGACGTCGCGAAACAAAGTGAACACAAAGCCATGCAAAGCAAAACAAAGAATACGAAAAATAAAATAAAATAAATGGCAATACCACGGAACATTCCTCATAAATAAGCGCGACAAACTCTTCCGCCCTACAGAAAAAAAATCAACGCAGCACATTTACATAAATAAAAGATTTTTAAACTACATTCATAAAATTTGGAGTAGATTAAAGCAATAAAAAGGACTGCGGAAAACGAAATATTGTAGAAATACTCTAACTTATAATTAAGCAATTAAAACTAGTTTTCATGTCTAATTAATTTGTTTTATACAAAATACAAAGATAAGCACTGGATTTATATTTCGGTTGTTTCCTGATAAAGACTATTTAGAACATTAAATGATTTTTTTGTACACCAATGGGAAAGTCGATATTTTAAAATAAACTATACGATCTCATTAAAGAAATATTATTGTATCATTTTTTTTACTTATCAAAATATTTTAATTCTTTATCAACTAATTAAATTTTATACCGAACTTAAAATTAAATAACAAATTTCACTTTTATTGCTTTTAAAAATGACTGACAAAGTGTTAGGGTTTTAATCTGTAAGGGATATTTAAATTTTTCGTTTAATTAAAAAAAATCGCTAAACGTAAAATAAAAACATCTAAGAATTTCCTGATTTCCTAATTAAAATTTAAAATTTATTCAAGATATAATATTTCTCTAGAAAACAGTAACAGTAAAAAATTGTTGTGTACTATTTAATATTTCTGGTTAATGAGAATCCTAAAAAAATTCATTTAAAATTTTTTTTATAAAAGTACCAATTTCTGGAGATAAAAAATAAGACCATTTAAAAGTTGATATGGTATTTTGCTAACTGAAACGGAAGGTGATAAGTGGAGGGAATTGCAAATGAACTGGCTAAGGCCATCGTCATTGTTAGTTGGCATCTAATCAAGTGTATTATCCGTATGCATTCGCAACTGGCGATAAAAATGTGTAGCAAAACAGAAAGAGCGAAAAAGCAGCGCCATTGACATCCCAATCCCAAAGTAGTTGACCCACTGACTTTATAGTGGTGGTGATGCCTCTGCACCACCACCCACCAATCGAACTGATTAAAGTCTTGGCCGTGTGAACATCGAAAACCTGATGGAAATGAAAACTTGTTTTTATTATTGTTTTTTTGTTGTTTTATGCTTGTGCCTCAGTGGATTCGTAACACGCGGCGTATGCGTCACGTGCTGTCTTTTCTGGCCACTGGCACTTGTACATTGGTTTTGGCCCCAGCACATACCATTCCACTTCATTTCATTTAACGTCCCTCAAGTTCACGGCCAAGTTGGGCTTCGTTAGGCCAGTTTCGTTTCGCTATCGTTTTCTTTGCCACTGTTTTTGTTTGGCTTTTGGTTGGTCTTTGTTGTTACTGTTTGTGATTGTTATGTTATGGTTATGGCTACCTGGCATTTCGGACGCGTTGCCAGCCAGTAAATGAAGCTAATGAATCAATTAGTCTTGTATTCCAAACTCTAAATAAATTTGCTCGAGTTTGCTGTTTGACAAATTTGATTTCCGCCTCAAGTTTGACCGCATGTTGTAAGAGTTATTTAATGGTTAACGATTTGTTCACAAACGCTTCACTGAAATATCAACAAGTTCATATAAGTAAATCTAAATCAATTTAAAGGAAATTGGAATAAGAATAAATAATTGCCACCAAATCTATACGAAATATATAGAAAATGTTTCTTTCTTTCTAAGAAGTTACTTAATTATATATAATTGCTTGTAAACGTTTTACTTAAATTTCAATAAATTCAAGCACATTTAATTTAATTTTATAGTGTATTGAGAAATGGCCTGGTAATTTTTCTTGCTAAATAATGGGCAAAGTAAAACACGAAATCCGAGGCATTTAATTACGATTGTTAACTTAAATTTCAAATTTCTTTGCGAACAATTCGAAGGTTGTAGAAAATTGTTTCCAGTTCTAATTCTTTAATTTGATTGAATGTTGAAAGAAGTTAGTTAATGCTTAACAATTTGTTCAGAAACGTTATATATCAATACATTCATGCAAATCTTATTGAATTTTAAAGAGAATTGAGACATGGCAAGGTTTATTAGTTCAGGATAGTTAATTGCAAAAGGAAGTTGTTTTAATGGTTAGATACGATAATAATAATTTAATATATCTTATTTAATATTTATTTTACTTAAACTTTTTTTAAATATCTATAAATTCATGTAAATCTTATTAAATTTTGAAGTAAAATAAGACTTTGCCAAGTAATTTATTATCTGAATAGTTAATTTCCAAGAAAATGGGAGTGTAAACTTTAATTTAAACTTTCGTTATGAAGGGTTGGGGCTGGGGTCTGGAAATTCTTTCTCATATTTTTGGAATTAACTTAATTTTGATGTTTTGCAATATATATTTTTTTAATCCCCAGCTGGCTCCCCAATTTTCTACAGCGCCGCTCCGCGTGGATCCTGCTCCACCTGCTGTGCGATTAGAGAACGCGAGGACATAAAGTTCATGCTGTACACGAGGTAAGCAAACAGCAAACAGCGACCTCTTCCCTTTCCCAATCCCAATCCCAGCTCATGCATATTGAGGGGCCATCAAAATTGGGTTCCATTTCATGCCATTCCATTGCAGCCGGAACCGCAACACTGCCCAAGTGCTCCACCTGAGCGACGATGCCCGGCTGGCGCAGAGCAATTTCAATTTCAATTACCCGCTGGCCATCTATCTGCACGGTTTTTCGGAATCGGCCACCGGCGAAAGGCAGAGCAGCCAGGAGCTAAAAGATGGTGAGTGTGGGGATTGTCTGCCACCTGCCACTGTGAAATTTGCCCTGACCATGCCCCATTTTGTAGCTTTCCTGAGAAGGGGCAAGTACAATGTCATCCTCATCGACTGGAGCGCGATGACAGCGGTGCCCTGGTACTCGAATGCCGTGGAGAATCTGCCGGTGACGGCTCGCTATCTGGCCAGGTTCCTGCGATTCCTGGTGGACAAGGGCTATCCCGCCAAGTACATCCACTTGATTGGCTTCAGTTTGGGCGCCGAAGTGGCCGGATTCGCAGGCAAGCAGCTGCAGGAGTGGGGCATCAAGCTAACGCGTATAACGGCCCTCGATCCGGCCCTGCCCCTTTTCGAGGGCAACAGCTCCAACCGCCGGCTGAGTCCCAGCGATGCCCGGTTCGTTGATGTCATCCACACGGATGGCGGACTTCTGGGTAACCCGGCGGCCATGGGTCATGCGGACTTTTACCCCAATGGAGGACGACCCCTGCAACCGGGCTGTGCCAGGCAAAACATTGCCAATAACTGGCTGGGCATCATTGGTGAGTACTAGCTAAGACCTAATAAAACAAAATTTTTCACCGATTGGACTACAAAATGTTTAATGTAGGTTAGCAGATACAATATTGTTTAAACAAATCGTAATTTTAAAGCAACATTTTAACGCAAATTCGAGGCAAGTTAAAACACAAACCTTTAGAGGTAAGCTTTGTTAAAAGCCTTTTCAAAATCAAGATTCTGCCAACAGGGTTAAGCCCTCGTGGTGCAAGGTGCAAAGTTACTTTTTGAAAACTTGGAATCATAAAAAGTCAAGAAAATGTACCCAAATTACAACCAAAAAACAAAATTTTTTCATAGAAAGGTATTTTATAGTTTACTTACAATTACTTTCTGTGAGTGTTCCTAACAGCTAATTTGCCAATCTCCCTTGCAGTTGGCTGCAGTCACCAGCGTGCCTGGGAGTATTTCGTGGAGAGTGTGGGCCAGCCCCGGGGATTCCCCGCCCAGCGTTGCGAGCCCTCCGAAATGTTTGGCGTCTGCCGGGAGCCAGGAAGCGGCCCCGCCCACATGGGCATGGGGGCGGATCCCAGGTGAGTTTGATAATCGCTCAATCTCCGTAAAAAACCGTCTGATAAGCCCGCTTGCAGGATTCGTGGCAAGTTCTTTCTGGATACGAACGATGCCAAGCCATTTGGAAGAAGCAGCCGGCCGAGGGCAATTGTCTCGCTGGCTCCTCGGCTGCCCATTGCCTACAAATTGCCACCTAATGCCACCAGGCAGCCATCTGTCAGTGGGTGGGCTTTGGGTCAGGACGAACAGGACGAGCAGGACGACGACAACAACGCGTTGAGCAACAACATTGACAGGTTCTCACTGACGTGACGGCATTTGCACGGTTTTCGAAGGATGCAGAGATGCGAGGACGCAGGGTGATAACCCATCTCCCAAGAGTGTCCTCCAGCATCGGTTGAGATTTATGTGGGTGCCCATTGCCCGTTGCCCATTGCCACTGCTCCATGTTGCAGTCGAAGGGAACAGTTCTTGTGATCTTTCCTTTAAGTATTTCTAGCACGTAATCAGGGCGTTTGTAAGCCGTTAAAATAAATATCCCTAAGTATGAATAGTTGAAACGGGGGAATGTTTGATAAAAAGGAAATTGGAAAGTATGCTCAAAAGGGCTTGCAATCATGACTTGGCAGTGGTTTTAAAGTGGTTAAGAAAATGGCTTACTTTAAAAACATAAATCAGATATTATTAATTGTCCTGGTTAAAAACGCAAATTAAAGTATTTAATAATTAATTTAAATAATTATTGTAAAATATTAAATTTTTGTTGAAATTTTTTGTTTGATTTTATTTTTTGAATATTAAATTTAAATTTGTATCATTAACGCATTAAACAAAAGTTCAAATATTTTAGTTATTAAATCATAGAACTTAATGTTGCATACCAATTAATATTATTTAATTTAAACATGAAGTACAAAATGTTTAATTCAATAGCAAGATATTTATTTTAGCAATTTAATTTTTTTATCAGTGTACTGCAAGGATTTTATGTCAAATAGAAGCTAAAAAGTTTTCTCTTCAAATTTTAAATCCACATTCAAGTATGTCAAACAAAAAGCCTAATATTGTTCCCTCTTTAAACATCATTGAAAATTCAGGTAGCAACGCAGAACCTTCGTCATACCCAAAAAAAAAAATTTGTAAAAAAAGGCAGAGCCAGAGGAGGCCCAATTTGCACAGTTTTAGCCGTGACTCATCATGACAATCGCTCTAAAAGGCAAGTAATTTAATTTAGTTGCCCCAAACCCTGCGACAAGAGCCGAGGGACATGCAAAGTGGATACGCCTATGACGCAAGGAGAAACCTTAGAGAAACACCACAAATATACATGTATACAACGCGAAATATTAAGTATACGCACCGAGGACAGGGCGAAAAAAGCGAAATTGGGCTATTGCCTTCGCAATTAAAAAGTAATTAACGAATAATGCGCGGCCAGGGAGGCGCCTTCCTTCAGCACAAGGAGTGCAATTGTTTATTAACTTCGGTTGCAGCCGCCGCCTGTAATTATGCAAGGACTATAAATGGAAAAAAAAATGGAAAAACAGGTCTGCAAAGGAGCAACAGAAGCCATACAGGACGTGGGCCATAATGTGCAATGAACGTCGGAGCTCATTTCACAAGCCATCGCCTAACGAGCAGCGGAAATGGCGGCAAGCTGGGAAAGTTCGGGCAGTTGGGGCAGTTTTGGGAAGTTCGGGAAATGCAAGTTGGTGGTGTGGCCAGCCGGAAGGGTAAATCGGCCTCTCGGCTCGGGAAAATGAAGCCCCATATGCCGGCTGCATTATTAATGAGCCACACTTTAGGCCAACTGAATGCAGATGCCATTTCCCCATCACTCATCGCAGCCACACCGCGTTTCGAACCGCTCAATGATTTGTGAGTTTTAGCTTTAGTTTTCCAGGTCCCCAGTCGAGTGGCTTTTTGGGTCAACTGCAGATGGCCGAGTGCCTGTCGAATTTATATTTAATGGCCAGGCCAGACCTTGATGAGCGGGCACATCTAAATGGTTTTGGTCGAATCGATAAAGAGTTGCACAATCCCTAGGGCAGGAAAAGCCCCAAAAAAAGACCGCCATGAAAGTCCCTGTCAGATTGGAGTTTAAAGTTTGAGTAATTGGTTGTTAAACTTAATCTTTTTTTACGACTCTATTATTTCCATCAAATTGGAATTCCTAGTTAAGATTGCTGGTTTAAATGGGCAGTAAATGTTTTTTGCAAATTAATTGGCTTAGAATTGGCTTAAAAGGTGCGGCTTAAGTTTTTCTAAGTATAGTTTAAATAATTAACTAAGTTTTGCTAAATATAATTTTTGAGATCCTCAAACTAAATATCATTTATTGTTTTTTGCAAATTAGTTGGTTTACAATTGGTGAAGAAGGTGCGGCTTAAGTTTTGCTAAATATAATTTAATGATCCTCAAATTAATATTAATAAATTGAGTTTTTTAATAAATTGTTTTTAATTGAGGAGAAAATGTTTCCTAACTTAATAATGTAACTAATTTTTTCTAGCTACCATTTATTGGTTTATAAATATTCCAGAAGGAAATACCCCAGTTGCCTAATGTTTATGCTCGAAGAATTTAGCAAATATTTCCAAAGAAAAATAGGGCTATAAAGTCTAGGGGATTTATATAAATACCATTCAATTTGCCTATTGAGCAATCAAATAAATTCAGTGTGATTGTGCACTCACTTATTTCCCTTAGTAATTTCCAGCGTATTTCAGTCCGACTGTCAATTATGGACATTTTCGCGGCGGGTGGCCAGGTAAAAGTAGGCCAATAATAAAAACACTCCCAACTCCTTACACTTTACGCCTTGCTTAACCCCTCTCTGCCCCCGTGCCCCAGATTTCGCCCCTCTGTATGGTTGTTAGGCATGCCATGGAAAACCAGGCGACAACTGCGCGAGACACGTGCGAACGACTCGCTGCTGACTCACAAAAATGTGCTGGCTAATGAGGTTTGGAAAGGAAACGAAAGGTGGGTTAGGTATAAGGATAAGGATAAGGATATAGGGGGATTTTACTGCGTTCGAGCAGAAATTCCTGGAGCTGTCAATGAGCGGTTGCTGATTGATCGAGGTTGGAATTGATTATTAATACCGTGACTGGTCTCTGTTCTTGTTTGCTCCAAGTTAAGCACATGTGTGTATTGAGACAGTAAGTGGAAGTGGAAGACGGTGGCACTATTCACTCGGTTAACCAAACAAAGGTAGGGTCAATGTAAGGGTCTGCACATTAATCTAACACTGATCTAAAGTAGCTTTAAACACGCCATTAACAACAGACAAAAGTGGGTGAAAGAAAAGAAATGCGAAGAAAGTTCTTGTTGAATTCAATTTTTTTAGCTGTAAAAAGCGTAAAATCATGGAACAGTTTATTTTGAATTTTGCAAAGATTATTATTTTATTATATTATTATATATTATATTATATTATATTATATTATATTATATTATATTATATTATATTATATTATATTATATTATATTATATTATATTATATTATATTATATTATATTATATTATATTATATTATATTATATTATATTATATTATATTATATTATATTATATTATATTATATTATATTATATTATATATTATTGAAATGTATTACAATGTTCTGCATGGTTTCCAAATGTTTCCAATTTTTATAATGTTGTTACACTATTTATATAAGGTTTTTAAAATTATTTTATGGTTATGGTTTATTTATAACTTTAATTTGCTTCGAGTTAAAATAAATAAAAAGTATCATTGATTGTTGTATTCTGAAAATAAACATCCTTAGTTTGATAAAACTGATTTATATCTCTTTGTTCTGTCAATCGGTAATTTTTATTTCAATAAAAAAGAAGTTGTTTACTTTTCAATGTCCCTGTAGCTCCATATATACAATTTATTATCATTTGAATTTGAAAAAAATACTTTTAAATAATAATGCATACTTTTAACATTTATTAAAAATATATTTTTGCAAGGTTTGAGCTAAATCTGTTGCCACACTTGTTTTAACCACTCTAGGCACTTGGCACCTGAAAGTAGGTGACCCCATGTAACATAATCCCCTAACAACAGCTTGCATGTACTGCAATCAATCAGTCAGTCAGTCAATCTCTCAGTTTTCGGCACCTGCTGCTGGCTTAAAAGGAATGGAAAATTAATTGAATCGATAGAGGGCTTCACCATTTTCCCTCAGCGAATCTGGCGGAAAGTGCTGGCATATGACTTTCCTGCTGATGTTACTGTTGTTCTTATTATCGCGCCGCTGCACTTTCCCTTTCATGCACCGATAATTGTGAAGTGGAGGCAACAATTCCATTAAGTTCTGCACAACGACGTACCCCATTTTCTTCATCCCCCTCCCCGACAATTTTCCCACCCAGACCTCCATTTTCCAACCCATCCCGCAGCTCGTGACTTCATTATTTAAGGCATGCTCGCCGGGAAAACATTGTTAAGAAGAGAAATCGCATTTATAACAGGCATCGTTTACGTATCAGTGAGTTTTCCTGAGTGTAAATGTATGTGTTTCTTTTCCCAAGCTGCCGCTAAGTGAATATATTGCATTTAATATGCTCTTCATGTCACATAAATCCAGCGATTTAATGGGGACATCTTTATAGCGGCTTCCAAGGATAGTATGGTGGAAATTAAATCTTTAAGAAGCTCTAGTTCCCGCTGCTCGCTGCTAATTGCCGGCCACATTAAAAACC
This sequence comes from Drosophila gunungcola, assembly GCF_025200985.1. Lineage (NCBI taxonomy): Eukaryota > Metazoa > Arthropoda > Insecta > Diptera > Drosophilidae > Drosophila > Drosophila gunungcola. The sequence continues at coordinate 1,613,905 of NW_026453167.1, read as the reverse complement.
AATTATAAACCATAAAAGTCAAATCAAACAATATGTGTGTGCGGGGAGAAATGGCTTGTCGACAACTAATTGGGGACAGGCAATCTATGTACGTCGGGGCTTGTATGGGCTTCCAGGGAGTGCTCATCCTCCGCCTGCCATCAATTGTCAGGCTCTGGGCTAATTGCAAACCTCTGGCCAACACAAACAGGCAACAGCACAACAAACCCATGAGTGCAGCTGCTGGGCCCCAGCCACAGTAACAACAAAAACCACAGGAGCACTGTACAAAGCCGAAGCACACCGGAAAAATATATATACTCAGAAGTTTGGAAAGATATGTTTGCAAATATTATAGGTATTGTTAAAAATAAACCAAAACACTTGATCCTTACCGAAAATAAAAAGTGTACTTAAATATTCCAAAAATATGTCGAATTATTTTAAAAAGCAAACGAAAATTATTTTTAAATATTAATTATTTTCACATGTGAGAATAAATTTTTAATAGAGGCAATTAAAAACTCTGCATAATAATGATTGAAAATTTAGCTTTTTAATAGTGACAGTTAAGTCTTTCGTATTTTCTTTCTCTGCTTCATAGTTGTTTGCCAGCAATACAAAATTATGAGAAAAGTGTCAAATTTAGCAACTAGACACATGTGGGCCAGGATGTGTGGGCGGTGGGTACTAGATAGGTAGGTGTATATTGTAGCTGCTGGAGTGTAATTAGGGCTTTTAACACAAAAGTGCAAAGTGAAACCGAAGCGATGCCATTTTCGGATGGAAACTCATTGAAATCAAAATGATAGGAGTGGAGGGGAGTAAAAGGGGGGTCTTATGCAGTTAAGCAGGTGAAAAGGGGAAAACCCTTTGAAAGTTTCACTTTGGTTATTTATATTTCCAGGCTGCTTTCAGGGCAGGTCATGTGTGGAGCAAGTTGTTTTCGTTTTTCCTCGTTTTTTTGTAAATGTTCATTGGCCGTGGTTGGATCCCCTTTGGCCCTTTTCAGTATATTGAGAAGAGTTCCCGGATGAAGTGTTGAGCTGTAAAGCGATTTTTCCCACGAATATGTGTATTTTGTGGAGGGTCCATGGAGTGGCGAGTATTTAGTAACAGTTAAGAACCGATTGTTTTTGAACAGAGTGGCCCACAACAACTATTGCGTTGGGCGCCATTTAAAAATAAATCTCGCATTTCAATTTATTATTTTTTTCAATTTATTTCGCTTTCGTTTTGGCACAAACAATAAATTTAATTGAAATTTGGCCTTGGGCTAAAACCGAAACGCATTGCCTGAGGCGTGAGTTTGTGTATATTTGGGTGTTGGTGGGTGTGCGTGGTCGAATGTGTGTGTGCGTGTGGTTGCAATTGTGTTGGTGCATTGGGCCCAGTTCCAATTTCGCATCCGCCGCTCAGTATTCCTCCTTTTGCTATATATATTGTACTTTTTCCTTCCACTTTTTTTTTTGCTTTCCTTGTCGTTTTTTTATTATCTTGCCTGCATTTTTATTTATTCTTTCTGGCATAAATGTCGCCCGGCAGGGGATAAAACTTTTTGCGGGCTTATCTCTGCTGGCGCGTAATGAAATGTGACAATGGTTAAAGCAAAGAGTTCGGAAAATCTATGAACGTGAGCTTGCTAGGAGGTATTGAACAAAGTGCTTTGGCCTTAACCCATGCCTAAATTTAAATCAGATTTATATGTTAAGTACAGAAGTTTGAATTTTCTTGGCTGAAAGTAGAACACATTTTAAACTTAAAGACTTCTTATTTTATATTTCTCAGCTTGAAATTATGTTGGTAGTCAGTACACTGTAACGTTTGTTTTTGAACGTTAAATTTAAACTATATTGTTTTCCCGATTATTCTAACGTTGGAAAACCAAAAATTTTTCTTATACATTTTTGGACTTTATAATTTTTAGTATGATTTTAAAACTGCTTTGGGGTTGCACCATGGATTTGAACTTTTTTTTATCATCGCCAGCAAAGATCACTCTTTTTTTTTTGTTTTCTGCACGAAATTATGGTTCTAATTCGAAAATCTTTCGAAAATAATTACATATACTTATCGTGTCGTATCGTGTTCTACATCGTCTGGCCACTCTAAATGCTCCAATCAATGCAATTAAGGTAAACGTCTGCTGACTACACTGAAAACCCCCTTATAAATATAGCATATACCCTGATTCTAGCTTGTTTTTATATATGCTGGTGTGTGCATACTGTATAGTATATTGGTGCAGACATCGCGTGACCTGCGCTAATGCATTGCCACGCCCCAAAAAGGAGGAAGGGAGGGACTGGGGACTTTTTACAACCCTTTTTTTTTCGCTGCAGCACGTGATGGCCCAAGGAAATCTGGCAACAACCGAGCGAACAACAAACCCAATGCGTAAACACTAAAGTTTAATGCACTCTAATTGCAAAGGAGGCGTTGGGGGGAAAAGAAAGAAAGGCGGAAGTTCGCAGACGACAAAGGGGAAAACACACGCTGACATTTTCGCATATAAAGTTAAATATTTCAGGAGTCGGAGGACGGAGGTCGTCGTTTGCCATTATCCTGCAGAAAGTTGCGTGTCTGCTGCGACACAAAAGTTCAATTACTTCTCGGAAAAAGGGGGAGTCGAACAAACACCCAGCGGATATCCGGCTCCTGCATTGCGTGCCAAATCCAGGGACCTTAGAGCGAACTTTAATGACCCATTCCATTTTCCATTTCCCGCTAAATGGCAATGGCTCAGCGGCCATCAAATTGACTAATGCCCGATCTTGATGATTTATTTCGAGTGTCCAAGCCATGGAAATCGTGAAAGTGGCCAGGTGGCAGTAACAGCTTCTGATTGGCGCCAGGTAAACCGATCCGAACGACACCCAAGGCGCTATGTGTCGAGCACTCAAAACGGAATTACTTTCAAATGCTTTTTGTGTCTGATTTATGGTCGGGCGATTCTGCCGGTCGGGTGGCAAAATGCAAGGGCAAATATTTGTGCTGCCTGCTGACCACAAAGGAACAGCAACAGAAAGAGCCTTAAGTTTATCGGATGCACTTTTCGTTACCCTTTAATTCTAACGGAAAGAAACTGTTGAATTGTGAAATTAGGGAGACACCGATCTAGTATCTGCTTAATTACTTAGCCAGAATACCCATATGAGTTATTTTCTACTATGTACTGTAGTACCCCATCGAATTGCGAAGAGATTGGTTTACTTTGTAATAAATATTGTATTCTTTATGGTCACAGCTTTACTTTAGAGTTCAAAAGAAGAGGAGTAAACTCAATGCTGCCACCTGGATCCCACAAAAAATTAAAGCACATTGTTTCGCTGTTTATTTAAAGGTTTTCATTTTTTTTTAAAATTGGATTTTTGGAGCCACTTGGTTTCCCCCACCACATCTGAATACACAGAATGGCCAGGAAAACAAATGTTGTCTTTAGTTTGGTTAGCGGTAACTCCATTTTGCTCAGTTAGACAACGAAAACTATTTTATATCTATCCCAAAAGTGGAACAACGCTATTGGTTATGGATATGGTCAATTTGGAAAATTAATGATCGTATGAAACAGATTTTATTTAAAATGTTATGCTTGTTTTAGGCAAAGAATAAGACTTTCCCTTGGCTCAACTTTATTTACATAAAGCGGCAAATATAACCTATCTGAGTTTTCTTCTACTATAGTAGATAGTATACTTCTGCTATAGTGCCAGTTCCCAATTTTCAACACAATTTTAAGGCCAGCCAATGCCAAGGCAACTCAAAGAAAGGAGCTCAAAAGGAATCCATAGACCAAAACCAAGCCCAAAACCAGTCCAGGCCAAAGCAAATGTTTTGGCATTTCGATGACTAAGCTGGATTTTTGTCCATTTTTTGTTTGTGTGCACGTTGCAAGTGCCAAGTCAAATTGTGCGGTCATTTATTGCTAAAGACCCAAAAGGGGCGTGGCGGAGCGAGAGGTCAAGCGAGATGGAGACAGAGGGAAAAGGGAAAGGGCATTTGACTGCAGGAACTGCAGCAGCTAATAATCGTGTACCAGCTTGCCTACATTTCAATTTAGGTTCAAATAGAAAGGGGCCGGAAAAAAAGGCCAGTCAAAGGGCAGGGCTTGACCTTTGCCGCAGACTGGGGTTTCATTAATTTGCACCTTTTTCCAATGCCGCCACGCCAGGTGACAACTTCCGTCCGCTGTCCTTTTTGCAAAGTAAATTATAAATTTTATTTCTATTGCCTGACCGAAAAAATTTCCAGTTAGAGGTCCTTCTTTGAGGTCTCGCTCGGGGCTTCCAGTTTTTATGTTTTTCTGTTTTTTCGTGCTGATGTTGGATAGTCACGCGACCTTTTTCCTTTTTTCCGGGGTGAGGTTAGTTTTGACAGCGTTTTCCTTTTATCCGCCGAAAGGATGGCCTGCTCTAGCCCATTCCCATTTTTCAGCTCTATTCCCCTTTGCGCCCAGCTAATCAGCTTGTTATATATTATGCGTATTTGCATTAATAACATATCGCGACAAGCCACCCCTTTTTTAGGCCAACTTTTTCCGGCTCTCTCAGCACGAAGTAAATGACAATTTTGTCGCTGCATACTTTTGGGGATTGCGAAACGACACCAAGTGTGCGTGTGTGCCGTCTTTGTGTGGGTGAGGTGTCATGGGTGTGGGAGTGTGTGTATGGGAGCGGGGTCCTCTTCTCGGCGGGATTACACGGTCTTAGCCTGGCTCAGCTGGAGTACTTGTGCGGTATGTGTGACATCTTCAGCGACATGTTTATGACCAGGATCTGTAGCTTACTTGGCCTAACCCATCGAATTTCGATAGGGATTGGTTTACTTCGTTATACATATAGTATTTTTCATGATCTTAGCTTTACTAAGCTCAAAAGGCGAGGCTTTGACCTTGAACAAAAAATACTTCAAAGAACTTTTCTGAAACGCTTTTCACTGTTTATTCAAAAGTTTTAACTTTTTTAATTCAAACTCCTTCGGTTCATTTAACTCATCGAATTTCTATTTTGCGTTGATTGGCATTCAGTTTACCTTAATCATATATTTTGCAGTCTTTAAAATGATATTAACTTTGCTTCGCTAAAACAATAGCAATTGAATCTAATACAATCCAATTAGAAATTTAATATATTTGGTCTATTTAGAAACTGACTTCAATTTATAATTGACTTATAAAATGTTATTTTTTGAGGCAGCTTAATCCCACACATTTAATAGCAACAATATTAGTTTTGAAATGAAATTCAAATGCCTCATGGTCAAATGAAACGTTTTGCCAGTTTCTGCTTTTAAGGAGTAAAAATTATTGCCATATTACCCTGTTCAACTATCCAAAAGTGTAAGCGAAATTACCAACCAAGGGCCATTTAATTATAAAAGCATTTTTTGAAAGGAAGTCTGGTCAGGCTTTTGTAAATTTTAATGGTGTATAAAAGCATTTTTCGTGTTTTTTAGCTAATGTATCGGTGTATTGGTGTGCGTGTGCCTGTGAGTGTTAGCTGCTTTTCAAGGTCGCCATAGAGAAATTACAGTCACGCGTCAGATTTTATGCAAAGCAGTTGAGCCCAGCTCACTACTGCCAACATTTTTTTTGTCCCTATTTGTGCACTTTGCGATTGTTGTTGCTGCTGCTGCTCTTCTTATATAAGTGCACAAGTGTGGATGTGTGTATGTTTGGCAAGTGGGCGTGGCTGTCTATGGCTTTGAAACTCATAAATTTCAAACAAGACTCGTAAAATCTCAAGTGAACTTAGCACTTTGCAGTCGGCCACGTTGCACATTTTGGTCCTGTGGCAAATGCAAATCAGCTGGGCTTTATAACTTAATGTTTTTCCACTACATGGTAGTTCATATGGCTTGTGAACTTAATTATGCTTAGGTTATGGTTATCAAATCCATTCAGAGGTTCTTTTTGGTATTAATTGTCTAACCAAAAACCACTTTTTCAGAATTGCATAAAAATGCTTTAAATCTTGTACTAAATTTCAATATCAACAATCTTGCTTATTGCTTTTGTGGCCAAGATCAAAAGTATGTATCTCATAAAAGTAGCCAAAAGTTGCGGCAAATGGCCAGAGAAATCTCGATTCTAAAACTTTTCGTTCTCTGCCTTCCTGCTTCATCATACACTTTTTATTGACCCTTAAAATGCAAATAAGTTTAGAAGCAACATACACACATGTGAACTATAGTACAAGTTATGGTGTTTTTTATTGCCTACTTTTGCGGGCCATGACAAACCGAGCTAAGCCAAGCTAAGCTAAGCTAAAGGCCTCACCTTGTTTTGATGTGTTTGATGGCCTGTGTGTGCCTTTTATTTTTATAACTATTTGCCAGCTGTAAATGTGAGAGGCCGTAGCAAAACGAAAACAAACAGAAACAGCAGGAAGAGCGGCACTTTGAAAAGACTCAAGAGCTGTGGGTTTTTTTTGTTTTGGGACTGCCGCTGCTGTTACACGCGGCTAATGATGCCCGACTTCGACCGCCTTTCGCCGGCTTTTGATAAACGTCCGCCCCTGTTTTCCCGTTTCGCTTCTTTTATTGCGTTACGTTTTATGGGTCGCAGGCGAAGGCGAAGATGCCGAAAGAACCAAACATAACAAAAAAAAAAAGAACATTTGCTAAGAACGAATTTTGTTCTACCCTAGCTATCCTATAAAAAATCCAACCAGATTGTGCAAAAAGAGTACTAGTACCTAAGTACTTCTATTTTTTGATACATTTTTTGAATTCTGCTTTTACCTTGACTCTTTGTATTTACTTGATTATTCACATTTGTAAAACATTTATTCTATTTACGGGTAGAATTAAATCTACGTTGCAATGCTTTAGCTGTAGTGCTTCTATTTTGTATTTAATTAATTTTTCCTATTTGTGTAACATCATTATCTGCTAGCAGAATTAATTATATCTACAGAAGTTACAGACATCGTAAAATTCCGTCTGTTAATGCTAATCATAAATCCTTTTTTGGGGGCTCTGGCTTTCCAAAATGAATATACCCACCCACCGCTGGCTTGTGCAAATGACTTTGTTTTCTTATGCTCGCCATTTGTACTCACGATTTTATGGTGCAGCGCGGAGAGTTCGCGCTCGGTGACCCGTCGGCTGGCGGCCTCCCGTCGGCGCTGCCGGAACTGGCTGTACTTGTAGGCGAGCATCACGCCGGGGAGGGCCAGGGCCTCCAGCGGGGACTTGCGGCCGAAGGGCATCCTCGAGCTTCCCAAGCCTTTTGAGTCTTTGGAGTCCTGCGGATGGATATGGATGGTCCTTCGTCCTTTGGGGTTCCCTCTGCTTCGACTGAGTTACTTGCGGCGCTTTGAGAGATGGCTGGCTGGCTGCTGGCTTTCATACACTTGGCACTTGGCTCGGCCACTGGGACTTCTTTCTTGCTTTGACTTTGACTTTCAGCAGCGTCTCATTATGTAATCACAACATAGGCACGAACAACGCGACACTAAAAGCATTTCGCACAGCACAATTGGCACACTAAAGTCGAGTTTGGTATTTAGCCGCATTCAATTCACATTTCTTTTTCCTTCGCATGCTGTTTTCTGTTCCCCCAATTGCTGCTGATGAGCTGCAATCAATTTTGCATTCTGGAAGTGGGACTTCGATGAGTGTACATTTTTGGTGAAAACGAGCGCTTTGATTAAGCCATATTTTATGGTACCCCAAGGGAATACAGTGTAAAAGAAATACACAAGCTAAGGGCTAACAAGTTCCAGGCTCCACTTATTTATTACAAAAACCTCGCACTTTAAAATTTTTGCCAAAAACCTTAAGAGAAAATGAAGAGAAACCAAACAAAAATTTATAAGAAAAATAAATCTTACTGAGCACCAATGTTAAATGACAAAGCAAAAATTTAAATCAAAAAATAAACATTAATTTTAAATTATATATTGGTCCCAGAATTCCCTACTCCCATCTTGTCTTACACGTATAAATAAATAAATCAGTGCCCTGGGGAGCTGCTCTCAGTTGAATCTCGCAGGAAAACATTCGCTTTCTTCCCTGGACAATATTTCACACCTGGCTGAGACACATCAATTTGTGAGATGAATTTCGTAATCTTTGAGTGATATTTTCGTCTCTAGGGTGTCAGTCACTCTGACACTTTAATAAAGAGAAGTGTCGCGATTTCTTTATAATTCAATGAAAGGCATTACATTTATTTTCCGCTGATCGAAACCGGAATTACAGAGTCAGCCGCACAGTGATCATTAATTTCAATTACACGTTAGAAAGTTGCACAAAAGCCGAATCACAGGGCTCCTCGGCGACGACACGCACTTGGGGGAATGGGAATGGGTAAATTGGCTGGCTGATTACAAGCTGCCACCCGTAAGGCAGTTATTTATGGTTTATATTCTACTATATAGTCTGCTCTTGGCACTCGGGGTGAAAATGGCACCGAAACTGAATGCTGGCCCACGTGCAACTGGGGCCAACTCAGAACGGTGAATGTCGCAGAGCAGCAACGCTAGTTTCCCACGAAACCGCCATGGAAGCTGCGTGAGCCTGACGCAATTTCCAGGCAGAGCAATAGATGTTGATTCCAGTGATTGGACACGTTTTGTTTACGCCAACTGTTTTTGCACGAAATCAAACAACTTTGACCCAAAAAACAGGTTAGTCAATGGCTTGGTGAGGGGTTATAATTGATCAGGCACTCGGCGAGGACCACACCGTTTGGTAATTTGCAGCCGTACACCTTCACTCGTTTCACGAAAGAGTCATGTTCTTTTCAACGTTACGTATACGCCGCGTATGCCGCCGTATTGAACAACCTTCCCCGTAGCGCCTGCGAGTGCGACTGTCTGCAAGGATTTTCCAGAGCCAGTTTTTGGGATAGTTTTCCCTACTGGCTGGACGGCGCAGGCGCATTTCATCCATTGCCGGCGACTTCATGGTATAACAGATTGCGTATACGACCTGTACTCCGCCTCCCTAAGCATGTTGCCAATTTGTTGTCCTGTCTATTTTATTTCCTTGCTCTCTCACGTTTCGGAGGGCCAAAGCAAAACGTCATGACACTGCTGAGAGCCGTATAAACAAATCACAAAGTTAGGGGCCCTTTTCCCAGCTCATCCCCACTGTTTAATGGATAGCGTCCAGTTTGCCGTTTTGTTGCGGTTTGTCCGCTCGCACAATTGTGTTCGTTCAACTTTATGAGGCACTGTTAATTATGGTTGGCCATTTCCCATTGTTCGACTAATTGCTGCGGTTTTTACTGTGATGTACGTATTTTCTACTATTATTGCTTTTGGGCGAATATTTGCATTGAAAAGATAGACAATAATATTCTAATAGATATTTTTAGTGACTTCATAGAACAGTTAATTAAAATGTTATATACATATTTTAATGTACCAAATTGGTTGGTAATTTTAATTAATTTATTTTTTAGAATTGCTTAGTTGCCAACAACCATTTGGAGGGCAATTTATGATTGTTTATACTATTTATTTGCATTAGTGTAAAATGCATTTAATAAGCAGTTGTATTTTTTTTTTCAAACTTTAAATAATTCGCTTGCAATTGTTTTATTCGCTATTGAAGCGGAATATATTTTAGAGGCAGTTAAATTTATCCAGAACTAAGAATCTTATTAAAATAAAGAATTTTAAATAATTAATTCGTTTATATGCAACTTATAATCTACAAGTTTTTATTTAAGCACATAATATAAATTGTTTTAATTTAAATTTTAATTGTTACTATACTATCTGATAGTCCTTTGTATTATCTTATTTATTTTTTTATTATTCGTGTAAATGTTGGACTAATTGAGCTTAAAAAAAATATTATGGATGCATGTTATTTACTCAGTATACATTGTCTTCAAAGTTGACTAATAAAGACCAATAATATTTAATTTTAAATCAAGTAAATTTAATACAATTAATTAAACAAGTAGCATGTCAATATATTTTATTAGTTTTGTTATTTTGAAAAATCTGCTCTAGAGATCATTATTGTTGTTACACTCAACCAAGCTAAGATCATGAAAGCCACGTTCTTGGGGTCATTTACGACAGGTGCGCTGCAGATCAATAGGTGTTAAGGGCGCAGGTCAAAAACAACACAAGTCGGCTAACAAGTAGCCAAGCGGAACTGCCAAATGTTTAAATGGCGAAAAGCAGAGCCTAGGCCAAAAGCAAACGAAACCAAAACCAAAGTAAAGCCAAAGTAAATAACTGGAAGTAAAGCCAAACAAATGGTGTTATACGCTGAGAGCCGACTCTCTTGGCCTGCTTATGTGAAATGGCTAAGAGAGAGGGGAAAATTGTTTGGCGACGCCATGGAAATGATGACGTAAATTGAAACCCAAAGCTGCCACGGCAACGGAATCTATTTGCAATGCCCCCCTCGATGCCCCCCCTGATACACAATCCCAAATCGCAAACCCTTTCAACCGACAGGTGTGCAGTATAGTAGTTCTGGGCAATCTCTGAGTGCATATTTGCCGACTCACCGAGTGCACTTCTGAGATACAGATACGCGTGCCGCAGCAGTTGCAGTTACATTTGCAATGGCAGTTGCACTTCCAGATATTTTGACTTGGACCCGCTCTAATGACATTTTTGCCTGACAAAGCTCTTTTCCATTTCCGCTTAAATGCATTTTCCAACCCATTTCATCTTTCTAGCATTATAGCGTTTTGTGTTATTTTGGCTTGGATTTCAGCTAACCGCTTTTAGTTTGTTTGCCTTGCCTTGCCAGCGGTGTGTGTCGTCCTTCTGTGTCCTGTGTGCACTTTGTGCTCAATTCTGCGTTTTCTATTTCTATTTTTAGCCCTGCACTACAAGCCAGCTGGGCTACACCCCAAAAAAAGAAACGTCGATGAAACTAAATTATTATTACGTGATTTTTAAGCTATTGGGAATGAAAAATCTTGATTAAGAATGAGTATTAAATTAATACCACAAAAATATCAAAATAAAACTATGGCCTTTAAAATAAAGCCTTTTTAGACTCTTCGTTACAGAAATGAACCTAAAAACTATTGAACTAATACCTTGACTTTAATCATGTCTGTAGTTTATTTTCAAGACTCACTTACTAAAACTAAACTTTCAGTTTTTTTTCCGGGTGTGATTTCAGGTGCGGCGGGCAGGGATGCCCCCAACAGCAATTGCATAAATTAATCAGAGCTGCCACAGTGAATAAATACACAATCGACAATAGTCACACAAGCTTCTGAACATCACAATTTCACCCTGCACTCCGCCCACTTTTCCACCCGTTGGGCATTGACGTCACCACTGCAGTCGGCCAAAAGCTATGCTGCTGACGATGATGATTATGTTTGTCTTCTGCTTCTGGCCAGGTAAGCACCTTCTTGACCTTCCCCAAACTGTTTACACTTATCGCTGGTGAAGGGCCCGCAGACAAGAGTTCTTGGCTCTTAGCTCTCGGCTTTCAGTTTGCATTTCTTGGGTCCACCGTTCGATTGACAGCCTGCCGTCGAGTGGGTTTTTCCTGGGAGACAATGGTGCAATGGGCATTGCTAACTGAATCAGCAAGGAACAAGGCATCACAAGTGCTGATTACCTCAAAGAGAAGGGAAGGGCTCTCAGTTTACGCAAGATCTGTGGGGATAGTTATGCACAATGGGGGTAAGGGACTACTATTAATGCAATTACTGTTCTGCAAAAGGGGTCTTAAATTTCCATTTTAAATTAATGCCTTGAACTTTATTATTCATCAAATATATTAATTCATTTAAGTTTTAAATAATGCACATTAACAAATTCGTATTTCTTTGTATATATGCATTTAATCAAAAATAATTAACTTAAGTTGTATATGTCAACCAAAATATTTGCATATTTCAATCAAAATTAATTTGTTTAAGTTTTATGTGCCAAACAAATTTTCACTTGACAAACATAATTTGCATACCATTGTATGTATGCATTTAATCAAAATGCCTCTCACCAATTTACCCAAAATGAAATTATGCTAAATTGTAATTATAAAAAATTTTAAATCAAGCTGAGTTGGTTGAAAATTTAAGTAAATGAACAAATTTACAATTACTAGTTTAATCACTTGATGATGAGGTTTAAATAATATAATTAATTTTACTCAAGTGCAGCATCAATATTTTATGGAAAATATTCACAAGGGTAATTAAGTTTTTTGGACTGCATATTTATTGTTTATTTATTTATATGCTTGTTAAATTTTTGGTAGCTGTTGAATTTATTTATGTACACATTTTATAATATTTTAGTATTTTTTTGGCAGGGTATTGTTACCTTCAGCCTTTCTGGAATGTGAAGAGTCGCTTGGCTGGCACCTTCTTAATTCCATTCCTCCCTCCATGTCATTTTCTCGTCTGCAACTTTGTATTTTTCGCACTTTGTTGGCTGCCTCTTGGCTTTTTTGGGGTCTCCGCCTGACCGACCGGGTCAGTTGTTTAACGGGCTCGAAAGAGCGCGGTCTGAGTCAGCTTTTTCAGTTCGCTTGCAATCCCTGTTTTGGGTGATTTACCTTGTGATGGCTGCCGCTGCTGTTGCCACTCCGGGGGCCACTGTGCTCCCATCCTCGACACCCGGAGGTGGAGCTCCTCCAGGAGCTGCCCCGGCAGCTGGTGTGGCGGGCAAGGGTCCGGGAAATCTTCTAGAGATCACTGGCGAGGCAAATATAGTGAACTATATGAAGAATCGATTGAGAAAGGGCGCCATGAAGCGCAAGGGTCTCGAATTGGTCAATGGCCATCGATTCGGAGTGAGATTCTTTAAGAATCCTACTTACTGCGGTCACTGCAAGGATTTCATCTGGTGAGGAATTTTGATTTCGATTTTTTGGTTGGCATTTTTACGCCCTCCGACGTTAATTTAATTAGTGCCTTCGTAGCTGACACACTTTTCGTTGTTTTTCCTTTCATTATATTTGCTGTTCTTCCATTTCGCATTGTTGCACTCGCGGATTCGTGCCGGGATTAGGGGCTTTGGCAAGCAAGGTTTTCAGTGCGAGGGTAGGTTCAATAGTTTCCCTTGAGGAATTAGCAAAAGAAGTTACAGGTCCTTTTGTGAAATATGTTATTAACTTTACTTTGAAAACATTTAAATTTGTGGCCCTTTCAGAGTGCCGCTTCAACATCCATCAGAAATGCTGCAAGTTTGTGGTGTTCAAGTGTCCTGGAAAGGACACGGATTTCGATGCGGACTGTGCAAAGGTGAAACATGGCTGGATTTCGACCACCTACACGACACCAACGTTCTGCGACGAGTGCGGCCTGCTGCTCCATGGAGTGGCCCATCAGGGCGTCAAGTGCGAGAGTGAGTTGTCAAATAAGCTCGAAGCCTCATTCCTCCCAAATTACTTACGCAACATGCTTCAGATTGCAACCTCAATGTGCACCACGCGTGCCAGGAGTCGGTGCCACCCATGTGTGGAGCGGACATAAGTGAGGTGCGTGGCAAACTACTGCTCTACGTGGAGCTCAAAGGCAACAACCTGAAAGTGGACAGTGAGTTCTTAGGGGATCTGACTTGAATATATGTTTATTTATATACCAAATGCAGTTAAGGAAGCGGCCAACCTAATTCCCATGGACACCAATGGCTTCAGCGATCCCTATATCGCTGTGCAAATGCACCCGGATCGTTCGGGACGCACCAAAAAGAAGACCAAGACCATTCAGAAGAACCTCAACCCGGTCTTTAATGAGACGTTTACTTTGTAAGTTTAAAGAGGAATTACATTATCTAAATAATATTCATATTCATATATTTTGCATTTTTTTTGGCATACTTTGCATATATATGGCATATTTTAAGCATATGTTTTGCATATTTTTGATATGATTATAATTGAATTTTAGTGAACTACAGCCGCAGGATCGTGACAAGCGTTTGCTGATCGAGGTCTGGGATTGGGATCGTACTTCTCGCAATGACTTCATGGGTTCGTTTTCGTTCAGTCTGGAGGAGTTGCAAAAGGAACCCGTCGATGGCTGGTACAAGTTCCTTTCCCAAGTGGAGGGTGAGCACTACAACATTCCCTGTGTGGATGCCTTCAATGATATTGCGCGGCTACGCGATGAGGTCAAGGTAGGTACACTAGTTATGCAAATCTTTAAGAAATCGCAGAATAAACCTCCTGAGTTCCCAGCACGATCGTCGACCGAATGAGAAGCGTCGCATGGATAACAAGGACATGCCGCATAACATGAGCAAACGGGACATGATTCGAGCTGCTGATTTTAACTTTGTCAAGACAATTGGCAAGGGGTCCTTCGGCAAGGTCCTGCTGGCCGAGCGTCGAGGCACCGACGAGCTGTATGCCGTGAAGGTCCTGCGAAAGGATGTCATCATCCAAACGGACGACATGGAGCTGCCGATGAATGAAAAGAGAATTCTAGCCCTTTCCGGTCGTCCTCCATTCCTCGTTTCCATGCACTCCTGTTTCCAGACCATGGATCGATTGTTCTTTGTAATGGAATACTGCAAAGGAGGGGACCTTATGTATCACATGCAGCAGTACGGAAGATTCAAGGAATCCGTAGCCCTGTGAGATTAAATACCAAGGTTTTCTTATTCGTATTTGTATTTATATGCTACTTAATGTTATGGCACTAGTCACAATGAGTAGAAACTTGTTAAAACTACATTTTGATTTATAATTATTATTTATTTTTGACAGTCGAACATAAGCTTAGATTGAACAATTAAATTTACATATAATTTAAAACTTATTTTGCTTTCAGTTTCTACTCTGTGGAGGTGGCTATTGCCTTGTTTTTCCTACACGAGCGTGACATTATCTATAGGGATCTGAAGCTAGATAATATTTTACTAGATGGTGAGGGACACGTAAAGTTGGTCGACTTTGGGTTGAGCAAAGAGGGCGTGACCGAGCAGCAGAATACGCGCACTTTTTGTGGCACTCCCAACTACATGGCTCCAGAAGTGAGTAACATACATAATTAATTTTAAATAAAATTCAAAGGGAAATAAATTTAAAAGTGATTTTATGAAGAAAGCCACTATTTTTGTTATCTGTGTATGCGCACTCTTTTTTAACCAACAAGTTCAAACTCTAATCTTGTCATAATCCCCAAAATTATTTTTTAATAATATTTTATAATTTTTTTGAACCTGGCCTATAATGTTAGAGGTTCCTGCTTGAAATCATTAATGTAAAAATTTTGTAATCTATTAAAAATTCCAGATTGTCAGCTATGATCCATATTCCATCGCTGCTGACTGGTGGTCCTTTGGAGTTTTGCTATTTGAATTCATGGCTGGTCAGGCTCCATTTGAAGGTGAAGATGATAATGCTGTCTTCAGAAACATCAAGGAGAAAAAGGCCGTGTTTCCCAAGCATTTTAGCCAAGAGGCCATGGACATTATTACCAGCGTTAGTAATTTTACTTTAAATATAGAGATATATGTATAATTCTAACTTAATTTATTAAAAGTTCCTTACCAAAAAGCCCAACAATCGGTTAGGCGCAGGACGTTATGCCAGGCAGGAAATAACCACGCATCCTTTCTTCCGCAACATCGACTGGGAAAAGGCAGAGGCTTGCGAAATGGAGCCACCCATTAGGCCCAAGATTGTATGCTGAATTATAAACTGACTCATAAACATTATTTCATTAAACCCTTAAATATATTTCAGAAACACCGCAAGGATATAAGCAACTTTGATGATGTCTTCACTAAGGAGAAGACGGACTTAACTCCCACGGACAAGCTTTTCATGATGAATCTGGACCAAAACGATTTTATTGGATTCTCCTTTATGAATCCAGAGTTCATTACAATTATATAAAAGTGGTCTAAAAAAGCTATGAATGCAATTCTGGAAAAACTAGAGGCTTTAAGCCAACTTTATAAAAC
Organism: Drosophila gunungcola; assembly: GCF_025200985.1. Lineage (NCBI taxonomy): Eukaryota > Metazoa > Arthropoda > Insecta > Diptera > Drosophilidae > Drosophila > Drosophila gunungcola. Next base: position 1,598,063 of record NW_026453167.1, on the reverse strand, counting down.
TTGAAATGTTGTGTCCAGCGCTTAAGTCCTCATAAAGTTTATCTAAAAGCTTTAAAGCTCTGTATATCTGCATGAAAGGCTTTTCTTGTAGCTTTCTTTCTATAGAAAAGCGTTTTTCATTTCTCTCTTCAAATGTTAACGCTAACATTCCACGTGAATCCCAGATAGTAAAAGAAAACAGAGAAAGTTCCGGACCAGCAGCTGACTTTCTCCCTTTCACTCGCCATATATATATATATATGCATATGTTTTTTCCTTTCACGGAGGGGAAAATGTTTGGGAAAACTCACCACTTCAGAGCACCTGAATTAGTTACGCATACGCCGCGTGTGCACCACTCAAGAAAACCCTGACAGGAAGTTTCAAGATTGCCAGCGGGCTAACTAGCCAACTTCCGTTAAAATCTAAACTCATCAACAGGCTTGAAGGTTTCGGTTTCAGTTATGTCGAGAGCAAAAGTTACTCATAAGGCCAAAAACTTGTTGCCGTTTGATGAAATTTGCCCAAATCCATCTTGTGTGCCGAAAATTGTCTCGAAAATTGTTCAACGGCGTAAAAAGCGACCTCACGGTTTTTGCCAAATAGTTTTCCGGTGGCAGGAAAAATATGTCTTTGGCCGCATTTTAATATGAAATTCCTTGGATGCTTTTGTGATTTGGGGCGCTCATCAAATCGGCTGTCAAAAGCATTTCAAGGTGAGTGCAATTTTCCGGCGCCCTGGCTTTAAATGAATTTCCTATTTGCAGCTTCCTTTTGCGAAGGCTACATCCTGCTCAAAACTGTTTGCACTCTATTAGCGGCAATTTGCGGGTTTACGTGCACTTTTCACGGCTTTTAGACACGTTCCAATGTCTCTGGTCGAGCTGGTTGCAGAGTACAGAGTACAGAGTGCAGTCGGCGATGTCCTTGCATCCGTTCCCAATCACCACATCCTGCCTCCATCGTCACCGCAACATGTGACTGTGGCCCCAACTCCTTGGTCTGTGGTTCGTGTTGGTCCTGCCGGAGTTTGGCTTAGGCATTAGGATGTACTAAAGTGCTTAACACAATGTAAATAATGGCCCGAACGGGCAGGAGATGTATATTTTGCGGCGTAATAAAACGCAGTGAAATCCCATCGGTTCGGATAGTTCTCCGCCGGCTAATGAAGCCATGAACAGTGTCCTTGGAAGCGGCCTCAAAGAAGAGGATGTCGTTGAGTGGCTGGATTGTCAGCTTATAAATCAGCCTTCTAGCAACTCGATAAGCATGAATGAAAAGCTCTAAAAAATACCCATTCAATGGGGAAAGATTAGGAATGTGCGTGGTGGGGGTGCCAAAGTTTGTGGTTTCAACTTTTGGTGACCCCGATTCTTTTCTATAATATATAATTTAAATAGCCCCCCTAAATGTGTTCCTTAACACCAACTAAACTCTTGTCGAACTATTTAAATTGGAAAATTAGGCTAAGTGACCCTAATTCAAAGTTTCATTACTATATATGTAAGTACACTTGCTGAAAACTTTATTGTTTTTGAGTTTGTTAGTTTTTAGTTGGACTAGTATCAAAGCTAAGTTTTTCTCTGGTAAGCTATTTTAAATAAAGATATCAATTTAAATATGAAAATATACTGACAGTCCTTTAAGAAAAACCCATATTTTAACTATTTTAAATTAAAAATGTTTTTGCCAAAACATTAAGTTGGGTCTTCAACTTCTGGTGACCTCGAAATTTCCTTTTAAACTTATTCGAGCAGTCTGTCAGTGCTCGCCATTAAATGGGTTGGGCTTACAAATAGGCCAGCATTAAAGACTCAAAGACGGCCACAATTGCTACCCCAAAACAATGAACTCCTTGAGCTAAGTTATTTATGCCCCGGGTCTATGTCTATGCCAATCTGTTTGCCACACTTTGTTGGCCTTTGTGTTGCCTCAATTTCAATGCAAATTTATATATAATATATACTAAATATATACGGCTGTGCGTTGACAGTCCCAACACGATAACGATGAAATCGTTACGCTTTGGCAAGTGCGTTTCTTATTCATGTCTACTACATTTTTTGTTGCTCTTGTGCACCTAATACCTGTGGTTGGGACTGGGCCCTGCTCATCCTGCACATCCTCGCCAGGACCCTCTCGCATTACTTCGCTATCTGTCTGTGTCTGTTTCATACACTGTCACTTCCGCTTCCGCCCGAGCACCCAAACTCATTGTGCCTCCACTTTTTTTGCTGCCACTAACTGCTTTGGCACTTGGCCACTCCTCTTACCCCAAGCCCCAATCCTCCGGTTTTCTTCGGCCTTATGAGCTGATGATGGCCATTTGGGTGAGCAGGACGAACGGCAATGACATGCATATGGTTTGGGCCGTTGGCTAGGCTCATAAAAGCCACAAAAGCCGCAGAATATTGTCATGAATTAGCTGCAAGCTGGTAAACTGGATTTGTACTGGGGAAAACAATTGGCAAAAGTAGTCTTAAATGGGTGCTTTAACATATAATATAATATAAGCGTAGTATGCATTCTTTTTAAAATGTTTGATTTCAGTTTCTGCCTTATAAAGTAAATTATTAAGTACTTTATTTAGTTTCGGTATTCGCGTACTGCTTAAAAATTAAAAGTAAAATTACTTCTAATTAGTTTACTTCATTTTATTATGTTTAGCATTAGGCTTTTTTATAAAATGCTTGATTCCAAAATGAGAGAAATAAAGTGATTAAGAAAGTTTAAATAACATAAATATATAACTGTTGTTTAGTTTTCTATATTTTGTTCTTGAATTTACAGTCATGATTTTAAAAGATGTTAACATAGTATTTAAAATTTTTATTTTAACTGCAACATTTACTAAGATCAATTTTTGTTTTTTTAACGTGTCCTCATACAGATAAGAACATTTAAGTAATGGCATTTCGAAATTCCACTGATTTATTTCGCGAAGTGTTCAAATATCTCTTTTTAGAGCATTTCTAAAAAGCACAAAAATATTTAACTACTACATACTTTTCTTTATTTTAATCTTATTTTTACAGTGAAGATTTTTAAAGATGTTAACATAATATTTAAAATTTAAATTTAATATTCATATTCGATCCATTTTATCTTCTTAGTTAACTAATCCAAATACCGATAAGAATATTATTATTCATGGTTTTATCATTCCGTTATTTACTGATTTTTTTTTCGTTGTGTGAGGGGCGGATGTATTTCGCTCACGCCTAATTTCATTGTTGTCCGGATGGCGGCGTGGATTTATCAGCTAAGTGAGTCTCTCGACCGGGCTAAATATTTAAACTGACTGAGGTCCCAGGTGGAATGGTCGAAAGGTGGTCCTCCTGTTGCATTTGCTCGGCCCCCGGGCTCGGCTCATTCAAAATGCAAACACGGCCCGTGGAGCTGGTGGCAGCTGCACGTGGCGCCAGTTTCAAGCACTTAAACAAACAAACTGTGGCCCCCCGTTTCTGCCAGTGTGTGTGTTTGTGTGTGTGCAAGTCATTGTCCTGCTCGCACGTATCCTTTCGGGCTGTTGCTTTTTCACGGCTGTGTGCCATTTGGCAGGCGCCCAGATGCAAAGTGCAGGCAACAATTTAAGCCAGTTTCTGGCTTCAATGATTTGGATAGCGAACTTAGTTTGCCTCTTCACTTTCCCCCATCTGGCATTACATTCCCATTTCCGTCCATAATCAAATAAATTACGGACCAAGTCAAGCGCACAACTGAAATGAGCAAAATAAAAAAGGAAGTGCTCAGAGGCAAGCACTGAAATAAATATACATTTACATCACCCGCAATAAAATTTACCAAAATAAAAACAAATTTCAAATGAGCCACTATAAAAAATAGACTGGCGATGTGTGAAATTTTTACAGTCACATTTTCCCAGGAGAAATGATCGGTTTTATGGCTTTAGTACTCGAAAACAGAAATTTTTAAGACATGTTTTGAAAAATGGAATAAGTATTAAAACTGTTACATTTAACAAAGAGAATAAAAGTTAAATCATTTTTGGAAAATATAATTTTTTCTTAAATTTTTGGTTTCATTATTTCACTGAATTTGTCTAAGAGTCTAGAATTCATAACTACTGACTTTTTATGACCTTTCAGTTAAAGCTATGTGTTAAAATTCTTAAAGAAATTCTCTTTAGATGCAACTATGTTTAAAACATCAAAATAATTAAATATGGCTGAGAGATAAATCAAAGCTTTGAAATCATAATAAATAATTTGTTTTTTTTTTCAGTCAGAAATAAGTTGTCAATTTCTTGCTGTTAAATGTGTTTTAACAAGGGGTTATGATTGCTACTTTTTAATTAATTCCTATAAAACAATTAAGAAAGTTTTGCTTACCAACTGCTCTCAGTCGTGAACAAATCTTTTTAAAGACCTTTCCTAGCATTCAACGGTGAATTTCCATTTAAAGCGAATCCGCACGGAAAAGTCTTCTGGCACATGCCATCAATCTCTAGACACACAGGCGACTAATAAACACAAACAAAATACACAAATAGAAGGAGGGGAAACGTATGCATATATGTATATTTGCAAACACACGGCGAAAGCTGCTTTTATAGACCAAACGTGATGGTTGAGTGAGAGCCAAAGATCCAGGGGCGTAGCGGAAATGGGGGCGAATCCTGTGTGTTAAGTTCCATTAGAAGAAACTTCATAGAAGAACTTGTGCTGGTATCGTAAAAAATGAAAACTTAAAGTTTACAACTTTTTTTACAACCCCCAGCAAAAAGATTTTGCGGCCACAACGCAAAACTTTAACACATAACAGCAAATGCAGTGCACATTGGACATTTTACCGATTTCCTACCTTCACTTCCATTTGGTTCACTGGAGTTTGGCTATTCCCAATGCAAACAGCGCGCATGAAATAATTATTGCGACTTTCGTCCTCCAAATGGATTCCGCAGGTGGGGGGATTGGGAATTCAGAGGGGGCGGTGGGAGGTGAGAGTCTCCCCCTGCCCTTTCGCACATTCACCGGACATCTAGCAGGGCCATATGAGCTTTATGTATATCAGGGTATTTATTTTTAATGCTAAGTTCTGCCATCACTTCCGCACACGCACACATGGCTTTTTTTTTTAGAACTCCCTCCCCGGGAAAGAGCTCAGATACACTGGTATAAAACGTGAAGAGATGTAAAATTTCTATATCTTTACCTTTTAAAACTCAACAGTTTGCAGAAGGTTTGGAATTGTTAGAAAAATGTAAGGAAATTAGTTAGCTGTATTATCAAAATGAAAAACAACACTATTTTTCTCCAAAGGAATACGAAATAAGGAATTATATTTATACATTGGATAACTCAATAACTCCCGCTTTAACCTGAAAGTGAGCTTAGATAAATTCAACAATACGTGACTATATATAAAAATCCCTTATCCCAAAGATTTAAGTTTCAACAGCGTAAGATATGAAGAAAATTGAAACATATTAGGAAGTTGTATTTTAAAAAGGTTTGTTAACATTGTTTTAACTCTTAGCCCTTGAAAAAGTTGTCAAAAAAATTAAGTTTGGGTTGTTAAACATAGAAAAATAATTTAGTGTAGAGCAGAGGATAATTTTCTGTTAGTAATAATTTTAAAATTATGCTCCAATAATAAATCTGAGACCTTTAACCACTGTATGCGTGTGCAATGAGTAATGTGGCCAAAGGCGAGATGCGATGCGAGTGTTTTTGCTCTAATTAATAAGTGATAGAACGCGGTCCTGGAGGAAAGGGGCTTTTACGGCACAGTATTCTGCTTCTCGCCGTAAACTACAATGAAAATGGAAATAAAAATAAAGATAGAGATAAAACTGTTGCGCGTCGACGCAGGCTTTTGTCCAATAAAATAGACAAAGTAAGTCGCTTAAGTCGGTCGCTTCCTCTACACTTTCTCTACATCTTCTCCCTCCTACCTACTTTTCACCTCTCGCATCCTTCTCCTTTCCCTGCCGTTTTCATTTCAGCTTTTACTTTCTCTGCCGGTCGTTGCGCCCGTTCCGCTTCGCTGCAATTCAAAAGCGCAGTGTTTGTGCGTGGGTCCTAGTGTTCTGGTGCGGGTGTGTGCGTGAGTGTATCCTTCTGATTGTCTTCCCTCTAACGGTTAAAGTGTGCCGCTCCACTCTCATCTGCTCTGCTTCTTCATTCCCGTTATGGCATCAAAGCCAAAGTCCTTCGCCGCTCAGCTTTCATTTCGTTTTGATTTCAAGGGATCAAGGATTTGGGGTTGCTAGGGCTTAAACCACAAATACGCTGCACTTTCCTTAAATATAAAATGTTCAGAATGCGTTGTAGTAATGGCTTACGCAAATCAATTCCAGAACCATATAATTTATGAAATAAATATTTTAATATATATAATATAATAATATAATGCACTTTTTTCAAATATAAACGTTAAAAACTAATTTTAAATCCCTTGTCACAAAAACAATATAAGTATGGAAACATAATAAAAGCCAACTTCTTAAAATAACTTAACCTAATACGTTTAACAGTAACTTTTATTTATTTAGATGGTTTCTTAGTTTCTACGGTTATAAGTTTTTTTCTTTTTTTGGTATATTATTTTCTTTTTTTTTACATTTTTTTAAGTTTTGTTTTGTGTATATACTTTAATTATTTGTTTGTAAAAGTGAATATACTTTAATTCTGAATTTATATATAACATAATTAATTATACACTTTTCTTATTGTTCTATTAAAAGTTGTAAAAAGAAGTTCCAATCGGCTTATTAATGGCTCAAAAACTGAAAAACATAAACCGGCGAAATTAAAACAAAAACGATTTATTTTAAATAATCTATAACAGTTTGTTCTTTGGCAGCCGTTCATAAACCATTTAATTGATATCCTTAACTTGATAGATAAATTAAGGCTTATAAGAACTTTCTAAGGTATATAGGTATATATATTATATATATACCTAATACCTTATATTTATGTCTTGATTTATAGGTTATGTCAACGGTCCATCATGTAAATCATATCCACCGACAATAAAGTTTGATTTTAATTTTCCCCCAAATTAAGCCTAATCAGGCGCAAGAACAAGGATATTTTTGGTGGCCTGAGCCATTTAGTTGGGGCCCAAAAATGTGGAAATGCCTAACAGCAGCTACAGGCAAACATTTTGATAAAAATGCACATAAATTTTAGATCTCAAACGGTTTCCGAGGGGTTAGAACCAAAAATAAAGCCTTGAACATGGACATGGGCCTTTTATTTTGCCATTCTTGGCCTCTTAAATGGCCAGTTGTTTGGCGTTTATTGCCACTGTGACAAAGCAGCGTTGATGATGCCACATTATGCATGGCTGGTCATAAATTTCAAGGATCCGTTCGCGAAAACCGTTTATTCGCGTTATTTGCAAATTGACAGGGACAAGTACATCTAATTACTCCCTGCCGAGCACTTGAGTCCGCAACAGTTCATCCCCATCGAGCACTTCATTTAAGCCCGGCTGCCAATTTGCCGTTGACAAAAATGCCACGAAGCTAGACCATTTTTATCAATTTCGAGTACGTTTTGCCCCAGGGAAAGAATCTCTTCAGGGAGAATACCGAACCGAGTTGAGTCAGACTTTACGTGCGGTGCATACAAATGAGCGGAGGGCAAATAAATTGTTGTGGTTTACTTGTATTGGGTAGTTCTTGGGCGGGATTAACTGATAATGGTAATATAAATCAGTTTGCAGTTGGGCCAACTTAAGGGTTAGTTTGGCATCAAGAATATGTTAGTGAACAATTGAAAAAATAGAAAAATATATTATGCCTGAAGGTCTGAAATTCGGAAAGACTAAATAAACTAAAAGAGTTTAAATCTTATTTTAAGACCCTTAAAATAATATAAGTTTAGAAACTACTTTTAGGTACCTTTCTAGTGAAACTCAGAATAGGTGTCTTTTTTAACATGATAATTTTTTTTAAAGCTTTACTTAGACTTCATAAGGAACCATTTCAGAGGAATTTGGATATGATTCTGATATAATTAAATTATCAGAATAAAATCATAAATCTAAGGTTAATACAAAATCAAGAACATTCCCAGCATATTTATGCGACATATTCCAATAGACATACGCGTATGTAACCGAAATGAGTAATTTGGCAGCAGCTTTGGGGGGAAAATAAGAAATGTGGGCGTAATAAGTGAGTAGTGAGTGCAACCCAACCCACTGGCAGGCACACGTGCCGCATCTGCTGAAGCTGATTGTGTTCCTTTTGATTAAAAATTCAAGTCGTATAACGAAAGTTGTGACGGAACTAAGCCCATTGGCATTTCAGGGAAATTGTGTGTGTGTGTGTGTGTGTGTGTGTGCCCAAGTGTGTGCCGCATGGAATTAACCAAACAGCGAATTCAGATTCAAACAATTAGCCCTGACTACGTGAAAGCCCAAAGCCAAAAATCGAGAAGTGGCAAAAAGGTCAAGTGTTAAAGCAAACACAAATACTCGCTGAAAGGGAAGGGGAAATCACCGGGAAAATCGCTCTATTTGTCTGGCATAATTGCCAAAGGCTGAGATGAAAAGAGTGCCAAAGTAAATATTGAAATATTAGCAGGAGATGGCAGAAAGATTCCGAAAAAAGGACCTTTATTGACCGAAGCCCAAGGTATGCCAAAGCCAATTTCCACTCATTGCCCAAGGAATTTCCCTTTTTCCCCATTCATCGACATAATAAAAGTTTACGTCCATCAAGGATAATCTGCAATTTTCTTACATAAATCGTTTAAAGAGCAATTGCCAAGTTTCCTCTGAACAAATAGATGCCAGCAACTATAAAAACTTTTATCTGAAACCGGAATTGAATATGAATCCTGATCATTGTCGCTGTCAAAGGGAAAAGGGGAAAAAGTGAAAAAATGGGGAATGCTGCATCAGCTGCTGGTACTGTGATTGAATCTAAGACTCGGCATTTTCGGTTGTCTTTTTTCGGACGCCCTCTTTTCGCCTGCCTTTTATAAGCAGAAATTGTTCAATTGAAAGCGAAAACGACAGCGGCAGCAGCCAGCGACGACCTCTCACTGAAAAAAAGTAAAAGTTTTCTTTTCGGAAATAGAAAAGTTTTTTCTGGCTGCGCGTGTGTTTGAACTGGAGAAGCGCACGTGAGTTGCTTAAGGATGAGCAATACAGACCCTTACAGAGCTGATCATCTTTATTCAGTGTAAATTAAATATTTTTATAGCAAGGGCCATTAAAAATTAACTTAATTTAATTACCTAAAAAGCGCATTAGTTTCCATATAAATCGCTTAAAAATTCTAATTTACAAAAATAACACACAAAAAATAAACAAATATTATAAAATTTTGAACTTAAATTGGCTATAGTTTTTTGTTACAAGCCATGAATTTTTTTTATAACCGAATCTGCTATTTGATAGACTTTAAACAATTTTGTCACGCGATCATCTCCATTAAGGAGTATACGTGTGTCCTTGGCAGCGAGGAAGCAACAATTGAAGTATATGAATACGTGCTGGGATCCAAAATGAAAAACTGACAGCTACCAAATACAAAAAAAAAAAAAAAAACCGGAATAAATTTAACTTTTCCCGCACCACGGAAAAATCAATAAGGAAACTTTGGTAATCATGGCCAATGTTCGGCGCAAATATTAAAAATGCTTTGCCTGTCGAATTTGGAATATTGCAATAAATAATTGCAAGACGGGGCCCAAAACTAACTGACTTTCGAGTTAATTGAGGGAAGGCGAAAAGGGGGCGGATGTAGCAGGTGGCAGCTACCAAACGAGATACGACTTGGGCCCAAAGAGGCAACAATAACAGTTGCCAACAGCTCGGCCGAGCGGAAACGGAAATGAGTTGCGAGTAACTGGAAGGCAGGACGAAAAAGAAAGCGGAAATGGCGGAGAAAGTGAGAGGGGCATTCGACGAAGCAACAGTTCAACTGTAAAACATTAAATGAAAATGAGGCGCAGACCAGGAAACGGTTGTAGGAGTGGGTGGGTGGGTGGTTGGTTGTCCGTAACAAGGACACGTTAATTGTGTGTGTGGCTGTGGGCAAACAACGGCCAACAACGTACTACAAGCCCAGTTAGTAAGCAAAACATGTTAGCTTGTGTCAAGTCAGAATCGTAGCTGGGCAAAAATAAAAGGGAAACTGAAAGCGAAAGCGAAAAACCTCTAACGCTTCAAGGCCGAGTGAGCCCTGAGGAAAGGGGAAAACAAGGAAACCCGAACCAGAAAAAACTGGAGAGACCGCAGCTGCTAAGCCAACTTTGCCAAGGGAAAACACTTCAAAGAATGCCTGCCAGAATGAACGACTGTTTCGCAACTCGTTCTCTGAGCCCGTAAAACTAACCGAATTACAAACCAAAACCTGAGAAGAAATGAAACCAAGCCAAGTGTGAAACAATTACTAAATGTTGTTTGCTGCTGAATAAAACTAAAAGGCAATTTAATAAAAGCTAACCCAATCTAAAGTTCAGGCAATCAATATTAGTCAAATAACCTTTATCAAAACATAATCAAATTTAAATCAAGATTAAAAGAGTTTTGTATCCTAACAACTTAAATTCAGGTTCTATAAAATCAAGTTGTGTGCCAAGAAGAAAAGGTTAGAAAACACAGAAATACTGATGAAACTTGGAAATTCTTGATTAAAACGTTTGACTATTTTGTATATATAAGTTAAGAATATGGCTTAAAATAAAAAATATTTTACTTATCGTTTCACTGTTTCCCAGTTTATAAGTTTTCAAAGTCCCGGATTCATTCAACACTGATATAAAAATATAAAAGTTTATATAAATACCTGGCTATTAAATTCTAAATGTTATATTTAATATTTAAATGAAATATTAAATTATAATCTTAAGCATGGTCTTAATTAATTGGCACCAATTAATATTTAAACGTGGAAAATACAATACAATACAACAATATATTTAAGATAATACAGTTCTTTTTAAAATTATTTTTTCATATATTCATATGTATTCCGAAAATAGTGTAATAAAACATAAGAAATACATAAATATTTAATACTTAAATATTTAAAATAACTAAAAATCGCTGCTGGTAAAAATATTGTGTGTGAAATACTTTCACTTACCCATATTTTTTTCACAGCACAGACCGAAACCGAAAACAATTGCGTTGGCAGCAACAGGAGGAGCAGAAATGTCGTTGCCGATGCCAACTTTTGGCCGGCTTTCTGCCAGCATGATGTTCATTTGCGGTGCACCGCATGTGGCAAAATCATCCTTGGACTTCCCCGATCCCTGCTCGCCCATATGGACCTGCTTTTGGTCCATGGCGGAAAGAATCAGACCAATCAATGCCCAAAGGCGCTGTGACAATGAGTTCGAATGATGGTTGCCCTGATTTTTAGCACACGGAGTGGGTGAAACAATCAGTGCACAGAGGGATCCCGAGGAGCACGTGGTCAGGATGGTGACATGAAGCGTGGAGCGTGTTGCTCGACGGAAGCACCGCAGGAATTTAAGTGTTTCCGCTTTCGGCAGGCAGCATATGAAATCAATAAACGAAATAATGAGCTGGAAGCGGGCTGGAAGGATGGCGAAGAGGTGTTTGTTGTGTGTAGGGTGTGTGTGTGACAGGTCAAGGAAGTGGAGGAAACCGAGCGAACGAAGAATGCTGGCAGCCTGTCAATATCCAGATACTTATCCCGAGTTGCCCCCGTTTCCACCGGAAACACACCCTCACACATTTTACACAAAAATTTTAGCTGGGAATCGGAGAGAGAAAAATATTTTTGGCAAGAAAATCAATAAATTCATATGTGCCGCTTGAGTGGCAGCACGATGGGTTACCCGAAACTACTTTCGTGCAGCGGCTAAACAAAACTAAGATGAAAATGAAATGCTTTCAACTCAGCTTTGGTTTCACACTTTTTTTAAGCCCCAAATTCTGCACTGAGCAAAAAAGTAATTTAAACGAGGGTATTGTTTTATTTATTTAATAGTTAGATTTTATAAAATTTTTGGGAACAGATGAATTGAAATTTAAATTTCAAGAAATTCGACCCAAAAAGACAAGCAAATTCTTAGAAAATTGTACCACAAACTTTAGGAGGTAAGCCTTTTCAAAATCGGATTTCTGTAAGAAAAGTTATGATTCTTTGAAATGCTTTGAAAAGAGGAAAAGGGATTATTATTATTAAAACTTTAGAAAAAATTAAAAGCAGATTCTTAGAAAAAAAAACCACAAAATCTAATTTCGGTAAGTAAAGTTATAGTCTAAAAAGTTTTATTTTGGGGTGACTTTTCTGCAAGGCTCGATTAATTAGAAATTTAATAACATGCTTAACAAAGTTGACATTTGCCTTAAATTTTTTTAAACCTTTTTTTGGCCGAAACATTGATTTTATTTTTGGTTAAAAAGAAGTTATACGTTTTCTTTGAGTGTTAAACCAAATGAGATCTGGCTGTTGCCAAGGGAGTCTTTCGGCCGTGCCACATTTGTTAATTAGTTTTTGGCCATAGACAGTTTTGTGCTGACCTCAGCGCTAACTTGCCGACTGAGCGAGTGAGGCAGCAGCTCCGGGGCTCAGGCCTTCTCCCTCCCCTCCCTCCCCCGTAGCCTTATCTTATAAATGAACAATTAAATAATGCCAAGGCCAAAAAGAAAGCGGTGGTGGTAGTAATCAGATATGCGGCAACCTGGCCGAGGAGCGGGATGGATGTGGTTGTTGCGAATGTGGAGTGTGGAACGCGCCGTGAGTCAGCTCCGTCACAGGCCAAGAGCCATGAGCCGGGAGCCATAAGTTACCCGAGGTGGCTCGCGGGACATTGCTCAGCGCCACCATGCTCGGCATGCGTAATTATGGGCTCGTAATCAATCCCAGACTGGCGGCAATTCTGGAGAGGGAAAGGCTGTTTATATCACAGCAGGCAACTGTTGAGCCTGGAAGCCGACCCACGAAAAGAAAGCAATAAGCGGCAATCGTAAATTCAAATCAAGTGCCTGAAATTGCTAGATAAAAGCAAAGTCTGGCCCCGCACACACATATGCCAGACAGCAAGCAAGTATAGGGTATGGTAGGGTACGTCTAGCTAAAATATTTTACTGTACCCGTAGTCGAAATTATTTAATTCCTAATCACTACCAAGTTAATCTTTAGTTAATTTGTAAGATGTTTAATTAATTGATTTATAGAGGTAAGATAACATTTTACAATGCTTAATGAATTTTTAAACCTATTTGTTTTATTTGAAAATTGTTTTTTCCAAACAAAATCTAGTCTTTTAAACTATTCAAACTATTCACTACAGGAAACAATGTTATGATGTTTAACCCATTTCTACTTTACTAATAAAAGTGACTACCCCCAAAAAAAATTTCCAAGAAACTAAACTATTGCTTTAAGCTATTGGGTATGTATAATTTATTAATCAATAAATAAGGCCTTAGACTAAATTTTTAGACTCTTCGGTATATAATTGTAACTAAAAAGGTATTGAGTTAATACTTCTAATTTAATATTGTATGTATGTTCAAGATACAGTTTTTAAAACTAAAATTTCATTTTTTTTAAGATGTAATTGCCATAATGTAGAACAACTGGTGGTCGACTTCTTTTCTATCCCTATATTATCCCTATCTCTGCAGAGCTGGCAGTTAAGTTGCCAGCACATCGCACAATTTATAATGTTAATGCTGCTCCTCGGCTGTGCTCTTTGTTGCTAGCTGGTGGAGATTCCTGCTGCCCTTCATCCACCTCCTCCTTTTCCTCCACATCCTGCGTCCCGCCCACAGACCGTTCCCCGCCATAACACTTTTAGCACATAATAATAGTCCAGGCCATGCAATTACTGGGGGTCAGGAACGAAAGGGGGGGGGGGGGGCGAGCGGGGAGAAGGGATAACGAGCATGGGCGGCGGATGGACACTTAAAGTCGACAAAGTGTAAAAGGGACTCGATCGATAGATGTTTGACCCCAAGCAAAGTTTGCTTTAACTCGGACATTGGGGCTCAATCTGTTGCTGATGGGTCTAAGTTGAATAGTTTCACTGAATATGAATAGGAGCCTCCTCGAGGAGCCGTTTACTCGGATCCAGATACGGATTCGTCGCATCCAGATGGATTCACGTTCATTAGCCTCCGTTCCTCGCTACAGTGGCGGGCAATTTGATTACGGTGCGATTGCAATCAGGCGGCTAAACAAATCCCCAGTGCTCGAAGCGGTTCGATATCGAGGAAAGAACTTGAAATGGAATACTCGCTAAATGGTTGCCAAATTCAATTTCGATTCCAATCCCGTCATAATGAGCCTCGCAGGGAAATGAGATGTCGCTTGCCGTGGCATCACTCATACGCCAGGGATGCGCCCCCGATTGAGTCTTTTCGGGCCAATTACTTGGCCATTTGGAAAGTTTTTGCTTAATCTCAGAAAGTTGTTGGCCGGATGTTTGCCAAACACCTTAAATGTTTCGCCCCGACTTTTGTTGCCTACATCTCTGGCCTTGGGCCGGTTATAAATGACCCCAGGACAGTGAAGCTAAAGGGCAGGAGAGGATAGAATGATAGAAGGGCAGGTGGTAGATGGACAGGTGACAGGCCGGTATTCATTCACAGCCTGCCCCTCGTTCCCCACACTCATTTGTCTTATTGAGCGCACTCACATCTACATAAGCACTTGCCCAGGCCTTGAAGGCACTTAGCCGGCAGTTGAGATACTCTTAAGTTCAGGTGGGAAATTAAGCAATTTTAAATGGGTACCCATAGTACATCTTGTGTTTTCCCCTGCTGCATCCTTTTTGAACCTATATTTTATTATCATAACAGACTTACTTCAATGGCTTAGTGATACATTTATGCAGGGCTGATTTATTATACAAGTAAAAGTAAAGTAAATTACTAAAGAATGCATATGTCGTAAATATTTTTAAACCTCAATTGTTATGGCTTGAAATCAAATAGTATGAATGCCACAGGAATTTTTCTTGATTTTATATACAAACAACGTTGTTATACTTACTCAAATTAAAAATTTTAAATTGATACTGGGTACATAAATTATGCAGAAATTCCTTAGTTTTGCTCAAGTTCCTTCATAGGGTATTGAAAGCACTTAAGGTGAATGGCTTTCGTCATTCTGGTTTCTAATTAGCAAATGGCCAGAGCTGCGAAAAATCCCCACAAAAGCATTCTTAACGGATTTGAATAAATCAAAATGGGGGAATAGCAGGTTGCCAGCAGAAATCTCAGGAAGCGTTTACATTTCAATTCAATATGTTTGAGCAAGATTTGCTTGGCCTGCTTACCCATCCATCCATTGACTGTAAAAAGTTTTTCTCACTCCTGCAATATTTATTTAGTTTGGAACTTTCTCCGCTCATCGACCGGGGTTGAGTTCAAGTTTCTGGTGCCTTTTGTGTGGGTCGTCTGGGAAAAAATGGAAAATAAAATTGATTTATTACAACAACTAATACGAATCCATTGTCACCCCAACGGAATGCATTGACTTTTGTTTGGCTCTATCCAGTTGCATGTGCAGCCGCCGGTTTCTGTAGGAAATACTATACTATACAAAAAATGGAAAATATAACGATTTGCAAAAATTTGTTGTAAGAAAGCTTCTTTTGTGTAATCTTTTTTCTCATCCACTTTTACCGGTTTTCATCAGCAAACATTTGAATTTCCGATATGTGTTTCAGTGGCTGCTCGAAGGCATTTTAATGGATGTGTATTCTCTCACCCCAGTTTGTGTTATTAATTCTTTTTTTTTGATACAGCCTCTTTTTTTGGCTGTGTTTCAAATTGGCCGAGAGACAGAAACACGAGGGAAAACATCATTTTCGAATATTCCACCAGCACAAAATGCGTTGCCCCAGTTGGCTGTCGGTTTTCCTGCGTTTTCCTGCGTTTTCCCGGTTTGCTCTGCTTGTTGCTCCCGGCCAAATTGGCATAATAAACAATGACAATGGAGCCGCAGTCGAGTGACTGCCCTTCCCCTCTCCCTCCACCAAAATGTTTTCCCGATTTTTCCGTATTTATATCCGCATCCGTATCTGTATACGGGTTTGTGCTGCGTGGAAAGTGAGTTAGCGACACACGGGTGATGCAGGAACGAATCAGCGGGGCTGCCACACATGGCCCAACAATGTGTTTTTGGGGGGCACATTAACGAGGCAGCTCGTAAGTCCCCCACTGTTGCCAGGATATGAAATCACCTTTAAGTTCGCATTCTTTTGATAGTCTCTAAAAAATATGGAAAATGCTTGCTCAAGATCAAGCAGAATACGCAATGAAAAGTTTTGAATTTAGATTGGCTACTTAGTAAGCGATTCTAAAATCAAAGGGTAAAATAAAAACATATACAATGTAGGCATTAAAAAATCTAATTAATTATTTTTATGTTTATATTTCAAACCTTGAATCTTTAACAGTAATGTACATATCCTTTTTCGGCTCAGTGTACTCGAAGTTAGGGAGTGTTGTTTAAAAAAAAAAAAATCAAGCAGAAGATTTGGATTCAGATTGGCTATGCGTTTTTAAAATCAAAGGGTACAGTAAAAACAAATTATTTGTAAATATTACAATAATCTAAATATTTATTTGTATGTTAGCATTTTAAACCCTAAATTTAAAACAATACAGTATATAGACTTTTCCAGCTCACTGTGCACGAAATTAGACAGTTTTATTAAATTGAAATCAAGCAGAAGATGTAAATTTAGGGGAGAGTATAAACATATACACCTTACTAATTATTTGTATGTGAAAAGCTTAAGTTGTAAAGGTCAGTCCGCCTTCTATTTAATTAAAATTAGAATGTATCGTAGGGCTTTATCTAAAGCCAATTATCGGAGAACTGACAAACTTGTGGCAGGTTCGGAAAAGTGGGCTTAACCTTGGAAGAGGATGGGGTGCTTGACGAGGTAAGACAATGTCATTTCCCATTTGCCCCCGCCCCTAAAACATCTCGAACACAACAAGTACTTTCGCAACTTTTGAGGAGGTCCTTGCTCAGGGCCATTCGTCCTTGCCTCTGGAACATGGACAACCAATTGAACATCAGCCACTTCAACATCAACAGGTTTTGCCCGATGATGATGGCTGACCTAATGATGTTCCTGCGGAGCGCACAGTGAGCACAGAAGTTAGGGCCCGCCCCATGATTGATGGGAGGACACAAATTAATAGCTTTAATTAAGCGAATATTGGAGAGACGTGCATGTCTAAGCCATTCATCATCAGAAGTCGCAAAGAAGGATTAGAGGGCTTCTCCTCGATGGAAATGTCCCAGCAGCCAGCTGAACCATAATAAATTGTTTATATAGTACACACACACACGGTATATCGGCTATACAAATGCAACTGGAGTTTTCCAGCATTTTGATGTATTTTTAATGCTGTCTTTGTAGCGAATATATGATTAATGGCTTATGCTTCTAAATACGTTTGAGTGTGTCGTCAAGTGTTGGCCTGTATGGGTATTTATAAGTCATTGGGTTCGTTATTTGTCCTTTAACGATTCAATGAGCTCTAAAACGGTTTTATTGATTTTGTGTTAATACTGCAGGGCAGGCCACAGAATTAGGGTGGAGTGGGTGGCCAAAGGGAGTGGTTGAGGACCGCGACTATAAATATTGATATGCACAATTTAGACCGCGGCGGAAATGCGATACGTGCCATCTACCTATCTGGCGGTTTTGCAGTTTAATGAACTGTCCCAGTTTGCACGGCGGCATTCGTATACAGAAACTAAAGATGTTTCTGAAAGTCACCAAGGCAAGGGCATTCAACTAAATTTAACTCAAATTGTGGTTGTAATGGTACCTTCAGAATTGGGGAAATAATAGTTGAATTATACTTCAAAAATATAATTAACATTTCTAGTTTCCCTTATCTAGAAGTTAAGTTATCACAAACTAAACAAAATAACATTTTTTTAATTTCTTTTGTTGTTTTAAGAAAAATTTCAAAGTCATATTAATAGAAAATAAACAAACAAATTAACTTTGTTAGTTTAAGTATAAATAACCGTCTATAAGTTGTAGGAAAACACCAATTTGTGTTAACAATATGGTAAATATATTTAAAAATTGTTTCGGTTTTATTTAACTAGGTAAAGATGAAGCGAATGATATTTAATAATCAAAGTTTGGGTGATTAATTTGAATATTTTATTAATAGAAAACCACCTTTTTTTAGAAATGTTTAGGGACTGAAAAATTGGACTTTACGTTCGGAAATAGTTTATAGTTGATATTTAATTTTTTCCCAGTGCAACTAATGTCAAATGGGAAAACCGCAACACAGCTCCCGTTTCTCGTAACCACAACCATCAGGACAATGAGTTCGGAGAACTCATGATGTTGATATTGATTTGTCAGGTAGGAGTAGCCCCACTCCACCTTTGAGCCACTGAGACCCTCAACCAACCCACCCACTTACGCTCAGGTAACGACGTGATAAACGTTCCGCGCAACAAATATGCGCCAGCCACGCACAGTTCACCACCCAAACATCCATCCACCCGAAATTTCCCAGTACCAGAACGCACCGAAATTCCACGTCAGTCAGCTGGCAAACGAAATTGAAGACCCAGTTTGGGAGGGCATGGCAGGTCACGGGGGGCGGTCGGTGGTGGTGGATGGTAGGTGGTGTACGGATGAGTGGGCATCATCATAATCATAATTAGTCTGCTGAGAATGGCAGCCGCAACGATGTCGGTTTTGGTCTGCTAAGTGCAAAATATTGTAAAAAAAAAAGAAGAAAGGAGATTTTTGTATATAAGTATGTAAAAATATTTCAGGGCCAGGGAGCTTACTTAATTACTTTGCCATTTGCTTGTTGTTGTCCTGTTCTTTGCTTGATTTGAGCTGGATTTTTATTTATCTTAAATGTTACCGCTTTCGGGTCTTTTTCGCCCCACTCACTTTAGCTTAATTTACGGTGCTCAAACTTTGGCCAAAAAATGCTGAAGAAAAGGCGGAACTGACACAGGGATAGAAAGCTAACAAGGGAAATAACACTAGTAAACAAATATCCCAATAAAATTATATATTTAAAATAATATATATTTTTAAAAATCATTTTTCATTTTCAGTCTGTTTAAAATGGAAAATTATATATATTAAAAAAAAAAGGTTAAATAAGAATAAAGTTTAATTTAATTTTTAAAATTGTATGAGCTTATAATAGAAAGAACCACTTAAATTTCGCATATATTCTTTCCAAGCTTTGTTGTAGAGAACTGCAATTGGTAAACATGTTAAATTAAATATTGTTTGTAGGGAATAATGGGAACACTGAGCAAATATTGTGATATTATATTCGAAAAAACCACAGCAACTGTTTTTTCCAGTGTATATATGGACTGATGGGCTGACGGACAGACAAAAAGGCATGCAAACAAGGATAAGCACACAGCGGAACACAAACACCCACACTAACAGCTGTGTTGGCTGCTTTTGGGCATTAGGCATTTGTTTCAGCCTCCGCTTTCCCAGCGAAACCCCTCGCTTTTCACGCCGGAAAAGCGTCGAATGCCGTTTAACTGCCGCTTGACACAGGGCCGAGAAAGGAAAAGTGAAAGTGAAAACGGCATTAAGGAGAGGCGAATAACAACAGAGCGAAGAAAGAAAATGCCAGCGATAGACAGAAAGACAGAAAGACGTTGTCGAAGGTGAAATTGCCATGAAAACAATGCTGAGACAGCGCGGTGGTTACGCCTCTGCTTAGCCCACTTTTCGGCGCTTTTGACTTTTGTTTTTGGCCAGAATTGCGCCAGCTGTGTAAGCACAGAAAGACATTTAATTATTCATTGAAGAAACACAACCAAATGGGGGAATTATACACTTTACGTTTCCCTAAAAACTAGTTTAGGTATGGACAAAATTAACATAAAACTTATTAAAAGTTTTGTGTTAAAAAAACACAAAACACACTTAAATTAGAGCTACTTGAAAATGGATTTCTCTAACAAATTTCTTAGTTTAGAAATGGGTAAAATTAACATTAAAGTAATTAAAAGTCCAAGCTTCACTGCCAAGTTAAATACTTAGCTGAACACTGAAGTACTTGACGTTTGCACACGTATGCAATTAACGCACCTGACTGATTCGAGGCCAATTATTTCTTGGGCAGCGCGTTCAGCTGGAAGTCATTTACAAACAGAGGCTCGTTAGCCATGATATGACCACAATTAGGACAGTAATTAATTACCATTTGGCTTTCAGATAAGTAAGGGAAGTATGAAATTTGTACAAAATTTGTACTGCAAATGCTATATAAAATGTCACAATTTGTTTGATTTTTATTTAAACAGTGTTTTTATTCAATATAAACATGTTGGCAGCAATTATGCGGCAAAAATTTTAACGAAATCAAATGCTTCTGACATTATTTAATTCAAACTTAACCATAAAAGCCTCCATCAACCAAATTATGTTTGTTTCAATTATGAGGCATATACTACAACTGAAAGAAAGTGAATTACGAACAATATACTTCATAATTAATATATACAGAGCACTCACCTACTTCTAATCACTGCAAAGAGAAACGAAACTCTAGGAAACTTTTGAACCCCCTTTTTCTAATTCGTTTGGGAATTGAGGGATTCAATTATTTCACTTGCACATCCTGCAGCAAACTTTCAGTTCGTTCATTAATTTCAGTAGCGGTTGTTTTTTCAATTTTCAAAAGTAATTAAAAACCATTGAAACTTTTGACCGCTGCTGGGGAAATGGCAATGGAATTAGTGCCAGTGGGAGAGAAGGACTTTCAATCGAAGCAACTGAGTGGAATTAAAGGGATTCGAAAGTACTCTCATTTATGTCTAGGACAGCAGCAGCAGTACTGATGTCTTCGGGCCCCTCTTTCGAAATTTTTGCGTATTGACGTTGCGTATACGTGATGGGCCCTGCATATTTATATTACGTATTCGCCCCAGTGGCCCATTTAGTGCTCGGCATTTCTCATTTGTTGTCTCGTTTCGTCTCCATTTACTGCGCCTTGGCACGCGCTACAATTCCATTTTAATTACACGACCATTTGAAGTGCTTTGAGTGTAAATTAGTAGCTGACAAACGATAAATGAGGATTTCGCTTACTGCAGCAACTTTGGGGCCTGGTCCGCCACGTGTTGAATCCTTTACGACTGCCAGGAGACAGGCAGACCATAAACATGCCTAGAGATCTCCTCTGGCAGCTCCGGATATGGGAAGTTGTTGTCCGGGGCACTTTAACATTCCTCCGCTCTCTGCGCAGTCCAAATGAATATTATTTTACGTTAATTTGTTGTGCAAATCTCTGGCTTTGAGCGGAAAACTTTGCATACAAATTGCTATTTAAAAGGAGCAGCCAAATGCTCAAAGAGCAAGGCTGGCCAAAAACCAATCTGTCAGGGTAAATGTGCAGTAAACACTCGCTTGTCGGGGCACGCATAATTAATGAGGGGCGTCGTCAGGTCAAACTGGCAAAATTTATGCGTTTTGCAGCACCCAATTGACCATGGAATGCAATAAGTATGTAAATGGCCGATTCAATCGGTGTATCGATTGTTCAAGTACTGATTGTGTGTTTATTGTGTGCTTATTGTAATCGGCTTGTTGAATACGTACAAGTGTCCATATGTGTGTCCACTTATTGCAGTCACTGTTTTGTTTGTCCAACAGTGATCCTTGCTTCCATCCTTAATGCCTCTCAATTTTGACTCATCGAGACGTAATCAGGCAAAGGACATTCGATGGGGAGTTAAGGTAGATGTCAATCATTTAGCGGGGAACAGGTGAGTTATGTTTTTACGCTGAAATAAATATTTTAAGTGACACTAGGTAAGGTGCTTAAGTCTTGGAATCCAATTTGGTTTTAATAGCTACATAAGAACTTTATAAACATTTTAACCACAAACTTTTAGGGTTATACCCCATCAAATTCTGTTTTCCAAATCAACGAGACATTATTTCATGTTCACTAATTAAGCACTTTGTAAATATTTTGAAAGAATATACCAACATTTTAAGACAAACATTTAAGTGCAGATTAAAACAAAAATGAACTACAAACTTTTAGCGGCAGTCTGTGTTCAAAATCGCACTAAATTAAACCAAATTGGAGCTAACTGAGACATTATTCCATATTGACTCATTAAAAGCCTGTTGATAATGATTGATGTCAGTTGATTAGTGGGCATCACGAACTCCAGGTTTTCTGGCTTCCAATTATTTTAGGGAGTCATTGTTCCCGGATCAATGTTGACCCACATCCATTTGATAATCCTTTGTTCCAAGAACTCAAATTTTATTTTGCCCATCCCTCATTATCAGCGGCAGCAGCATCTTCTCGGGCATCTGCAGCTGTGAAAAGCACCAGGACCTGCCACATACAGCAGTCCAAAGTGTCATCCGCATAGCAACAATAGCTGCGGCACCCTTTGGTTGCCCGCAGTTCGATTGTTGCTGCTCCGCCTCCTCCTGTACCACCCACCACCCATCGCCCATCACCCACCCACTCAAAGTCCGGCCCCTTTAAGCCATTCATGCCAATGAGGCAGCTCATTGTTCTAGCCAGTTTCTGGGCGGGCCAAGTGGCCTCAACCAGTGGCTTGATCTTTGTGCCCAGATGCCTGTGAATTGTGCGAGTTGGCTGTAGAGGTTGCTGTAGGGGTAGTGAAGGACACGCGCTGGGAGAGGACACATGCCAAACTTCACCGGGGCACTATAAATCGAGCCATGCATAGAACTCTCGGCAGCTGGAGACATAAAAAATGTCAATAATCTGGAGGTAAGCCAATGATCAAAACACTCTTTAATGTTCATATATATGTCAGTGATTCTGAGGAAAGCTAATTTTTTAAAATGAGTTTGTTAATTAAATACAACTAAATAAAACTCTTTTAAATTTAAAATAAGTACCATCTTTAGAACATTACAAATACGACTTCTACCCAAGAGCACCCAACTATCATGAAAAAGTACAAATGATGAGTCGAAATTTCAAAAAGTTTGTTTTGTGTTCCTATGTACTAAATCAGGAATTTTTTGGGGTGAATTAAATTTTTATATTTGCTTTTCTTCTTTACTAAACGGTTTCATTTTCACTTTCCACCCTCAGTTTCCCCCCAAATAAATAGTTGGCCTAAAAATGTGCCCCGCCAGCGAACCAAAAGTTTTAGTCAACTTTCTGACATCTGACAAGTTTGAATTTACGAACAAGTAAAAATAAAGCGTCGAAATTTTTATTAAATTCGTATAACTTTTAATTTTAAGTTTGACTAGGCGCATAAACTTTAAAATGTAGCATATAATTAATGCAATCAAAACGCGTATGATAAATAGCTTTTGAAGTTTGTTCAGTTATTGGTTGACCAATTTCTATGTAAATATTTGTTCAACTTCTGTTAACTGTCCACTTGCTGTCGAAGCTTTTCCCCCACAGCCCCAAAAGTATGTTTGCAAAAGAGGCACACACACACAAAATTACGAGCAAAATCAAAGAACTCGGTGAAACCAATTCCCTCGATCCCCAATTCGATACACGCCAAACGCAAATCTCCCCCCAAAATGTGCGAACATGTCCCAAGGCAAATTGGGAACGCCGAATGACTTTCGTTGAATTATTTATAGCCCAATTTTTTGTTATTTACATGAGGCTGCTTTTTTAGCTGATAACTCTGCATGCGAGCTCGGCAATCTGAACAATCCGGAAAAAAAGGCCGAGCAGAAACACTTAATGTGCGCTGGGAGATAAAAAAACACACAGTGAGTAACGAAACGAGATTTCATTTGCATGTAATTTGTTTGCAAGGCAAAAGACCTTGACAATCGCCATGTGATGACGCGCCAATGTCGAATTGGGATAGGTTGTTATTTTGTCCGATGGCGATTTTTTATCCAAAACAACTTTATGGATTTTTGGCACTCTGCCAGGGGGAAAATAAAAAGGCGACGGGGCAATGCGTGCAGATGCAGATATTCATTTGCATTTGCACATCTGTTCAAGGCCGAAGACCGAAAGCAAAACAGAGAGATGGCAACGCCCAAAAAAAGGCAAACAAAAACAAGCTTTAAAATCGCTTTATTGTTATTCAGGTGCGGAAAAGGGGCCGGAACGCAATTAGCCGCGGATCCAACAGATCGCCAGCCAAATTCCCAGCGCCACTGTTTGGGTCTTGGGGACGGGAATAGCCAATTGAATGTAATAACAAAATGCAATAAATTCTCGCGAAAGGCAGGCAGAAACGGATGGGGTGCGTTCCAAGTCGAATGGAAAATACCCTTAACCAGACGTTTTTAAAATCATTTAGTTGAATCATTTAGTCATTATCATATAACCCAATGTTAGTAAATCAACGATTCGTTAGTTTACATTAAGATTATATAAAAATCAATTTTATTTTATATTATGTCATACCTATCCTACACCAGAGCCTAGAATTTTTATATCGAAACAAAATATAACAAAAAAATGTTGAGTTTTAAATCAGGAAGACTTATTTATTTGAAACTGTTCCAGATTAAAATTGTCGGCTTAATTACGGGCTATTATAGCTTAAAGACTTCTTATTTTTTCAGTTCCTTCAACATTTATATTTAGGAATCAATAATAAATTAAAAAAATAAATAAAAAAATCTTGTCATTGACATAAAAAAAGAAAAGGGTAAGTAATAATGTAATATATTAAGGTAAATATTTATTTCAAATGGTGTCAATTGATTTAGAAAATACTATATTCAACTTTTTTGAAGCTTTACATACGTTTGTGTTAATTACAAAATATTATTCAAATTAACTACTTAATGGTGACTACAGCATAAAGTTTAGTGCTGACATGGATTAAAGACAAGCCGTTCAAAATATAATTTAAATAAGCAGCAAACTATAACGCCAGTTTTATGTCTGTTGGCGAGCCGTAATTAAAAGTAATGATCGCAATTAATGGTGGATTTTCGTGATTTTTTTCTTTGTGCACCAAATACATCAGCATTTCGCATCGACCACCACCTCGCCAGCGCAATCAATTAAGACGCAAACAAAAACCGATCGCTGCTGGCTACACAGTGGGCGAGATCGGCGAAATAACAGAAGTTGCTGCGATTGCACGACCGCCAAAGAGCAGCGATTGCGACTGCGACGCGACTGCGATCGCTTTTGTGGGGCAGTCGCAGACAGAAGCGAATTGTATCTGCGAGATACGAGTGCGCAGGCAGTCCAAAAGTTCGACCGAACGGGTCGCCGGCAGTCGTGTTTTTTTTGTTTTGTTTTTTTCTGCGGCAAATGGCAAGGGGCCATCGGTTCTTGCCTACCGGTTGAAAAGTGCCGAAAAACTGAACGAGAAAAACGAATGTAAACTCTCAATGGCAATTAAATTGTTTGGACAACAGCTGGAACATTTGGATACAAAATCGTATAGAATTCAATTGGTTCTTCCGCATTCAAATAAAGCACAGCACAAGTTTTTGATTCAAATGTTAAAAAAAAATAAATTTGTTAAATAACCAAAGATTAGTTTCAACCGATAACTAATGAAACTATAATTAATTACATATGTAATTAAACCAAATGATTAATAACCAACAATAGTGAAATGTCAAATGTCACACAGATACACGTTTGCCTAAATTAAAATTAGTAAACAAATCTTTAATCACCATCAATGGTGAAATGTGAAATGCGCGATAAGATTGGCTTTGTTATTCAGATTGTTTGCTTGATTGCCACAATTTGTGTCAATTATGCGTGAGTGACACGCCCTTTGTACCACCGCCCACGTTTTTAATTGAAATTTGTCTGTTTTTTGTCGTTTCTGCCGCATTTCGTGTCTTGTCTGCGTGCGAAAAATGCTCTGTTTTCGCTGATAAAGAAAATTAAAGCTGAACAAAGCTCTTGAAAGCGGGAAATGGCGGGGAAATAAAAAAAAAGAGGCAGCCAAGCTAAGGCAATAACAAAAATGACGGCTGAGCAGCGCCCTGAGGGTAACAAAAATTAAAGCAGACCAACCGAGTGAAAGTATGGGATTCTTATTGGAAATTACCATTCGAAGATTCGAATCTCGAATCGATTTTATGATGATTTAGCAGGTTTGAGTTTACAGCCACCGCGCATGAGACTCTTACCAAGTGTTCAGATGTGGGCTAAGTGCTCTGAAGGGATTCTCAGAAATTACCCAATTTGATATAATTTATTGATCCACAGAGATGGTACTTAAGCACTTACAGGTACCCTGTCTGTTAAAAAAATATATTTTAGTATTCTTTAGAGTTTAAAAGACATTTTTATATATTTTAAAGAATCAACTAGCCTAAAAAGTGTATTCTACAAGCAACAAAACTAATTCATGAACAAATTTGTATAGTGTATATTACATATTGCTCATAAGGAATGTGTACAATTTTTATAAGTTAACAAAACAAAAAATTCTTATTGAATACAATGTATGCAAGTAATTTCCAGGCTGAAATTGTCGAGACAATTTGTGAGCAAAGTATTAAATGATAGTCCACTGTAAAATGCCCTATAATTTTCTACACTTTGAGTATTTTTCTTCAATCAAAACCATCCGCCCAATAAAGATACATCATACCCCAAATACTGTATGCTGTGCAAAATGATTTGTCGCCGAGAGAGCATTTCAATGGGTTTTAATTGCCCTGCTTGCAATTGAAATTTATTGCCTGGTGTTTGTGATATCTAAAGCAAATTATTCATACATTACTATCTACTTGGCCGAATGACGCCAACATTATCTGCTATCTACTGTGTAGTACAATATTACGTTTTTATCTATGCAACCGAATTCCGATGGCTTTCAACATGCCCATTTACATGTCGAACGGGCAAATGGTTTTCAGAGCAATTGCCAATGGGAATTTACCACAATATTTTATCTCCATTTCAGGAAGGGGTTATTTATTTGCCCGCTCAAATATTTGGTGTTTCTATTAGAGCCAAACCGCCCGCCCGACTATCCGAAGCGCAAAAGCGAAAATTTTGTGATAGTTTATGGTCAGTCCGTGTCTCTGGCAGATAAATAATTATTGCATTAGCCGCGCAAATGTTGAACCGCTCTCGAGTCGATTCGTTTCGTTTCGTAGCAACGCCCCAGCTTGATTTTGGTTTTTTAGCCGGGCCGCGAAACGTGACACTTGGCTATCAGATGTGGCACCATGGCTAAAAAGCGGGGGCATGTGGCACGAAACAGGCAAAAGGTAACAGCTAACAGGTAACCGCGGCGAAGGTTGCGGTTTGGGGAGCTGTAAGCGGAGATCCGCCCACATCGAGAATTCATCGGCTATCCTCCAGCTTGGGGCTAAGATAAGCACGCTTACAAAATTAGCAACAAGTAATGAAGTGGTAAATTACGCTGATAAATTACGTGTTTTATTTAAAGTGAGTGGTGTCTGAGAAGAAACGAAGCAGCTACAAAATTACCAACATTAAACATAAATTACTTTTGTTGCATATATTTGGTATTTTACTCAGTCAAACCTATACTTAAAAGGTGGGTCATGTGCTTTCATCACATTAAGTTGATGATATCGTGGATCAAAATACACTTGCAAAATAACAAAAAAAAAGAAACAAGCCCTTATATATGAGCAATAAATAATGAAGTTAAACAAAAAATCTAAACAGCAAATACTTGATATCTGCCAACACAAGAAAATATTCCACAAAACACAAAAATAAATATTTCCACAAAAGTTTCCTAAAAATGTTCTCAGAAAAGATTTGATAAAAATATTTTAGGTATCGAAACCATTCCTTGAGGTTTTGTACCTTTATCTTTTTCATGAGTCACAACAAAATGGTTAAGGCGCGTCAATCAGTGTTGCACAATAGTTTAATAAATACGTCAAGGCAATTAAAGCATTAAATGAAGATATAACAGCAACAATTGAATGCTCTTATCAAATCTAACATTGCGGTAATTACAAATAATTTGTACAAAAATAAAGGCTAATAGGAAACTTACTGATTTGCAAAAATATTTTTTTTTGCATAATGTCAACATTATAATCATAAGAATAGATTTTATTTTAAAACTATGATGGAGATGTGTTTTCATTTTATCTATAAGCAAAATTTAAAGTACTTTGGTATAGAATTTAGTACAATATTTATTCTTTATACAAGATTTTTATTTGGCAAATGCTAAGAAGTTAATTGACTGGTCAAAAACCCTTAGATGAAACGATATTCAAATTTATTATCACACAGTTTTCAATCAGTTGCGAGGGGATTCTATTTTCATTTCCAAATCAAATCAAATCACTTCTTGTTTGACTTTTTCACAGCATTCGAATGGATCGCCGCGAAGTGGCCCCAAAACCGGCTGGTCCGTGGCCATTTAACAAGTTTCGTTCAGCCGAATCAATTAGCGGTCGTCAAGAGCGCTGACGAACGGATCGCCAAGAGCGTCATCAAACGATTCAGATATTGGACTCGCATCGTATGGGATTTACTTATGTTAATCAGCTGATTGCGATGCAAATGAGAGGTTAACAGGGCTAACAATACTGCTGTTGGCTAACAGAGCGCCCGAAAGCTCGCTACGTTTATTTCGCTCCAGAAAAATGATAGTCAGTTGGCCAGAACGCGTTTGTGACTCGAGCGAAGCGCACGTGCCGGAAAAACGACAATTCAAGTCCGTAGAGCCAAGGCCAAAGGCGAAAGCTGGGGAAAAACTGCCCCTACATTTTCCAGCAACATCAACAACAACATCGAGTGTGTGTGTGAGTGCGTGCGAGAAGAAATCTTGTGTAACCCAGAGCAAAAGATAGAGAGAGAGAGAGAGGGAGAGCAGGAAAATTCACCACAGCCCCATGGACTTGAATTTTCCGCTCGTGTGAAAACATTCGCACGCTCACTATGTTTCGGTTCGCCCGCAAAGGCAGTTGCTGCTCCAATTCCCAATCTCGTGCGTGCAGTGTAGTCCAATAAGACCAATCAGAATAAGTCATCGGTCAAAAAAGTAAACAAATAAAATAAATGCCAAATGCTAACAATTTCTGGGCACTATTAAGCCAAAGGAATTCGAATAATACCCCCCATGACAATAAGAGAAGAAAGGCCATAAGTAAACCATCCATTAGGCATCAAACACGGTCATAAAAACGGAAAGGGGGTTACGGTCCACAAAAAACGCGAGCAAAAGTAAATCGGAAATGATAGTAACTGTTGCTTGTCGCTCACAAACAATATGGTAGTGCTGTCGCACGGAGTTTCAAATGGGTCCTTTGTGGATTTGTGTTTGCGATTCCGTCCTCGGATTGTGGTTTCAATCAATGTGAACGTTGTAGATTTTGTATGCCTATGCAGGGTAGCAAAAGAGTTGAACTAACTATACCAAAAGTAATTAAACATACATTTTAAATTATGACAAAAATATTCAAAAAACAAGAAGGAAAGCAAACTTCGGCAAGCCGAAGTTCATATACCCTTGCAGCTATTGCATTAATTAAATACTTTTGAAAACATTTAAATTATGATTTATTTGAGTATGTGCTAAAAAAAAACATCGAAACTATGATAATTTGCAGCTCAATTATTAGATAGTTATTTTTATATATTTTTATTATTTCTATGGGAGCTATATGCTATAGACGTCCGATTTTGATAAAATTTATACCATTATTCTGAAATAATTAAACATTGCTATATGTCGAAGAACTAAACAAAAAATTAAAAAACAGAAAAGTTATAATTTTTTTTCATTTATTTTTCCGATTGTTCCTATGGGAGCTATATGCTATAGTCGTCCGATTTTGATGAAATTAAAACCGTAATTCTGAAATATTAAACCATTACTATATCTCGAAGAACTAAACAAAAAATTGAAAAACAGCAAAGTTATAATTTTTTTTCATTTATTTTTCCGATTGTTCCTATGGGAGCTATATGCTATAGTCGTCCGATTTTGATGAAATTAAAACCGTAATTCTGAAATATTAAACCATTACTATATCTCGAAGAACTAAACAAAAAATTAAAAAACAGCAAAGTTATAATTTTTTTTCATTTATTTTTCCGATTGTTCCTATGGGAGCTATATGCTATAGTCGTCCGATTTTGATGAAATTTAAACCGTAAATCGGAAATATTTTACCATTACTATATGTCGAAGAACTAAACAAAAAATTAAAAAACAGCAAAGTTATAATTTTTTTTCATTTATTTTTCCGATTGTTCCTATGGGAGCTATATGCTATAGTCGTCCGATCCGGCTCGTTCCGACTTATATACTACCTGCAATAGAAAGACAACTTTTGGGAAAGTTTCATGCAGATAGCTTTAAAACTGAGAGACTAGTTTGCATATAAACGGACGGACAGACGGACAGACGGACGGACAGACGGACATGGCTAGATCGACTCTACTAGTGACGCTGATCAAGAATATATATACTTTATAGGGTCGGAAACGTCTCCTTCACTGCGTTGCAAACTTCTGACTGAAATTATAATACCCTCTGCAAGGGTATAATTAGGATTGACCAAAAACGGATTTTAATCAGCTTGTAAAAAAATAATAAATCAGCGAAGGCAACGCTACGTATGATTGATTTATATGGAGACACTCGCATATGCTTAAAAATCTCATGCTAAATAAATTATATTAGCAGACGTGCTTTGTACTTGGGATAGGTTTAACATGTTGCAATAACAGATAACATTTTCTTCATTTCTCAAAATTAAAAACAATGAGTAACAATTTACTTTTAACCCCGGATTTTTAATTAAAATCCAATAAGTCTTAATCAGCTTTTAAAGAAATATTTAATCAGCAAGGGTAACACTGCGTATGATTGATTTATATGGATACTTTTTACGAAAGAGATTCGCATATGTTTAAAAACCTCGTGTTAAATTAATTATTTCCGCAGACGTAAAACATACTTTTGATAAGTTTAACAAGTTGCAACAAAAGATAATAGTTTTAAGGCTTTATTCACAAAATAAAAAAGAAAGAGCAACTACTTCTTCAACTATGAGTAATATTCAATACAATTTGAGCCCCGCTAAATCGATTTTTAATTAATATGCAATAAATAAATAAACAAAAACCAGCTCAAGGTGTTCTGTAAAGTTTACATGTCTATAAATATGTTACTTTACTGAATGCATTTTTAAAAAGATCCATTTATCGTTTTATTTACATTCACTTTATTCAATCAATATTTAGGGTATAAACAAATCGAATCCAAAATTGAGCCACCTGCACAGGTGAGAGCAGTGGCCAGCAAGAACGTGTCTGTTGGCGAAGCACACAAAAATTGGCGTTGCAAAAATTTCAATAAAGCTGAAAAACAAAAGCAAAAAGCATTGAAATAAAAATTATTTCGTTTGCACTCCGCTTTTTTATTTGCACGCGCGGCGGGCACACTCTTCGTTTTTTTTTGCGTCTCTCATTCAAGCAGCTGGGAAAAAATTATATTATTTGCAAGTTATGATATTGCTGCTGTTCCGCCCTTAACCCTCTCGGAAATTCTTTTGTATAATTAACTGTCGGCGCATTAAATTTAATGCTAATTATGAGCTTGTTTGTCCGTCAAGCCGGTGACATTTGCTTGAGTTTTTGTTTAATTGCTGCGCTTGTTAAGACAAAAATCAATTGAAATCGATGCGGGACGCGAGTGAAAAAAAATTAAATAAACAGCGAGCATGAAGCCAGTGATTAATAAAATTATGCAAATTGCTTTGCGCAAATTAAAGCGAGATTTTTCTTATCGTTTTTTTTTCGTTCTCTCGCCCATTATTAACGTTAGATGGCATTTAAGGCCCAATAAAAACACGCCGAGAACAAAAACTGAAAATCAATAAACACAAAGCCAGCAGAAGTACGTCACAGGCGACAGCAGCAACAACAACAACACCACTCAAATGCGGCAACAACAAGTGGGCAAGTTAAAGAACCTTTGCGATTTGTAAACGCTGCGAAATACCAGTCGAGAAAGGCAGAACAAAAAAAAAAGAACATTTCAAGCAAGGCGGCAAGGGGCAGCAGCAGCAACAACAATGTCGACGGAGGGCAGCGACAACAACGGGGATCCCCAGCAGCAGGGGGCGGAGGGGGAGGCGATGGGCGAGAACAAGATGAAGTCCCGCCTCCGCAAAGGAGCCCTGAAGAAGAAGAACGTCTTCAATGTCAAGGATCACTGCTTCATCGCCCGGTTCTTCAAGCAGCCCACGTTCTGCTCCCACTGCAAGGACTTTATCTGGTGAGTAGTTTAGCTTCTTCCAAAACTGCCCCCAGCATCCTGTAGTTGCCAGGTTCCCCCTTCTTCCTACAATTATACATCGAACATATATGGACACACATCAGCGGTCAAAATATTAGCTTAAAGATATTATAAAAATAATTTACTAAGTACTAAAAAACCGACCTTAAAACTGAAATCAACCTAAAAAAAAATCAAAAAATTCTTATAATAGAACAAATTTGACCTAGATAAAAATAAAAAACACCTCCTTTTTCTCTTTGGTTCCATTGTTTGAGTTTTTGAGAGTGCAGGCCAACAAAATAAGAATTGACATACCATTGGTATCAAAGTAAATGAAAACTTTACATAATTCTTTGAAATTCTCTTAAGAACAATTGTTAACAATTGAAAAACATTTCTTAATCAATCTTTTTTCAAAACATTTTTTTGCAAGCTTCGCAAAATTATAAACAAATTATTTCAAAAGCTGCTTTCAAACAATGCTTGTTTGTTATTATCATAAGCTAAAAACTACTACTATTTTGACCGCAACGTAAGCACCCCCATCGGTGGCACTTGTGGGTCTACCAAGCATGGTCAGCATGCGTCCACATAACATCAGTCGTGGGAATCGATAAATGTATATTGACAAGGCGAAAGAACTGAGCAACACAAGAAGAAGAATAACACAAATAAATGAAGCATATAGCAACAAAAGAAAAATTCACAGTGGTCGCCATCACAAACTGATTTTTTTTTTTAATAATGGAATACATTTATGCTAAGCAAAATGTAGAGAATTTTAAAAATATTTCTTTTGAAGAAAAATTAATTTTATTGATCAATTTATGTTGTTATGTATGAAAGGCAACACAAAAAAAATTTAAAAAAATCAAACGCCTAAGAAAAACTAAGAGGAATTAAAAAAAAATATACAAAACAAACACTTAATAAAAATTACGCAATTCATTTTTTTTTTTAATATCTTATTTATTTAAACAACATTTAAGAAAATTTACATTTCTTGGAAGAGAACATTAATGGTAAATAAACCAGTGTATTAATTAAATTAACGGGCCTATCAAGGAATAGTTAAATTGATTTAAAGGTAACTTAAAGGATTTCTATTTCATACAAAATTAACCTATTTGAAATCACTTAAGTTATTAGTTTGTTGATATTTTTACAAGGCCATCGATATAAATGTCTGTTCTGAGCGCGCAATCACTGTACCACAAGTCAAGTTATTCCACCGAATTACTTGTTGTTTTAGCTGGCCCGAAAGTTCATTCTAATGCTACAGAAAGCCAGCAAGAACAAAAGCTAACCTGTGTAATATTTAATTTAGGTAAGGCTGCCAAAATCTGTCTTAATCCATTGTTGCTCCCTAAGCAAAAACAAACAGAAGAGCAAGCTAGAAAGCACTGAAATTATATGGGGTAACCTGTTTACTTTTGGCAGTCCTGGCGGTAGCATCCCCGTGGATAATAAATCAATTTCATGCGCATTAAATTCCCCGAAAAATCCAAGTTGTGCTTCCGTTGAAAACCTATTTGTTGACATGAATTTTGAACAGAATTTTGTTTTTACAGCGGTTATCAGTCGGGATATGCATGGATGTGGGTATTTTGAAGCATATACTTTAAGCCATTCGTTGAGTAATGCTAGAGAATCGTGGTAGAATTATTATTTCAAAATAAATTGTATTGATAATTGAATTTCATCAATGACAGTTGGTCTTAGAGTGTCGCGCCCACACAAATTAATTAATTCGCCACTTAATATTCATAGTTTGAGCTGCCCTCTAACCACCAGACACGTTGAAGAGCAATTCCAGTGATATTAATTCATATTTAATAAACAAACACACTCTGTCTTCCCGCAAAGTGTCATAATGCCAGAGCGTTGCGTTGACAATTTAAAGCCAGCGACTAATGAATGGATATGGAAGTCGCTTGGCATAAAACCGAGCCAATTTATTAAGTCTGTCTTGTGACTCTCTCGTCATCGCTTTGGGCTCTTTAGCTAATTGTCGGCCAAGACATTTTGGCCATAATTAAATTAATTGCTGTTTAAAATGCGCCACCAGCCGCCAGCATCATCGATCTATGCCCATATAAATCGGGTGGGGCCAAAACTGAAAACCGAAAACCGAAATTAAGGAACCCAAGCGCCCAAAAAACGAAAACGAAACGAGCCTCAAAAAAATGTAGCAAAAAGCGAAGTCGCTGTTTGCCGGCACTGCATCATTATTACACGTAATTAACGCGCTTTTGACAGCAGTACCAGTAAACAGGCTAAAAAACACGCCTCTCGTTTTTAGGGGCTGCAGCTAATTAACAACTCCAGCCACTGTTTCACTTGGTTTCGACTTTTAATTAATAGTGCGGGGACTTTGGGGGCACGCACACACCGTTCGGTGTTGCAAAAAGGCGTTGCAGGCACGTCGTATCTGAGCCACGGGGGGGTGGTTAGGTGGGTGGATCAGTGGGTGGCACAGGGGGTGGCTCAGGGGTTGCTCAGGGGGTGGCTTAGTTGCCGATGCGGCAGCAAAGTGTCACCCGCCTTCGTTTGCGGTTAGCAGGTGAAACATTTGCCATGTTTACGGCACGTCATTTGCATAATAGCGCGGAAACCGAAAAGGTCACGATGGAAATTCCAGATAGAAGCCCGAAATACCCTGAACATATCAATTTACTGTTTTCCAACGATAAGAGGGATGTACTATAATTAGATTTAATGCGATTTATACACTGCCAAATAAATGGTTAATGCATCCTTAATTACTACAATAAAAGCGATTTTTTTTAATATTTATTTGTTTGCTAAAAAAAATTAATTATTTTATTATTATTAAAGAGGTTACCAACAAAAAAAAAAAAACATTTGTGATTTTTAAAACTGTTTTTCGGATACAAATTAAAAAAATTTTTAACTATATTAAAATTGTTATGACTCTATAATTTCATAAATGAAATAAATCAGTTTTAGGATAGATATATATTTGCTTGAGATTCTAGGTTCTTTGGTACATTTTTTACAAGTGTTTCAAAATAGAGTAGTAAAGTGGCTTGAAAGGTTACAATATAGAGAATTTGCATATAACAAAGAAATAGTTAGAACTGTTGCTTTTTTATTGCCCCAAGATAAATAAGAATAAATTTTAAAAATATGTAAAATATAAAGAAAATTGTATACAACTTTAAACTAAATTGTAATATAACCCTTAAAGAAGTATAAAATTGACCATATTAATTTGTTCATAGTAATTGTAACATGAATTTTGGTAAACCGCAAACAAGAACTAATTAATTTGCACAAAGTCGGTTTATTTAGAAAACAATCTTCTCATAACAATCAACTAATTCCATTGAAATCTAATATTATAACAAAAGTTTGAATGCATTTTTTGCCGCTATGAGGGACTATGTTTTTCGTTTCATTAATTAACTTAAATTGCACACATTTTTAACTCCATCTCTCTGTGTCAGTTTTTTTTTTTTTTGGCGTTGTCGGAAAATATGCGCATAATTAAAAATGGAAATGCATAAAAAAGAATCCGTTGAATCATAATTGTGTGGGCGCAGGCGATGGGGATGAAGGCGAAACGGAATCATAGTAAAGTATAACCTGCAGGCGCGGGAAAATTGCTTTTTCACTTCATTTGATGGGCAAACAAAAACGGGAAATAGCCGAGGGAAAGTAGCGAAAAACAGTGAAAAGCCAGTAACAGACAACCTGGTCAGACAAAAGAATTAAAATTAAATCGGTAGTGGGAAATGGGGAATGGGAAATGGAAAATGGAATTCGCTGGCTGCAGCAGAGAGGCAGCAAACAGAATTATGAAACGAGCCACAATTTCGCACTCGTTAGCAGCGATAACAAATCGCCCGATTTGTGTGAATTGTCCAAGTGGTTACGACCTAATCGGATCAACTTTGCTTTGGCTTAACGGACCGAACTTTGACCGGGTTTCGGGTCCGTTCGTGCTGAAACTTATTCAACTGCAGTTGCAAAAGTTGGCCCAACAGTTTCAACTTGCTCCTTCTATAATTTCTATATATATACTATATATATGAATTCTATACTATATAAGTATGCGTCGTTTTCCCACCGTGCATGTGAATAATTTGCCTTGTCCCAAATTGCAGCCAAATGGGCACACAGAAGGGGTTAAGGGATCGGTGCGGCGGTTTGTGGTCAAGTCATTTACGGCAGAGGGTTGTATTCCGGCTGGAAGCAGCTCACGTAACCCCCAGCCTTTGGGCCACACAACAGGTTCTGGCCATTAACCAGTAGCCCGGAATGAAGCCCTGAATGGCTTCAAGTTTTTAGTTGTTATAGGCAAATATCCAGGAAAGCGTTTGACACGTTCGTGGTCTTTAGTTCTATATTCTATTATTCGTTTTACACACACATAATTTTCAATTTAGGTATATACACACTTAGTATAAACTATGCAAACACTTTATAAACCATTTTGATTATAAGTCCAGATAGTGGATAAATTAGTATTATTATTGTCATAAACATTTTTAAAAAATTGATTAGAAATGATACCCGATTCGATGAAATTCCTTATTTTATTTGGTCTTGCTACTTGGCGTATCTTCTTGATAGGTTGGAATACAAGAAAAATCAAGAGATAAAGCAAAATGTTTCTATTTTATAACATAAATTTTGCATTACTTAATGGTAAAAACAAATTTGTTGACTAAATTATCAAAAAAGTACTGAAAATTTTTTTTCTTTGTGTATACCTAAAAGGCCTAAGCCTAGAACTAAATTTATTATAATATTATATTGATTGCTATTTGTTTCGAAATTGCACATTGACTTATCGAACATCGTAGTAAAAACTTGCGAATTTTGATTGGTCTTATATTGATTTAAACAGTAGGCCATCAAATAATTAAACAATTAGTAAACAGAGTATTTAGAAAAGTCAAGATAATATTAATTATTGCTTAATCTCTTGCAAAATTTACGAATCGAAATAATGTAGGTTAAGCCTTGTAGTTATTTGGTGTTACATATAAGTAGAGTAGTCACAATAGTAGCGAAACAAAC
This sequence comes from Drosophila gunungcola, assembly GCF_025200985.1. Taxonomy (NCBI): domain Eukaryota; kingdom Metazoa; phylum Arthropoda; class Insecta; order Diptera; family Drosophilidae; genus Drosophila; species Drosophila gunungcola. The sequence goes on along the minus strand of NW_026453167.1, from coordinate 1,560,874 downwards.
AAGTTGAGATTTGAACAGGCCTTTTGGCGTGTGACCCTTGTAAATTCTCTGCTCGGTTTTCATATTGATTTATTTTAAACGGGCCCGCGGTGCTGGCAACTGTCTCTCCTCCCCCGAGTAGCATATTGATTAATAAAGAATTAAGTATTTATGCTAATTGATGTGTAATGGCAGAAAAAACTCGTCGACTATTGCAAATTGACCGTAACCACTTGCTTTCATTGTTTTGTTTGCAGGGGCTTCGGGAAGCAAGGATTCCAGTGCCAAGGTAAGGGATCTCCACGAGAACTTCGATTTCGTGCAGCGATTTGCGAATAATCCCCTTTCTCCGCCTGCAGTTTGCTCCTACGTGGTGCACAAGCGGTGCCACGAGTATGTCACCTTCATCTGCCCGGGCAAGGATAAGGGCATCGATTCGGTAAGTGCGCACCAACACATATGCTAAACAGGGTATACTACATATAGTGCATACAGATATGCAGGATAAGGCACCGACTGCATTTCCATGTGGGAGTGGGGTGGGAATGGGATGGGGGCTTTGGGATGGGGACTTATTTGCTTTGCTTTTAGTCTTTGTGGGCTCTGTCAAATTAAACTGTCATTTGGGTTTTCGGTTGTACCCAGTCCGTCCGTCCGTCCATCCATCCGTCGGTCCCCAAAGTCCCAGCTGTCATGTCCTCTCGTCCCGACTCGCCTGTCAACTTTGCTTTTCTTGGCTAAGCAGGCTGGGGCTAGAAATGCGACCGGGGTTTTCCTTTGCTGCTGGGTTATGGAAAATGTCATTTGAATTTTTCCTCACACAGCCAGTGCTCTACACTGGATATTTATGCAGGAAAACCACAAAACACGCAGAAATGTGACAGAAATCACTTTTATTAAAACATAATCTTAACATTGAAGTTAAGTTAGTAAACGTAGCCAATACGTCTTTAAAATTAATAATAATAAAGTCTAATTAACTTTATTGCCCCCATATATGACAGGAACCACTTTCACTAAAATAAATTCTTATAAAGCATTAAAATTTAGTTAGTAAAATATGCCCATTGCTCTTTAAAATAAATAGTACCAAAAAATAAATATTTATGACATAGCTTAACAAATTTTAACTTCTTTGTTGCCCGCCAAATAAGCTACTTGAATTTGTTTTTAAGTGTAATGCTGGGCTGTCCAAGGAGAAACGTTGTGATGGGGAGACAGGAAAATATGGCAGGAATATAGAGAAAAGAGTCTCAGATGGATTGGCTTTTAGGGCGAGACAGCTATGAAATGAAGTAGTTTTTTTTTGGGCATAAATTTCAGTTCCCCCCTCCCCCTTAAACTACGCACATGGAAAATGCAGAAAATAAAATACTTTAGAATAAAAGTCGTAGCAAACTCACACTAAACTTAAGTAGAGTTTGTCCTTTGTTATGTTTTCAGTGCGATAGTTAGACGCGAATTTGTTAATTTGTCATTGTGCTCTGTTGATTTACCATGAACCAAATTTGTACTTTGTATTCTTTTCCATGTGTGCATCCACCAAAATCAAACCAAAAACTCAATTCGCTGTCCAAATCACGCTGTCACGAAACCACGCACCAAAAAAAAAAAAAAAAAAAACAAAACCAAATGAATTCGCAATCGAAATTGAAATTGAAATTGTTGCAACCACAAAAAATATATACAATAATAAAGGACTCACCAAAAACTCAACACAATTTCGAGCCATTCACATACGCAGGACCCACGTTCTGCGATCATTGTGGTTCCCTGCTGTATGGCATTTACCACCAGGGTCTCAAATGCTCAGGTAACCCCAACCCCTAAGCTAGAAGCCTTTTGAACCTCTTACTCCCCAATAAGTATATTCCCTTCAGCTTCTACCTTCTATCTCTAACCACAAAAGTTATTCGCTTCTCTCTTTCACTTAACTTTTAATCCTTTTCCAAAAAAACAAAAAACCCTACTGTCAGTGTAAATAAGGATGATAATGTATGTGTGTGTGTGTGCCTGTATCTGTGTGGGAATTAAATTTTAAACGCAATTTGACCTGGTCAACAACATGGAGAAAGTTTCTTTTACAGGCCCTAAAAGTTAATTATTTAAATTGTTTTACCTACAAATATACAGCAGCAGATATATGTATACTATAAGCAGGCCGCACCTTTGTAAATATGTCGATACACCCAGCAAAAGGCTTTCCTTTTTTCGTACATTGTTTGCTTGCTCTTCACTTTCCCGTAACCGAACCACACTGAAAGTTTTCTCTGTGCGCCACGTTTAACCCACTTTTCCACCCACTTTCCCGCCTACTTTTCCCCCTCCCCTTTCAACCAATTCATTTGCATAATTATGCACATGCCAGGGATACTCCAAAGAGGACAATGCTTGTCATTTGTTTAAAAAATTTTTGTGCATCTGCCCTGTGATATAAATATAATTTTAATGTGTGTTTCGGCCCACTAACAAATTGCGGAAGTGTTTCAGATAAAAAGTTTTTTTAGGTCCTGCCTCGAGGTTGTTACATTTTAGGAAAAAATAAATGTGCTTAGTTCTTGATCCCTTTTATATTTGTGGGTTTGACGGACACTTTTTTGCTTTTCTTGCAAAGAAACATTTGTTTAAAATTTTGTAAAGCAAATTTGGTTTAGTTAAGTTTACTAAATATTATTTTTTGATTTTAGACTACATTCGCTGTAGTGGTGGAAATTGGGTTTTTATGTTGGCTAGTAGCATTACTTAATGGTTAAGTTAAGCTTACGTTTTGAGTAACTTACAGGGAGTAAACTTTAAGTATTCAAAATTTTTTATGAATCGCCTTTTCGATACTTATTTATATAAAATTACTTCATTTTATGTTATTTTTTCAAAAGAGGATTGGCTATTTTTTTTATATCAACACTTGTATTGGTACTACAAATAAATGTTCCATTTTTATGTTCTATTTAATTTAACTTATTTTATTTTTGTATTTTATTTTGTTTATTTTATTTTTGATGATGGTATAGTTTAAGTTTTTTGCATACAGAAATAGAAGTAGTTTCCTTAAAGAAGTGATGCTACCCCTTGAGCAGCTTCCAACCGACTTCTTGGCCTGGGCCTTAAGTATTATTTTGGCTGGCTGCTTGAGGAAACTGTAACTACTATAGAGCCCCAACCATGTGGTTTGTCAGTGATTCTGGCAATTAATTCACAGCCATGGCAACTGGCTTAATTAGAGCGAGTCAAGTGTAAACACCAAATGCAGAGGCAATAAGAGAGCATTCTCCGATTCGGAAACTCAAATGTCACCTCCATCTCTGCCGTCGAGTGTGATGCCATGGCAATGGCAACCCCGAATAAAATTGGCCCCTGCAAAATGCTTAACTCACTTAGCCTTTTCTCTTGGCCCTGTGTATGTATGTGAAATACAACCTGGCCCAATACGCTTAAATGTTATTATTGTGTCAGTGTAGCGTTTGGCTCTTTGTTGCCACCAACCTGTGCAACAAATCGGATCAAATTTATTGCGACAGGTGTAGGCAATCCAATTTTTGCCAAAGCTAGGCTTCACACCTGAGCAGAGTCGATTGGGATTTCTCAAAAATTTTTTGAATTTAATTTCAATTTGAAGCGGAAATTGAAAACAAATGCAGTTTAGGGCCATAAAATGCTATCAGATGGCGATATGACCACGTTTGGGAGTTCATATCATCTGGATTGTCGGAATAAATGACATGGCAATTTATATTTACCCACCACCACCACCACCCCATTTGTTATCGGGCATCAGCTGTTAATATGCCGGCAGTTATGTGGAAGTATACGAGTATATGTGTGCTGACTGGCGTTTTATATACCAAAAATTACACTGAATGGAGTAATGGGAGCTGCCATCCAGAGCTAGATGATGATGTTGATAGCGATATGGAAAAGTGGGGGCGGCTGGACTTTTTTTTTCCGGCGATATGGAAATATGGGCGGGGCACAAATTTGTTAGGTGACAGGCAGCGACGCAAAGAATGCTGTGATAAATTCGTGCTGCAAATATTTTTTGAAATTTTTCGCTCTGGCACGTGGCAAATAAGTAGGCGTCAAATGGGGGCGTGTTAGCCAAATGAAATTCTATCTGCGTGTGCTCGTGTCTGTGTGTGTGTGAGTTTGTGCGTGGGCCAAGAGATTTATTGGGAAACGTCTGAAGGGGGCTTTTATGTGGCAGATACTCAGATTCTGTGACGTAATGATAAGAATAGAGCACACCATTTCACACAGTCGTGCTTCAGTGGCCTGAACTTTTATGTTATGTTAGGGAAAATAAATTGGCTTAGTATAAACAAATTTCATTCAAATTGGTTAACAAAGTATAAGCTTTGTTCTTTTAAAAGGCTTTTTTTAAATTGACTTAGAAAAAAACAGTTTATAATAAAAACTCTTCAATTTTTCTTAAAAAAGTATTTTTTTGTTAAAATTAAGCTGTTACTTATAAGTAAATTTTACTTTAGAAATATATTGGTGTATATCTAGAAGATATTATCTACCCACTTCCGAATAGCAATAATCTAAATAAGTAAAGTCTCACGCTATTTTGAACCATTTCACTAAAAAAATAAGCTTTATAATTAAAAAAAAAATCTTTGACTTTTCTTTACTTTAGAAATCTATCTCTCCTTTTCCGAACATCAATTATTTTAGTTACTAAATTTTCACTATTAAAATTGGTTTACAAAGTAGAAGATTTGTTCTTATTTAAATCTTTTTGATTTACAACAAAAAATTCATTTGTAATAAAAACTCTACAGAACCCATGTTCTTAAATACATATTTTTTCTGCCAAGCTAGCTGGAACTTTAAGTCCAATTTTGCTTTTGGTAAATTTGGCTTCAATTCTATAGCAATTGAATAGCAATTTTTTTGGTAGCCAAAGTAAATTGTATTTAACTTCCACTGTACGGCCGAAATTTCGCAATGTCATGGGTCTCCGGCCTCGATTCGAGTGTCCGCACCTGTGGCTATCCAGGGTCCCTCAAAAGCGAGTCCAATTGGAAGCCGCACATACTATACACACACACACACACACACACACGTGTTTACCTTCAATGCGATTGCATTTTATCCAAATAAATCCCCCGCCAGCCCCACATAGACCACCGCCTACCCTCGCGGCCTTGAGCATGCCCGCCAAAGTATGCAACAACTTTTTTTTTTTGCTGTGCCCCTGCCAAGGTCGTTTGTGTGTCTGAGTGTGCGTGTGAGCGTGTATGTGTCTGTTTGCCTTCTGCTGGTGTTTGTCTTTTGGTAGCAAAAGGATATTAATGGCTGAGCAGCTGTTGAACCTTGGCAGAGACAAACAACAAATTGCTGAAGCTCCCAAAAAAAATGGGGTATATAGGGGAACTACTCAGTGGATGCTCATGCTGGCGCATAATGCTATCAAATGTCCTTGCCTGCGGCACCACCCATCCACCCACCACCACCACCCACCGCAAACTGGCACAACAATCGACTGGGGGAAATGTTGCCATAAGAAAATAACCTCAAAGTTTTCAGCCAATGTCACGTGTGAGAGAGATTTTTTATTGTGTGAGTGTAAGAGCTCCTTGAAAAGGATTAGGCAGCAATTGTCTTTGCAACCTTCGCTGGTTACTTATGTTCAAAACCGTCCACTGGGTGTTTTATATATAATATATGTATGTATTCCTATATATGTGCAATGCATATACCCACTCATCACACTGCCACCATAAACCCTCTTCCATTTTCATTTGAATTCGCTGTTTGTGACATGTGATGGCCAACTTGCAACTCAATTAACGTCGCGTTTATTTCATTAGCACAAAAGCAAAGCTGTGTCGCTGGAAAACATCTGCATTTGGCAACCCAAAAAGATGCAGTTCGGGGTGCAAAAATGCTTTTAAAGCTTTTTCCGGGAGTTAATTAAATTAAAATTCAATCAGTATAAATAAACAAACTTTATAGTGTATTAACCCCTAAAACTAACAATTTCGAAAAATAAAAACCCATTTTATTCATTTAAAAATATGTTCTACTAAATTTGTCTTTAAACTTTTAAGTTCCATTGATCAAAACATTTGATAACCAAGTTTTTCAATAATTACTTCCAGTTTTTTAAAAACTGCTGCTATTCATTTGTATTACAATAACAACATTTTGTTATTTGATCCACAACAATTTAATCTTAAACCTTTTTAAATCCCATTTTTTCCTTTCCTTGCTATTCCTTATTTGAAAAGTTGTAGAAATTGTTGTAAATCAATTTTTATTTCCTGTAAATGGTATTTAAGTGTTAGGTTTCATTATCCCATGTTATTAAAAACAGTGTGCATACTTTCAAACCGAATAAATCATTTTCAGTAAAATCAACTTTTAGTTCCGTATTTGTGTGTCCTTTATCTCACGTTGTTTTGTAATCCTTTATGTTTATTTGCCACTGCACCTATGTAGCTATTACGAACACCTATACCTATGCCCAGCGTTAATTTTCCATTAGTTTTCTATTCCAATTCAAACTCAAATATGAAATCTGAAACCGAAATTGAAATCGTAATCGAAATCGGCGACTCAGGCGCATCAAATGCCCCACAAATGGCAGAATGTCACCTTCCTGTCGCCGACGTTCTGCGATCATTGTGGGTCTCTTTTGCACGGCATCACGCACAAGGGTCTGAAGTGTCGAGGTAAAGTCCCCCAAAAAGTACCCACCTTATTTAGTGTAGTATATAGTAAAGTGTCCCAACTCATTTGCATTTTTGGTGGCGGCGCTGCAGACTTTTTAGATTGTTGCAATTTACAATTAGCAGCGCTTTGTTCCCGCTCAAGTGTGCACTTGTCTTTGTGTTTGTGTTTGCCAGAGTGGATGTGTGTGCGTGAGTGTATGTGTGAATGTTTTGCACACTTGGGCGAGTTGTTTGTTGTTGCTTTTGTCACTGTCGCTGACAAGTTTCCGCCAGCTTTTCCCGCTTTTCCCCCCATTTTATTTGCCCTGCCAGCTGCCTCCTGCATTTGCTTTTCTTTTCAGTTTTCGTTTTCGTTGACATTCTTAAAAACTTGTTAATTTTCACGTTATTGCAAGTGCATGTCGAGTTTGCAAAGCCATTTAATAAATGTTTACTAATTTTAAAGGCCCAACAATATATTTACGTATTTGTAGACGTCATGTTTAGCGACTTAGCGTAGAACTTTCCCAGAAATTTGCCTTCGCCGAGGGGTATTAATATATAAAAATGTTTTGTGGCAAGGGTATCCCTTACCTTTTTGCCAAACAAATAATTTAATTACGCGCCATTGACCCCAACAAAAACATACAAAGACCACCAGAGCCGAAGCTAATGGAAATGTGAGAGTGTCCTTTGTGTATAAACATCCCATTGTGGTTTGTGCCTGTATTGTACTTGAAAAACATGAGAGATGAAATATTTCCAAAAAATTCAAGGTTGCAATAGCAGATAAAATTACTTGGTTAAATGTGTCACAATTGGCCATTAAATGCTATTTCAATTGGAGGATAAACTTAAATACTTTACAGTATGTAGACATTTGTCAATTAAGTTTCAGTCATTTTAAATATGTAATATATAATTGCGAATACTCTGAGTACCCTTGCAAAGAAGCTTAAACTAAGATTGCTGCCAAAGTAATTCAAAATTCCCTGATCTTGTCATGGGTTTTTATCTTTTAGCTAATCGATACTAATTTTTCATGCCTAGCAATAAAACGATATTTTGTTTAGAAAATTTCTCATTAGTTCCCTATATATGTGAATTTTTTATCGAGACTATTTGACAGAAATGGTTATTGTTACAAATAAAAGTAAATTGTAAAAAAAAAAATTAAAGACCTTGTGAAAGCTCTGCCGATATTTATATGTTATATATCGAAATGATTCGAAACTTGGCGGCAAAGGTCAAAAATAGTAATGGATGCCATTAAGTTATATTATAATACAATTATTCTTGGTCTAAATGGCTACATTCCAGTTTTTTAAAACCGCAGTTAACCAGAATAATCTAATTAGCATCATTTTGTATATATAACCCTGTTAAAAAACTGTGAATCAACTAGTCAACAATGATGATAAGTTTGTATTGGGTCTTTTTTGTCGCATTTGTTTTCGCTGAGATCGTTAGTCCCGTGCTGGGAGGGCTGCAAAAGAGAACTATTGGTGCACGTATGTAAACTACACCTCTTTGTTATATTCTACTGAAATAGTCTAATCAATATTTCAGGATGCGGAGCGGGTTGGTGTGTAACTAGGGCAAATCCTTGTCAAAATACATTTGATTACTGTTCAAACCGTAATGAGAAATGCTGCCTTTTCGCCGAATACCCCGGGAAAGTATAAAGCGGTTTGGTGAACTATATTTCAGTAGTTAATCCACGGGGCAGTTTCAGAAACTCGTTTCAAATAAGTATTGAAACTCTATTTCACAAACACTAATATTTTCTCACAATAAAAACGTTTGTCAGCCCTTTCATCAATTCCAAGTGTCTTTCAATGTATTTAGAAACCAAATATTAAAAGAGAAAAACCAATTTATTCTTTTCTGGTTTATAATCAACTTGATTGTTATTTTTCCTTTCTAAATAGCTACATTGCCATTCATTTAAAAACCACTCAAATTTAAACTGAGACTAATAAATTTGGCATTCCTCTAAATTTTTATCTATTCCAAAAAACCAATAGTCAAGTAGTTTGCAAGGGTGATTAGCTTCTTTTGGTTATTTTTGGTTTAAAGCGATCACTAACATATTATACTCAAAAATGCAGAATGCGAAACAGATCCTTGGTGTGTAGTGCATAGTCATCCCTATAAAAATAAAGGATATCATACGGGATAGCCTTAAACTCTTTTTGAAATGTATTTTGGAGTTCAATTTAATAAATGAAAGTGATTTATGTGCTTCATATTCGGCATTTTTTTTTCATAAAAAACAGCTTTCGACAGACTATTAAGATGATACGGTTATAAAGACTAATGAATTAAGAATGGTACTCAGCACACAGCCCTTTCGAAGAAGTGAAAATTAACTAGTCCCCAACTATGGTCGGTTGCTTCAAGGTCTTCTTGCTGGCAGTTTTCCTAGTCCTCAACATCGGCTTCGGCTGTTCCACTAAGTTAACTAGGAGTAAAAGCTTTACACATTTAAATTTTGATCATTTTTAAAATTAAATCAATATTTCAGCATGTGGAGAGGGAAGGTGTGTTTCTACCCTAAATGAATGCCCACAAATTCCAGGAAAATGTACAAGGAAAAGAGAAAAATGTTGCCGTGTAAGGAGGCATTTTGATTAGACAAGTGATTTAACACTTGACGAAATGACGAAAAATATTCGGCCCTATTATTTTGTTTCTTTTTTATCAAGAAATGCGTCTGCTGAGTATTGCTTTAGTACAATCAGCATTGCATTTAGTTTCCTTATTTATTAAAACTGTCAGGTCAAAATGCATTATGAGAAAGCAAGTGATAAAACACTAGACGACAAATTGTCTGCCATATTCACAGATTTAATACTGAACTAAATCAATAATTCAATTATTCAAATGCACATTAATATAAATATTAAATAACCGGAACAAGGAATTTGTATTCTTCTGTAGATTTACGGTGCTACTAATGTTGTAGCATTTTAATAACTAATTGTTTACAATTAGAAACCCAAAATATGGCAAAGAAAAGTAAACGTGGCCATAGTGTTAGAGCGATTATAGCCTGTAGATTATGGCTATATAGATAGAGATTAAATTTAATACCATGCTTTAAGCCAATTTGAACCCAAGAAAATACAATTTTCACGGCATATACAGTATAAAAGATGTCTGCACCAGCCAGTCAGTTAGCAAAGATGATCGGTTACTTGAAGCTCTTTTTGGTGGCAGCACTTCTGTCCTTGTTCCTTGATCCCACTTATGGACAAGCCCGTTAGTATAACTTGCACTTAAGCCAGGGTCCTGACGTCACTTACCTAGGTTAATCAATATTTTAGCGTGCGGTCAAGGTGGATATTGTGCCCAACTCAGCAACCCTTGCCCAATGATTCCCGGAAATTGCCCGGCTGGTCAGAAATGTTGCCGCGATAGGCGCAAGGGCCGAACTGCATAGATTCAAACTTTACACTTTGGAAAAGGAATAGAAATGTTCATAAAATGTACAAATAAATGATAGTTATTTTCCCACCAATAATGCAAATTTTAAAACAATAAGCTTTTTAATAGAATAACACAGGGAAAATCAACTTAACTTCTTTGTTTTTAAACCCTTGCAGAGGGTTATATAATTTTAGTCAGAAGCTTGCAACACAGTGTAGGATACATTTCCGACCTTATAAAGTATAAACATTCTTGATCAGCATAACTAGGAGAGTCGATCAAGCCATGTCCTTCCGTTTCTACGCAAACTAGTCTCTCAGTTTTAAAGCTATCTGCATGAAACTATCCCAAAAGTCTTCTTATTTAGGAACGAGCCGGATTGGATGACTATATCATACAGCTCCCATAGGATTAATCAAAAACATAAATGAAAAAATGATAACTTTGCTGTTTTTAATTTAAATTTTTAAGAAGTAGTAATGGTTCAATATTTCAGAACTGCGATTTTAATTTTATTAAAATAGGCCGGCTATAATATATAGTTCCCATGGGAAAAATTAAAATATATTTTTTTTTAATTTTTGCAAAAAACATTTTTGGACCTATGCTCAGAATAACGCTTAAAATTTTATCAAAACCAGAAAACGATATCATATAGCTACCATAGGATCGATTGAATTATTGAGACAAAATTCATCATAGCTTTAATATTTTTAAACATATACGCGTATAAATCTTTCTTCTTAAACATATACGCAAACAACTCAACTTATATATACATAACTTTCGGTTTTAAAAGAACTTTGACATTACTGTTTGAAGTTGTTGTGACAGTATTAATTAATACTCCATTTCTTGTGAAATTAGGCATTATACACTTGTCCATACTAAGTCAATTGCAATTATCATGCCACAAAAAGTATATGATTCTGAAGAAAATCACTTACAATCATTTTATTCATTGCATTTGTTAAGAATGGATGTCTGTTCAAAGGCTTTTCTGCTAATTACTCTACTGTCCTTGCTATATTGTGCAGGAGCCCCTAAACACCGTAAGTGTAAATTCGTTCAGAAATCGCGATCACTTATATAGACCTGAAAATTTTTTAGCGGATTGCGGTCCAGCTGGACGCTGCTACACTGTCAATGCGCTATTTGGAAGTTTTAGACAGACAAGATGTGTTCCTTGCAAAATGAAAACTTGATCTAATCATTTAACTAGTTTGGAATGCGATTTTTAACATTCGCTAAAGTAAACACCCAAAAATAAATTTTTTTTTTGCTTAATTCTTTTTCGCTTTTTAAATACAAATGGAAAATATTTTAATTAGACCAAACCAAACATGTTCATGTAGGTAGCCTAAAACAGTTTTTTAGAAGTTTGTCTATCCGAATTGGTTTTTATCTCTACCATGTATTTGACTCACACAATGTATACAAAAATAGTTTATGCAAATAAAGGAAGTGAACTTAAATACATTGGATTGAAATGATACTACACAAATTGAGGCCACATTATGAATACACACTCATATCTGTGGGTTTGTTTGCTTTTTTCCTGCAGGAAAACACATGTGTGTCTTTTTCTATGCTACGGCAAAGGAAAACCCTTTTTTAGTTTGCCTTTGTGTACACATTTTTGCACATTCTGTGCTGACCAACATGCCACAGGGCCAGCCCAACAAAACGTAACTTAAATATCACGCATACGCAGCGAGAGCTGAACATTACGTATACGCAACGTTCGCTTGAATGAAATTAAGACCTTGCCAAGGGTGGCGGGGAGGAACGAGAAAGTAATTTTACACTTCACCAAAGCGGAATGTTGCCAAGGGAAAATAGCCCCGAAAGGAAAAGTCGGGGAAAGCGGATATGTGAGAGGAAACTGAGGCAATCGGCACAAACAGGATGATGCCCATTGATGCTTGACGATGGCCGATGATGAGGGCAAAGTGCTTTAATTGAAAACAAAACGTATTTCATGAAAATGAATCGCAATTTGATTTTAGCAAATAATTTCCAATTGAACGCCACTTGCCACTTGTCAGAGTTAGAGTCACAAGTGTAGCTTCAATCGTGGAGAAGCAACAGTTTGTAAATTTCCGCTGGCAGTAAAATGGTCTGATGGGTGGTAAATTGGTTTGGGTTTTATTTACTGATTGGTTTTGCTAGGACCCATGCTACAGGGCAGATTAATCTGCTGCATTTTCATGGGAAAACCTTAGACACACGGTAAGTACATCACTCTTGTTCCGTGTGCGAGACTGTACCTCTCTGTGCGTGTGTGTGTGTGTGTGTGTGCTATGTCTCACATCAACTACCAACTCATGCCTAACAATCCCACTAACCAAACTCTATTAGCCAACCCTTACTTTTTCGCCTTCAGACTATTTAAAAGTGGAAATTAATCCTTATACTTTTTTAACATTTTTCAAAAAGCATGTGACATGAACGTACATGCACGCTGCAAGGAGAATGTGCCCAGTTTGTGCGGATGCGATCACACTGAGCGACGGGGTCGCATTTATCTGGAGATCAACGTCAAGGAGAATCTGCTTACTGTCCAGAGTAAGTGGCTACCAAGCCAAGCGGGAATACAAAATTAAGCCGCTTAAGTATTGTTACCAATTATGGCCCAGCGTTCTAAGTTTTTTATTTTGTTTCTGTGCGCAAGCCGCCTTCGGGGGCCGAAAGTGGGCGAAAAGTTTTCGGAATATATATGATAAAAAAAGGCAAGTGGAAAAGATATTATGCCTCGGGAAGCCGCAAAGTTTCCCAAGCAACGCGCTTAAAATGTTACACAGTCTTTGCGCCTTTGTATTTCTTTGCTGCCCTGCTCTGCTCTGTGTTCCGATTCGTTTCGTTTCCTGATGGAAACGAAAGTTGCAAGTCCTTTGGGCTCCTGGGAAAATTGCTTACGATTTGCATTAATTCATTATGCGCGCTTAAGGAAATTCTCTGTATATTCGTTCTCCTTCGTTAGCCGCAAGTGCCACATAATGAAGGCCAAACTAGAATGCAGTTTGCTGAACAAAGCAGCGCCACTGGATGGATGGATGGTTGCGTGTCCTCCAGGACACAATGCTTTGTTCATGCCCAGGAGCATATTTCACGTAATTTCCGTAGCTGCTTTGTGGCCGGGATGGGTTTTAATTGACTGCTTATGCCACCACAGCTGTTTAGCACCACCCCCATTGCATTGTCCTGTCTTTTTAGTCAAGGAGGGTCGCAATCTCATACCCATGGACCCAAACGGACTTAGCGATCCCTATGTGAAGGTGAAGCTAATTCCGGACGACAAGGATCAGTCCAAGAAGAAGACTCGCACCATCAAAGCTTGCCTGAATCCTGTCTGGAATGAGACACTCAGCTAGTAAGTATTTTGTTTAATATTTTATGGCAAATTAGATTAATTGAGAGGGTTTATTTTTTAATTAAGTATAAGATATTTATATGTGAGCGATTCTTTCTGAAACTTTTCTATTTTTCTTTACTTTGCTCGGAAAAAACTAAAATAAATAAAAATGCTCTTAAATTAGACAAGTAAACAAATATATACATATATCTTACCATTATGTTATAAGACCCTTTAGTTTAGATTCAGTAGTCCTTAAAATTTGAATTATGATGTTTTAGTGATCTGAAACCCGAGGACAAAGATCGACGCATCCTGATCGAGGTGTGGGACTGGGATCGCACCTCCCGCAATGACTTTATGGGCGCTCTGTCCTTTGGCATTTCGGAGATCATCAAGAACCCCACCAATGGCTGGTTTAAGCTGCTCACCCAGGACGAGGGCGAGTACTACAATGTGCCATGTGCGGATGACGAACAGGATCTACTCAAGCTCAAGCAGAAGCCGTCGCAGAAAAAACCGATGGTGATGCGCAGCGACACGAACACGCATACGTCATCCAAAAAGGACATGATCCGGGCCACGGACTTTAATTTTATCAAAGTTCTGGGCAAAGGATCGTTTGGCAAGGTGGGCACAAAAAGCAACAATTCAGTAAATTACAACTTTGTCATGTTACCTTTTGATTTTTTTATACCTGTTATTCGAAGAGATTTTTAAAATTGGTTGAGAAGTACGTAACATAAAGAATGTCATTATCTATCGACACAGCGAAAACTTATCCAAATCGAACTAATATTTTAGAAAATACATATTAGGGAAGTTTATGTCATGACGTCACATTTTTGACAAAATGAGGTGAAATATTGGAGAGAGCGGAATAGAGCAAAAGAACTGCACTCATGATTCAACTAAATAAGGTACTCTCAAGGGGGAATCTGATCTCTTCTTATTTTTGCCAGACCTTTGTCAAATCTTCGAAAGTAAAACGGTTATCTTTTTTTAGCGCTTGTCTCTCTGAGAGCAAAGAGAGAGGGCTGAAAAATGTAGAAGACCAGCTTATATAATTGCGTCATGCTCGCACTTCATTGTAGCCCCTGTTAGTTAGATGGCGCCACCTAAAACACAATTTGTTTTTATTTGTTTTGAAATTCATTCGCTGAGTACAGCATATTTTTTTCTTGCTTTTTAGCAACACTTTTAAATGAATGTACATATGTAAATCGTTTGTATTTAAACTTTATACAAAAAACATTAAATTAAACAATACTTTCAGGTCTTGTTGGCCGAACGCAAGGGCAGCGAGGAGTTGTATGCCATAAAGATACTCAAGAAGGATGTGATCATCCAGGACGACGACGTCGAGTGCACCATGATCGAGAAACGTGTCCTGGCGCTGGGTGAAAAGCCGCCCTTCCTTGTCCAACTGCACTCCTGCTTTCAGACAATGGTAAGTCAAGGCCGATATCAAGAAAAACAACAGATGCAGAACACCCCTCCTTCCAGGACCGTTTATTCTTTGTGATGGAGTACGTGAACGGTGGCGATTTGATGTTCCAAATCCAACAGTTTGGCAAGTTCAAGGAGCCGGTGGCAGTGTAAGAGTACCAAACTGTTTGACCTCGTTACCTTTGGTTATTTTTGTTTATCCGCCTTTCAATAGATTCTATGCCGCTGAAATAGCTGCCGGACTTTTCTTCCTACACACCAAGGGCATACTGTATCGGGACCTAAAGCTGGATAATGTTCTCTTGGATGCCGATGGGCATGTAAAGATTGCGGACTTTGGAATGTGCAAGGAGAACATTATGGGTGACAAGACCACAAAGACTTTTTGCGGTACCCCTGATTACATAGCTCCCGAGGTGGGTTTCAATACACTGATAAAAAAAATTGAATAGTTCAAATATATTTCACTATAGAATTCAAAATTGTATATAAAGTATTTAAATTAAATATTAAATCATAATATTAAGTACAGTGCATATTGATTTAAATGCAATATATATAATTTAAATATGGCTTAAGCTTAAATTAAATTTTCTGATAATAAAATCAATTCCCATAATAGTCAAATAACAAATTTTAATAAATTCATATTTAAAATAACTTAAGACCACAATGGATAAAAATCAAAGCGAAAATACAAATTTTAATTAAATTATTAAATCAGTTAAATATGTTTATTTTTACAGATCATTCTTTATCAACCCTATGGCAAATCGGTGGACTGGTGGGCCTATGGAGTCCTGCTCTATGAAATGTTAGTGGGTCAGCCACCCTTTGATGGCGAGGATGAGGAGGAGCTGTTCGCCGCCATAACCGATCACAATGTTTCCTATCCGAAGAGCCTGAGCAAGGAGGCCAAAGAGGCCTGCAAGGGCGTAGGTTTCTATCTTTGTTTATATGTGATCGATAATTATCTTTAAAATATTTTTTAGTTCCTAACCAAGCAGCCAAATAAGCGTTTGGGCTGTGGTTCCTCTGGCGAGGAGGATGTGCGTCTGCATCCCTTCTTTAGACGCATTGATTGGGAGAAAATAGAAAACCGCGAGGTGCAGCCACCATTTAAGCCGAAGATTGTAAGCAGAAATAAATAAATAAAATAAATATTTTAAGCAATTCTAAAAACCATTAATTACATTGCAGAAACACCGCAAGGATGTGTCCAACTTTGACAAGCAGTTCACATCAGAGAAAACAGACTTGACGCCCACGGACAAGGTGTTCATGATGAACCTGGATCAGTCGGAATTCGTTGGCTTCTCCTACATGAATCCCGAATATATTTTGAGCCCATAGATCCGATTTTATCCTATCTAGTTTCCAAGCTGCGAGTTGTGTCCCTTAAGTCTATTTTGATATTGATTACTGAAAAGACATTTTGTTAATCTTTGTTAAGTTTATCATATTCTGTTTTCGACAATTATGTGTATCTATATTTATAGAATTGTTAAGTTTTGAGTTATTTTTAAGTGCTAGCAACTGTGAAACAGAGCTTAAGTTGTGGAATATTCGAATACTGTTTAAGAGCACGTCCTCACTGGAAGCCAAAAAAGAAAGCAATAAAAATCAAATCATTTCAAATTCCTGATAGCCTATCACTCTGCGTAGAACTTTGATCAATTCTGTCCGATTTCAACAACATTTCCAAGAACATGTATTTTAGCAAGCTTTAGACATTTGCATTTTCCATTTGGAAGTTAACTTTTTAGCCAACATCTGAGTGTATTTGTAGCCAATTAATCGATTTAAGCGTTTAAAACAATATATTCCTCAGTAGAGAAGGGATGTGAGAAGCGTAGAAGTTTTGGGCCAGGTTCAAACGTCATTCGATTGTAGTGCTAGCCCCGGCATTATAATCAAATCGAAAACGCGTTTAGGTGAGTTCGCTAAAGAGAGAGAAAAAATCAAGGAGAACAACTCAAGTTCCCACTTTATTCAATACTTAAGCAGAAATATCATAGAACAAGTGTTTTTAAATTCCATTAAAATATATATATCAGTGTGCGTGTAAATTAATTTTACGTTTTATTTAAAAAGCATTGCAAACAAACGTATATATAGCACGTCTATATATATGGCTGGCATAGAGTCTCAATGTACCATAATTAACAAATTGCATAGCAATAAGTTAAGCTTAGACGATACTTAACACTAAAGCTGTAAAACTAATACTGTAAAACTGTGAAACTAAAACCTTTTGCTCCTAACCAAAGGAATAACTATGTTAGATTGTTCTTGAGTTGGAAACTTTAGTACCTTCACAGGAATCTAGCTGCTAACAACTACTGTTTAACCATGGGAAAGACAATCTACTATAAGCGTGTAAAACTATAGTCGTCGTATATAGCCTAGACCGATTTCCAAATTAGCGCCAGCCGAGCTAAGCTTTTGTGCCTCTCGTAGCTATCTTTCTCTCATAGAAGAAACCCCAAAACAATTCATGCCAAAGGAGGCTATAAGTATTTATAGGGAAAATACATAGTTATATGCGTCTGTCGAAAGGGGAACTTGTAGCCAAGCTAATTGCGTGGGGCACAGCAGAGTAATTATCATAATAATTTTACATGAATTGGTAAAGCTTAAAAGTAGTTTGAACTAGTAAATTCGATACATACTAAAATTAAATACTTATAAACTTAAATATATATATAAATAATTGTGTAACTCCGAACTTGAAGCATTTACAACGTTTAATTTAACTTTCCAATTTGAAATCAAAACGTAATCTAAGCCAAACAAGTAGATCAAATAACTCGATCCCGATGGATGATGAGTATGAGTACGATTCACAAAATGATGATTAGCACTTAACGTTCAACCCGAGAGAAAAACAAATTTGCTCGTATTTTTTAAAATTAACGTAATGCATAATTAAACATATATGTATCTATAGATGTATATGTGTGTCTGAATTACTTTAATGACTTTTATTGCAAAGGAAGCGATAAAACTTTTCAAGTCTGTTCAAAATATTGAAAATATTACAATTTGATGAAAATTAATTTTTATTATCGAACTATATACATATTGAAAATGCAAATTGGTAGGACTTTAACTTTAACTGCATACAGTTTTATTTAGAGTCGAAATTTTTACAAAACATATTTATGTAATTTTGATGATTTTCAAGGTAATTTTTTAAACCAAAGTCTCATACGTATGTATTTTAATTGCATATTAACCTAGTACAAAACAAATAGATACATTAATATATTTATAATTATGAAATATCGATGTGAATTACTTAACAGATATAATACCATACGATATCAGGCGAGAGAAAGCTGAAACTTCCAAACAAAAGTCTCGACAGAAACCCAAACTAAACTAAAGAAAACTATTTTTACGTCTGAATAATTCACCCACAACCTCTGAACAGTCGAATATATGTATACTAAATGCCTGGGCATATATGCATTCGCTATATACATTTACGAGTACACACACAACACACAGTCCCAGAACCCAACTGTATGTAATCTATAATTTATTGAGCCAATCCAAACAAAGAGACAAACTCAAATAAATCAAACAAACGGCTTTGGGCACATCACACACACAATACGAGTACCCAAAAGTAAATAAAAAATACTACTAAATATACATTTTAGTCTCTAAAAAGATGAATTCTTTGCCTATGGAATGCAGGGTACCATAGTTGACATGGTGATCCTTTTTGTGGGTTGACTGGGAATCTTACCTTGAATAAAATTTAATTGGGAAGACTTCAAAGTAAAAAAATGTAGTTAAGAAATTTGAAAAGGTTCTGTGGTAAATTTGGCCCACAACCAAAACAATGACCGCTTTGAACTTCTGATAGCCTTAGCTATCGATCACCATCATATCTTTGTAGATTAATTGTACAGTTTTGAAAAAACTGCTAACTGCCAACGACCTAAACTAACGATCCCAATCATTTTTTACTCTGAAAATCAATTTTTAACTAATGTAACCATCATTAAATTTGAAATTTTTTAGCTTGAAAAATAGTTTTAGCTTTGAATGCCAAGGAATGAAGAATTGTTCTACGAGATAACCCATTATCTTTGTAGATTAATTGTACAGTTTTGAAAAAACTGCTAACTGCCAACGACCTAAACTAACGATCCCAATCATTTTTTACTCTGAAAATCAATTTTTAACTAATGTAACCATCATTAAATTTGAAATTTTTTAGCTTGAAAAATAGTTTCAGCTTTGAATGCCAAGGAATGAAGAATTGTTCTACGAGATAACCCATTGGTGAATTGGTTTTATTTCTAGCTGAAAGCTCACAGGTTTGTTATTAAAGTTATGTTGATAATTGCAATATGTTGACCCAATCCATAAATGGCTTACAAAGTTTTTTTCCAAAACAAAAGTATTCCGTTTAAAAGGTATTTTGTGTCCAAATTTTGTATGGAGCAAAATTTTGTATTGCAGCAAACTTTTGTAAATATTTGTCTATAGACCCACAAAAGTATCCAGAATTCGATATTTATCCAAACCTGTTGATCATAAATTGCCAGCACCCGGCTAAGTATGCAACAAAAAAGAGAACGCTGGGATGTCGGGCCATATACCCTATACACAAAGAAGAGGGCCATATAGGAGTTCCGATAGAGGAGAGGGCGATCGGCTGAGCTAGAGGTCGATGTTGAGGTGGGTTTGCGTGGCGGCCTTATCATTGATTGCGTACAAATTAACATTTATGCGTCCGTTAGCGTTAGATAATCTTATCGTGAATTTGCAACAATTAGATAGACGTGTCCAGCAGTCGCCGCCAAATCCTGCTCTTCACCCAGTCAGTCACCCAGTCATTCAGCCAGTCAGCGAGCAACATGGCCAGTCATCGATTCGTTCCATCTGTCATGTACGCTGTGAATTTCACCAGGCCAGACTCCGGCTGGCCATTGGGCCAGGACCAGGAGGAGCACGAGTACTTGGAGCACAGCGACGAGTGCATCTTCCAGCGGAGTCAGCCCTCGGTGGCGCTCTTTGTGCTCTACGGACTGGCCGTTCCCACGCTATCCGCCTTTGGTCTCTGCACGAACTTCATCAATGCGATGGTCTTCATGAGGCCCAAGATGACGCCGTCGGCCTTCAGCTATTTGGCGGCCCTCTCCTGGATGGACTGCATCTCCTGCCTGCTCATCACGATGACCGCCCTGTCCAGGAGTTACTTCTACAACAGTCCCGCCTGGATCGCTTACGATTACCAGTGGCAAACGCCATTCTTCGGCATCAGTACTGGAGCAGCTAACCTAATCCTGGCCTGCCTCAGCCTGGATCGATTCACCTACCTCTCGAGCTTCAAAAGGAACAACGGTGCCCCTCGATTTTGTCGTCGCAGGGTGGCCCGCTGTATGATACTTGTGGCCATTGGCACATCCATAGTGGTCAACATGCCCTACTTCTTTGTCTTCTATGTGACCGACTCGGGAACCTGCCATGTCACCGACTTCTACTACTCCAAGTGAGTGTCAAGTGGAATTGGTTTAATCGGGAAATCTTCTCTAGTGTTATCATCAACCCACAGGTTTTACAAGGTGCAAAACTGGTTTACCTTTGCATTGCTAGCCCTTTTGCCAGCCATTTTTCTGTTCATCGGCAACACGGCCATTATAATTGCCTTCCGAAAATGGACGAAACAGAGCAGACTGTGTCAGTCCAGTGGAACCGCTGCCAATGGCCGCACCACCGCCAAGAGATATCAGGTATTTTATTCGATTTAATGGGTGCAGGTTTTTTCAGTGCGTTTAGATGTATAGTATACTTGTAGATGACCCTAATCAACAATACAAACAAAGCAGGCCATTTTTTGATTAACTAAACCTATAGCGGAGTTTAGCAAAAAAGGTATTTTTATTTTGTTCAAAATGTTAACAAATAAGTTAGTTAAAAATTCCATAACCTTACCGGTTTTGGATGTGCGTTATTAGATTTAAGTGGATAGTTTAGTATATATTGATGGCCCTAAAAACAACATGTTAACTTTCAACAAAGTAAAAAATATTATAAATATATAATATATTATATTTACACCTTGATTAACTAAAACATATGGCAGAATTTAGCAAACAATATTCCTTTTTTATTCCAGCACCAAATGAAGCTGACGATCAGCATTGTGATTGTGATAACACTGTACTTAATTGGCGAACTTCCCGCCCACATGACTTCCAGGAAGAGCTCCTTAAATCTTTTATTCGGCGGCGATGCCAACAAGGTGAATGAGTCCATCATGGAGCAGCTGGAGGTGATCTGCATTACGCTAAATGCCCTGCAATTATCCCTAAATATAGTGGTTTATGCGGTGATCAATCCTTCATTTATGCCGGAGTTTTTCCTGTGCCTCAAGGGAACCTCTGACGTGTGCTTTGGCTTGTGTTGTTTTCGGGCGCTGCGGAGGCTTTGGAGGCGATGCCAGGCAAGAAGACAGCAACAAGTGGCGGCGGAGGAACGCGTTGTCAGCAGTGTGAGTCCCCAGCATCTGCCGGTGGATGAAGCTCTGCCCTGCGGGTGCGAGAGTTGGGCCAGTGACTCCGGCTGCAGGATCAATGCCCATTGCAAAACGGCGGTGGGCACATTTACCCTGAAGGATGGCGAGCACGACGAGGAGGTTCATTGCCATCACGAGCCGGTGGTCTTCACCACCAGATCGAGCGCCTGCCTCCACACCAAAGACTCCGCTCCCGACGAGGATTCCATATTCAGCTCTAGCTTTATTATAATTACTTAAGTAACTATATTTCATAAACTTAATTAGATCTAAGCTAATAAATTATATGCGCATAGTGCTGTAGCGGTTTAAAAGACGGTTCCATATCTTGTTGGTGAATCCTCGAGCTGCCTTCTCATCGTCATTAAAAATCTTGTAGTATTGATGTCCGGGTGATATCTTGTGTATCACTATGTGCATCATTCCCTTGCCCTGCTTCTCGTCCGTATGCAGTTTTCGTCGCATTATAATTTGCTTTTTGGTGACATTCTCTAAGGTATCTGTTAAATTTGTAGTTGCGTTGTGTTGAGCATAAACTTGGATTAAAAATAAAACCATTAAAAGCAAGCAAACGAAATACTTGAGACACATCTTAGGGTAGAAGTGAATCCAAAGGAATCTCAATTCAAACTGAGAACCGCAGAGAAATTAAATTGAAGACCTTACAGTTGAGCAAATAGTTTGAAGTTTGATAAACGAAGAACAGACTTTTCGAAACCGGTTCCATTACATAAAAGACATGGAAGAAAAACGGGGATGCAACACTTTTA
Source organism: Drosophila gunungcola (assembly GCF_025200985.1). Lineage (NCBI taxonomy): Eukaryota > Metazoa > Arthropoda > Insecta > Diptera > Drosophilidae > Drosophila > Drosophila gunungcola. The sequence continues at coordinate 1,538,695 of NW_026453167.1, read as the reverse complement.
TTGACATTTCAATCACTTGGTAAACAAGTATATGGCCACTATGAGACCGTACAGACCCAAGACCTCGGCAAATATCAATATGAGAATGACGGCCACAAAGAGTCTGGGCTGGTTGGCAGATGCCCGAACTCCAGCCTCCCCAATAACGCCAATAGCAATGCCAGCCGCCATCCCAGAGACACCCACGGCCAGTCCAGCGCTAAGGTTGAGGAATCCCTTGTAGGCGCTGTAGTGTCTGTTAAGCGATCCAGCCAGCAGGACCGCAATCACCAATCCATAAATGGCTATAATGCCGGCCATGACAACCGGAACGATCGCCTTCATAATCAGCTGCGGATGCTTGATGGCCATGGCAGATATTCCTACGGAGGCCTTAGCGGTTCCATACGCAGCTCCCAATGTGGAGAACACAATTGCCGATACAGCGCCCATCACGCAAAAGAAGGCGGCATAATGCGGTTGATCCAACGTGGGCTCAATGGTTATCATCTTTTATTCTAATGATTTAATTTTCGAAACAGAAAATTCACAGATCTAGTATTGCCGTAAAACACCTTTGAAGTTTTGAAGCAAGGCTGTTTGATTTGGGAACTATCCCAAAATTTAATGTAACAATAGTTTCCCAGTTTTCTTTTTAAACATTTAATTTTCTCATATGTACAGGTTCTAAACTAGGTGGAAAACATTTGATTTTGTTAACCAAAAAAAAATGTATATCGAGATGACCAAAAAGAGGCCTGTTTTTAAATTATAAACTTCTTAAATAATTCTTAGGGTTTGCTTATTAATAGTCAATTTGAGCTTAAAGTACATTTTAAAATTCTATAAAGTTTAATACAGAAAAAAGACATTCCAAAGACTGTTTAATAAGATGGTTTGATATTCTATTTTGTTCGTAAACCATGCGCATTATGTCTTTGCATATATACAGATTGTTTAATATTAATAACCTATTTCAGCTTGAGGTATAATACAGTGGAAATTGTTTCTTAGCAAATTTACTTGCCCTGCAATTTGGATAGAAAGTCCATGAGGAACTGATGCCTTCCACGTAGTTCGCCGATGCTGCGATGCTTAAGCTTGGCGCACATACGACGGATAAGCTGCTCTCTGTCGCGAGCCCCCATTTTCATTTCGATGAGGATGACTTTGTCCTCTTCTCGCGTCCAGGGCGCCGAGTGGGAGCTACTAGATTCAGATTGAGACGTGCTGGCAGTTGATCCAGAAGCTGCAGGTGCTGCATCCTCGGTGGGAGAACAGTTGGCCAGCGTGGCCACAACATCCAGCTTGCAGTCCTCGTCACTGTCGAATTGCGTGGTGATAATATGTTGCGGCGTATTTCCCGCACTCACTTGCAGCGGCTCCAGCTCCTCCTCCGATTGATCCAGATCCATTTTAAGGGGCATAAAAGCTGGAGGGTTCTCGGCTGTCTCCTCCAGGCTGTCCACCTCAATTTTTGCAACTACTGGTGCTGAACTACAGCTAATGGTTGGCGTTGATGCCTGCTGCTTGGCCTGGGCAATAATCCGTATACCCGCCTTTGTATCAGCCGCATCGCGGACACTTTCCTGATCGATCAACGTGCGCAATCGCTTGGCGCACTCAATGGCAGGCGAGGATGAAGGCTGTGACTCGTGGATCACGACCATGGGTTGGTTGTTGGTGCGCTGCCTACCCTGAGTTGGATTAAGAGGCGATCGCACCTTCTTGGTGGGTGACTTCCGTTTGTCCACATGTGGGGAACTATTGATTGTTCCCGACAACGGACTCAATCCCGAGTTGTTAAATGCCGATTGCCTGCGTGGTGATATTTCACCAAAATTGATGGCAGTTTTCTTGGCGTGCGGGTGATGGTGTCCATGAGAATTGCCCACATTGGGCGTACTGGTTGCGGCATTACTAAAGCTGGAGTTCGTATACAAACTGGCATTCAATCGGATTGCATGCGTTCTCAAGCCCGCCTCATCGCACATCTCGATGGATGAGCAGCTGTTCTGCTCATCGCCCGTGGTGTCAATAACCAACGCACGACTGGCATCATCCTCCTCACTCCGATCTGCAGCATCATCGCTATCTGTATTGGCAGCCATACTTAGAAGCTTCTCTCCCTGAGCACGAATCCCATGGGCACAGGTCAGGGATTCATCGGAAGCCATAGGCATTTCATGCGTTTGTTCATTGTAAATACTAGCAGCCATAAACGAAAGCTTGGCCGGCAGCAGGATCTTGGCCCCATAGAAAATTCGCCCATTAATGTACTTTAGGTGACAACCAGGTTTACTTGGCGTAGGCACATCCAAAAACTCCTGAATTGTTTCAGTATATTCTCCCGAAGTGTTGTTCTGAACATCATGCAGATTTATAGTCTCCACGGGAGACAGGATTCTAAAAAATTGAACAATTTTTAGTTGAACAGTCGGGGGCTATTTTATCTGTTTTTCCTTACCTTTTCGGGGGTTTTCCCTGAGGAAATTGCTGCACAAACCAATCGGCCAGAAACTGATTGCCCTTGAGCAAGGGCATTATCTTATTCTCGACCTTTTTCATGCTCACGTTAGGCAATTCAGCCAACTCGCTGAGGCAGGCATAGATCTTTCTAATCTGGGCGGGCTGCTTGTTAAAGTAAATGTTCAGTTTGTTGATAAAGTTGGTGGCATTGGTTATCATAAAGTGCTCAAAGAATTTGCCTATCTCAGCGGCCTCAGCAGGTAGCAAAAAGTTAAGGAACACCTCTGCCAATTCTGGGTGATCGGGTAGCAAGATTTTTTCCACTTTCTGTGGATTAAGCCAAATGATTTAGGGCAAATCAAGGGAAATTAGTCAAGATATCCTTACCAGATATAGAGATGAAACCTTCTCCTGCCTGGGATCATAATTCTGCAACAGGCTATTAAATTTTCTGCAATCATCCAGGCGGTCGGCATTCAGCAGGGCCTCTTCCACTTTGTCGTAGAAGTTAAGCGCAAAAACTGTGCATTGAAGGGGAAAATTAAAGCGAGATTAAATGGTAAACCGATTAGAACTCACTGGCATCTTTGCGATTGCGTTCTTCAGGGGAATCCGGCTGGAGCATGTGTCGGAGCATCTCCTCCTGTCGATTTGCCCTCTTGAGCTTGGCCGCCTCGTCATCGCTCCTGGATCTCTTCGGCTGCGTTGCCGTTGCAGTTTTAGCCGTGGCGGTGGTGGTGCTGCAGAACATCTTCAGATCGTCCAGCAGTTGGGTGTACAGTTCGAGGGCCACAAAACGAATGTGCACGAGCTGTACCAACTCGCAGGCTATATATTTGTCCCTGCGTCCACGCAGGTAAGATCCGTAGGTAGTGATTAGCGAATGGCAGCGCTTGCTGAGTTTATGGCGCAGACGTTCGCGCAATTTGTGGTAGCGACTGCGGGCTGGCGTTGATCCCCTTCGCGACGATTTATTGGTTGGCTTAAATATTTGATAACGCGCCCTTTTGGAGTTTCTGCCTGCAAAGGAGGAGGCACTGCTATCCGGCGCAGGCAACAGATCCGGCTGTACCGCCTCGCGGGAGTCCTCTAGTTCGCAGATTTGCAGGGTGTGCGTGGATTCGTCTACTTTGAAGTTGATGGCTGGCGGGGCATCTTCGGCCAGGGGCGGAGGAGCGGGTGGCAGGGCCAGCAGACCACTGCACTCGGCGCTGGTGTACAGGCTGCGGTTGATGTTCAGCACATTGTCCGCCAGACTTCCGCCGGACACAAGGGGCACCGATACGCCCGAGACTCCTTCGGGTGGTAAGTAGTTTCCCGCGTTCGCATCGCCGCCAAACACATAGTTCACATTGATGGTGAGCAGGGAGCGATTCTCTGCTGGGTGGGGCTTCCTCTGCGCTGGCTTTTTCCTCGCTTTGCAATCCTTGGGAGGCTCCGAGCCAGCGGCACTGCCATTGGGCACCGCCGCCTGGCCAAAACTCTCCGGCAGCAGCAAATCCTCGCCGACAGCCTCGCGCACAAACTCCAGATACGAGGCACTGGCTTCCGAGGACGCTTTTGAGGGCTTAAAATGGCGGCGGGTGCGCTTTTGGTCCCAGGTTTTCTGCAAAATAAGCGAAAATTGAAAATTTTCCGCAATTTATAAACACAAAGCGATGGCACAAGCACTGAACGGTACTATCGATAAATTGTGTAGGTGGTACCTAGCCATCGATAGAAAGTAATCGAATAGGTTAAATATTATGAACTAACAAAAGTAACTCAAAAATACATAAGCCATTTTTAAGCAATAAATAAATTAATAAATGAGATCAAAAAAGCGCAATTGTAATGATTTTCAGAACAACAAAGTACCTAATCTAGGTACAGCAATCTTAACAAGACCCATCTCTAATGATAACTTAATGCATGCCTATCGTATTTTTGACTGCACTAAAAGTAAGAGCGACAACATATTTTTTTGTTTTTTAAATAAAATAGCATATGAAATAGTCATAAAGAAACTAATTTACATATTTACAAAATATTCCCAACAGGACTCAAGGATTCTGCTTGTTAAAAAGACCGGAAGCTTGTGAAATACCGGAGAAAACTAAAACTGACCACGTCTGCACATTCCAACATGAGCAAAGTAACCTTCAAAATCACACTAACTTCGGACCCCAAGCTGCCGTTCAAGGTGCTCAGTGTTCCGGAAGGAACTCCCTTCACGGCCGTACTGAAATTCGCTTCCGAGGAGTTCAAAGTTCCCGCCGAGACGAGTGCCATCATCACGGACGATGGCATTGGCATCAGTCCACAGCAGACCGCTGGAAATGTGTTCCTGAAGCACGGATCGGAACTGCGCCTGATACCCAGAGATCGGGTGGGCCACCAACTAAGCTAGTTTTTCTACTGCGTATTTTCCCCTTGAGATTCCCCCCTTTTGAATGCTTATTAAAATGTTAAACAATGTAATCGGTAGTAACCCATTGTATTCCTTACCTCGATGTAGTATTGCCAGCCACTGGGCAGCTCCTGGTGACGTTCTCGCGGAGTTCTGACCAGTCCACCCTCGAATCCCAACAGGATATGGTCCGTGGGCGGTGCTTGCTGGCGGTCAAGGAAATATTTGACTGGATTATACTGTTTCGAGTTGCGCAGCTCAGTGATCTTCATGAAAATCCGACGGGCGGTCTTGCCATGAATCGTATCCTTGGCCATTCGCCGGCAGGCAACTCGAATGGGATCAGCACCCTTGCGAAGTGATCTCTTCGCTTTCCCAATGGCCTCCATGTGCTTCTCCAGACCAATGGCAATAAGCTGATACTCGGAGGGCGCATAGGCAGTGACTTGAGTCAGTTTCGGTTGAAAGGCCATGCGGGGCAGGTACTGAGGATACATAAACACCTGGCTATCCAGCATGAGATCCATGATGCGGGGTGCCAATCTTGGAACCTGTCGCGTGTGGCCATCCCTGAAGGAAGAAGAGATTAGTTATAAGATTGCAGTAAGTTATTTATAACTCACGTCAATTCAGTTTCCTTGTTGATGAAGTCCATCATCTTTTCGTTCTCCTCCTTGAACTCATCACTGCACAGATCGTGCTCCCACTTCCTAACCAGTTGGATAGCCTCATTTAGGTTCCAGCAATTGAAGCTGGCATCTTTGATTGCCTTTTTGTGCAGTTCCTCCAGCATTTCCCTGGGCTTATTGGCCATAGGATACAACGTGGGATGGGAGTAGGTTTGCAGATAACTCTGGCTTAGCATTTGGGTGTGAATGCGAAGCTGTTGCTGAAGCATATCATGCTGGGACTTTGTGAATCCCCTGCTCCTTGCAAGATGATTGATGTTAGCTGGCTGCACGTTACGCAGGTTTTCAAACTGATCCTCATACTCCGAGTAAATGTGCTTCTTCACCGATATGTATTCCCAAGTGAAGTTGGTGTCAAATGGTTTTTTGTAGCGGTCTTCATTGCTGTTCGGTACAATGGGTGGATGCACAGCCTCTAAGATAGAGTAATTGTGGAGCGTTTCTTCGGTCAATGGAGGATTAATATAAGAGGAGTCATTAGCGACAACTTTTGCCAGTTGGAAGCAATTTGGTTGTCCAGGTATTGGAACAGCTATAAGTTCGGGAGGTTCACTCAAAGCATCAGTTGGTATGTTCACCACCTTGCAGGGCGACCCTCCGGGTCCACTTTCCAGGATTCCCTCCTGCATCACAGCCACCGGAACGGGCATCACCATGCCCATATTGTTTCCATCACTTGGAGGGGGTATCACACTTGGTTGGAAGACCTGTAGCTCTTGCTGATGATCATTGACCATTACCTGACCTTCAAAATCGATATTTCGGGTAACCTGATCAATGGGAGCTACCGAGACATTGGCACTTTCCATGAATTTTTGAGGGGTTTCCAATTCAATTGATTCCAGAGACACACCCTCTTGCAGCAAGCCAGCAAACAGTTCAGAGACCAGGTCAGTCAACTCTTTTTTGGATATGTTGACATCGCGTAGCTCCTCTGCATTCTCGTACTCCGATTCCAAATGATCAGCGGCATCATACTCCGGATCATTGATGGGATCATCGTCATCGCCCAGAACAGTGTTGCCTGAAAGATACAGGAGTTGAGAATAGCAGTTATAAAAACCTCTAAAGAAGCTACTCACTAAGCGGCTTTGTAAAGTCATTGAGAAACTGCATCCAGTCCGCATCGGTGGCGGTCATATCGTTCTCCACCACATCGCTGGGCTCAACGTCAGGCGGCACAAATTCCGACTGCAAATCCTCGATGGTTGTCTGCTGCAGACAGAATTTGGAGCGCGTTCTGGTGGATATACGCAGGTCGTCTTTGTCGAGCAGACTCTTTTCGAATGGCACCTTGAAGCAACCGTCATCGGAGAATTTGACAGGAGATTCCTCGTTGGCAGTGAGAGGAGTTTGCGGTGTGCAGGGATTGGAATCGAAATCCGATGCTGTAGTATTGGGATCATCATCCGACTGTGGGTTAAACGGGGAGTTAAGCATCGGCCAGGGAAATTCTGTGTCATACCTACATGAAAATCTTCTTCCTTGAAAGTGTACTCCTCGTCCTCTTCATCCGAGTGCAAGTCCTCGCGAATCAAAGCCTCTATGCCATCATTGTCGACCGGAGTTTCGTTCAGCTGGGGCAGGGAAATGCCGGGAGTGCAGTTCAGCTCTCGAGCCTTGGCTCTCGTGAGTTTCGGTACGGACGGAGTGTCCGTAATGATGATGGCGCCCCGTTTCTGTTGCTCCGCCGACTCCAGCTTCTCCCGCGCCAGTTCGTCCTCCGCTTTCAGGGTGACCAGTGCCAGGACATGATCGTTGCGCACCACCTTACGCACCACCTTTTGCATATCCTCCGTGCTTAAGGAGTTATCCTTGGCCACTTTCCGCAGCCGGCGATCGATCTCCTTGACATCCTCGTCCACCTGCGAGTCCAGGCTCTGACGTTCCCCGCGACGCCGCTTTCGCGGTCTCCGTGGAGTCGAGTTATTGCTCCGCGAGGAGTCCGACTTTTTGGCACTGTTTGGCATTCCTGGGCTTCATTTATTAATGAAATTCCAACGCAAACTTTGCCGAGCCGCAAAACAAAAAGGCCATCAATTGTTTACACGAAATGCCGCCACTAGAATGTGTAAGAGCTGGAACTCTTGTCGGTGATGTATCGATAGTATCGATTACTTTACAAAATTCAAAACATATTTAATTTAAATTGAAAATATGAATCAATTTAAAATAAGGTCATAGCATTTCGATACCAATTTTGTATTAACTTGCAATTACAAGTTTTAATGTCTATAAACATTGATTATTATAACGGGGTATGCTTATCGATGCTATATCGATTGTTCACCCATCTCTAATTAATATCATCTGGTCACATCATGCTCTGTTTTTCCGGGCTCTTGCCCAAAAATATTACAAAATAGAAATTGCATCTTGAAACAAATGTCACCGAACGTGGAACTGGCTTGAATAGCACCCGTGAAGCTAAAGCCTCTTTCTCCCGCCGCAGGAGTGTCCCTACCAGGAAATCAGTCTCCGTTACCGAAGTGGTGAGGTAAGCCCGCAATTTAATATGAATCACATGCAAGCCGAATGATTAGTGACACCACCCAATGCCCTAGAAACCGAAAGATGACACAGAAGGTAACCAAGCTGGCGCTGGCCAGTCGCCTCATCGTGCTCCTTGTCCAACTGGTGGCCAATGGAGCCCTGCCGGAGCACAGGCCTGATGTATTCCGAGCGCCAATCTCAAATGAGCAGAAGGGCTGCTGCGAGTGGATAGACAAGCTGGTAAAGCGCTGCTTGGGCGGATTGAGGCACTGGGATGGCGAGTACTTCATGCACATAGCCGGAAATATGTACACCTACGAGAACACCTTGGCCTTCTACCCACTGTTTCCGGTTGTGGTGCGTCACGTGGCACAGGCACTAGAGTTTGTCGGCCTACCCTTGTCTCAGGAATCCGTCCTTCTGCTGGTGGCCGTCGCCCTGAACCTCTGGCTCTTCTGCGAGTCGGCTAACCTGCTGTACCAGCTCACCCACCGCATGTTCAACGACCTCAACAAGAGCTGGAACGCGGCTCTGATCTTTTGCTTCAATCCGGCGACCATTTTCTTCACGGCAGCCTACTCCGAGTCCTTCTTCGCCTACGCCAGCTTCCACTTAATGCTGGAGTGCCTGAAGCCAACGGATAATTTCCGGTTTCTGCGTATGGGTGCCGCTTTAACCGCCTGCGTACTGTGCCGTTCAAATGGATTGATCACCATGGGATTCCCGCTGTACTTCTTTGCCCGCCAGCTGCTGGTCAAGGGCAAGGAACCCACCTCCTGCTGGCAGCGGGGACAGATGGCTCTAACCCTTCTGGCAGCCGTGGGCATTCTGCACACCTACTATTTCTACATCTACAGACTGTACTGCCTGCCCTCGACGTCGGAAGACCATCCTCAACACATTGTTGACTACGCGGATAAGCGAAAGTACCTAATGTCTGGTCAGGGATCCGAAGGATCTCCCTGGTGCCAGTACACGCTGCCCTTCCCGTACACCTACGTGCAATCGCACTACTGGGATGTGGGTTTCCTGCGCTACTACAAGTGGAAGCAGTTCCCCAACTTCCTGCTGGCCCTGCCCATGCTGAGCTTCATGCACTGGCATTGCTACACTTACCTGCGGGACTTCATCAAGGTGTTTAGGGCGAAGGTTGCCACGCCCTCTCTCTACCGGGAACTGGTAAAGGAGCATATTGCATTCCCCTTCGTGCTGCACGCTGCCTTCCTCACCCTCGTCTGCACCGTTTACGTGCACATCCAGGTGTCCACGCGGCTCCTTGCCTCGGCCACTCCTGTGTTCTACTGGTTTGCCGCCGACCACATGCCCAAGACGCTGGCCCAGCTCAGGCTGCGCTCCAAGGCGGGAGCTCTCTTCGTATGGTGCACCACCTACAGTTTTGTGGGAACTGTGCTGTTCAGCAACAACTATCCCTGGACGTGACTTATGTAATGGAAGAGGAGCTGGAAGAGTAGCTGGTTGCCAAAGAGACTGTTCATCCGCAGGGATTGCTTTTTAGTGTGTAAATAATCGTCCAAGTTTTCTAAATTTATTTGAGACGCTCAATAGTATTGGCTATTTAAGTAAGTTTCCCATCGTCTTAACTTTAAATTTTAAAAATGGCACAACAAAAATTATTGACAATTTGGTCAATATGAATAAAGATTTAAAATTGCTAGTGTTTTCGACAAAGCTATAAGCTGTTTAATACCTTACAGCAATTCATTTATTTAGTTTTAGCCTTTTACTATGGTTGTTTTAAGGATTATTACAAAACAAGTTTTATTAAACATACGAATTGAAAATAAAAATGTATTTTTATTACGGTTTAAAAAAAAATCAAATTAACAAACAAATTTTTAGCGCTTTTCAATTTTCCTTGAACATATAAAATATGTACGCTTTTGCTTTTTATCATATAAAAATGTTTTCCCGCTTCAGTTTTTAAATTTATAACCCATATTTATGTTTTAAATAATTAATATTAGTATGAAAAAATTAACGGTAAATTTTGAAAATTTTAATTGAATTTTAGGCTCTTTTTAAAGGCTTAGTTGGTCACACTGGCAATCAGCTGTTTTGGGTGGCATATCACAACAACAAAGAAAACTTTACAGAAAATTGTTTATTATTTTGGAATCCTCGAGGAAAACCTTCATTTCCATGGAGGGCCATCTGCGTCTGCACAAGTTCGGCGACTACGCCGCCCCCAGCCTCCAGGAGAAGTCCAGCAAGGGGAGTGGCAACATGGAACAGCTCTCCGGCGTGATGATAATCATCATCATCAGTGGCGGCGTACTCACCTGCCTGATGTTGTTCATCTTCGCCAAGCGCCAGATTATGCGCTTCCAACTGCGAGGACGTCGGGGCCCCCACGTTCCGGTGGGCAACGATGCCAAGAAGGCGCTCAGGCGCGAGATTGAGCGGCGGCTGGACTGCATCCAGAAGATCACCCAGGAACCGAAGCTACTTTGGACAGATAGCGACAAGTACATTGTTCAGCCGGAACCAGAGGCTCCTCCGCCGCCGTACTACTACCGCATGAAGGCGGTGGACGACGTGAAGCTACTGGAGTCGGAGATTGCCCGGGCGGATGGCAGTTCACGGCATGCCCCCGAAAGCCTTCGAGCCTTTCTGCTGACCACCCTATCAGTCACATTGAACGGAGCCGGACAGCGGATGATTCACCAGTACTGCGACATGTACGAGCACGCCCGCCACGATCCCAATGAGTTTGGGAAGGATGAGTACGAGGCATATCACCATTTGCTGCTGAAACTCTTAGAGGCGTAGGATTACTCATATTAAGACAAGTTTCTTAGAGACATACTCAACCCCCTTGCCTTTCAGCTCCAAGCAGCTAAAGAACTACAATTCTCGGAAGGCCTCGCCCGCTCGAACCCCTCGGAAACAGACCAAGATGCACTCCCTGCTGGATCCTGCTCGGCTGCGACCGCCCACCACCTTGGAAAATGTGCAGCCCAGCAGTGAACTCACAACTGGACAGCATGCCAAGGTCAATTTGACGCTGGGTCTGCAGGGCGGCGATGGCGAAGCCGAACTGGCCACCAACCCTCTCCACCTGCAGGCGCCCTCTGATAGGGATCTTATTATACGCAATAGAATTAAAACGCCCACTCTAGATGACATTATTGTGGAGGCCGACCATCACCAGAATAGCGAGGCGACACCCATGGAGGACAACGAGATTAAGAGCATATCGTCTATGCAATTTCAGCGGAGCTCTAGCAATGTCTGAGCATGTTTCCAAAGAATGCATACCAAAGTGGGTTTACCATTGGTTACCAATTGAATAGATTACTTTCTTCAATATAAAAGAGTATAACTCTTTGAACAAATTTTGAAAAGATTTTCTAAGCAGTTAAGAAAGCAATCTATACGAATATCTTATCAATATCTTCAACGTTTTCCTAACAGCGAACAAGCTTATTTAGCCAGTTTCTGTTGCAAGCGAAGATAAGTGTTCTTTCGCAAATTATAAATGTAAATTCAAAAAATTGCTTATAATAAGGTTTAAACACTGTAATTGCAAAATTAAAACACGATAAGTCAAGTTTATTCGCTTGTCTAAATCTGGCAATTTATAAATTTAAATCATTTTTAAGGAATTTATTAAGATTGTCCTCTTGTAGGGATCGTTTTATAAAATAAATAAAAATAATTAACTTTAAATGATTAAAATGGTCATCTGGCAGCTAAATAATAAACTTCATTTCGACTTAGCTTCTTTTAAAATTTCGAATTTCTTTTACTTTTTCTTGCAAGGATCGTCCTTTTTCTTGCAGGGATCTTCTTTTTTCTCGCATGAGTTGGCCTTGTCCTTCTCGGCACACTGGTCGGCCAGTTGGGAGTAGAGGACGAGGTCCAGGAGTCGGCAGGAGTAGCCTGTCTCGTTGTCGTACCAACTGATCAGCTTCACAAAATTGTCGTTCAAGGCAATACAGGCCTTGGCATCGAAGACGGAGGCAAAGCGCGAGCCATTGAAGTCGGTGGAGACCACCTCCTCCTCCACATAGCCCAGGATGCCCCTTAAATCGCCCTCGGCCGCCTCCCTTATGCACTTCTTGATGTCATCCATTTTGCCAGGCTGGCTGAGGCGGCATGTCAAGTCCACCACCGAGACATTGGGCACTGGGACGCGAAAAGCCATACCTGTGAGCTTTCCATTCAGCTCTGGGATCACCTTGCCCACCGCCTTGGCGGCTCCCGTGGCAGCCGGAATGATGTTGCTCATCCCACTGCGTCCATCGCGCCAGAGTTTGCTGCTGGGACCATCGATGATCTTCTGGGTGGCGGTGGCCGCATGTACGGTGGTCATCAGGCCCTCGCAAATCCCAAAGTTATCATGCACCACCTTGGCCAGTGGAGCCAGGCAGTTGGTGGTGCAGGAGGCATTCGAAATGATCTTCATGTCGGGCTTGTATTTATCCAGGTTCACTCCGCACACGAACATCGGAGCATCAGAGGATGGCGCTGATATGACCACCTTCTTGGCTCCACTATCCAGGTGAGCTTGGCAAGCTTTTAGGGTGGTAAAGCGGCCGGAGCACTCTACCACAGTGTGCACGCCCAGATCGCACCACTTTACCTTCTTCAAATCCGCCTCCATCAGCAGCTGGATCTTTTTGCCACAAACTGTCAATGTATTGCCCTCCAGCGAGATCTTGTGTTCGAAAATCCCATGGGTGGAGTCGTGGCGCAGCATGTAGGCCAGGTACTTGGGATCCAGCGAGGGATCGTTGATGGCCAGGATCTGGACATCCTTGCGCACCAATGCCTGGCGGGCAAACATGCGTCCGATGCGCCCAAACCCATTGATTCCAATTGCAGACATTGTGTTTGCTTAAAACCCCTACCAGAAATTTGGAAGAATTTTGTTATATGTTACCACCTGACAAACAAACCAACCTAGCTGGTTGTAAAAGTAGACTCCCAGGTGCCTTAGATCTTACCCGGAGTTTATGATTCCCCTGCTCAAAGGAAATACATACATAATTACGCAGCTGGGTATAAATCAATCGAACTCTCGACCACCTGCCAAAGCTTCTCACGAAACAAAATTACAATAACCTTCGGGAACGCCTTGTCCAAATTGTCTGGAGCCCCAAGAAAAGGGGAGTGGCTGCCAAATTGCTGACCAACACACTCATTCACGGGAATAGAAAATCCGGCTTCAAGGGTCATTACTCACCTTTGTGCGGAATGCCTCACTCCTTCGGGAAACCCATCCTTTCATACACTTAAAAAAACTTTATTCAATTTAACATTTCAAGTAAACCTTTAAAGTTATGAAAGGTAATTTGTTGGTTAGTGTTGCCGTAAACTTTTCTGTGTGCTGCTCCTTCTTTTTGACCAGAAATAAAATTAAATCAAAAAAACCTTTATAAAATTATATTAAGCAGATCAGTTAACGTAGTAAAAAATTGTTTTTGATTTTATTTATCAGTTTATTATTAAAATTTAAAGCTTGACTCACAAAATGTTAATATAACTATTTCGTAAGCGAGACATTAAATTCGGAGAGTATGGAACATGACGTCTTCATAAAAACAGCAACTTAACAAGCACCCCTAAGCCTTTTTTTCTGTGTGGTGCTTCTTCTTTTTAAACATACCAGATGACGGTCATCAAGGCATAGAAATTTCCATGCCCGCTGGCCATCTGCCCCTTGGCCCATGACGTGGCTGGAAATATATTGAATTGAAGTTTTATTCGTTCGGCTTTTGGGGGTGGAGTCCCAAGACCCCACTCCGCTATCGACCTTTTCTTGGGTGTGGGAATTGGTTCCTCAAACCGGCTATGACAACTTAACTTTGTTGAATATTTATGATGCTGAAGCAACAGCAGGATGGCCGGCAACATGTTGCCAGCAACATTTCGACGCCCCCGCAAAAAGTTGACATTTCCAACTGAGAAAATGGACTCGCAAAGACTCTCTCTCTCGCTCCCTCTCTTACTCTCTCGCTATTTTCCGGGTCCTGTGGTGAGTTTTACTATTGGGGCCGCCGCTGATTACGAAATTGTTGCAGTAATCGCAACACCCGCAGTTGCAAGCACTGGATAACGCGAACTTCAAACTGAAACCCCGCCTCATTGTATCATTTATGTTTGAACTCGAAATTCGTAGGTGCCATAAAATGGTATATGCTGCGCCCCATCAAAACCCATCAAATTTAAGTTTATTTAATGGACTATGGACTAGGGGATCTATGTTGGGGTCCGGAACCCTTGCAACGTTGTTTGGGCGGCCAGCTTGTTTACTTTAGTGTCCCTGCTTGTCCGAGCTCTACTTGAAATTTATGCGAAAAACTTTCAAATTTGAAACTTGCCTGCTGAAAAGTGGGCCACGGGAGCAACAACAACAAAATTTAGCATACAAATCCCATTTCAAGAGCAGCTTAAACCAAAGTTCGGCATAGTGTTGAAATATAGACTATATGCAATTTAATTTCACACAAAATAGCACCGAAATTTACGAAGGTAAGCTGTAGCTTATGTTCTTATGTTGACGTTTTATCAGGTTCAGTAGATCACTAAACTAAGTTTTGACTGCCCGCCAGCAATGCTGAAACTCTTATTTATATGACTTGTACGACTTTCTTAATCTTAATCACTGTTTTTCAACACTCATCGAGCATTAAGAGAAATGTGAACCGTTTTATATTTGTTACAGTTTAACACAAAGAAAAAATATGTATTTTTTGGCTAGTATTGGTTTAAGGGTTAAGATAGTCTACATAAGAAAGCATAAAATATTTGAGACTGCCTTACAAAAAAGGAATCAAACAAATACTGTCATCGGTTAATATAGTAGATATGGCGGTGCAAAAAATGTAGTCGAAATCCAAACATTTTATTTTTAGTTTAAGTTATTGAGCAACGGACCTAAAGCTCTCTTTAAAATTACTCATACGACCTGTTATGTCATTTAAAAATAATATTTTTTGATTAATATTAGTTATATACTATGAATACAATGTTTTCTACAGAATTTCCTTTGGTCTGCCTTAAATGCAGCAAACTTGGGACACCTTAAATAATAGTTCTTGTAAAGAACTACTTATCAGTTGACAGTTAACGTATTAAATATTGAATAGTGTAATGTCCGACCTCCACCTCGATTACATTTCTTTTCGTGAACTTGCGCACATAAAGGACCAATGGCAATTGTCCCTCCAGGGCCTCTTTAACTTGTTGGCCGGGCCAAGAGCCCCCACTAAAGTTGGTCTACAAGCCGGATAAATGTATTTAAGACCGAGGCCAGCATTAAAGCAGACCAGGACCAGGCTTATTCCGACTGAACAGAAAAACAAATCGTTTGCGAAATGTTGCGGAAGTGCCAATTGTTTTCTTATATGTTTTTCAGTGGCAGAGGACGGAGTGCCTCCATAACTTCCACAGCTGTCAATGCGCTACGGAACAGCTTAGCGTTGGGATTCAAGATTTCCAAGCTCCTTAACTGCTCCTCCTCGCTTCCTAATCGCATTGAGCTTTGAATATTTTCCATCATCATTCCCCCCAGCTGAGTTGCAAGTTGCACTGGTGAAAAAACGCTGTTGATTCAAGTACTTTTTACACAATTTAAATATTTTCACTTTGCTTTAAACACTTGCGGTTCTATTTTAAATATGGAATTATTTAATTTGTTTTTAAAACTGCATTTGACTTTTTTTTTAGATTTTATTATCTGAATATTTAATTTAAATTTTAAGCATGTTAAACCTAAATATAATGTATTCAAAACCAATAGTACCGATTTTATATATACTATTTCCCACATTAGTTCGTAATATTTTAATATGCATTATATGTAATATTATGACTTTGTATTAAGTGTTGAAATCAAGATATTTATTTGTACTGTTCCATTTTTCGAACAGTGTGTATGGCGAATGGGTGCATAGAAATGTTGTTTGGCTGCTTAGCGATTATCTGGGGGATCAATATTCAGCAGAAAGCTGGTAGAACCCTCGGCTGCAATAGTTTTCAGCAGCCGGGTGGTACATCATCTCCAAATTGAATTGTCAGGCACAAGTGCGCACTGCTTTGCTGCTGCAAATTTTCGGGGGAACAAAGAGCCGTCCGGCGAACAAAGGATATGGAGAAGCTGGGCCACATTCAGCCGGTCCAAACTGCGAGTACACTCGCATTCAAACTGACAGCTAATTGTGCGCTCAAGTGCCTAAAGGGGGCGTGGCTGGGATTTGAATTCCACCCTCAACCAGACTTGTCCTCGCCAGAACTTGGAATTAAATCAAAGGGCCAATGCGGCAGATGGAAATCGTTTATTTCACTTTTCCCAGCCTTGGCCAATTTGACTTTTTTTGGCAGGTCATGAAATTCGAAACCTATAAGTAATCTGGGCAGAAAAATATATCTCTTGCCAAACAAATGGGCTGCATTACACATCCACATCCCAAATCAGAGTCAGAACATTTTCTGACTGAGAAGTCAACCCATTCAATGACTTAGATATAATTCAATTTGCATTTTTGCGGATGCGGAATGACATTTTTTCCGCTTGTGTGTTTGTGCGGCATTGAAAGTTGTCCTCGAACTTTCATGGCAACTAAGTAAATGAGTTTTCAATAACTATACTGTTGCCATTTGCAAGGAAAAAATAGGGGGGAATGCGATTTTCCTAAAATGATTTTGCACTGGGAAAATAATTTTAAGAATAGAAATATGGTGAAAAAATTATATTTATTATTTTTGTATTAATGCAATCAGTGTTAAGCAAAACATTATAAGTATTTGTTTAAAATGTACATACATATGTTTAACTTACAAAAAGACAACTTATACTTTTCAAATTGAACTACAAAATAAACTACTTATATAGAAGAACAAAATATTTACAGTTGTTTTTTAATTGACTTTAAATAAACTTATAATCTAAAGAGCTTATTTCAATTAAGTGAAGTGTACAAAACGAAAGTTATAAGTACAAAAATTCCTTTGAAATCAAAACTCAGTTGCAACAGGGGGGGAAAACTAAAGGAAATTCCCTTCAGTTCACACATTCACAACCTTTTATCAACTTAAACCGCATTTTAACCCCTTTGCTTGGGCTTCTCCACCAACTTTTGTATAAACTCTCAACTTTCAGCTCCCAGAGGCTGGTGGCTTTTGACTAATTGACCATACTGACCAAGTGAGGAATTGCCTCAAATTGAAATTCAATGGAATAACAATTAATTGAGAATACAGGGTTCAGGTGCAGTAATTACGTTGATATATGCCTGTTTGCCGGCGCGCTGGCCACTCCATAAATAAACCAACATTACGTATACGCAAAGGATGTCAGGCAGTTGTATGTGTGAGGTTTTAACCCGACTCGAACTGGGAAAGCGAGTCAAATGCCATGAAATTTCATTACCTTCGAGAGCAGCGCCAATAGCATAAAAGTTAAGCTGCTAGCTAAACCAATTACACAAGACCCGCGATGTTTCTGCTACCAAGGGAGCAACCTACCAAAAGCAGCAACAACTATTCGGCAAACTACAACAATAATGTCAACAGTGAAACCAGCAACAACAAAAGCAACGACAAATATGTGATAGTAGGGCCAAGCCGGAAAAGCGGAGAAAATTCTAGGTTTGGGGAACGACGAAAAGCAGCAACTGTTGCCTACTAAAAAGCAAGAAACATAGAAGCAGCGACATCAGTGATGCGCACTTCCTTCTTCTAAAACAAAACTAAAAGCGGTCAAACTGTACAGCTAAGTGCAGGGAAAAGCATAGTCAACAAAATTGTAACATTTTTACTATTTTATGCACATTTTTTACCACTCTTGGGATTTTTTCTGTTTTCTTAAAGAAATTATTTATAACAGTTTTCAAACTACAGTTTAAGTTATATTAAATTCCATTTATTTATATCCTTCAGTCTTGTTATTATCAAATTATTAATTCAACCTTATTATTCTCGATTTTAATTTCAGTTGAGATCAAATATTTAAATTTCATTTTGGATAAAAAAAACTATTATTTACTCTTTTTAGCAAATAAAGTATATAATATTTTAAAATTTGGTTTTATTTAAATAATATTTAATCGCGTACAAAAAAATTTTTCTTACTTGGAGCCAAAACAAATCAAAGACGAACTAAAAAGAACCCAATTTCGGTTTAAACTTTGTATTACTTTTTATTAATTAAAAAATAAATATTTTGAAATTGGCATAGTTCTACAGTAAAGATTTTTTTTAAGCCCGGAAGATTTCTGTATGTATATGAATTTAAGGAGGTCAAATATTTGACAACTCCATTTGATATCTCCATTTTGGCAGTTCTTTCCGGAAAAAGGAAGAATTGCCAGCACTATTCGGCGAGGACATTAAAGAGATTTATTTATTTCTGGCAACATAGTGTTGTGAGCGAGTATCTCAAGCGAATAAACGAAACGGAACGGATCAAGAGCAATTCCTCCACTTGTCAGCTAACACTCCCCACCCACAAAAAATAACACAAAAAAAAAAAGAAACCCCCAAATCGGCAAAAAGCAAGCTCACTTTCTCACTGCGACTGTCAAAAACTCATTTATTATTTAAATCATATGCAAAGGAGAAGGGGCCGAAGGAAACACGAATAAAATTCCGCCTGTTGTTCATTTTTATTTCGGAGGAGAGAAAGAGGAGCGGACACAGGGAAAAGCAACAAACTTTTGTGTCAAAGTTCGAGCTTATTTTTTATGATGATGATGATGAGGCCCGACAAGCGAAATTTTCCTTGTCCCCGCCCAAGGATCCAAGAATGTTTGGTGTCAGTCCGCAGACATCCGCTGTCAGTCGGTGTGGCGAAAAAGGAATCAAATTTGGCATTTCAAGTTACGAAACTCGAACAAGACAATGCAAATCAAATAGTTGATTGCACATGCATAAAACCATTCCCTCGGTTTATTTATGACCATATGGCAATGCCTACCACTAAACTTTTCCATAAACCAGGCAAAGTTGATGAATTTTTGTTTGGCTTAAATTAAATTAAGACAATTGCCGAAAATTGTAACTTCTTCGGGGTGCGATCAATCCAGAAAGAGGACACTAACATGCCGGAAATGAGCACGACCAAATTTATTTCATGACATTTACCACTTACAGTGCCTTATCATTGTCACGACCCATCTTGGCACTCACTGTGTGTGGGGGTTAATATTTTCTCCATCTCACTTTCTGCATAAATAATTGTTTATAAGCACGTGCACATGGCTTCATTGCGCTTGCTTCCACAGGGTCTTATCATTGGGCCAAAAAGTTTGTAACATTTTGACCCCATAAAGTGAATGTTTCATTTTGAATTTATCTCGACGTTTATTTCGCTAAAGGCCTCAAATAAAAGTTGGTATCATTTAATAGGCATTAAACTCATTTTTCATTTTAGAAAAGTTCTGTAAACTTAACTTTGGTATAAAAGTTAAGTTAATATTATTTAATAGTAACTATAATGATGAATGTTCTGAACGAAAGTTTAGACGTTATAGAAGAGTATTATAAAGGTAACTTTGGTTAGAAAAAGTATTCACGTTGATAATATTTTTACATTCATTAAAGCATGATTTAAAAAAAAAAAATAAAGACATTTTAGAAGGGTTTGTTGATATAACTTAATAGTCATCAAAGCCCTAATTTTTTGTGCAAAAATAAAGACATTTTAGAAGGGTTTTGTAATCTAAACTTGAATAAGATAGATAAGATAAAGCCTTGATTTTAATGAACAAATAGAAAACATTTTAGAAAAGTTTTTTAAGGTTAACTTCGGTACGAAAGAGTATTCAAGTATTAGTGTTCTACTACACATTTTCCTTACTGTTAGTTGAGTTTTCGCTTCATTTCGGCCAAAAACATGCAGGCAAAGTAAGTGGATGTGAATGGAAAAAGCCTGGGAAAAGGGAAACTCAGGGGCTTGCGTGACCCGACTGTAAGAGGTGATAAATAACTGCAAAATGTAGACATCAGAGGCGGTTCGGTTCTTTTCATGGGTGGCCAAATGGCAAACAAAATTGTTGGACAAACAAACAAACGGGAGGACGAGGACCATATATAAAGTTGGGCCATGGCAGCTAATAGGCCGACAATTGGCCAAGTTAGCGGGACTAACGAGTTTTCGGACTCTCCGAGATGAGTGAAATGCAATTTTCTGATTGCGCCCAGAGCATTCTTGCATCCCCGTATCCCTGCATCCCCGTATCCTTGGCTTGCTTTTTCCCCAGTGTCCTTGGCAGCCATGTGGAGATGTACTTTTGCAGATACTGCGGGGCAATAACAGAACGTCATGAATGCAAAATGCGCTGGATTGAGATATTTTAGAATGCAGCCAGGCTATTGTCCTTGTCTCGTCCTTGGCTAAATATAAACACAAATGTAAATATGCTGCGGGTAAGACAAAGCCAGCCACAACAACAATCGCACAGTGACAATCGCCATAATAATAACAACAGTGCGACGCAAAGTGCTTGTTAAACAATTTCACAGTAACTGCAGGATAAGAGTGCCACCGCAGACAGAAGTAACGAGCTATGCATAAGCAAATTAACTGAAAATAGGCAGGTAATAACAGTCCTTAGCACTAAATCCCTCCCTAACTCGATTTCATTGTTTGAAATAAGTTCAAGGAGACACTTTGGCTTCGGTTCTGACCCATTACGAGAGTAATTCCAAATTAATGCTTTCAAGTTGACAACTTAATTGACCCGCACCGCTGTACTTGACATCCAGGTATTGTTTTGGACAGAGCAATATATCACTAATGACCTGTGACACATGGTGACACACAATACAATTATTCACAATACGTGTTCGGAGAAGAGCACTTTTAAATTCAGGACTAAATAAGAGATATTAGTCACCAATACAGAGCATAAATTCGAACTGACTTCTCTGTTCAACTACCACTGTAAAACAAAAATAATCAAAATCGATTTTATATAAAGCGATTTGAAAGGTAATAAGTAAAGTAAATATACTACCTTAATTGTCGGATGAATTTTTAGCGAGAGAGTCGTTATAATCTTCCACAATATTAAGCAATCAGAAATTCAACAAAATGGCAAAGCGCATTACATTTAATTGAAACCAATACAAGAGGCATATTTATTCATGTGTTAATACCGCGAAACTGCGCCACACATAAATGTTTCAAAAGCAATTTATAGGGAAATTGTTAGGAATATATTTTTTGGTTGATTCTAAATTATATAAAAAAAATTGGGTAATTACTTTTCAGATTTTTTTAAATTGCTTTTATCAAAGAAATCTGATTAAAAATAGTTAAGAGACTTAAGAAATTCAATTAAAAAATAAAGAGCCGGTAGGATTTACGCAGAAATCAGAAAACTTTCCATGGAAATGCTACCATATTTCTGCTTTCGATTAGAAAGCCCCAGTTTGTTCATGTAAATGCGAACTGAAAGCGGCAAAAATTTCACATAATCCTCAAACAGGCACCAGGAAAAACAAACAATGAACTAGGAGAAAATCCTGGGCAGGCAGGAATCCAAGGATAACTGCCGCCTGTCCGTGCATATTTTATGAGCACCACAAGTGGTCAGCGGGGATTGATGGGGAAAAGGCAGGCGGAAAAGCAGCCCTAAGCTTTTAATTGGCCACTGAAAATGGGAGGCCATGTTTTCCACTGGGATTGGCAAGTGTGAAAACTCTGGAACGAACCATCCAAAAGCAAAATACGCATTTCATCAGCCAGCGACAGAGTGAAGTCATTTCCCTAGTAAAGTGCTCAATAAACTAGTAAATGAGATATTCCCGCAGCCATTTCTCAAGCCATCAATCCATCCATTCATGCAGTCATTCATCCACTTCCCACCTTTTCAATTTTCTCCGCCCACGCAGTTGATTGACTTTTCTTTTTGGGGTATGTGTGTCTATTAAATTCCAGGCACAACAAAATTAGCCCAAAAAATCATTATTTTGTTATGCCTGCACATTTAATAAATGTAAACAATATTTTGAAAGCAATTTAAGGCGAAATTAAAGAATAATGTTGACCGGAACTCGGGCAGACATATCGATAAAGTACGAATATTTATATACTCTCTGTTGGGCATTTAAATCATATTTGTATGTACTTTTAAAATTTATAAAAAAATTAATAGCTGCTGCTAAATTCAATTCAATTTATAATATAGCGCTTCGAACTAAAGTTGATAAGATAACGTATCAAGTCAAAAACAGTAATTTAGTAATTTTAATTTTTTTCAATTATTATAAAATGTATGGCTTTAATGCTCGACAGCCTCGCGGGCGGCCCAGGTTCGATTTCCGGCCGATGCATAAAGACTTTTTTCAACTTCTTCTTTCATAAAATTATTTTTTATTTTTCCTCTGTTTACTGTATTTTTAATTCTCCCCAAAAACCGAAGAACCCATAAAAATAAAGTAGTCTATCCCGGGCCATCACCATGAATTCGAATGAATATTATAGAAAATCGTTTATATTTTTTGTTTAGGTAAATGGCGCATACCAAGATCCATCAATTTTTATGTGATTTGCTACATGAAAGCTAGATTACTCATACGCCCCGAGTGCTGGTTGAGAGAAAATAGTAGAAATTGGCGGTAAAGTGCACAAATTAGCAGCGTGCTAGAGGGCGTGATTAAGTTGCTTTAAGGTTCCATTAATCATACACCATGCTGGCCATTCAACAGTTACTCACTTATCATTCTGAATTATGCTTTAAGCTGCGCGACGGGGATTAAATGTATTCATTATTCAGCAAGTGCACTCACTTAAGAGGAAAGCAAAGTAGCGAAAAAAGTATATTGCAGCATTTCCATCAAGTGGGAAAAGTTTTCATCGATTGCCCGCGAACTTGCAAATTATCGAAAACTTTGCAACCGCAAAAAATTGAATAATTATGCAGAAGGGCTTTTTCTTCAAGATGCAATGTAAAAGTTGGCACTTTCGCGCACACACATTTGCTGTCTGTAAATATTTGAGTAGGAAATTTGTGTGGCTGCCACATAAGCATCGGCATTATCAGGGTGAACAGCGGTGGAGGAGGGGGATTCCTTCGGATTCCTCTGTCATAAATATTTAGGATCCAACATCCTGGCACACGTGCATGTGATGATGAGAAACCAACTAGGGCGCCGGAAAATTCGCAAGCCAGCTGCCAAATTACACTTTACGCGGATATTACGCATACGACGTGGTGGCAACGCTTTAAGTTGCACAAATTTGCTAGCTAAAGACGTGCGAAAGAAACCATGTCCACTGAGCATCCTAATCCCTTATTTTCCCAAATTTATTCTTATTGAATTAATCCTTCAACTGTTGCTGCTTCGTTTTTGCTGCCAATTTTATTTGGCTCTCATGGCATTAGGCCAGCACTTTACCAAAACCCAGGCCCCGGACAAAATGAAATGGGGACGTTAGGGGGTGTCAGTTGTGTCAGGGGGCGTGGCACTTGCGAGGGCGAGGATGGCGCTGGATGGGCGTGATAATGAGCTGCAGTTTGTTTTGAGTCATGCTCTGGGTGGGGCCAAATAGGAAATTTGCTTCGTCTATCTAAAGTTAACGAAGCAACATTTCATTTGGCTCTTGAGCAATGACATTCGAATTGTGCCACATAGTCCACCGCTACATCAACTGGAAAAGCGAAAAAACTCTGAGTCCTATGGCCTTTTGTTGACCAATCTTAATTTACTTACCCCAAGTAAGCTATAAAGGTTTTGGAAGGGCATTTAAGGATCTTCTTTGAGTGCTTTGTCCTCTTTGATAATATAGAAATAGGTTAAGGTTGGTATTATAATAAGGTGCCAGAGCTATTTATTAATAATATGGTGAGATGGTTATGCAATTTAAGATCACGGCTCAGAAATTATTCATCCAAGACATAATATAATTATAAGCGTTTATGAACAACTAAATTGATTTCTTTTTTTAATTAATTAGTCACAAATCTAGATCTGAAATAGATTTTATTATTTGTCAACAAAATCATTTGTGAAAACTATAATTATCTATCGTTTGATAGATATAATTCAAGCTAATTCGAAGGAACACATTTTTTCTCCGATACAATGCTACTGCAATTACAAATGTAAAATCAAAACGCAAACTGAAAATTGGAAGGAGTGAAAGGAAAAGAAGTGAGATGGGCCTGTATTTCCCTGACTATGCCAATAGCCTGCAGCAGTCAAAGCAAACCAAATGGGTCGTCAGTGCCAAAAACCTCAGACAAAACATGACCAAAAGGGAATAGCAGTGAAATGCAGCAGAGCTGAACGGGGAAATTCCAGCAAAAGAAGAGGAAAAGCGAAAGGAAAAGCAGAGGAACCAACAAGGGAAATGGATCAATGTCGAATGTCTGGGATGTTGATGGTAATTTGAGAGAAGCTTATGCTTCCATTTGTAATTGTGATTGAGATTCGAAGAATCTCAGTTGAACGGAAGCAGCTTAAGGGATAGACATGATTTAATTAAAATATTTTTCTGAGGGTATGTTTTATGAAGCTAATTAGGTTGAGTGCGTCATTTAGAGAGAATACAAATATAAATTAATGAAAAGCAGTAAAAAAAAGGCATTTAATCTTTATACTAGTGTCTTACTTTAAATAAAAGTCATACAAATTTAAAAACTTTATTTAAGTAAAAGCACTCAATTGTTAACTTAGTTACACAATTATTAGTTATGCTACACACAAAATTCTCAATAAAATAAATATATTTTTTTATAGCTAGTCTTAAAATTTAAGATCTCTGAACAGATATTTTTTGGTATGTTAACCTTACAGTTAGCTACACTTTCCAAATCAGTCATTTTTTTGCAGCAATTAATAAATCCTCATAGCTGGAAACTAAACTCAAAAAAACAAATATATGGTAATTCATTTCACATCCATTGTGTCCCTCTTTTGCATCCCGTATTTCTTTACTGATTTTCCTGTTGATAAAACCCTGTGAAACGTTCACTACCCAACAAATGGCACACAAACTTTACAAAGTGACATTTTATGTACACTAATAATAAATTAAATAGTAAAAATAAATATCTGATTATTGACTAAACCAAATTAATAAATACAGTTCATATAAAATTGCATGATTTAATTTAAAAAATGTATAACTAATTTGAAAATGTTAGTTATATAATAGTTTTTATTTGATTTAAAAGCATTTTATTTAAGTTAAAAACGTTTAAAGTTAAAATTAATTTTCAGATAATTTCAGATAAAAAATGTATTGCAATTATAAAATCAATGCGAAAAATATTTAAATTGGGTATAAAATATTTGTATTTTCAACGATTTTTTACCGGTGTATGTATATATGGAAACCCAAATTCAGTTTCAAATTGCAACATATTTGCATTTACCACTTGCAACATTTACGATCGACTAAAGCACTCACTCAATCATCGCTTGGGGACAAAAACAAATACAAACATCAACCAAATATACGACAAAATTTTCCGCCGCAAAGGCGTGGGAAGTTCCGCAAAAGGGAAAGCGGTGATGAAATGGGGGAAATGCAATGGTGAAAGCCATCGATTGCGTGCAGCGTTAAATGTCAGCCCGCAGGCCAATTGCAGATGTCAACACATGAACAGGAGTACAAAAAACACGCGTACACAAATTTCGCCTAAAAGATGGCAGAAATTTTCCTGTCCGAGTGAATGAGGGAAAATGTTTTGATTTATGCACGCTTTTTCCGGTTTGTTCATGGCGTGTCAAACGCGTTCAATTACGTACTGCCAAAAATGTCCGGCAAATTCGTTTAAATTTTACAGAGCATCGCCTGCCATTAGATTCATTGTCCTGCCTGTCAATGGCATTAATTTACAATTATCGCCCATGCCACAAAGGCCAACTAATTAAGCCAGGCAATTATCTTAAGCAGCGACTAAAGCACTTGAAACAACACAATTAGGGGCGTGGCACATCCGCAATCTGTCTAATCCCATCGTCGTCGTCCAAGGTAATTTAACCAGATATCACGATTTGCCTATTACTCAGACCCCTTATACACAATTCAACCCCCCTCCACTTTTCCTAGTTGTTTGCACTTTGAATTAATTAAGCTGAATTGGATTTTAGTGATTGTGCTTCTTTTTGTCTTTTTGATTGCAAGATGTTTAATGCAATGTAAACAGAAATAAATAAAGCTTTGGGGCGGCTGCGGCACAATCTGCTTTCTCTCTCGGTGCTGCCCATCCTCTCACTCCCATACTATGTTATATAATACGCTTTCCCGATGCTGATAAGACGGCGAGTAGAATACAAAAGAATCAGTGGAGACGTAGGAGGATTTCTGTTCAGTGTAAGCCGAACTATAGAACACTGTGCTGCTGAATATCAAGTCAAAAAAATATACAAAATTAAGAAATTTTTTTTAGAACAGCCAAATACATTTAGTAAGAAACTTATTTATTAGTCTAATCAAAAGGGCTTCAAATTTATTTAATATTTTAAATACCCTTAGCTAGGGTAATAAAAACAAAACCAGACTACAGAAAGAATATTGGTAGAGACATTCTGAGGGATTTTATTGGGCCGGCATAAAAAGTTTTCAATTGCAATAAAGAAAGCGTTCCAAAAATAAAAACTTACCAAATTCTCTACCAAGAAAATACATTCAACTAAGTGAAAAGCAAAAAACTGTACAGAATATGCCAATAAATTAAAAGCCACAAAAGGAAAATCACTCTTCAGAACCACCCCAAACTTAAAAATCTCCAACTTTTTTCGCTCCTTTGCAAATATTTGCTCTTTATTTTTTGTGGCGAGCGTGTGTGCGTATGGGGCACGATAAATTTTGAAAATTTATTTAAGGCGGCCTGTGGCTGCATTTGAAGTGGTAACCATTACCAATGCCGAGTTGATTCCCCTTCGGTATACACATATTTGCATGGCAAATTTTTTGAATTTCTTTTATTTCGTTTTTACATTTTATTCGGTTAATGTTTTATTCATGACAACCCCGCAAGATCCCATTAAAAAATTTACACATTTTCAATATTTAAATTGTGCTTTATTTTCTGCATAGTAAAAACAAACAAAACAAGCTAAAAAAAAAACTAAATCTGTGAAGCAGAAAAATACTTTCAATTAAGCAATGTAAACAAAGATTTTGGGAAACACAAAAAAAAACTTAACTTGTGCACATGCTTGGGGCACTTATTTAAAATCTATTTTTAAGTTTTTTGTGGCTGCTGTTCTTTGCACACATTTATTTGCTATTTAATTATATTAATTGAACAAAATATACAAACACATGATTTCCTTTGTTTTGAATTTTTCACCGTGTGAAAGCTTCTTAGCCTTCGTCAGTTGAGTGATAATGCGGCGCATTAGTTGGGAAAATTTATGGTCAACTTTCATGAGCCGAGTTGCTAATGCTGGGATTTCACAGAGATTTCTAATGAGATTGCTTTGGCGGTTTCACAGATTGTTCTTCTTGCGTTACAACATCTTGTAATTTAGGAGGCAAAGTGTAAAAGTCACATATGTGGGAGTCAAGTGGTTTTAAATTTAGATAAATAAACCAAAGACCCTGAGAAGGAATTCCTGAAAAAGTGAAACTTGATGCTGAAATACGCTTAGGGAAATTTACGCATCATTATTAAAGTCAACTCAAATAATACAAAATACCAAAAATCTTTGAAAAACCGTACCATAATAAAAAAAAAATTAACGCAATTTTAATCCCACATTATACAAAACACTACAACGCATTTTCTTCTGCAGAAATCTCTAGCCAGCTTTAAATTTTCACATCTGAGTAAAGTCTCTGCCAGCCATCAACTTCACCTTTATTTTACCTTTCAAATTAGGCTCCCTCTCGAGAGGCCCAGTAGCAATTGCATAATGGACCGAGAGCTGTCCCTTTGATACGACCCAAAGATTAGAAAACAAACAGCTCACACACAATGGAGTACATGGGGCGTATGATTAATAAACACTTTTAGTTTCATTTCGGTCAGAGGAGAAAACCTTTTCCCAGAGTCATAACAATTAACTTTAAAGGTTTAGACATAAATCCTTGCACAATTGTAGTCCTCACAAAACATACATGTGTATAATAGAAAACGAAGAAAAGGCAGAAAGTAAAAAGTAAAAGATGAATAATGAATGAGCAGCACGCGAGCAGAAAACCAGGTGGATTTTGGGGGGAGGGGGCAGAAAAGGGGGAAAAGCTCGGCGACCATGCATGAGTAACACTTGACATTGCCTGCTCGCAGGGAAATGGGAAATGGAAAATGGGGGAAGGAAAACCCACCTAGCCCAGCCACCCACTCACACGCATTGAGCCCGAAGGGCAGCCGAAGGAAGCTCGTTTCTAGTGAATTATAATATGGCATGCAGATAAAACATTGAAAGTCAAAAGGCCCTGGGGGAACTACAATTAAGCCACCCAACCTTGCCTCCCACAAATGAGAGGGAAAACACAGCACTGGCAACATGGCCGGAAATGATTTCCATATGTATTTATATTTATGATTCTTTGTAGATAGCTGCAAAAAGCTAAGGCGAAAAGTTTTCTTTGAAATAGGCATATCGCACAAAAACAAAACCAGCATTCTGCTTTAGCCATGGAAAGCCACAGGCAAAAGAAAAGCCCAGGAAATGGCTGGCCAAAAAGAAAAACAATTCAACAGTTTGTTGCCAGCAACATGGTGCAACATATTGCAGCAACATGGGCGCCTACGCTCGATTTGGCCCCGGGTAAACGTAACTTGGCTCTCTCGCTCCCACGCTCCTCGCTCTCTCTCGCTCCGTGTTGAGTTTTCCACTTTGATAAAAGTGAAAGACCTGGCCATAACCGAAACAGTCTGCAAAGGATTCTAGGCGCTAACGGTTCTCCAACGAAATCTAACGACAAGTTCGAGTATCTGCCAACGTCAATCGTCGCGTGCGTTTTCAAACATTTTCAAAATCGAAAATCACCTTATAAAACGGTCGAGCTAAGTGAATTTAAACTTTTGGAATATCACAAATTCCAAAAGCAAGCAGCAGCTAAAAAAGTAAATATGACAAACTTATATTGAAAAACATTTTAATGCAATAAACACGTTCGGAATATATTGGTTTTTAGAAGAAGTTGAGAAGTTGAGAAATTGCGATATTTTCGTTATCTTTTGAGTATCTTTTACATTCTTCCACAAAAAATTAACAAAAAGGCTGTTTTTAAAAACATAATTGGATTGATTTTTAAAAACCGTTCATTTCACAACATAAAAACTTAGATCACTGCATACATACTTAAATGATATGTTTAACATACTACAAGTTTAAATAAGCCTTTTATATAAATGCTTGCTTTTTATTAAGCTATAACAGAAATACAAAAATTATATATTAAAATATTTGTATGGCCTTTTAAAGGAGCTGCCTTAGTTATAGCCCAAGTATTCACAAAAGCTGAATAATTTAGTGTTGCATATGCAAAAGCCACTGAACTTTTTTCATTAAATCGCTTGTATAAGCTGTTTAATATTTTCAAACGCCAATTTGGGGCTAGGACTATTTCTGTTTTTTTGACCGGATTTCCGTCATACTATTCACATTTTATAATTTATGCTAAAAGCCTTTTAAATCTGGTCAGAACGAGCCTAAGCTGGTTAAATCCAGTCCCGACAGATTCGTCGCAGATTTTTTCGACTAGAAAAAAGCCCAATTTGCGATGGCTTTTCAGAGAGGTGGAAAATTGTGTTGAAGAGCTCGGCCCTCAAAAAAAAAGAGCAACAATGAAAAAATGTGTTTGCATTTATATTCAACCCGTTGACAGCTTAAAGCATGTCAAAGAGCGGCAGTTTTTCCGGGGACTAAGGGCAAACCTTTCGGGTGATAATTTTCCGAAGGAGACGCATTCAATTAAGAGGAAAGGCTGGTCCTCATTGGTATGCCAAATGGCAACCGCAGAAGTTGACAGTGAAATGCCGTCGCCGCCATCGTTTTGTGTCCTTGACTTTGCCTATTCATACGCAAAATTAAGCACGAAGGGGCAAATAATGAGCGGGGATCGCATCGGGTTGGAATTCTGTGGTAATGGGCACTACACTGTACACTGTGGCAATGGCATCTGGGGCTGCGTGCCAACATTTACGAGTCCCCCTAATTTATGCTCATTCATAAATCTGCCCCAGTGGAAACCTCATGCATTCGCCGCCGTTGCCGTCGCCTGAATGTATGCAACACAATATAATAAAGCAAATTGAGAATTATGACAAAATCAAGGACGTGTCTTCAGGGCGCCGAAACTAAGAATACCCTTTGAATAAACTGTATTAGATTTACGAAAGTACTAAAAAATCACATAGAATTACTCATGAATGATTATTCTTTTCCTTAACCTTAGAACACTTGCCATGACCCAATTAAAAAACGAAAATGAACATCTGAAATAGATAACCATTTATATTGATTTAGTTTCGTCTTAACTTAATTCCTTATAACAAATTCATTGACTTGTTTTCAAGGCACCGAAACTGAGAATACCCTTCGAATGAGCTGCAATATATTTACGAAAATACTATTCTTTTAGACTAGAAATTCAACTTCAATAATTATTCTTTTCCATAACACAACAACACTAACCAAGACCAAAATAAAAAAAAGGTTAAAGAATAACCAAAACAGATATCCATTAATATTGGCTTAATTTCGCCTTCATTTAAAGAATTCCTTGTCAAAATTATGACGAATTATGACAAGGGCTGTAGTAATACATTTAAAAACTTGTCCACACTTTTATGTTGCATATGCATTATGTTTGTAAGAAATGATATTTAAAATAATATTTTTCAAAAAAATGATGACGAATTATGACAATTAGATAGAAAACCTTGTAAAAGCGTGAGCAACCTTTTATGTATTCAGCAGCGCAAAGGGAGGTGTCCGAAATAATTGAGAAACATCTAAAAATATTACGACCCTTTTGCTGCGTTCCCTTGAAGATGTGGCTACATGCAGATCGTCTGCCAAGTGCTAAATTGGCTAATTATATGGCATATATGACCTCCTACACTCGATTAAGTTGGCCAATTACATTCTTTGTTTCAAACAAAATGAGTCGAAAGAATTGCATGTGCGCATCATTAACATGACTAATTTCCCGTTTATGTATCAATCTGAGAGGCTGATGTTTTGGCTTGTGTTTCTCATGATTTGAAATGGGCGCATTGTGCACGCTCTCGGGCAGCGTAAATAAATAGGAATATCAGAAGCGAAGAATTATCAAAATAAATATGTTTGTCAGCCAAGAATGGAGGCCTTGTTTGCATTCAGCAGGCCGCTTTTTCAGCCGTTTAATGGCTCTGGGAAGGAAGTTGGATTTCAAGTTATAAATAGCCGACATTTCGCAAAAGGATGGGTGATTAAGCGGAAGACAAACACTGGTTAAATATGGCGACGTCATTTGACAGACGCGGAGATGAGCAATGATTGCCATTAATTTGAATTAATTTCACACTATTCAGCGGCAGCAAGATTGATGGGCTATTTGCAATTCAAATTGTGTGCGCTCTGGAATATATAAAATGAAAAAACAATGATGTAATATTTCTCTTGCCAACATAAATATGGGCTTTACTGTTGGAAAAATTCGTGAAACAAAGCTTCCGGTGATTATTTATTGGGTTTCAAAGTAATCAATTTTACTGAGTCTTATTTTTGGTATATTTTGATTTGAAACTGCGTGATTTTCATGCTTAGTAGTTTTCAGTAGCATATTAAAAAATTCTCAAAGATTTGCTTAGTAGAAATAGTTTATGTTTAAGTTATAGTTTTTTTTCCAAAAAAAATGTTAAAAATGGCAAATTTTTTTGTATAGATTTCGGAATATTTTCAGTGTTTTTATTTGGTTGAAACAAAAATTCTAGGAACCTTGACCTTTTGTTATAAGCAATCGAATTTTCTTGTTTTCCCCCAGCAAGCAAAACCGTAACATTTCCGCCAGCTAAGTGCTATTAAATTCAGCACTTAAGTCGCAGGACACACTCTTTTCTTGAACAACCTTTGGCCCCACAGGTATTGGCCGTAATTATCTTTGAACAATGTCAAAAAGTAAAAGAGCCATTAAAAAACATTTGCGCTAGCGGTAATAATAATTCTAATTACGAGGCGTTTTTGTGGAAAAGTTCTGGCGGTGCTTGAAAAACCCCCGCAGGGCCTGTCCGAGCAAACAGAAAATCCAAGAAGTGCTGGGGATCCCCTCAGCAATCAGCATAATTTTCCTCTTGTTGTTTTTCACATTTCTCCGTATTGACTCAAGTCTGAAATCTTTCCACACGCAGACTTCCAGCTGGTTAATTACAGCCGTTGACCACAAGACCACTATTATTTATTATTATTATTATTATTTCTCGATTATTATTTACGCACAAGGAGCGTAAAAAGAGGGCTCTATTAGCTATGTAAATATTTACATCATCACTTAAGGTTTTTCGGCAGCAATTACGCGTTACAGTCACCAAACTGAATAAACCTAAAGGAAGCCTTTTAAAATCGGTCAGGGGGAAATCTACATACGACTATATATGTATATCAGCACATACAAACGCAGTCTGTATTTATTGTGATCTTTTTATGTTTCTGCTTTTTCCTGAATTCCATGAAAAACAAAAGAATACATTCAAGAAAAACATATGACGCATTTTTTTGGCTGAATTTCGGGCTTTGTTTGTCCGGTTCTCATTTTACGCTTTCGTTTTGTCGGTTCTTTAATATACTTATACTTATACCTATAGGTTGTGCGCATGCAATTCCAGTAATTGGGCGAACTTTCCCTACTTAAAATTGTGATATAGGTTGCCCTGACTCCAAACTCTGTTTTGTTATTTATAGCTTTTGATTTTTGAACCCTTTCTGACCCTCACAACTGTCATGTTTTGGCTCTGTGTGACAATTTTCAAATTGAGTGACTGGCAGATCCATTACGACGTGCCCTTATACCAATTTGTTAGGCAGATAATGTTTATCCATTTGTTAAATAAAAAATAACTTTTTTGTGTATTCATTTTTTAGGGAATATTTACCTTTTGATACAAATGCACATACATTTTATAATAATCAAAAAATAACCTTTTAATGACTTTAAAATTCGTCTTAGAGCTTTCTGAATGTTTTAATCTTTTTAAACAGCTGTTTTTTTCTTTTAATGTCTTAAATAAATAAAGCTACTCGATTGTTTTGTCTATCAATTTAAATGTCACCTTGTCCTAATGTTACCATTAAAATTGTAAAAAAAATATATATTTTTACTACAAATGCCTCATATTGCCTTTTTACATGAGTTTTATAATAATTACCTAATTAATTTTAAAGTTATGCGCTAAAAATAACCATTAAACACTTTAAAATTTGTGTCCATGGACAACATCTGTTTTTTTTTCAATGGGTTAAATTAATCAAGCTATTCGATTGTTGTGTCTATCAATTTAAATGTCACCTTGTGCATATTACGCATTCGCAGTGTAGACCATCATTAAAATGGATTCCTTTGAAAGCTTATATCAGTTTTAAATGTCACATTCTAGACACCCTCAATTTTACCCATTTTATTGCTTTTTAAAAGATATTAATCATGGTAAGCATGTAAAGAATTGAAAGCTTTAATCTACAGCTGACGGGGACTAATAACAATCCATAAGAAGGACCACATGGGGACTTATCATGACACGACATCGCTTTCCGCACTGCCCATTGGGAATTTAATTAAAACTGTCTAAAGCCCGGCGGGTGGCAGTCGCCGGGAAAAGTAACAGAAAAGCGTGTTGTCATGCAAAAAACAATTATTCTTTAGATTTCCCCTATGGTAGAGTATTTTTCAATATAAATTCAACAGATTCTAATGGTTAGCCAGCGTTGGCTGGGCTAATTACGGCTCCACGGTGACCAATAAAATGTAATTAAAGTACGGGCGGCAAAAAATGGACAGAAAAACCAGTAAAACACCACCTCTACTAGGCTAAAAGCATAGGGAAGCAAGTGAAAATAGTTTCCCTCTGGCCCCGCGAATTTTCACACATTTTCTTTCGCACGCAGCGCGAGGAAAATGAAAAATAAAATACACAAAAGCTTTTGCGAGCAGCAGGCACATCAGCAACACCTCGTAAACAACTCTTGGCCAGCCCGGCATGACAAAAAAACTCGCATTTTCAAGAGTTTTCTTTTGGGCAAATATAAAGCAAGCTGAAACAGATGCAAATTCCCCCAAAAATCTTGTAATCAAGAAAATGGCTTCCCCAACACGAGTATACAAATTAGGCAGATTATCGGCAGTACATTACAAAGAAATTCTTTTCGGCGTTCTATAATTTCTATAATTGTTTACAAAGTGCTTAGTCCGGAGGAAGAGGCTTCTCCGATGCAAAGTTCATAAATCAACATCAGAAGCGCTACTACTAAATCGCTCGACGCTGCAGAGGAAGGAAAAATAAATAAAGCGATTTATTAAAATCAAAAACCATAAACCATTCAATTAAGCGAGTTCCTTGGTCATGTGAATTATAATTATTCTCGCACCCTCTGAAATGACCACTTTTGGGCAATTAAAATTTATTTTTGCACCCCATAAATTGAGGGAATTTGCTCCATAAATCAGCGACTAGTTCGATGTCTTTATTTGCACTATATATCAGCAGCATATTATGTGATTTGGCACGCAATCATCTGCTTTTGCGATGACCTAGCAAATTGGCATTTAAATTTTTAACTGCATTTTTATGATGCTTCCGCTACAGTACTTTGCCCATAAATTTCCTCGGGCTGTATAAAATAAACCGTAATGCAATAAATTAAGCTGTTTTCCTTGTCGGTCCTTTTGCAAATTGTCTACTGGACTCTGGGCCATAAATTAAACCTTTAGCAGTCCGATCTTTTGTGTCAGGCCTAAGCCGTTTGGGATAAATCTCCGGCTTTTGTGGGCGGACACGCAAATCGAAGCTGGGGCTGCAGTGCAGTGCCTGTTTAATAACCAGCTCATGAGATTAACTGATGAGCGTTTCTTTTTATAACCCATCCCTGCATAAATAAACATAGTTTCTCCGGGCATGGGGCATGCTTGGCCCAAATGTCAATGTCAAACGCCCTCGTTTTGGGCCTTGTAATGCCATTCGCTGGCCCAAAGTGGCCCAAGCCAAGGCTAAGTTTATTATGCCGCGAAAAATGCAGGCTTTCAAGGGTGAGTGCCCGTGAGTCGTAACCCTTGCACTCAAACACATAAGAAAAACAAAGAACCAAGTCAAAGTACACCCACCAGCACGTGCACACAATGCGGAGCCCCTTGTGTTTTACATTCCAAATGATAAGCACAGTGGTGCGTGTGTTTGCATTTACATAAATTTATATTTTTTCTAGGTCATTTGTTTTCTTTTTCTATTTGTATTGTTTTTTTCAATTTATATCATTAATTTAATGTATATTGTTTATTGTACTTGCAATGTTTTCTTATTTATAAAGACAATTAAATTATCGTTCTAGTATCAAGAAGTGCAATAGTTTATTAGGCTTTGTATTTTGAAATTTTCATATTTCTAATTATGTTTTTTCCACAATTACAATGCACTATTGCTTTGCGTAAATTTCAAACCTGGTCCCAATTAGTTATAAAGCACAAGTGTAGAAAAAAATTACAGCAATGTCCTTTTAAAGTTTTGACTAGATCAAAAGCCATTTATATTTTTCTATATTTGTAAAGTTAATTTAAATAGCTTTTGTTTCACGAAATGTAGTAGATTTTCTAGCCGTGTTGAAAATAATATATATATTTATAATTATATTTATTCGGCAATTAAAATTATTTCAATGCATTTCATATTTATCAGATTATTTAAAAATTTCATGAAATGAGGGAGTTTTTCTGTATTGAAAATAAAATTTGTATTTCTAATTATTGTTCCGGCAATTAAAAAGGCTCTCAACCGCATGTTAATGTTTTAGCCTTCTCTGTACAAAAAGTTGTGCAAACTTTATGTCAGTCAGTCAGTGTGTCAGTCAGTCATTCATTCAGCAATTTATTTCAATTCTGCCTGCAGTTTTGGGGCCTCAGGTCCCTTGCACTTAAATTTATTCTACAGCGGACTGTTACTGTTTGTCGGTTCGGTCCGCTCATGTTTCAATGTCAGATTTGTGAGAGTTTTCCATATTATTATTTATGAATACGACTTTGGCTGACATTTATACTTTGTGGCAGATGCCTGGGTTGTACTTCCAAAAGTATAAGGGTTTTCGGCTACTTGTGAAAGCGCTCTTCTAGTTTTACAACTGCTTAACCTTCACCGAGGGCCAAAGGCAAGGAAAGTGCATTAGGAGTGGAAAAATTATGGTCAGGTAGTAAACTTGATATTTCCTATTACACGAAAGCTAATGGAACAACGGGGGCGGAGGAAACCCCTACATTGTTGGACAACTTCTACCTAAGTGCATTTTTAGGTGCATTAGAACATTGATATGATTCTATTAGCTCACACCCTCGGGTTTTTATCACCTCCACGGGGGAGCATCAAAATAAGCATTAAAGGAAACGATAATTGATGGGGAAAGTGATGGATGCTTAAAGATAGCATTACCTTTACAATCCAGGGTAAACTACTTGGGTGAACAAAACAGAAATAAGATCCTTTAAGCTCTATAGACATGCTTAGATTCTTCTTCAGTCTTAAATGTATTCAGATTTCAATTAATTCTAGTTAAAGGACTTCATTTGTTCAAATAAATAAATAAATAAATTTAATTTAAGTTTTTAACTTCTAAGCGAAATCGAAAGTTTTCAAACTGAATTCTAATGTAATTAATGATGTCACTGCAATGTATTTTTTCCACTTTTCGACTTTATGGCTTGCCACGCCAATAGAATTGCTGACGCCACCTGCCGGAGACACACTTATTTTGTGTAACAGGTATCTAATAGTCGTGGCAATCGATCCTTTTCGTTTTAGTAGTAGTTATGATAGTAAAATTTTTACAGTTAGGTTATTATAGTTAAATATAGCCGCACTGCAGGTATCAGTCTGAATCAATGGCAAAACCCTAATGCATAATTCAGAGTTGGCAGGAAACCGCAGCCGGGCCAAAAGTGTTTAAAAATAGAAATAATAACAGACACGCCAGCAACAAGCGCAAGGCAAAATGGGAAAAGGAAAAAGGGGGAAAATGCGAAGGAAATGACAGCCCGCCGAGCGAGGAAAATAAACAGAAAAACACTTAAATTAAATTGCGAACTGAGCTTAATGCACTTAAAGTCAGGACATGCCCACCTTGGTGGGTGAAAGCAGAAGAGAATGGTGCCTTTTGTGAGCCACTGCCAATGTCAGCCAGACAGACAGAGGGATACCATTGACAGGTAAGCAGTGCGTTCTCCTTTTCCTTCATTTCCCCGGACTTTTCCTCGACTTTTCCCGGCCACTCGAACACGCGCTCGAGAAAATCCAAGAACTGAGCACTGAGCACTGAAAACTGAGCACTGAGAATCGAGTGTAAGCCGCGGCTTATGCAATGCGGCCAACGAGGCTTGACAGTTTTGGTTTGCTTATCATCGTTTTTAGCCCAAGGGGGAGCCCTTACCTTTCGATTTTGTATATGTATTTTGCCATGCAAGGCGGCCATTAGTGACGTTGAAGTCAGCCGAGAACCGAAAACATTTCCCGTTCAATAGGCCCTATTCCCAATTGATTCATCGAAGACATATTTAAATATGAAGTTGCCAAGTTGGTTTATTTCCTTGGGGACTCTTTGCCTCGGTTTTGTGGCAAGAACTTTTTATCTGCACAACTTCATTGCTTGTTTTTGCCTTATTGTTGGCTTATTGATTTAATTTGCTTGGCCCCTGGGCTAGAAAAGTATAGAATATTCAAGCAAGCATTTGGCAATGTTAGTTAAAAAGTTTTCTCATTTGCTTGAGCTGACACTTGGTAAGCATTTTTGAACAAAAAGTTTGAAAAGTAGGATTTACTCCTGACCAATTTATGTACCTACAATTGTGGTGAACATATTTCACTGAAAGTATATTTATTTCTTTTGGTTTATTCATTTCTCTGGTCATTGTTTCGGTATAATCTTTTGTTGAGAATTTATGATTATTGCATTTTCCTTATTGATTTGTTTGATTAGTCCCCCAAGCCGCAATGAATTGAAAATTCAAACTGCATTTGGCAAAATACCAATTGAAAAGTTTTCCCATTTATATAAACGATTCAATCCAAGATTTAAATAATACTTTTGACAGCTGGTTTTCTTGGTAAGCAATTGCCTTGGGATTTTCTTTGAAAATGAAGAGAATTTACGGCTGAAAAAGACAGCTGCAATTGGAGTAGCATTTTGCTAATACATTTTTTGATATTCCCTTGAAAGATTTTAGACTTATTTTTTTTTTCAATTTAGGATCGTAGTTCCCCCTTCATAATAGTCTCTATAGTTTATAGCTCTACCGCTTAGTCCACAGCTCATTACACAATTTATATTAAAGCCGTAATTTAACCTTCAGCCCCGGGGAAACATTAGCCGTTGGCAGTTGGAGCGGGGCCAAAAGTATTTGCCATATTGCACTCTGGATTGCAAAAGTTCTCGGCCAGCATTCCGCAATAATCGTATAGATACGTATACAGTTCTAGCACTTCCACTCTCTACATGAATATAAAAGAAAAAAAGGAGGAAAAACAAGGACAACAAAGGTTGTTTGTGGAGTGCAAAGCGGGAAGAAAAGCGGAAAAGGCTCGAAGGCATTGCAGTGGGTGAAATGCAATTTCCAGGCCATAAAATGGCAAGGCAGGAAAAGCGGAAAATGTCCTTTCACTCGGCCTTAACGAAAGCGTTTGCAGGTAATGACCATCATCGCAGCCGGTTAATGCGGGCCAACTTGTTCCGCGGGCAGATAACACGAGTTCCTAAAGTTCTCGCGAACAATAGGAAAAGTTTCGCTGCAAATTAAATGAAAAGTTAATATTGGCAGCGTGTTCGATAAACAAAGGGGACACAGTCAACAAGTTGGTCCTAATGCGATTATTGCACAGTGCCTAATGACTTTTGTTAAATGGCAAGCCATTTAAGTAAATGCGGTTTGATCAATGATATCAGCTATCCATATGAAATACCAAATTTGTATAAAATTATTTAATATAATTTTATTTTCGGGACTTCCGCAGGAAGTACTTTTGTAGTTTTAACTTCTCCTAAAAAATATGCATTAAAGTAATTTTTTCGATTTAATTTCCTTTAAAAAATAATATTGCTTTCTTTAGGATACGTTTAAATTGTTAAGTGCTCAGTCAACTTCATTTGAAATGCCAAGATATATATACCCCTTAGTCCCCCTTTATTTGTAAATGGATACAATATTTAATAACTCTTATCATTCAAATTAATGCCAAGTTTTTTGAGTGCCAAGAACAGTGTGCATTGCGAAACTCATTAGTGGCAACAGCTGCTGCAGATTTATGCTCACGGCTCTTCTATTGTGAGCGCTGTTTTAGCCACAGAAAAGCGACCGCAGCAAACTGTCAACGATTCCCACCGCATATATATAGTACATATATATCGGATGCCCGTAAAACGAGCAACCAAGCTGGCTAAATCCAAGGCAAACAGACACTGTTCAACGTCCACTTGAGGCGCAGTTTAGCTCTTGTTAATCAATCTTAAAACAAATTTGTTTGCTCTAACATTAATTTCGATTCTATTTCTTGGCTTAAAGATTTATGTGTGCACGTAAAACGTACAAGAAATAAAACGTTATGGGCAAATATAATAAATTAAAGCACTAAGTATACTGATTTTAAATTCAATCTTATATTAATACGGTGCATTCTTCAAGCTGCGGTAGATTGATAATATATATATAATATATATAATTTTATGTATAAGCAATTTAACATTTTTCCTTTTAAAAGTACTATACTTCAATATCAGACTTGTAGATTGGTATACACTTTTTAAGCATTTTAAAGAATACAACCAATTGGTACTTAATAACAATTATCATAATCAATTGATTTCAACATTTATAAGAAAGCTTTTAAGTTATGGGATTTGTGTTGATTTAACTGTTGATTTAAAAATTTGGTAGAAAGCTTAATGAAAAGAATACTTTGTGAAGCGTTAAAATTAATGTTTTGAATTTAAAAGAAATAAATATAAGTTTATCAACTAATTAAACATTCAATTTCAATGCTTGTTAAAAAATATACAAAATTTAAGAATTTGTGTAAATTTTTCCAACGGAAGCAGAAGAAGGCTTAACTTATTTTTTTAAGTGCTTTTCTTTCAACCGCTGCTTTCTTTTCATAGCCC
This sequence comes from Drosophila gunungcola, assembly GCF_025200985.1. Taxonomy (NCBI): domain Eukaryota; kingdom Metazoa; phylum Arthropoda; class Insecta; order Diptera; family Drosophilidae; genus Drosophila; species Drosophila gunungcola. Next base: position 1,498,417 of record NW_026453167.1, on the reverse strand, counting down.
AGCCGTAAGCCCAGGGCTTTCCTTTCTTATTTTTAGCGCCACCCAGCCGCAGGAAAACTGCAGACGTGGGTTGTACAGCAATTCTGTTTACAGTTCTTGTTTTTCTTCTTTCCGCTGGTGTATTTAACTCTCAGTGACTTGTGACAGGGGCGGTGTCAAGCGGGGGCCTCACAAAGGGGGTCACGAAGGGGGTTACAAGGGAGCTGCATGGGGGTGACGTCCTGTCTCATTTCAGCGGCGAAATGAGGGGAGTCCCCGTACACACGAGTGCAATGTCGGTGCTTCCTCCGCTGCAGTGGAAATCCCGCTGCGACCATTTCTCACCCACCGTACCATACACATCGTTTGTTTCTTCTGTTTTATGCTATTAATTTGACAGTTTCAGCTGCGCTGACAACTGGCTTTGTCCCCAGACACCGAGCATAGCTTTTAATGGCTGCAAATTAATTGTTCTACTCCTTCCTGCTCTCTTTTTTCCCCAGACATTTGCCCACAGCATCTACTATACTTACTCTGCGAAGACAAATAAACCCGAAAGAAAGCAAGGAAATGGATTCAGCCGCCGCTGCCGCCGCCAAACGCGTTCAAATCGAGAAGGCCCACAACTTCATGCGCCAATATCGCGATCCCGAGTCCAGGGAACTCAAGAAGCTGTCGGCCAACCAGTTCATGGATGTCTGGGCGCACTACGATAAAGATGGTAAGCAAAGATATATTTAGTCAGAAATTATGTTATATTTGATATCATATCCGGTTTAAAAAATCGATTTTAACGATTTTGAAGTTAAAACTTTACAACAAGGTTACGGCCAGTTTCAATGGCTGATGATTACGGATCGAATCTAGATCCTAAGGATTTGAGATAAATTTGGCATTTGGTAATACCAAGCCAAAGTAAAAAAATTAAACTGTTTCTAGACCTTTACCTAACTATGGGTCATTTTTTTATTGAATGAATTGAAATGTAACTTGCAATGTTACTTTGTCTTAATTAACCTTAGGAAATGGCTACATTGAGGGCACCGAGCTGGACGGCTTTCTCCGGGAGTTTGTGTCGAGTGCCAATGCCACAGACATCAGTCCAGAGGTGAGTTTTCCGTTGGGTCGACCAACTGCATCTTAATCTTGCTGCTCCAAACCACAGGCTGTCACGGACACCATGCTCGAGGAACTGAAGTCCTGCTTCATGGAAGCCTACGATGACAATCAGGATGGCAAAATCGATATCAGAGAGGTGGGTGTTATGACCAATGGCAATGTGTGGCCACCAAGACTTAAAACTGCCCGCAAATTTCGATTTGAAGTGGCCCCCGTGTCGTATGCGCAATGTTGTCTCCTATGGCTTTTTGTATTCGAAATGACATTTCCTTTAGTCGTGGTGGCGCCTTTTTTGCCTTTTTGATATTTGTTTTTAAATGTCTCGACCCACCCCAAAACCTATAAATTATTGCACGTTTCCCCCCGGAGATAAAAAAAACTTTCTGGGAAGGTCTGGACCGAAAAAAAAAGTTTTACTTTATTTTTGTGGGGGCAACATTAAATGAGTTTTTAATTGAAGTTGGACCTGGCAGCACGGACTATTGAAAGGAGATTTCTCTGTACATTTTGAATGGTGGGAATAATAAAGCACCCGGCACAATGGACTTTTGATAAACGAGCCCCGAAAAAAACGGGAAGAAAGTTTCGGTAAAGAAAAGTGAAAAGTTCAAGTAGCAGAGCCCCCATGGATTGTTGATTAAGGTGGCTCGCAATACAAAGGCTCAGGGGGCATTCATAATTCATGTGGTCCACATTATTCATACGCCACGTCGAACATCGATTGAAATAACTGTGGGTTAAACTCCGCTGTTAACTGGCCTGTCAACAAGGCTTTTTGGCCTGGAGATAAACTTTAATTGCGATAGCGACAGAAATTACCAGCGGCAAGCAAAAAATGCAAATTCCCTTCGCCACAGAGCGAATTATAAAGTTTTACACGACCACAGATGATTACAAGTGAAGGGTAAGAGCTTCAATTCGACACTTAAATTATGCCAGAAAGTTTTAACGAATGCCTGGAACGTAAACTTTTCTCAACTGTTCGCTAATGAAAGTGCAGCAAGATTCTCTCGGCTTTCGCGCAATGCACCGGAAAATGAGTGGAGTAGAGAGAGAAACCCTGTACCGAATAACACCCCCATTTATAACTAATTTCATTTTATGGTCAAGTCACGCATTGAAACAAAAGGTATTTCTTTCGCTATCCTTTCGCAGCTGGCCCAACTTTTGCCCATGGAGGAGAATTTCCTTTTGCTCTTCCGCTTCGATAACCCACTGGAATCTAGCGTTGAATTCATGAAGGTAGGTGACAATCAGGAATTTCATACCCCTCACAAATTTCTCAATTAATTTGCCATTCCTTCTCGTTTCGAAATTAAATTAGATCTGGCGTGAATACGACACCGACAACTCGGGTTACATTGAAGCAGATGAGCTCAAGAATTTCTTGCGCGACTTGCTCAAGGAGGCCAAAAAGATCAACGATGTGTCCGAGGACAAGCTCATTGAGTACACCGATACCATGGTGAGTTTACATGAACAAAGAAGTAGTACTAAGTTTTATAAGTTAAAAAATAAATGAATAAAATCCTTCCTTTTATTCAAACGTAGTAAAGATGTAATTGGAAAATATTAACTGAAGTTCTGAAAATACAAAAGTTGAATGATAAATAAAATAATTTCTTTAATTTTAGAAGTATAGAATTTTTATTTTATTTTCAAATACAAAACAAGGGAATGAAAGATCTTTAAGTTCATACTTCGAATTCATGAAGGCAATCATGAAAGTGAAAAAATAAGTAATTTAAAGTAAATACTTTTGGTTCTAGGAGTTAGGGATTTTTAATTTAATATTGACTAATAATAATAAGAATAACAAGAAAATAGCATAAATATAGTGCCCACACAATGCAAGATGATTATTTTCTAATATTCATAAGTTCAACACAGCTGTTATTATTGACAGATGCACTAATATATGCAATTGACACACAATGGTGTAAATAATTCGTAGCCAAACTATATTAATGTATGCCCAACTACTTCTCCATTCAGCTGCAAGTATTCGATGCCAACAAGGACGGACGATTGCAGCTGTCGGAAATGGCCAAGTAAGTGTCCTTGAAGTCGCATTTCCAAATGCAGACAGCAGCCAGCCAGCTAACTTATTTATTGCAGATTGCTTCCGGTTAAAGAGAACTTCCTTTGCCGCCAGGTCTTTAAGGTAAGTGACAGCAGCGATATGACAATGACTTCCAGCCAGGCCAAAGAAAACATCGTTCAATCGAGGAAATTGCCAAGTGCAGATACAATCAAGATTTCGCGGTTTTCAGAACATAACCTTAGCATTTACCAATAGTACAATTATTAAACAAACTTTCGGCTTGCCTTTAAAACAAAACACGTCTAGCACCTAGGTTAGTCTGATTTTTTGGTTTGTCACTAGCTGCAGCCTTGACTTTCTAACTTACTTAGCTTTGCAACTAACTCAATTAAGCAATGCATTTTTGTTCTTTTTTACATTTTGTTTTTCTTATTGTTTGGATGTCTGTGCCGACGGGGGAAAAAAATTTATGGTCCCTAAGGTATTTTTTTACTGAGAAAAAAGGTACTATAATTAGGAAAATTGCATAGAAAAAGGTTGGGATAATGCAGCCAGATTATAAAAGGTTTCTACTCATTGAATAGCAATCAATTACTTAATAATGCATGGCTACGTAAGTGCACTCAAACAAAAATCAACCGCCCATTCAACAAACTTTACAAATAAATAATTCGGAAGAGAAAAGTACACTGGTAGAAAAGACGTAGTAAATGCAAATATTTTGTAATTATTGTACATATATTTCAATTTGGTTTATATCTATTATGGTTTTCAGTTATTCTAAATATTAAAACCAATATATAACATTTTAAATTTGATAGTCAGATATTTATTCTTACAGTTTCATTCTATTTAAAGTGTACAAATTTTTTTTATTTCGGAACTTTTTGCATAGCTTTTTTTTGCAAAGTAACTCTAACTACTAAACCCCTTTAGAGATTTATATTCTCGTTTAACAGATCAGCGTATTCACTATTTTGAAAAAGGACAAAGCCACTATTTATTTTTCCTCTCGCCTTCCAACAAATTCGACACTGAATGCAACATTGAAAAGTTGTGGCCATAACAAAACAAAATAGTCACAACCCCTGGGTTTTCCTGAAGCCAATTCTGGTTGTGTCGCAACAAATAAAGCCATGGCTATTTCCCAAAAAAAAAAAAACAGGAGGAAAGGAGAAATGTTGTCTGCAATCGTAAAAATAAACGAAGCAAAATGGCAAAGCTCATCTAAAACGGGCAGGTGCTTTCACCCACTTTCCACGCTTTTCGAGCAAACAAAATGCGTGGGAGCTGGCGGATTGGGAATTCGAATCAATTTCCGAAAGCAGACGTTTTTTCTTATTCTCCCCCAGTTTTTGCTCGAGCGTCAACATATTTGATGTGATTCGAATTGGGTTGTAAATAGGTAAAAAAAAAAAGGAGAAGCAAAACAGCAACCGCTGCATAAACAGCACAGAAGGTGGAAAGTCCCCAAATGGCTGGCCATTAAATACTTTAATATTAGTTTGCCTCAGAGAGATACCCGAGCAATTAGCAGAAGAAAAGCCATGTGGTGCTGGCAAAACAAACTTTTTGGCCACTGACAGCAGATGTTTGAGCTTAAAATTCCCCTGGGAAATTCAACGAACCCCTTCTGACTGGGCCCACTGCTGATGATGCCAAATGCGGTTAAATTAAGCTCTGTCATTGCCTTTGACTCTGCCTCCGAATGTCACGTAACTTGCCAGAGGCCAAAAATTGCCCAAAAGTATGTGTGTTCCACTCTCGCATTTTAAGCATGTTGGCATGGAATCAGGACATACAAACAACAGAACCACTTTTTATTTGCTCACAGCAGCAGCTGTTTAAGGAAACATTCTTGGAAAATGCTCCAAATTTATGCAGGCCCAAGATTGATATAAAATGGTGCCAAATTTATATAAAATCTGCAGCAAACGGGATTTAATTAAGTATTTATTTTGGATGACTAAAAACTGTAAAAGGCACAGTTTTCTGTAAGTTAGGAAAACCTTTTTTTAACTCTTACTTAGAGCATAAACTTCATAACATATTTTTTGCATAAGAGCATACAAATGCATTCACTTAAATTATAAAATTGTAAATTTTGGAGAGGAAGGGTTTTAATTGAAAATCAAACTATAGTCGAATTTTAATCGTTTTATGCCGATTATAATAATTTTTCTGCATTTATGCATTAATCAGTTATTTCGTGAAATATTTTTTTTTTTTATGTAGAATGCTTTTGATAATATTAAAAAAAAATATATTTCAAATCTAGATCGACCAATTTAAACAATCAATAGCAGTCCCTCCCAAAAAAAAGTATTTTTTGGTAGTTTTAGGTTCTAGTAAAGACAGCTCCACTGTTCATAAAATGCTTTACTTAATAGGGGCTGGCGGAAATAAATGTTGGACCTTCTGCCTGGAAAACTCCCAATTTGCTGAGCCAGCCCTTCCAAATTTTCCGATTCGCGTTTCCCCCGCCTTGGGCAAACTCTTTTTTATCGTGTTCGTCCTCCGTGTTTGGATTTCCTTTTTGCCGTTTGCTGTTAGGCGTTTGCCACATGAACCACATCACCAAGTAGGTATTAGTACAGTCCGTGGAACAGCAAAGAAAAAGGCACCTCCACTCGTTGTTCTTGGCAATCAAGTGGGCGAGATCCACAGAACAGAAAAAATGGTCTCTAAGAGGGGAAATCGGGGGCATTGAGAGCTCTTATTGTTATTTGCTGCAAATGTACGTGCCTCAGTCGCATTGACGCTCATTGCTCATTGGCAGCGGTTGCCGAAAAGTTCGATGGGTTGGGTTTGGGTTTGAGTATTAAATTTCGGGGTGGCACAGCACCCCATTGCAGTGGTATCAAAATCAAAAGTGTTGCATTCAGCCTGCACCCACTTTGTATTGGTTTCGATTGCAATTGGATTCCCATTGCACTAAATCACTTTGTTGGCTGCTTGTTCGTTGATTCTAACGAAATTGGCATTTTCAATGCGCCACACGCCAAACAGTACATACACACTTTTATAATTCGTCTATTTCACAACTAATTTAATTGGTTATAACAAAGTTTATAAAAAGAGTTTATTGAAGCAAAGCCAAGTGAACCCAAAAATAACCGCTAAAACTAAAGTTAAATAAACACCTAATTGGGAAAAAGAATAAAGAAGTAAGTTAAACATTTAATGTGTAAGGATAAACTTAATTGTAAAATATTTTGAGTCAAGGGAAATAGCATTAAGGTCTGTGTTTTACATATTTTTGCCAGACATATAACTTGCTGTTTCCTTTATTTATTTATTTGTGTTTCTTGTTGCTAGCTTGCAAAATGTTAGAAAAATTGTAATTTTTCGGGACTTTTGGTATAGTTAATACGTTACTTTATATTTTTTTTTTTTTATCTTCGAAATAAACACATTGAAGTCAGCTTGATGTCAGCTTACATCCCTTACGCTTTCCATTTTAAAATGGTAGCTGGGAGCTGGTGTAAATTCAAATGCATCTCGCATGTTCTTTCAACGAAAAGATGTTTCTGATGTACCCCACACACAGAAAAAAGACCTAAAAGGGAAAAAATCACCTAAAAATGTAGCAAACCAGACCATTTAAGGGGAATGAACTTTTTTTTATCGCTACATGATTTAATTTAACTCTACTTAATAGATTTGATAAATTGAAATTTACAAATTTCATATCATTTCTTTTTTTTTTTTTGTTAAAGAACAAAATTTAGGAACACAATGGCAAAAAAATATATTTTTTTTAACATTTTCTAAACAGTTGGAATATGGTCAAAATTTTTCTATATTTTTAATTATAATTAAGAATCCGATTCGCCTTAAAATAGTCTACACTTAGCCTTGAAAAGTAATGTAAAAGATTACTAAAAAATGAAAATGTAGTCTATTTTAAATTGTTTAGGTCATGCATAACCACTATTTTTCTATGTGTATGTACCCTTTTTGGGTGCAGGAACATGGACAACGTGGCGATGTGGAGATATGGAGATGTACACTCAGTGGAAGTGAAGCGGCAGTCCAAGCGAAAAGCCGAAGAAGCCGCAGGATTGCACAACGAACAGTGCTCCATGCGAATGGCTGTAGTATGCATGCCGCATATTTGCTCATTGTTACAGCTCGCAGCACAAACGACATTTTATTTGGTTTTTATTGAGGACAGTAGTGAGTGAGTGCCAGTAGTGGGATGGGGATGGGGATGGGGATGGCGATGGGGAATCATGCATAACAATGTAGCGGGACAAGTTGGATTTTAATCGAAAACTCACGGCGCGGACAAGGTTGCTGTCTTTCAGTTCCGAGCCAGTGAATCCGGAGGAAAACCAGGCACCTGACCACCCCCTATATGCGTATATATTTGTACTTTGGCCATCGTAAGTCGCCCGTTATGAAGTGCCATAAAAAGCAAGCAGCTCCGAGGCTCTGGAAGCCATAAAATAGGCATTTCCAGCACATTTACCAAGGTGCAGTTATTACGTCTATATAATTTCTTAGGGACCGAGGGCGCCGGCCATAAAAACCATAAAAGCATGCATCAGCATTTTGATAAGTTATATGCAGGACCCTAAACTTCGGAAAGCTGCAACTTCTTTCGGTCTCTCGCGGCGTCCAATTATGTGGCACAGTGTATTGCTGGCTGGTGGCCAAAAGTGCCAGAAAGCGTTATGCTAATGCACATCACGTAAACGCCGCATGCACCGCAACGAGCAGTGACATAATGTGCTGCAACAGGAAAAGCCAGTGGGATTGGCAATAGGTGTGGACAAGGGACAAAAAAAAGGGGAAAAAGTGAAAAAGGGACAAGAAACAGCAGGACATTCGAGCAAAACATGCTGGCACTTTTAGCTGTTGTTAAGGGCAGAAAAATAAATGGTTAGAAAAGGAATCGTCTAAGTGAAAACGTGACCTCGCGGCACAGACAATTTTATTAAGTTGAATTTCTTTTTGGGTTTACTCGAATCTAGCAATTATTTCGAAATTAGAGCAATCAACTAGATAAGCAGAAATCGTTTGCCCTCCAATTGGTAATACATTTGCTTACTTTCTACTAAGCGGATACTTGATATTTGTCACTTTTAGTTTTGCTGCATCCAGATCTTAGATCTTTTGGCTTACTAAAAATAAGAAACTTAAACTTTAGCTTAAAAATCATGTACTCCATAATTTCAAAGATAAAAGTAATCAAAGCTGGCAATTAATATGCGCCCGCTCTGATTGCCCTTAAATAAACAGTTTAATTTTAGTTTACAACTTTTCTAACTTTCTATATATATCTTTTTCGTTTTCCCCTCCGCCTACCTCCTCTATGCCATCTGTATCTATATGAACATAACAATATACTATGTCTTTGCATATATACTTCTATAATCTTGTGCATTTTTATTTCTAAACCAAAAACCATAATTTAATCAAACTACAAATAACAATTGTCAAATCAATTATACCGTGCACGTGGTGTATAACAATCGGGGCTGTCACCTATAAACTTCCGACTTATCTCACAAATGCAATTTGAAAATCAACTCTGAAATAACTAAACAATTACCGCAAATCAAAACTTTTTGCCATCTGCTGTATATACAACAAAAATTTGCATACAACAATCTGCAACCAATTGCACTGCCAACAATGAAAACAAACAAAAATATTTCGTAAAACAATACACAAACTATTTACATTCCTGCAAACAAAACCGAAACCAATGAAATGAAATGAATAACATAACAAAAAACTTATATATATAAAAACCACACACTAAAGGAGGGCATTGATGTAAGTATTTTTCACCCCATCATCAAGCATTTAAACAACAAACAGAAATTAGTGCTTAAAAAAAATAACTCATGTGCGTATAAAAACGATTATAGACACTGGTGGCCCATTAAAACTCTCAATAAAACTTTTTTATTTTGTACTTTGGATAATACTTGTTGAAACAATCATTTTTTGTTTGACCACTTGATAAGAACTCAAGAATTTTAATTGATTGAGTTGGTCATTTTTTGTAGATAGCAGTTTTTCCATTCAGTGCAGCAAACAAAATAGTAGATAAACAAAAACCACTGAAATGCTTTGAATTGGTTTGAAACAGTCTTGCTTATGAACCGAAATGCATGAAAAAAGCATGAACATTTTAACTTTAAGTGGCTTTTATATTTTCGTTTAATAATAAAAATAAATAATTATTTAAGCTTTTGCAGTGTGTATGATAATGAAAATGTGTATTTTAATATAATATAAATACATACAAAATAAAATAGTCTTAAAAACACAGTGGCATATAGTTATTCCAGCATTCTTGAGTAAATAAATTTCATGAAAAAATTTTTGTTGCATTTTTAAGAGATTTTAAAATAATATTTAAAAATTTTTGAGAACTAGGCACCGTTTTTTAACAGTTAAGAATTTTAAATAGTTAAAGATTTCTGTGTCACCATGCATAATCTATTATTATTATTGTACTTTGATAATTTGTTCGTGCCTGAGATCTCACTAATTAATAAAAGCTTACTTAGAAACTAAACTTTGTGGCAGTAAAAGTTTGAGTAATTTGCAATTTACCCATTTTTGGGGTCCTTTAGAAATGCGACCCCAACCACAGGGCACTTTCACCAAGAGAATGATAGCTACGAGCTACTAATTAGACTTTTGATGGCATTGGTCCACCCCATTTCCCACTTAACACATCCTGAGCCCAAGTACGTGAACAGCTTTGGCCTTAACGATGTGAGGTCCACGCAAATTACACGTTGATGTGGAATTCCAGCTCCACTTCCTGCCCTCCACCATGGGAACCTTTTGCATAATTTAGTCATTGAGTTCGGGGTGCAGATGCGGAGAGCGGGGAATGGATGATATATTTTGTGGCACTGCCATATGGATAATGGCAGCCCCAGGCTGACACGCTCTTGCCACCGGCTTTTCAAAGTGTTGAAGTGTAAAATAATTACTTCATTTCATCAATGTGTGTGGGCGTGGTGGCTACATCACATCACATCACGTTCAAGGCACAATTTCACTTAAGTACGAGCAATTTGACAAAGAGCAAAGCCACAAAAAAGCAGCCACCGAAAATATATATTTTTCTTCGAGTTGGTGAAAAATTCAATTTAAGGAGCTTTTCCACCGCCAAAGTGTAAACTCGCCCGCAATTTATAATGTGGGCTAAGCACATTTTTTAAAGCTTAAGTGGAAAAAGGGTTCCCACTTAATGGGTTTCTAATCCCGTTAAGAACGCAAAAAGAATGCGCCAACTGCGTTTTCATGGCGCCAGTAAAACAAATGTTATCCGACTTTCCCAAGGATAAAGTAAACAGGACCTTAAGTTCCACCTCGCAGCTTTCTCTCGCACCTTAGATACACTGGGAAAAAGATATATAAATTTAGGAACAAAATACGGTTTATTTTTTTAAAAAGGTACCTTAACTTTTATTTCTCGTGCTATAGAAAAAAAAGAAATAAATTACATCATTGCATTGCATAGGAAACTATTTCATGTTATTCGAACGATAGCAAAATTAATCAAGTTTTGAATAATAAAAAAAAATAAGAAAATAATATTCTCCAAAAGACAAAAATTAACTACAATAATTTAGTATGCCAATAACTAAAAAAAAAAGCAATAATCTAGAAAAAAATTAATAATATCTTTGAATTCATATAATTTTTTGATTTAACTATGAACTAAAAACATTGAACTTGAGGCGCCACCTTGTCCACATTGCATAACCCCCAAAATTACGAGCTGCATGACCGTGTGGAAGTGTACAAAGTTTATGTGAAAGGGGGTTTACATATGGGGGGAAATAGTTCGTGCAATTTGCCGGGCGCAAATGGAATCGATAAATTTCGTGTTTCCCTCGTGGAAAACACATCCGGGGCAATCCCAAATGAGAGTGGCGAAGGCTAAAGACAAATCTGCTTTACCTGGGCCATAATTCATATTAATTAGCGAATGTCAACGGCAGAGAACGCATATAAATAATTGGCAGTATGTTTCATTTAGCATAATTAAGCCGTAGCCTTAAGCATAACGAATGAGAGTGAATATGGAATACCTTTTTTTATCCCTAGTATGATACTAACTAATTTCCTTCCCTGGAGACATTCCTAAATTTCTAAAAGCATGTTTTTATTGTATTTGCGTATATTTAGCATGAGTTATGCCTTTGGCGCTTTTTATATAACCAATCAAATCCGAAATCGCACCAAAAGACACGCCACGACCTGTAGTTTAGGTTATAGGGAAAAACCATTGCTAAAGCAGTATATATACTCCAGTCTGGTCAATATAAAAGTTGCAGGATCATCCAAGCAAGACTCTGAAATGTATGCTATATGATATCCAACAACATGAAATTAGATTTAGTTTTACTTCGAATTTGGATTTGGCATACTTGATGTTTATAGAATTAAAATTTAAATAATATATAACTAAAGCATTCTGGCCTATTAATAAAATATTTCTGAAACAAAAGTTTTTTAACCAATTTCCGCTTTCAAATCATTAAAAAAGTATGCCAAATCCAAACTGTACACAAAACTTATAAATAAACCTTTATGTCAGCCATGTATATGAACGAGTTTTACCTGAGAGTTTTGTAGTAATTACTTGAATTTTATATCCACAGGGCGCCACAAAATTGACCAAAGAAGATATTGAAAAAGTATTCTCGCTCTACGATCGTGTAAGTAAAACATAAATTAAGAAACATTTGGTTAAAGGAATTTACATAATTATAAACAAATTTTTTTACATAAATGCAGGACAACAGTGGCACCATTGAAAACGAGGAGCTCAAGGGCTTCCTCAAGGATCTTTTGGAGCTGGTCAAGAAGGTGGGTAATCTCTTTACACCTAGAAAAAAATAACTCCTTGATTTTAGGAAGAGTTCCTTAGTATATATAATTCTATATAGGAAATTATATTTAGGTAAAAATTACCTAAACAATTACTTTAGTCATGTTATCGTAAATCATTGTTAAAGTAATTGTTTCCTTAATATAAATGGCTGGCTCATCTTTAACGCCATATTTGGTCAAATATTTATTAAATTAATACATTTTTCATAAAATTATTTTTTTTTTTTGCATTAAAAGAACTTTAAGGTTATTGTCTACTCCCTTTTATAATAAATGAAAATAATAATAAATTTATGCCATTGTTACTTATATAGTAAATTGTTGCACAGCGATTAATAAAATCAAGCAATTTTGTTTTCTAAGTAATGGGTAAAAAGATTTTCAACATTTTTATTTGCCTCCAGGACGACTACGATGCCCAGGATCTGGCTGCTTTTGAAGAGACCATCATGCGTGGAGTTGGCACCGACAAGCATGGAAAGATCTCCCGCAAAGAACTGACCATGATCCTGCTGACACTGGCCAAAATATCGCCCGACGACGAGTAAACGGGTGAAGGCTTGAGAACATACCAAAAAGAGATTTTAGCCAACTCTATTTTTGTCACCCGAACAAGGGGAAATCCATAAGTGAGGCAATGTTTACTTTAGAGCTGCACCCAAAAGGGGCAGAAATGAGAAGGATTTTGGTATCGGGGAAGGATCCTGGGCGAACAGAGATCCAAACCGAAACGAAGCTATATTGGTAACACAAATCTAATATTAATGTTTCAATCTTAAATAAATGTTTATCGTATGTTAAGATGTTGAGAGTATATTTCCCCCAAAGTCAAAACCAAAACGGAAATTTATCCAATCAAACAATTTGCAACACTGAATCGAGCCACTTAAAGTAAACAATTAAGAAATGATAACATCAAGAGATCAGAACATCGATTTTATAATATTACATTATATGTGTATTTATATTTTCTATGTGTATTTGCATAAAGTATTTTATTTAATTACCAATTAAAACTTGAAATAAAAGTAGTTATATTTAAGGATACAAGATTTATTTGAGATTACATAAGTATAAAAAAAAATGTATGCATGGCTACAATTTGTAGATAATTGTTGTTAATAATTGTGACACAGTATCCTTTGACTCAGTATTCTTTGCCAGTAGTTCTCGGTGTACAATATGTACTCAAACTAAACTATATATATATATATATATCTCCCGCAAACATCAATCAATCAATCAATCAAGAGCCACTTGCATCAGCCCGAGGCTGGACACACCCAATGCAGGCGAATGCAAATGTGACACTGTCAAACTGAAGGGTGGAAATGGATCTAGTCAACGTTAGACACTTGCCCTTGGGCTTTCCACCCCACCCTCAGGTGGAAAGCATTTCCACTAAATTTCTCTGCTTAGTAAAATCGGAAACTAAACTTAAAGTTAACCTACAACGCTATTAACTAATGTTTTTTCAAGGTGCTATAGCTATAATTATGACTTGTCCTTAATCCTTTTTTCAAGCTGATTTCATTCTATTCTTTTAAAACCAATACAATTTGAAACTAACAATTAATAACTTAAGCTTTAAAACCAAGACAAATTGGTACAATCTTGAAACGGAGATTACCCAGGGATTCATTTTTAAAATTTAAATATGAAATGGGCGAAGTTTGAATTAATTTGAAAGCTTTAAAAATGAAGCCCTGAGTAAGACCGGTTGTACACACCCGTACATGCAACAAAATGCCAACTTAACATATAAATAAACTAATTACGATACAACTCTTTATGATACTTATGCTAAACCTAAGATATTGTTCAAAACCACATGCATGTAAAGCTTCGAAACGGACTTTCTCTATATACAAACCAGATACCAAATATCGGATAACTAAATGGATATATGTCTAAATACTACGAAAATACGACAGAAAGTTTTAATAAAATAAATCAAATCTATGCAGACATCAAGGGGTCAGCACTCCAATCGCGGTCTTTTTATATTTTAGCCAGGCATTTGTAGAGTCGGTTGCGTTTTTCCTGGAGCTCGAGAAGATCGTTCAGTTTCTGGAGCAGATCAGCGGCACTGGTCAACGCGGGAACCAAAGAAGACCTATCCATCCCTGATTCGTTCTGCTCTAGTTCCGGGTCAACCAGACTGTGGGCAATATCCATGATTTTCTTGATTCGCAGACAGAAGCTAAAAAAAGTTTTTAAAAGAAAAAGTATTAAATAACTACGATATCATTTAAAAAAAGGTGTCTAAAAGTATGCAAAAAAAAAAGTATGTCGTGTTTAGAAATTAATCACACTGACTCTCGGGCTCAATATATATTGTTGCATACTTTTAGACTCTTTATCCACCTACCAATTCGCCTCTGCTCTTTTATTGCTTACAATAAGCTGCCAGGCCATGCAGTTTTTTAAGTGCCAGGAGCAATAGGAACTCGTCAGCGTTTCGGTGAAGGGATCATTCCATTCGCTGATGACCGCGCACTGAGTTGGCGGAAACTTCACCTTTTCCACCAGCCAGGTGTGCCAAATAAGAGCATCTTCGTCGTGACAATCCATTTCACTATTGTCAGCCAAAACATGCAATTGCATCGACGCAAGACGCTGTTGAGTTGCTTTTGAAGTCCTCACTTGGGAGTTCCCTCCGAAATGTCGCTCCAGGAAGGCAGTCGCCTTCTTTGGGTAATCACTAGTTATGGGTTCCCTTATGGGGCCTAGGTCCACCATTCCATTTTGGAGGATCAACCAGGAGGGGTTCGCGTAGTAGGACCGTGTTGAAGCATCTGCATAAGTAATAAAGGTTTCGCTAGGGGATTTTTTTGGTAGAGTAAGAGTACTGAATTAAAAAGTAATAAAATTTTATAGAAAACATTATTATTATATATTCCCATTATAGTCGGGTTTATTATTCTGTTAGTACAAGTGTGATGAAAGTTGTATTAATAAAAACTCTGTTATATTATATTATAAATACACATTAAACTCGTTTATAAAATTCGATATTCGCAAATTTATAATACTTTATAAACATTAAAATCAACAAGGACCTCGGATCAAAACTCAAAAAATGATTTCATAAATAGTTTTATAGCTGTTATAAAGCTAGCTCTGAGAATGGTAAAGTATAACACTAAAAGTAAATAATCTTGAAGATCAAGCTTGTTGTTGGAAGGTAGAATTAAAGAGGTTTATTGGATAGCATAAAAGAGAAGAAAGAGCTTCTTGTTAAATATTTCGAAAATATTTTTTAAGACTTTATAGAGCTATCTCTGAATACGGTACCATAAAAAACATGTTAATAATCTTGGAGGTCTATAATACATTTGTAAGGCAGAACAAACTCACAAATAAACTTTTACAATTTTATTCACATCAAAGAGGTTAACTAGTGAGCACACAGAAGAGAAGAAAAGTGGATCCTCCACATAGCATAAGAATATAACTCACCCGCTACCGATGCTGACCACCAATTTGGAAATGGTTCCACAGCGGGGCGTGGCAATTTGTGTTCGAGTCATACGGGAAATTTTACAGGATAGGATCACGAAAAAACGTTCGAAAAAAACGGAAGTAACAGTCAGGTACTACTACGATTGGTAGGGCCCACCTCGCATGGCCTTGGCATCCAACTTCTGCTGGTAGGCCAGTCTCTGGAGGATCGTGGGATGCGTGTGATGCCAGCGGGCGTAGCAGTTGTCGTAGACCGGGAAGCTCATGTGATCGGCATAGATCTTGACCAGGGCCAATCTCAGTTGGATGGAGTAGCCCATGCGATGGGCGAAGCTATCGGCGGCATACTCAAAGCGTCGCAAATTCCACAGCATCAGGACGTTGGCCAGCGTGAGATATGGAGTGAGGGTAAACCGGAGGACGATGATGAATCCCACGATGATGGGACACAGGCCGGGTGCGAACCCCACCGCCATGTACAGCTGCGGGCAGTGGAAGAACAGGCCAAAGAGTCCCATGGTCAGGAAAAAGTGCAGCTTCATGATGATGGTAGCCTTGTAGAAATGTCCATGCTTCCAGTGACCCAGCTCGTGGCACACCACGCCCGCCACCTGAGTGTTGGTCAGTCCCCTGCCCACTTCATACGGCTGAAGCTCACTGACATCCATTCCCTTGTTCAGCAGCAGGGTATCGAAGATAACAATCCTCTTCAAACAGCAGCTGCCATAGAAGTAGGCATTGCTATACTGCATGGTCCGGGTCCTGATGATGAACACACGCTTCATGGGGAATCCAACCATGTCGCAGACCCGCTTCACCTCCGCATACAGAGCAGTGCCTTCCGGCAGAACTACCTGACGTCCAATGCACGGAATGCAGCAGTAGGGCAGCAAGAAGACCAGCATTAGGGTGAACAGGGCCCAGAAGAGCCAGAACCACAGGAAGAAATAGTAGCCGACAAAAGTCACGCTGAACACAATGGCCGCGGCCAGCGGGAGCAGCACCAACTGGCTGAGCAGGATGGCCAGGAGGCCGATGCAGCAGTACAAGTACCACGGAAACTTCCCCGACATCCCATAGCGCAGCTCCAGCAGACACTTGTCGTAGATCAGCACGGGCAGAAACCTCAGACATATGTAGATGGTCAGGTAGAAGACGAAAGTCAGGCTAATCCAGATCTCCGCTGAGGTCACCGATGCCAGGCTCTTGGTGGCCAGGCTCCAGAGGAAGGGATAGAAGCCCAAAGCCAACTCACACAGCGAGAGGATCAGATCAATTAGGTACTTCCAGAGCTGCAGTTCCGTTTTGTGCAGTTCGTAGATCCTGGCCCGGTGGTAAATCTCCGGCGGAATGATTCCTCTCAGCTCCTCCGGCACCATAATCGAGTTCAGACACACCAGTTGCTGGGGATAGACAATGGGCAATGGGGATTAGAGATCAGTGATCGAGAAAAAGCCAACTTACCTGTCTCTTGGTGAGTATCATCTCCCAGATCCGGTCAACCAACACAATCAGACATAGCACCACCAGTATTATAACAGGGTCTACCTTGGGCCAAGTATCGTAGAATGCCATCAAAACTTATCATATTCCCCCAACAAACAACAACAATTGTTGTAAGAGATATATCTATTAATACCGAATAGTCCGGATAACTCAATCAAAACCTACTGTGTTTTCAGAAAAAAAAAGCGAAAGTCTAACGTCGAAGTTCCTCCAGATGAGCCAAACGATCCAGCATGGTGGGATGCGTGTGGTTCCAGCTGGAGTAGCAGAAGTCGGAGACGGGGAAGGCCAGGTTGTCCGCATAGAGCTTGAGCAGCGCCTGGCCGAGATCTCCGGCGTATCCGAGTTGGTAGGCGAATCTATCTGCCTGATACTCGAAGCAGCGCGTCATGGACAGAATGCTGAAGTTGGCCAGCGTCATGTAAGGCGTCATCACGAAGCCAAAAATGATCAGGCATCCCACGACGATGGGCTGCAAGCCGGGAGCAAAACCCACTGCCTGGTAGATGGGTCCATGGGGGAAAAGGACCGCGAAGAGTAGTATCGTCAGTATAAGATGAACTTGGAATGCCATGATTGCCTTGTAGAAGTGGCCATGCCGCCAGTGGCCCAGTTCGTGGGCCACCACAGCCGTCACCTGCGAGTCCGTCAGTCCTTTGCCCATTTCCTCAGGAGACAGCTCCGCAAGATCTCTTTTCCCTCTATTCAGCAGCAGGGTGTCAAATATGACAATCCTCTTCAGGCAGCAACAGCCGTAGAAAAAGGCATTGCTGCCCGTATTGGGATCGTGCACCCGGATGATGTATACCTGGCGCATGGGAAAGCCCACCTGCCGCGTCAGCTGCTCCAGTTGGGTGCGCAGGTTTGAGCTCTCCAGCGGCACACGCTTGCCCATAAGGGGATCGATCAAACAAGGAATCAGCAGGAGGATGAAGAATGTCAGGATCAGAGTTTGACCGTACAGACCGAGAGGAGCATATGGTCCCAGGGACAGAAACATGAACACCAAGGCCACCACCACCACGATGGTAAAAGCAGTTCCCACGATCAGGTCAAAGACAAAGTGGCAGATGCGCATGAGCCACGATGGTTTGGCCCTGGACTGCACACTCGTGATGCACATTTTCTCGTAGATCATGGCCGGAACCATCTTGAGCCAAAGGTAGAAGCTCAGCAGGAGCACGAAGATCACGGAGACGCAAGCCTCGTGCTCCATCCACTTGGCCATGGCGCACTGGCCGGCCACTCCGTACAGCCAGGCGTAGAAGCCCAAGTACAGCTCCAGGACGCCCATTATAACCGCAGTGACCAGGGTGTTGACAATGGTAAACCAGCCCTTGTGGATCTTGTAGACCCGCATCTTGTCGTACAGCTCCTGCGGCAAATATGGACTGATCACAGTCGGAACTTTGTGCGCTTTGTAGGCCACGTTGATCTGGAAAACAAATTATTAGTATTATACCAACAGCAATTTCAAGATCTCTTCATCAATTACCTCCCGTAGCAGCAGATAAATGGCCCATAAATTGTCCAGCACTAAGAAAGCTATGATTATGTAAAGTATTGCTTTTGGATCATCCCAGAAGTACGCAGTCATGTTGGGTTACTCTGATTATAGCTAAACATTTTAGGCATATTTTTTTTTTAAATTTTGAAGCTACGTTTGAAAATCATTTTGGGCTGGGTTCTGATTGATGGATTTTAAACTACCGGTTTACATGTTTCGTTACTTCCCTTTTTGCAAAGTATGGAATATTTTCTTTGGGGTTGGTCCCCTTACTTTATTTTTTTGTACGTTAAAACAAAGGGAACAGTATAAACTTTGGTCTTGTGTGATGTGAGCGGTCTTAGTTCAGCTTCTTGTCTTCCTTCAGCTCCTTGAGGCGATTTAGTCGCTGGAGCAGGGTGGGATGCGAATGGTTCCAGGTGGAGTACAACCAGTCGTAAACGGGAAAGCCCAGGTTGTCCACATTCAGTTTGATGAGGGCCTGACCCAACTGCTCAGCAAAGCCCAGCTTGAAAGCAAACTCATCGGCCTGGTACTCGAATCGGCGCGACAGAATGGTCATGGCGAAGTTCATGAGGGCGTTGTACGGAGCCAGGACGTAGGTGAATACAATCAGCAAGCCCACAAGAATGGGACGAGTGCCGGCCTGGAACCCCATGGCCTCATAGAATGGTGGGTACTTGAAGACATTGCCAAAGACGAGGAACATTAGGAAGAGATGCACCTGCATGATAATAATGTTCTTGGTGACGTGGCCCAGTTTCCAGTGGCCCAGCTCGTGGCCCAAAACGGCCAGAACCTCCTCGTCGGTGCAGCCTTTTCCCTTTTCGTCGTCGGAGAGCTCTGAGTCGTTGGATTTACCTTTGTTCAGCAGCAACGTGTCGAAGAGCACAATTCTCTTTGAGTTCCAGAGGCCATAGAAGTAGGCGTTGCTGTGGGAGGATCGCTTGGATCCCTCCACCACGAACAGCTTAGTGAGCGGGAATTTGAGCGAGGCGGCCAGATCCTCGATGGACTGTCTCAGAGCACCCTTCTCCAGCGGCGTGTACTTGTCGAACAGCGGTGCAATGAAAATCGGATACAATGTGAGTAGGACCAGTGAGATAACGCCAGTGAAGATCCACAACCAGATGAAGAAATTGTCGCCGCCACGCTGAACAATGAAGATAATGGCCGCCGTGATGGGAATCATGAGCACCTGGGTGACCAGGAAGCCCTTGAGCTGATCCCAGGCGAAAAAACGCGCCGTTTGCTTGTTGAAGCCGTGCGTCTCCTCCAGCACGAATATCTTGTAGATCTTAAAGGGCAGACCCTTAAACGTGCCCAGCACATTCGAGATCAGCACAAAGACACAGCTGACGATGATCTCGTTCTTGGAGTCCCACTGCAGGTGCTCCACTACCTCCACGGACAACTGCCACAGCACAGCGATCAGTCCGATGTACAGCTCCAGGCAGAGCAAGCCCACGTCCATGACCACCGCCTTGAAGATGCCGAAGTTCTCCTGGTCCAGCCCATATTTCCTTGCCTTGTGGAACGTCTCCTCGCCCATGTGTGACGTCAGCTCGGCCGGCACCTTTAGTGCAGTGCGGTACACTTTCACCTGGTGGAGAGGGGGGGAAAGGGATCATATAAAACGGGCATCGCGTATTGCCAATTAACATTTGCGACTCTAAATTTATCACTTTGCATTGATAAAATTCCTTGCGAATTGTCGCTATCTCGCTTACACACCAGCCGGCATACGGAAAAACTCACCTGTCGCAGCGATATGTAAATCTCCAGGGCATTTTCGATAATAACCAGAAACAAAATGCTAAGCAGCACGGTGTCTGCGTCCAATGAAGACATATTTAAATGCTATTTCATTAAAAACTAATAAAACTGGAATTTTACAAGCGCCAGTGACGAATTGTGGGTGTAGTGTGACCGTTGCCTGGTCGTTAAAATATATCAAAAGCGAAATCGATTTTGTTATCGATTTTTTGGTGATGGGAGTTCTGATGGATGTGACAGTGTCGACTACCAAAGAATCCAAATAAAAGAAAGGATGTTGTTTTTAAGGCGATTTTACAGCAAAACTGGTCGTATAGCCCATATTTCGAAATCCCACAAGCCAGGTGACTCTTTAAGCATCCAGGTAAACCATTTATTTTTTTGTGTTGATAGCAACCCCATTCAAAACATTGCATTCGTTAAAGGGCTGGATCAAGAATGTTCGCCGGCTGAAGAATAACACATTTCTGGACGTGAATGATGGATCTACGAGCAGTAGGTTTCAGGTGGTGGTGCCCAGGACTCCGGAAAACCAGCATTTATCTCCAGGCAGCGTCATTTCGGCAGTGGGTCAAATCCAGGTGGCTCCAAATGGCAGCTTTGAGTTGCATGCACAACGCGTGGAAATGTTGGGTAACTCATTAGATCTAACCAAAAGAATTTGGTATCCTTTAAAGCAATATAATAAATTGTTCAGCTGACGGACACCTGCAGGGGGGCTATCCCTTTAGCCCCAAACAGCACCATCCACCGGAATATGTCCGTGAGCACCTGCATCTGCGTTCCCGCGTTGATTTCATAGCCGCCCAGATGAGGCTAAGACACAAGGCCCAAAAGGCCATCCATGATTACATGGATGAGCTGGATTTCGTGCAGATCAATACTCCCCTACTGACCACCAATGATTGCGAGGGAGCTGGAGAAGTGTTTCGGGTTCAGCCGGACTCTGAAGCCCTACTGAAACAGATGTCCAGATCGGGAGTTCCCGTGGAACAGAGCTACTTCGACAGCAAGGTCTTCCTCAGCGTCTCCGGACAGCTGCACCTGGAGGCCATGTCCTATGGTCTGGGCAACACGTATACCCTCTCTCCGGCCTTTAGAGCGGAAAACTCGAAGTCTCCATTGCATTTAGCTGAGTTCTACATGTTCGAAGCAGAACTGGCCCATTTGGAGGAACTGGAGAAGTTGGCTGGGTTCATTGAAGCAATGCTCAAGTCCGTGACAAATCGCTTGCTGGAAATAAGCTCTGAGGATGTGCATTTTTGTCAGAGGAACTCCAATTCCAGCTCAGATCTGCCTTGGTTGCAAGTACCGTGGCAGATAATGAGCTACGATCAAGCCCTGCAAGTGCTGCAGGACAATAAGGATAGATTAAAGACATCAATAAACCAGAGCGAAGGTTTCTCCAAGGATCAGGAACTGTTTTTAGTCAACCACTGTGCTGCTCCCGTGTTCGTTGTGGATTGGCCCACTGAGCAAAAACCTTTCTACATGAAAGTCTCGCGCACAAATCCCGATCGGGTTCATGCATTGGACCTTCTAATGCCTGCAGTTGGAGAATTATGCGGCGGAAGTCTGCGTGAAAGTGACCCAGCAATTTTGAGCTCCCATCCGCAGCTGCCAAAGGATCTCTCTTGGTATGTTGATATGCGAAAATACGGAGGGATTGCTACTGGAGGATTTGGCATGGGGTTTGAGCGATATTTGCAACTGGTCACGGGTGTCAAGAACATCCGAGATGTGATACCCTTTCCCAGGTATCCACACAGCTGCAAGATGTGATTTGTTAAAGGTGTAAAATATTGGGGTTTATTATGTTTGTTGAAAGTGTAATAAATGTATATTACTTTAGGGTATGTGTAAAATCATTAACTTTAGGAAATATTTAAGTAAGGGATCTATATAAAATTTGTTACTTTTCTACGAACATAATAGTGGGTGGTCCTCAATCTAACCGGTTGGCCAATAAGCCTTTACAGCTGCCCCAACATGGGTTTTCGGCCTGGCCAGGCCTCCTTGGCATACTTTTTCTTCTGTGGACATAGAGCATCGCCCTCGCCACTGGAGTCATGCGGATCCTCGCCATAGCGACGCACTGAAATGATGAGAGAACGGGTAATCAGAGGAAAAAAAATCAAGGGATGGGTGGTGACCTGAACCCTTACCATTTGCATTGGCGACGGCCAGCTTTTGGGCCAATGTGGAGGTGGGCTCCACTGCCTCATCAAAGACGGGCAACACCTCGGGCGCGGGATTTGGCAGCAGCAAGCCCAACTTGGAACCAATGCTCAGCGGTGAGATGGGCTCCAGGTCGCCCTTTCCGTGCGTCTCGGCCGGCAGTCCTTGATACAGAGAGTTAGTTGGCGAGTGGGGCACCGGAGCATTGGGAGCGGGCATTTCTCTGCTTCCCTGCTGCTGCTGGTGGTGGTGCTTCATGTCCGCCAGTGTTTGCTGGAACATTTGGTGCACGTGGGCAGCACTGACACTGGACAGGCTGCTGCCCGAATGGATGCCCATGTGGTTGACATCGTATCGGGCCCTCTTGGCAGGCACCACAGTGGTTTGCACCAGGTTCCTGAAGCGTCCCACATTGGGATCCACATCTTCCGGGTTGATGAACTATCTCCTCATCATTAAACGTGACATTACGGATGCGACGACCCTGTTTCAAGGCGTTTTGCTTCCGCATATTGGTGTCATCATCGATGCCCAGCATTGAGATGCGTCGGTTGTGGGCCGTATTGTACTCCGTGAGATTCTAGAGGGCAATGGTTTAGTTAGTTGGTTTAGGATTGTGTGAACTAAACCTACATCAAGCTCGGTTTGGCTTTCGGGCAGGCCCAGCAGAGTTCCGTCGCTCGTTTCGCTGAGCGGCAGGTCCTCCATGATATTGTTGTGGTGCCCCGAGGGGCGTTCCCTGAGTATGTAGTTTCTGGTGGAGGCTCCAAAGTGAAAGGTGCTGTTGATCTGCAGCTGCGTGGGCTTGTGAGCCTCCAATCTCAGTGTGCCAATAAATGTGCCATGGGCTATAATGATAACTAATTAATTAATCTACATATAGAGATCCCGGGTTTGATCACTTACTGGAACCCAAATCAACGAGGTAGGCGATGTTGAGATGCTTATGGTACACAAATGCCGAGTGGACGCGCGAGCAGGAGGCGTGGTCTATGCAGAAGTCATTCATTTGGCTGTTTCTGCCAAATAAATAGCATCTTTTCTCATCGACCATCAGTTTTTGTACAAGTTTGTCGTCCTTCAGCACATCCAGATGCAACCCAGTGGGAGGTTTGCCGGCCCTAAAAATGGCTATTATTGCTTGTTCTTGGGGAAAATCTGCTTTTGTAACTATTAACCCACCAACTGGGGATGTCGTAGCTGTTGGCCATGCGTTTAACTTAAGTTAAGTCCCGCAGAAAACCGGCTAAAAACTAATTTGTTTATTTTTACGCAAAATCCTTGGCGAACGGCCAGTGTGTACACAAAATCAATGTGGCCAATGCGATAGTATCGACTGATTGATGACAAATGGGGTATTACTTATTTAAACAATCGGGGTATTCCCAAATCGCCTGAATCTCTGAATTGCTGAAATTCCGGAGGAATATACTGAAATTCGGTCAGCTTTTCCATACAAAATTCAACTTGCTGAAATTTCAAGTTGGGGTATTATTTAAAAAATTTGTAACCATATATGCCTACAGTTTACTTAACGGCAACGTACCTTATTATTTTTAATTTTAGGCAAGCGACAAGTGTTTTCAAAGATTGAGCAATTATTACACTTAATATTAATCTTTCCGGAAACACCATGGTATTTTTAAAAACATAAACACTTTTAAATATAAACAAAAAAAAAAAAACAGAAAAGCTTAATTTTTGGAAGCCATGAATACTATCTTATATCGATCTTTCCGTAAATAGCTGCCCGCTTTTGGTGATATATTTAAAAAGTCGCGCTACGGTCACACTGGCAAACGCAACGGACAGACAACAAAAACATAAATAACGTTAGTTGAGAATTCTAAAAATAATATAAGGAAATAAGCAGTAGTTAATCCAATTAAAGTGGCTTAATTAATTAGTGCTAAAAAAAGAGAGAGTTACATAAATGAAAGTGACGTGCGCAAGTCACTCTTTCGCCTTTATTTTTGTCAAATCCGAAAACCTGTTTTGGATGCCCGTGAACTCATCTACAGCCACCTTGTGACGTCCATAGCCACAATTATTAATCATAGATAATTAGCTGTGGGAAAAATGGTCACAACGACGGCGATTGCGGATCTTTGCATCTTCCTGCTGACCTGGAACGTGGGCACCCACTCGCCGAGGACACAGGAGCTGAGTTCGCTGTTGTCCCTGAATGGGACCACCACCTGTCCGGATAACCAGCTGCCCGATATATATGTGATCGGCTTCCAGGAGGTGAGCACCACGCAGGTGCTGAAGATCTTCCAGGACGATCCGTGGGTGCTGAAGATTGCCAGCACCCTGCAGGATCACCAGTTCGTCAAGGTGGACTCGAAGCAGCTGCAGGGCATCCTCATTACGATGTTCGCCCAGCACAAGCACATTCCGCACATGAAGAACATCGAGTCGGAGGCCACGCGCACTGGATTGGGCGGCCTGTGGGGCAACAAGGGAGCCGTAAGCATCCGGCTCTCCCTCTACGGAACCGGCGTCGTCTTCGTCTGCTCCCACCTGGCCGCACACGATGATAAGCTGAAGGAGCGCATCGAGGATTACCACCAGATAGTGGACAATCACAAGTATAGTGCCCAGGGATATCGCAGCATCTTCGACCACGACTTTGTCTTCTGGTTCGGGGATCTCAACTTCCGCCTGTCAGGCGTTATGTCCGCCTGGGATGTTCGCACGGATGTGGAGAACGCGCGTTATGCCGATCTTCTCAAGCTGGACCAGTTGAACTTGCTGCGCGAGAAGGGCAACGCTTTCAGTTTGCTGGAGGAGCAGCAGCCCGATTTTCCGCCCACTTTCAAGGTTATTCTCAAATCTTTATCTTCGTTAGATAAGTAAAATGTTTTCCTTAAATTAATTTAGCGATTTAATGCCACTTATCTAAAGTACCGATCTAATTGGCTCTCTTTGTAGTTTATAGATATCTGACACGCTCTGTTTAGATTTAAAACATCTTTATATTCTTTTAGTACAAGGTAACTTAAACTTGATAATAATTATTGCTAATAAATATTAAGGTTTTAGAAATCATTTTTGTTTATTTTAAAATCTAAGCAGCTTTAAAGCTTTCACTAGAGCAACACACGTTAGAAAAAAAAACAATTAAAAGTCCTTTCCCCCCACTAAAAGTTAGACTTTAATTATGAAATCGATTTCATTCCCCCTATCTCGAGTACCAATAAAATGTCTAATTGATTCTCCTTGCAGTTCAACGAGGGCACCAACGATTACGACTTGAAGCGACGACCCGCATGGTGTGATAGGATCCTGCATCGCGTGCAGAGCAACATTTACCCGGGCATTACCCTGAGTGCCAACCAGTTGTCTTATCAGTCCCACATGGACTACATGCTCTCTGACCACAGACCCGTATCGGCCACATTCAGCTACAAGGTGGAGGCCGCCAATCAGACCTATACCGACGAGGAACTCCATGAAATGACGCACGGAGCTGCCTCCACTCCAGCCGCTCCAAATGTTAGTTTAACCTTCGCTTTTGTTGTGCTTGTAGCTGTGTCGTTTACTCAACTTTGATTTCGCTTCTTTTGTAGTTATTTAACGCTGAACTAGAGCAATGGTAGAGCCGCCGTGATGTCACTTAATTGTAAATCTTTTAAACTTGTTGCATGCTTTAAAATATCTATCTATAGAGGAGTTGTAGTGTAATTAAAAGACTTCCTTGCAGAAGGAACCAGCGAAACGTAAATAATATCAAGTACAATGTGATGGAATCTCTGCTAATTAAGCAATAAACAAGCAATTCTCAAGTAGCTTCCAAGTATATAAAAATATACATAGTATCAGTCAATTAAGATGAGATTCTATTTATTTGTTTGTGTTAAACAAATGTATTTTTGTAGAAAAACCTGTTGATCGAATAAAGAAATCTGTTACCTCTCAAAATGAATCACTTCTTGTTTATGATTACCGATCAAATCCGAGAACACCATAGGTATAGGCAAAAGATAAGAATTTGCAGAATTGGTTTTGGGTTTATTCGATGCTGATGACTCAGCATTGTTCATTCTTTATTAGCTAGGTTCCTTGGGTTGAACAGTTCTTTATACATTCGCCGGGGCAAAGTAAAATTAAAATTGGTAATATATAAGTATATAAGCCACCTTTAAATAATGATTAAAGCTCTTTGCTTAACTTAGAGCAAAAGTACGGAACTAAATTAAGTATGGTAAGATAGTAAGGTAATTTATAAATATTTATATGTTTATATGTGTATTTTTGGATGAAGCGTTTCTAGTTTATGTGGGATAAATGCTAATGTATAAACTAATGTAAAATTGCCTCCTCAATTCCTTAATTCACATATTTTCTTGCGTTCAGGATATACTTTAGGTGTGGTTCAGATGGCACAACAACAAAACGATAAACGAAAGTTAACATAATACAATTTAAATGAGTTCCCATATCGGATTATCATAAATAACTGTTAAATTGTCCCTTTCGAAGTGTGTTCTCGATTTTTGTTGCTTAGTTTACTAACGGACGTTTTGTTCTTTCTCTTTGCATTGCCTTGTCTAAATACAAAAGTAATTTTTTTTGTTTCACAGTATACCATTTTTTGTTTGTTTATAACCATGCCAAGTGGTCCAAGTATTTGTTGTTGTCGTTGGATATAACGATTGCATAAGAAGCGACACCGAACCACAAAAACCACGCGACCTTATTGCGTGCCACTGAACATAAGTTGTTATCTAGCTAGTTACATAGATAAAATTGAGTTTGTGTAAGTATAATCTCCAGTCAGGTTTGGTTAATTTCGTTTTCTATTGAAGAACACATTTGTCTTTTTCACCGCTTATGTCCACATGCTCCAGTTTTCTCGCAATCTCCTGGTCATCTTCGATCCTAAAATCAGCAATGGCTCAATTTCTGATGGTCTTGTAGGAGAAAGTGGTGAACTTACGCTATCTCCTGGTTGTGCAGATGCTGAACCAACTGGTCTCGCTTGTCGACAATCGTCATCAGCTCCTCGAGCAGCAGCCGCTCCTTTTCCCGTTGCACCTCCGTCTTGCGCCAATCCTCCACAGATTGCGCCGCCCGCAGCTCCTGATTGAGCATTGTATACTTTCGCTCCAGATCTTTCTCTTGCTCGCTGATGGGTACACCAAAAACCACATGATAAATAACAACAAAAACTGATATTAAGGAAAAAATAAAACTCACAGTATGTTCAGTTGCATTTGTCGCCGGAGGAGCGCGTTTTTCTTGTTGACCAGCGTAAACCATTGCGATAGCAGTTGCTCCTCCGTTTCCTCGGTCTCTGTGGAATGATTTAATCACTTGTTATTAAAATGCATTAATGGGGGTTTTTCTTTGTGTAATTCTAAGATTAATTACAGCTGGCTGGCCTGTTCTGAATATTTTAGTAGGATTATATTATTTAATATTTATTATATAGTATTTAAAACCAGAACAAATTATAATCTTATATTTATAAGATTTTGATTATTTAACTATGATTACTTTATAGGTTTATATCTTTAGTAATCAAAACCAGAACAGATCATGAACATATGATATGTATATAACTTTGTTAAGTTCTTAGATTTTGAGTATTTTACTATGATTAGATTACAAATTTAATTTATAATTATAAAATTAAACACCAGAACAGGCCTTTCATATTTAGTTGTGATCTAAACAGGCGTCCTTTTACGGTTTCAAAAGCTGCTGCAGAGCGTGGACTCTGTGATTAGTGAGCGTTCTTTCGTGGGGTCAGTTAGAGCCAAGTCCGAACGTGGTTAGACACAATTTGGAACGGCTGACTGGCCGACGGCCCAGTTAACAAGCAAACACAGACACAAACTAGAACAAACAAACGGCACAGGGGATGAGCGAGTAGATGCGGGCAGGCAGGCGGTTGAGTTTGAGTTTGAGATTTAGGTTGATCTGGGCGATCGGGAGGCGTGGCAGTGCAGCATTGGCAGAAGCGATTTGCAGCGCAGCTCATGGATAGCTCAGGCATGGTCATGATAGTATGGGCCACACTTTACCACAATGACTGGGGGTGTGACATAAATGGGAGCGCCGCTCCCGCCGCTGACGGTGTCGCCTGTGATGGCGGTCCTGCTGCCGCCGCAAAGAGGCCGCTCGGCCGGTGGTGGCCGCCAGGGCAAGCAGCTCGTCATCGTCGCTGCACGCGGG
The DNA here is from genome assembly GCF_025200985.1 of Drosophila gunungcola. NCBI lineage: Eukaryota > Metazoa > Arthropoda > Insecta > Diptera > Drosophilidae > Drosophila > Drosophila gunungcola. The sequence continues at coordinate 1,469,783 of NW_026453167.1, read as the reverse complement.
CAGGTTGTCGCAGGAGGACTGCTGCGAGGAGAGCGCCGACGGGGAGCTGTCTAGCATGTGTAGCTGGGTGTAGGGCACAACGTGATGCACATGATGCGGGCGCAGATGAGAGGGTGTCGTATTCATGGTCGATAGGATGGCCCTTGTTCACATTCACAAAACACGACTGGGAGCGGGGTCGGGGTCGCAGCCGCGATGTGCAACTCGTCGCCGGAGTTGCACGCATCGCTATCATCGCTGGACGTGTCCCGGTCATCGTCCTCGCTGCCACCGCCTCCACTACCAGCACCTCCACTTCCACCACCACCTCCACCGAACAGACTCTCGTCGTCCGAGTGGAGCAGCTTAATACGTATCACATCACCACCACCAATACTATTTCGGATTAGCCTAAGGAAGGAATTGCCATTTCTGGCGCCACCCCTTCGATTATTACTTGGATTGCCGCCCATCACGGCGCGCAGCTTGGCCTCCAGGCTGCTGGCCTTCTGGTCAATGGCCTCCTGTTCCCGCTCGAGGGCCTCCAGCTCGGACTCAATGTAGGACAGCTTGTCGCCCTGGAAATGTGGTAAGAAATGGGGGTTTAATTATACGTTTCCAATGGAAAGCTATGGCGACAGCTTACCCTCTTCTCCTGCTTTGGTGAGATGCGGTCCACAATAGCGTTGAACGACTGCAGGGAGCTTCCATTTAGTCCCAGGCCCTTCGGATCACTTAACCTATGACTAGGACTGCCCGACTCCTTGGCGTGCTCCGCGTAGAACTCCTCGGCTCCATTGTGGATCGGCGAGATGGTGCGCTCCAGCTTGGGTCTGGTGGGGCTGGTGGGACTCTCAATGGAGCCGCCGCTCTTCACGCGGGTCTCCAGGATGAGGCGGCGAGCCTGTTCCAGCAACCGCTGCTGCCGTTCCTCCTGCCGGAGTAATAACATCGAAATGACTGAGTAAAGATCTGCACAAGTTGGTCATTTTTTATATAACAAAAGTATACCAGATATACACAAAAACGAGGGTTTTCTTTGGAACAGCAATAGAAACTAATGTTTATAGTATTATTGAAAGGTAATGTAATGTTTAATATACACCATATGGTTTAAACACAACATTACACATGGATAACTCAACTGGTTTAATACTTGGTTAACAAAAAATTTTTTTATACTAAACAAAATTAAATAAAAAGTTAAAAAAATATGATTTTAATAAAAATTACAATTAAAAAACAATTTTTTTAATAACATTTCTTACTACAATATATGTCTTAATTTATTTGTATCGAAAATCGTGAAAATCTGAAAACGAGAATAAGAGGGTTTCTTCTAACTGACTACAACAAGGTTCTCATATACTCTCTTTTACTTTTAGGTCTTCGCAGAAAATATTACATTGTCAAGAAAGATACCGCATTTTTCACTCTTAATCAATATTAAAAAAAATAATAATAATTATAGAAACTAACAGGACATGCAAGAGATAAGCTGCGCTGCGTGCGGCCGATATCGTCTCTGGCAAAAAGCTACTTACGTCATTTGCGTCGCTGGTATTGTGAAGCTTAAGCTTTTCTATCATCAGCTTGGCTTTTTCGCTCATCAGCTTGTGGCGCGTTAAAATTCGCTACAAAACAAACCAAAAAAGTAAAGCAAAAACAAGGAAAGCAAGTATGTATAAAAACCGAAAAATTCTCGGGAATCAACTGAAAAGAGGGCTAAATAAATAATTGACGAATTCAAGCCAAAGCAACAACTCAATATGATAACTTCAACTCAACGAGGCAACTGTTACGCTGGCTTTTACTCACACTGGTCGCCGGATTGGCAATGACGGTTAGAGAGCTGTTTTCCTTGCCACCCGGTTGAGGACCTTCGTCCAGGATCTCCTCCTGCGGCGGCGGCGGAGGCGACGACTGGTTGGTGTGCTGCGAGGCATTAATCGAATTCTTGTCCTTGGTGGGCGACAGCACCTTGTCCAGTATGTTCTTCGAGTTGTACAGAATCAGGTTCTTCACATCCTTTTTGGTTGTGGGCGACAGTTGCTCTGCTTTGTTCTGCCCATTTCCATATATCTCCTCATCGAAGGAGTTCTGGTGCAGCAACAGCGTCTTGGGGTGCGAGAAATTGATGCGATTCTGTGACAAGTTGTCCGACATGTAGTTTCCAATCACATAACTCGATTCATCTGCCGTCGAGCCTGAAAATGGTATTGCTTTAAGCATTTAAATATTAAAATCATCTGTAGTTTGCTTACCAATTTGCTCGATCTTCAGCTGCTTGCCAGTGAAGTGAGCTCTCAACTGGTGCAAATAAGTCATCACGGCCAGCTTGTCTGGTACTGTCAGCAGATTCATGTCCCTCGGTTCAATCACTCTTGGTATTCCCAACGATTCCGCTGCATCAAAGGCAATGCGACAGTTGCCAACTACTTCATGGGCACTTAATTTAGACATGTCACTAAAAAAGAGGGAGACTCAATTAGTTTAAAGTCGCTTTTAGCATTGGGAAATTTGTTAGATAAATATTGAAAGATAAATAATAAAAAAGATAACAAACTGCTTATCATTTTTAACCTAATTTCGATGGTATACACTCACATGAGCTCCGGCACAAAGTGGTGAATAATAGCGCAGAAGGCCATGCCATTGCGCCAGCTGGTCGTCAGATTGGTGACCTTAACATTGGGGTAGTCTTTGGTAACTTCCTTGCACCACTCCAGCAGATCCTGGCCGGGCGTGTTCTCCTTCAGCACGATCTTCTCCACGGGCTTCAGGCTGTTGTTCATCGATCCAGAAGTACTGAAACCCACCGACTGTGATCCCATCGACTCGTTTATCACAGATGTGATCCCTGCTGCAGGTGCAGGTGTGGGTGAGGGTTCGTAGCTCTTCTTTAGGTTCAGGGGCTGCAGCTCGGGGCGCTTGGCAATCGAAGGAGTCACCATCACAGATGAGGGCGTTTCCTTATTGGAACGACTCTCCTCCTTGGGCTTTTCTTTCGAAGTGCTATTGTTGCTGGCCAAACTCTTGGTGGTATCCTCCTTGAGACTACTTTCCACCCTTAAATTATCCTCAACCGCCTTCTCGGTGAAAAGGAGAGCCCTTTTCTTCTTTGGCTTCACATCCTCCTTGCATAGCTTGGGTTCAAGTGGCGTGGAGGTTACCATTTTGGCAAAGGTCTCGCTGGTTTTCGATCTCAACGGCTCCACAGGTGTCTGTTTCGTCTGCTTTATTTCTGCTGGCGACTTAACCGGCGTACTGTCCCCCAAGGGCTGCAGTCCATTGGGAGTTTTTAGGAGTTCATCAGCACCACTGGCACCACAGGCGCCACTAGAACCACCGGATGCAGCTGTGGGCAAGTCTAGCTTGTTCGCAGCTTCCCGCTCGCCGTCGGCGTCTAGTTCAAAATGCAATTGATTAAATGACTCGGCCAACGGAGTTGGATCTTCAGATAACGAAGGTACTACATAAAATCAAACAAACGAAAACGAAAAAACAAAAGAAAGGAAAATTTACATTTAACAATTTACGCACAAGTTACAAGTTGCAGGGAATCATTCAAGATACGTGATGTGTTGTTGTTGATTTTGTGGGATATAGAAAGGAAATAATTTTTTTTTGAGTCAGATAGAAAAGTCTGTACAAAAGATATCTACAGCTATAATGCTATAATTAGAGTCCATTGGAATTGTTGATTTGTGTGGATTAGATCATGCATGATCAAGTTTACATATATGGCATCCATGAGATGCGTAGTTTGGGAACTCTGATCTATACATACAGTAAAAAACGTTTCTAGGGCTTTTACATACTTTACCAAAGTGCTTTTCATAAACGAAACAGAGCTTTAAACTTAAACTCTCATTCCGCTATTTCAGCACTCTATATACATAATATATACGCTCTAGTCCACTTTAACATACTAACAGATACGAATACTTGAATTATAGTACATAAATCATATGGTTTGGTCTTAGAAACTCCTTTCTTACCACTTTGAGGTGTGGCCACATCAATGCAGCCATTTAGGCTAGTTGTCATCTGCTCCAGTTGCTGGGTAAAGTCATATAAATGGTCTGTAATTTCACTAAAATTGTCCAGATCGGGTATGTCCTCCAGATCGTCCAGAGGGGCCACATCATTGTTGTTAACGGACATCATGGAGACCACGCTCTGCATGTCCTCATCCCTGAAATGGATATAAACCATTTACTTTCCGTGTATGTCTTAAAGTGTATTTTACTTACGTGGCCTTTCCCTCCCTTAAAAACACACAGCTAATCGTGAGTTCCAAACTGGCTGCAGTAATCTTCTTCGAGACTGGCTTTAAACTCAATGTAAAGCTCTGCTGAGTGGATTCTATGCTGGCATACTTCCTCATATTGATGCTGGCATTGGCCAGCACACGTTTCTTACCCATTGGGGTAACCTGCGGATATATAACTTGTATTATTATGTTCTTTGAACTCCTATTTAACCCACATCTTCGATGACGAACGTCCAATCCTTGTCCTCCAGCTCGTGCGTCCGGGGATCCTTGAACAGGGTGACCGATATGGTGTGATTGTCGGGCACTGGCCAGGAAATATTTCCCACTAGGGGGTTCATCATGTCCGGCTCCCATGGCAACGGAGCACTGGTCACTCGCCTAGATCTCCTGGTCCAAACGACCGATAGGTTCGACGGACGCCTGCGAAATTGTATACATTTTAATGGCCAAATGGGTTTTCCGAAAGTTCGTTCAACTCTATACGGGAAACATTCTCGACATATTAATGACATAAATATACATATAAGAATGAATAACAATTGCCGGATGCGGCACAATAATGTGGTTCTTCAGCTGATAAATGTATATGATGAATGTTTATTAAACTGTCGATATTAAACATTAAACAGGAAGAGCTGGGTCATTTGTAAATACAGAGATATGAAAAAATGTCGGGGAATACCAAAACTTCTATTTCTTATGAGATATAATATAAACGTTATAGACAGTTTATTTGCATGACAAACTGTCTGCGCTTAATTACTATAATAAGCTATATCTGTTTACTGAATCATTGATAAGATCAGAAATACTTAAAATTTGTAGGAAAACGCAGGTCGAGCCAATTAGATAGTAAGTTTAAAAGTTAAGGAACTAGTAATTAAAAATTGTATTGGTATTTTGAGGGAAGCAAAACACAACTAACTAGTTGTTAACTATCTATATACTTAAAACATTTGTTTTATGAGTTTATTATTTAAAGAAAATTAAGAATCATGAATGTATATTCATATACAAAAGGAACTAAGATATTTAAGTGTTATTATCAGGTTAAAAAATATATAAAACATTTATTTCTGCATAAGAAACTTAAAATTACAGGGGAAGAGAAATAAGGAAATGTGTAGGCTAGTATGTTTATGTTAAAAAAGACTAAATAATATTTTTTTCAATGTTATATTAATATTTAGAACTGGGGAAATAAAAGCCAAGTAAAGTTCGCATAGAAAAACCGGCTATAAACTCTTCCGTTTGGTTCTGCTCAAACTGAAAAGCACTTAAGCCAACCTGCTACTTGAATTCCCTGATGAATTATACCACTTTAATATAACTTGAAGCACTTACCACTTGGCGGTGGTTTCCAGATGCAGATCGTGGTACGACGCAGTGAACTGGAATTTGGCAGCGCGTTTGAAGTTGCGCTGCAATCTCTTCCAGACACTGGCCATTTTAGCGGGTGCAGATCGTCAGGGATTCTTTAATTTGAATATCTTCGGGGGGTGTTGAGGTTTGTATAAAAATTAGACCGTTTTTTCGATCGTCGTTGATTGGTTTTCCTAATTTATTGTGTCATGTTTATCAGTTCACTTTTGGCGCAGGCGATCTGGGTAGAGAATGAAGTAATATAATATTTCTGAGTCATATTAACTTATGTATCATTCACCAAAAAAGAGAATGCTGTATATGCTTTGGACATTCATAGAGTTTAATGAAACCGAAAGTTAAAGTCTACAAAGCGAAAAACAAATTATATATACATATACGTTAATTGTATTGTTGTCTGCAAAAATACTCAAAAAACACGCTCACAAACACACATGCGAATTGTTTTTTTTTTCTTCGCTGTTTTCTGACCTTTAGTTGTCACTTTGTCTTTGTTGTTCTTGATTTTCCCGATTTTCCTATAAATACTCTAGAGATTACAGCTCATTGCTAGTTTTGTTTTTACTTTATTTTATATATTCTATTAATGTTCTCGCGGGCGTGTGTTTGCGTCTCACTTGCAAATATTTAGCAAAATCAAAACTTTTTGTGGATACATGGACGTACATACAAATACATAAATAGCACCATTATGACGTCACTTTTGTTTTGGTCTCCTATTTCGGTTCAAGGTCTTTCAATTTTGGGACACTGCCGTACATTTGCGCGATTGTCACGAGCACTCGCAACCGTTCGACTTATTTTTTATCACATTACAGCGAATAATTTAATTCACACCGATTTTCTTTGCTTAACACTTCGACCCGATCCGACTAGAGGTGGGTAAACTTCGACGAAATCACCAGTGATGCATCATCGATGTTTTTCCATCTCCCTAATAGGCTTTGTAGACTAGTCGCATCATTGTCAAAGCGGCAAGCGGCTTCATTCAGGCGCAACTCTATGACATTACATTGAAACTGTAAAACATGTAACTAAGGTATTTTCATTTATTGCGTCTTCATGGAAAGGATTTGAAGCAACAGCGTTGCCAGACCAAAAGTGGTAGCGCACGCTTTGCCGTTGCCAGACCAAATAAGATGGTAGGTGTCTCTGCTAATGTCAATAGAAAATGCACTGTAAGAAATGTGAACGTCTAAATGCCGAATTATATACATTAAAAATGAAGCTAATGTTAAGATATACAACTAATTATTAATTATTAACATTGTGAATTATATAAGCGCCCTTATTGTATTTTACATGCATATGAAAACGAAGCTGATTTGACGTCCAAATTGTATAGCTGATTGTGTAAAATTGTTTTTCTATTCTTATAAGTTGACTACATCCTATAGCTGCCATATTTTTTAAAGAAATATTTTAATCGTACGCAAAAAATAGTTGAAAGAAATGGTAAATTGTGTAAGGAATATAATTTATGAACTAAAAAATTTCCTGAATTATCTTATTCCAAACATTTATGTCCCCATCAATTACAACTTACAACTTGAACTTGTTTTAAACGCAATTCGATAAATTTTATTTATAATTAAATCATGGTTTCGTTAACATTAATTACAATTATTTAAAAATTAGGCGTGGCTGCTGTTGTTTTTTTTTTGTTTTTCGATTTGTATGATCAAGAGAATGTTGTTTAATTGAATGTGAAATTTGCGGTTTTGTTTTTGTTTTTTTTCTGCCGTTTTATGAGTCTGCATATGTGCCATGCAAGTGTGTGGGTGCGCATATGAGTACGAGTCTTTGAGTGCAGCTGCGTGTGTGTGTGTTGGCGGATTTAATCGTATCGGATTGGCGAGGCAGTGGCTATATAATCATATATCTTTGCCGTTTACGGCTAAAAATCCTGGCTTTGTTTTGTTTCGCTTTGCTTTGCGATAATTCAAAAGTGAGAGCTAAAAAATACAAACTGATGAGTGAACTGGCTGGTTGGTTATCTGGTTGGTAATCCTGGCAGAGAGTTATTAGAGATATAAGAGATACAGATACAAAACGGGCGTATCACACGAAAAAAGCGCTCGAACAAAGTCATAAACACATGTCATAATATGTTAGGTGCATGAAACACGAAGATATCACAAACAATTTGCTATCAATAATTTAAAAGATAATCACAATCGGTTCTGAACCGCGCAACTGCAATCATCGATTCTACAACCGAGAATTTGTTGGAAATGCTCCACTCTCTACCGTTCTTCTATCCTTCTACATTCACATCCACATCCTCCTAAGCTACATCCTGCCACCGGCCACGCCACCGCGAATCCGCCCAACGCTACACAGTCGTCCACAGTCGTCTAGGTCTTCTTCTGCTTGCCCTGCTTGCAGAACTCCTTGTAGGCTCGTTCTGTCTCCTCGTCCATCTCGGCATCCATCTCCAAGTCGCCCACGTCGCCATCGAAGTCATCGCCATCGCTGCCATCGCCATCCTCGGTGGCCAGGAAGTCGGTCTCCTCGGCGGTCAGCTCGCGGCCATCGGGTCCGTAGAAAACTGGCTCATCGCTCAGGCGTAGCGGCTCCGCCACTGTGTCCTCGTCGCCGCCGAGTGCGTTGGACACCTTCCGGCCCCAGTTGTTCTGCTGCAGCGCAATCACACTGGCCGCCATTGCGTACTTGCCCGGCGACTTCAGCTCGATCGCCTGCAGGGCCGTGATGATCTCCTGCATGTCCTTGTGGCAATCCGCACTCAGATCGTACCCGGCCAGCTTGAGGGTCTGGCACAGGCAGCGCACATTCTCGTTGCTCTCGCTCAGTAGTAGCTTACTGAGCGAATAGACAATGTTCACCGCAATCAACTGGATTCGCGAGTCGTCGTCGCCGCGCAACTGCATGTAGAGTTCGGCCAGGAAGAGGGCCGTCTCGCGCACCTTCTGCTGCTCGTTGGAGCGCATGTACTTGGTCACCTCCTCCTGGTGGTAGTCCAGCTTGCACTTCAGCAGCGTGTGGAAAAGCGAGTCCGGCTTCGGATTGAGCATGTGCAGCAGGTTGTACAGCTTGGCGCCCATGTACCGGAAGTTCGGCTGCTCAATCGACTTCTCGAAGATGTCCTCCATGGCGATGGAGAGCACGTAGTGGTTGTTCTCCATGCCGTCGAAAATGGTCAGGAAGCGTGATGCAATGGTATCAAATTGGCCCGGATTCTGTAATATAAATAATCATAAGATTAAGGTTTTTGTTTATAGTTTTTTCGGTTTAAATTTTGTGTATATATTCATTAAATAATAAAATAGTTTCTCAATTTGTTTTATGTCTATCATCATATTATTAATAAAAAGTCTTCAATAAGGAAGATATTAGATAACTGATGTACCTATGCTAAGCTCCTGCTTAGCTGTTCATTTTAAAGAAATTTTTAACGTGAACTTAATTCAAACAACTTAAATGGAAAAGTCATTCACTGATTAAATACGTATTTGATCTACGACATACTAAGATGTACTAAGTGTTAGAAGCTTGGAATAAATTTCTACAAGTAATATTGAAAACATAGTCCCCATGAAAAAAAAAACATTAATACTACGAGTTGATGCTTCTTCTACACCATATTATTGCTCGGCAGGGTGATATGCCTTTATACGAGATAAGAAAACAGATGATAGATTACAAAATGTTCGAAACAGGGAAGCATCTTCCACATTTCCCACTCTAAATCCCATCATTGGCTATTATATATGTATTTTCTTTTAAATTCTCACCTGGTTAAGGCAATGTATGACTGTATCGAGATACTCCAATGCAATGGTGGCCATGTCCGGCTGCGAAGAGTTCGAGGACGAAGAGGAGGCCGCCGCGGACGAGGTGGATGGCTGCGGTTGCTGCTGCTGTTGGTTCTGGTTCTGGAAATACTGCTGCTGCTGCTGGTGGCTCTGGTGCTGCTGGTGGTGCTGCGGCTGCTGCTGGTGGTGCTGTGTCTGCTGTGCGATTTGTTGGAATGAGTTATTCAAGTGGGTATGCCGTTGAAACTTGGCGTGTTGATTGTTGTGTGGCTGATGCTGCTGCTGGTTGTGGTGTTGTTGTTGTTGGTGGTGGTGTGTGTTTTGTGGGTGTACCTGCTGCTGCTGCTGATAGTAGTTGCCAGCCGAGCCCTGCTGGCTGTTCAGGTGCAGTCGATTCTGCACGGAATTCGTTAGCTTCTGCAAGTCGTTGTTGAACTTTTGCTGATGATTGTGATTATGGTTGTAGTGCGGCTGCTGGTGATGGTGCTGCTGCTGATGGTGGTGCTTGTAGCCGTTCATATAGCGCTGCTGTTGGCCATAGGAAGCCGATCCTCCGGAGCCACCTGCTGCTCCACCAGCCTGCTGGTACTGGTGATGACGCGACTGCTGCTGTTGCTGTGGAGGAGCAACGCCACGCGGTACAAAAACGGAGGCCGTGGCCGACAGCTTGGACAAGTCGGGCTGGATGGCCTGCACCGGCATTTGCTGCTGGTAGCCAACGCCAACGCCGGATACCTGCGCCTGCCCGTAGGCCTGGCCATACTCCCCAAAGAGATGCGCTGCCTGCTGCTCCAATCCCGGCATGGCCACTCCGCCGGATCCTGCTCCGCCGACATTTGGGCGACGTAGCTGCTCATACTGGTCCTCGGGCTGGAAGGGGGCGCGGCATGACATTGCGGTGGCGGCGGCGTTGGACTCGAAAACTGAAAAAGCACGGGCATGGATTAAAAAGGGGTAAGTGCTGATAGCAATCATCTAAGGGCAAATCACATTCGCTTTGGAAATCCAGCGTGGTTACGTCTGCCAGCGTCGGGGACGCCAATTCCGTCAAAGTCGCGGACATCTTGTTTTCCCTGCGCACTGATTTTTTTCCTTTTCTTTTTTTTTATATTGCTCGCTCCTCGTTTCTTTCCCCAATGAGTCTCGTTTTGCGAACTGCCACAATAACAGTCTCGAATTTCCAATGCCTACCTTAATTCTGTCAAAGTTGAACGTATACGTCGCCGATTTTCTTTTTGTTGCTTCGTTTTGCTGCGTCGTCACTTTCACGTCTGCGTCTGCTCGGTTTTTTTTTTGTTTGATCCTGCGGAAATTGCACGATTTACTGCCCGTGGGAAATGGGAAATGCAGTGGGGGGAAAGCGGCTCTCTGACCGCCTATAACCAATAAGAAAAGCTACGCACCTTTTATTCGCGCTGCGGCAATTTGTTACAATAAATTATTTCGCCTTTTCACCTTCGGTGTGGTCGCAAGTGGCTAGCGGAAAATTACCTGGGCATATCTAAACATCGAAGGGGTACATTTTGATAGTTTGACAGCCCTACGGTGAATGAACATTATCCAACACTGCTAATTCCCGATTTCAAGCGTTAGGGCCTTTTTTTAAATTTTTTATTTAAGCCGGTACTTATTTCTTTAATTTTATCTATTTTCGAATTAAAATTTACATTTGTATTTTTATGTTTGCTGTCGGTATAATACATATCAAAAGTTTTAACAAAAAGAAAGGCAATTTCATTGACTTGTACCTTAAATAAAAAAATAATTTTTTGTCTGATGTTCCCTAAACGTCGGGAATCTCTAAATTTGCTAAAAATTCAGCAGAAGTTTACAGAGTTTCCATCACGGTCATACTGCTGCATCTAGAAACGTTGTAATTTTGTCGATTTTGAAGGTTTTTATTAGCTTTTAGGAATCTGAAGAAATATGTCTTGTCCTGTCGCCTCAACACCACTGAAAAAGCTTAAAGTCAGGCTAAAACGATTGAAACCCCTGAAAAACCCAAAAGTCAAGCTAAGGGATGTTGCACAAGACTCCCAAGGTTGGATAGTTGAAGTGGACGGGTGAGAGCATCCTTTTCCAGCTGAACGCATTACCAACGTTTCCCCTTGCAGGTGTGGCACCTTTGTCTTCCCGGTATCCTTCAACACATTCTTAAATAGCCTGGACGAAAAAAAAGTATTGTTACACCTTCTGGAAGACAAGGAGTTCAGGCTATGTGCCCTTGAAAAGTTATACAACCGCTTCTATATGTTCCCAGAGAAGCGATCTGGTTCAAACTTCTTTGCGGATGAGCCAGGGACTTCTTTGGCGCAGTTACTTGCGTTTGGCAGGCCTCAAGATGAAATGGCGACCAAGACTGTGGAGCAACATGCTGCGCAAAGTAACAAGAATTACCAAGAGTAGCGGGGAAAGCTTTTTACTTAAGATTTACTTTGTTTCTTAACCATTTTCATATTTTTCATTTGGTGCACTTTGAAAGCAATGCGATGTCCAACAATGTGACTTCCGAAATGGCCGAACGGAGGATGTCTACATCACCGTACTACGAGATCAACAAGGAGACTACCGGCGAACAGTTGTCGCAGACAACTATGAGTTCGTCAGAAGTGGATGTGGCCAAGACACCGACATCTACATCACCATCCATCACCTATGAGGACTTGCTGTACTACGATAACAACAAGTCGCCAGTACCGGATCAGTTCAATTCAGATCTTTTTGATGTCAGCAGCCAAATAGAAAAAAAAGTAGCCGAATAGACAAGGCCTAAATCACCATCGAAAAAAAGTGCCTGCTATGAAGCTTAATGTTTTAATTAAAGTATATCTAACTTTTAAAGCTTTGAAGTTAATATAGTTAATAATATCTAACTACTACAGGAAAAGCATAGATTAAAAAATATAGGTTTTGTAGATAAGAACATCTAACTATCACTGTAACAAATCTGTGCGCATGATGAGATTGATTTTGTTTTTATTTTTAAGATTGCTCAATACTCAAACTTGCGGTAAATTCAAATATGGCCACCGCTACAGCTGTTTTTGCACAGCTCAATCGATAGTATCGAATAAACATCGATTTTTGTTCCAGATCTAACAAACAAATTGTTGTTTTTAGTTAAGTGCATGTGCGCATTGTATGCAATTAATTTTTATTTCTTTAAATCGCTGGTGTTTCGCTTAGAATGTACTGGAACGAGATGTGAGCACAAAGAAGAGTGCGTTAAGTGCATCCAAGCCATTAGGATAACGTGCAATATTTACACATAAACATATATGTATATTTATAAACTAAATAATAAGGACAACGATTTGTTAAAAATAAACAAAGCGTAAGTATGCGTATAATGCATCTGTATACAAATACAGGTGGGCACGCACCTGTGTGCGTTAGTTGTTGGGCTATAAGTGCAATTGTTTAATTATTTTTGATAGTCGCGTACGAAACCCCTCGCATTTCTTTGTGTTTTTCCCCTTTTTAAACAATTTTAAATGCAAAATCCAAGGCACTGTGGCTGTGTGTATGACTCAAACAGTCAAACAATCGCACGCACACAGACAGCCGCCAAGTTCATTCACATTTATCTGTTGTTTATGCTTTACTTTTGCTAACTTACTATGTGCATATATCCGTATGTATGTATGTATATATTATCTGAACATCTTCCTCAACTTAGTGACTCATTCTGTCTCTGTCTGCGCCCGCTTATCTAACAGATAAGTTAATTCAGCGAGCAGATTGTGGTGGTCTGATCAGATCCGATCCGAGCCGACTTTGGATTGGACATTGGCGACATGTAGAATTGGCCTTGTAGAACTGCAACCAGAATTGCCTTTTTCAACGCATGCTCCGCTCACGTATTCCGAGTTATTTGGAGCTGATCTCCTTGGCGGCCAGTTGTGAAATTACCCCATTCCTCCAAGTCGGATCCTCTTATTTCACCACTCACTCGAGATCCGTTTTTTTTTATGTCACCCGATGGTGAGGTGTTCAGATAAAGTGGGTCAAGACTGCTTGGCGCCAAGAAAATCGCCATATATTTGGCGACAACAGTGCGTTTCATATCTACAAAACCCAGTTACTCTATTTTAACTACATTTAAATTTACATTGAAATGTGATGTGTTGTGATGAGGTATATGAGGTAATTAACAAATTATTTAAGATCAACGTCAAAATGTAGAGTCCCCTCATCAGCGATAAAAAAATAAAAGATAAGCTGGTAAATAAATTTAGGGTAATCCATTCTTTAATTTTTCGGAGTAAAACTTATATAAATGAATATAAAACAGATTCTTATTCTGTTGACTCTTAAAAACCAATAAGTTTGTTATTAAATAATAGTGAATTAAAAAAAGTTATTTTAAAACGAAAAATTTGAATTTCTCACATAATGTTTATTAATTTTTATATTATCCAGAGCCATTTTCAAACCAGCATGGACTTCGAGACGGGAAACCAGCAATACCACTACAAGGACATATTGTTTGTGTTCTTAGATGCATTCATCAATGATTTCGACTGCAAGGATGTCCAGGACATCCTGCCAGGAGTGTTGTCCAAAGAGGAAATCGACCACATCATCAAGTCCAGGGATGCGGAGACGGCCACACTCCGTCTGTTTTGGGCACTGCTGTCTAAACAGGAGAAAACGGTCAAGGACTTTGTCGAAGATTGTCTCAACCGGAGTGACCAGGCCAACTACGAGTTCCTTGTGGCTGTCATTAAGGAAGAGATTCAGCATCCCAAAAGGGAGACCAGGACGTACATCGAGCAAAGGGATCGCCTCTATAACGACAACCAAGTGTTTGCCAAATACAATGTTAATCGCCTGCAACCGGTAGGATTATCTTCCATTCTCATGTGCTAGACATTCCTATATGTTTAGAATCAGTAGATTTACCTCACAGAATTGTTAATTAACCAGAGATTTCCTTTCATTTGCAGTACTTAAAGCTGACACAGGATCTTCTTGAACTTCGTCCAGCCAAAAATGTTTTGATTTATGGCGTCTTAGGATCGGGAAAACACTGGCTTGCCCTGGACGTGTGTTCATCCTACAAAGTACAACTCCAGATGGACTTCAAGATCTTCTGGCTAAACTTGAAAGACTGCAACAGTCAAGAGACAGATCTCGAGATGCTTCAGACGCTGCTTCATCAAATAGACCCCAACTGGACAAGTCGTAGTGAGCAAGGCAGCAACATCAAGCACCGAACTCAGAGCATTCAGGCGGAATTGCGACGCCTATTAAAGAGCAAACCCTATGAGAATTGCCTTCTTGTCCTGCTAAATGTGCAGAATGTCAAGGCTTGGAAAGCCTTCAACCTGAGCTGCAAGATTCTGCTGACCACAAGGTTCAAGCAGGTCTCCGACTTTTTTTCAGCAGCAACCACAACTCACATTTCACTGGATCATCATTCAATGACGCTCACGCCTGATGAAGTTAAGTCTTTGTTTCTCAAATACCTCCACTGCAGACCGCAGGATTTGCCAAGGGAAGTGCTAACAACGAATCCGCGCAGACTAAGCATTATTGCGGAAAGCATTCGAGATAATTTGGCCACTTGGGATAACTGGAAGCAGTTAGTATACGACTGAAATTCCCTTATGTAATACATACTTAGTTATGTTTTTCTTTCAGTGTAAATTGCGATAAACTAACGACTATCATTGAGAACTCTTTAAATGTCCTGGAGCCTGGAGCTAGAAAAATGTTTGATAGACTGTCCATATTTCCTCCCTCTGCCCACATACCTATCCATGTAAGTGTGTGCTCATTTAACATAATATTTATTCCTAATCTTTGCCAACTGGCTGTTGTGCAGCTCCTATCGCTGATTTGGTTCGATGACAAATCCGATGGCGACGATGCGATGGTTGTGGTTAACAAGCTTCACAAATACTCGTTGGTGGAGAAGCAACACAAAGAGTCAACCATTAGTATACCCGCCATATACTTGGAGTTGAAAGTGAAGGTTAATGACGTTACCGCACTGCATCGGAGGATCGTTGATCGCTACAAGTAAGTCTATAGACGAAAATGATTTGTGATTGATGATTTGTCATCGTGAATTGTGTTTGATATCTTAATTTTATTTTATCCTTCCTTCAAAGCATCACAAAGGCCTTCGACCACGATGACTTGATACTGCCCTCCCTGGACAGATATTTCTATAGTCACATCGGGCATCACATCAAGACCATTGAGCCCACCGAGCGGGCAATTCTGTTTCGCAAGGTCTTCCTGGACTTCCGCTTTCTGGAACAAAAGATTCGCCACGACACAACGGCTTGGAATGCCAGCGGATCGATATTGAATACGCTACAGCAGCTTAAGTTCTACAAGTCTGATATTTGTGGTACGTAGAAAGATCAGAATCAAAGGAATCTGACTTACTGTATTTGTTTTTAACTTAGACAATGACGCCAAGTATGAGCGCTTGCTTAATGCCATCCTGGATTTCTTGCCAAAGATCGAGGAAAATCTTATTCGCTCCAAGTTTACGGACCTGCTCAGGATAGCCCTGATGGACGAGAATGAGGCTATTTTCGAAGAGGCTTGCCGACAAGCGCAGAGGTTTTGCGATAGGGTTTGGTTTACAGAGCAGTAAGTCTTCAAACTACTTAGGCAAACATAAAAGATTAATTTTTTCCCTTTTTTCCAGTGGCCGCTTCCACCAGCACCGCCAAATTATCAACCTGGGAGATAACGAGGTGCGCCACGCCCTTTACCTGAAAGACGACTTTTCACTGATGGCGTTGGACAACAAAGAACTGCTCCTAACCGACGTATCGCTGGAGGCAGAGGACACCTATATTCTGAGGGACGACAATGACAGCAGTGAAATCCTTCGGATGGCCGTGTTTAACAAACAGAAGCACCTAATCACCTTGCACAGCAACGGCAGCGTGAAGCTCTGGTCCCTGTGGCCGGATTGTCCAGGAAGACGCCACAGTGGTGGCAGCAAGCAGCGAGTGCGTCCTCCTGGCTCCACGCATCTTCGAAAGCCAACGGGAACGAGAAGCTACCAGCAGTTGGTTAACAGCGTGGTCAAGCGCTACATTGGTACCTATGCAGATCAGAAAATTATGGCTTTCTATTTGGACGAACAAGCCGGATTGCCGGACACCAAAATCCAACTGCACGTGGCCTTCAGCAATGGCGATGTGAGCATCTTGGCCTGGGATGAGCAAGATCAGATGTTCAGACCGTCGCACATTCCTACCTTAAAGACTCTTCAATCGGAAATTCGCAGCTTTGTTCTGGTTTTGAAGCAATATTACGTGGTGTGCAACGCTAGTTGCGATCTGACTGTTTGGGATTTGAGCAATGGTTCCGGCGAAAGACTAGAACGTGAAGACTTTAATGTGGTGAACGACACGCCTTTGGCCTTGGAGGGCTATGACGAAAGGAATCAGAAGGCCACTGTACTTCTTATTTTCAAGCATAGTGTTTGGCGGCTAAATTTCATGCCAGGCCCCTCCGTTATTTTGCAATCCGAGGCAGTGCAGCTGCCGGAGGGCAGTTTTATAACCTGCGGCAAGCGGTCGGATGACGGACACTACCTTTTGCTGGGCACCTCCGAGGGACTGATAGTTTATGATCTCCGGATCTCTAATCCCGTGCTTCGCAGCAATGTCAGCGAACACATCCAGTGTGTGGATATCTACGAGCTGTCCGATCCTGTCTATAAGTATATAGTTTTGTGTGGCGGCAAAGGCAAGAAGGTGGTCCATGTGCACACGTTGCGCTCCGTCAGCGGGATGGATGCACATCAAGATCGGGAAATCGCCTGGGTTCACAGTGCAGATGAAACGAGTGTGGTGACAAGGGCCTGCCTGGAGCCCAATGTCTACCTGCGTTCGCTGATGGACATGACCAGCGGGCGGACGCAACTCCTGGCCGTGGACTCCAAAAACCGCATCCACCAAATTGAAACTGCCACCGATCCAAGTGCCCGAAGGAGATCCAGCATTTCCGCTTGGTCAACGATCACACCCACGCATGCTGCCAGTAAAGCCAAGATAACGGCCATATCCGCTTTAAACGACGAGCAGATCTTTGTGGGCTACGCGGACGGGGTGATCATCGATGTTAACCAGGATGCGGTTTTACCTCAGCAGTTTATTACGGAGCCCATTGATTACCTCAAACAGATTAGCGCGCAAATTCTGGTGGCCTCTGCTCATGGCGTCCAGAAGACTGTGATATTCCACCTTGAGAAGACAGATGACCAATGGCCATTATACCTGGATGTGGGCACCAAGTACGCCTGTCTTCTGCGTGGACAGTTTGTCATCGTATTCTCCGACCACGAAGTCTGTGTAAGTTTTTGATTTTAAGATTAGAGGTTTAATGTAACTAATTGTGTAAATTTCGACAGCATTTAGATGTAGCCAACCCGTCCGCAATTGTAAAGACGGAAGAGTCTGAAGAATCCATTGTGGGGTTTGACCTGAAAAACAATTTTCTTTTCCTGGCCTACGAAAACCACACAATTGAGGTAATTAAGGTCCCTTAATATAACTTAACATAACATACGAATTCAATATATATTTCTCTCCAGGTATTCCAAATTATATTGAGCGGTAATCAACTGAGGCACGAACAAATCTGCGAAGAAAAGATTGTCCAGAAGTCCAAGATCAGCTACTTGGCCGCCACGGAAGATGGTAGAATGTTTGCACTGGGCTTCGAGGATGGTGTTTTAGAGGTAGGATTGGGTTATCACTCCTTTTGTTAATGTTCTTCCTCTTAATTATAATTTTGCCATACAGCTCTTTGCCTTGGAAAACAGGCAAGTGCATCTGATCTACAGCATTCACGAGGTCCATCAGCACTGCATCCGCCAACTGCGCTTCTCGCCATGCAAGCTCCTTCTAATTAGCTGCGCAGAGCAGCTGTGCTTCTGGAACGTGACGCATATGCGCAACAACCAGATGGAGCGGGCGCAGAATCAGCGGCGCAGTCGTCGCCACAAGCTTCACAGTGTGACGCAGGAAGATGCTGTAGATGCAGCGCCCATTGGGCCCGACGTGGATGTGGATCCCGTGTTTATTGCCCGCGAATTCCTTTCAGAAAGCCGAGAGGAGGCGGTGGCCCTGTGGCGGAATAAGCGTGGCAATGCCATCCGTCCGGAACTCCTGGCATGCATCAAGTTTGTGGGCAATGAAGCTCGCCAGTTCTTCACCGACGCCAAGTTCTCGCACTTCTATGCCATAGATGACGAGGGTGTCTACTACCACCTGCAGCTAATGGAGCTGAGTAGACTGCATCCTCCGCCGCAGCTAGATCCGCATCCGGTGGAGATCTCTGACCGATCGCTGGACTTGCAGTATGAGGACTTGAAGGATCTCAGGATAATCGAAAGCCCGCTTGATCAAGATGTGGATAACGAAGGTGCTGATGTGGTGGGCAATCTGGTGCTGCAAAAGGCCAGCCAAGTGGACGAGCCGCCTCCAGTTCAGGAGGAGGGGACCAGCTCATGACGCCAGTGGTGCGCCTCCATGCGGCGCACGAACCAGGAAAGCCCCAACTACAACATGGCATTTATAGGATTACTGCTGTATTACATAGTGGTATTGCTGTTCTACCTCCTAGGACCTGATTTGTCCTAGGTGGAAAATCCACCAAGTACGATATCTCAGAAGGCGGTGGGTACGTTGCCCTGCCTTTTGTTTGGCCACCCTAGTAACCGCCGCCAAATAAACGACATTTTACGAAAAATACAAATTGCGGGTTTGACTGTTCTTTGTCCTGTGTTTGTGCATGTTTGTGTGGGTGATTGTTTGTCGTTGTGCGTTTGTTTTGATTTCTGCAGGCACGCCAGATCAAGTGTTGCAAAAGTTTTGGACCGGGCCAGTGCTGTCAAGCACCGGTTGCCCACTAAATATCAGTGTTGGGGTTACGTACCTAGAAACCTATTTTGTGTACTTTGTCCCTCTACATAAATAAATCAATATATTTTCTCCCCTCCACAAATTTAACATTATACCATTTTTTAACATTAAATTAATATGTTAATTTTAGTTTAATTTACTCTAAGTTTAGCATTAACACTGGGCTGTTTAGCAATCAACAAGTGCATTTACCTTAAAATAAATATTTGTTATATACCGCCTATTCTGGATATCAAACACGAAACTGTTTTCTGAATGGTTTAAGAAACTCTTAATTTGCTTGTTATTTCAAAAAAAGTAACATATTAACATTCATGGTGGTCGAATTTTAGCTAAACATGACGCGCAAAATAATAAGTACAATTAAGTACAACTCCTATATAAAATGAAATAAGTTTGGATAACCCCCGTTGTACCTATTTTTAGGTACTTGCTTTTGTACAAAAACCCACCACCCTTTCCAACACTGCTAAATATGCCCGATTCTCTGCGCTCTTTTTCGTCATTCCAATTTTTCAAGCTGAAAAGAAAAGAACGTCGTGTGCGTGTTTTGATGGCGCGATAAGTGGAAAAAATAAAAACAATTTTTGCAGCTTTGTGAAAATACAATTGATGGCAAAACGAGTGCGTTTAAAGTTTAAAGTAAGTGCGTGGCGAAATTGGAAATGCGATGAAAGAATGATGCGCAGCTCGCTACGCGTGAGCTCACTGCAACAACAAAAGCAATAAAAAAAGAGACTTACACACCCACACACTGGCGTATAGTCGTATGGAGTACAAGTGCATTTGTGGATATTCGTCAACGACGGAAAAGTTTATTCGCGAGCTTGCAATGGCCAATTGCCAGGGAATATTATACGCAAATTTGTCTAAAAATGATCTCTAACCTATTGCACGCAGACAGACGCAGCGCGCTTATAGGGGCTAGTGTATGACGGCATATGTATTTATTTTCCAGTGAGTGGCGTGTCAGTGTGTGTGTGTGCGTCGAGTGCTGAACTCTTGAACTGCAGTACATGGCTTTAATTCGATTTTAGGGATGTGCGGCTTGGCGGATCGGGCGGCGATATAATTAATGAGTACACGATAAACACTGGACTTTTTTCGAGACTCCGATTCAGTTGTTTTTCTCTAACAAGTGGCGGCGGCAGCCATATTGTTTTGCCTTGCGTTTGCGGCGATGATCGCACTCGCACCCCCACACACACACGGATCAGTTTGTGTGTATACATATTTATTCAATTAAATATTTGCGTTTAATTAAAAAGCAGTGAAACTGCAAGATTTGATTTATTTGGGTAAACAAACAAAACAGTGAGCTTAGTGCGAATCGTTTTTTTTGGTCACGCTTATTGAACAATCAGCTGTTCAAATGAAAAATAGGCGAAACTGGAAAGGATCGTTGGAATTTTCCTGCCTGTGTGTATGTCCGCTTAGTATTTCAATAGTATTTATTTTTTCGGCCAAAACTTGTTTTCCCCCAACCCCAAGTCGTCATCCATTAAATGTTTCGTGAAAACTAGTCAGCAAAAAGCACAACAACAAAAGCAGCAACAACTGCTGCCAGAGAGCGAGGGAAAGAGCGTTCCAGAGCGCAGACGTTAACGGAAGTGAGAGAGAAAAAGAGCGCGGCGAGAGAGGGATTTTAATATGTGTGGCTTTTGCGCAAGTGTGTGTGTGCTGTTTACTTATCTGTGTGTTGGAATAAAAACAATGAAATTGCAAGGAGATCGCTGCCTGCATTTTAACCCTCCCACCGCATCCTACCTCCCCCTTAACCCTTCATCGACCCACCCACCCAAAAGCACAGAAATATTTTAATGTACATGCATTAATGGCCATCATGTCTTCAACGAATTTGTGTGTGCACAGGTTTAAGTGAATATTAGCAGTGCACAATATATATATAAATCCGATTGAAAAGTGCAAGAAAAACCATAAAAAAGAACTAAAAGCAACGGAAAAATAACTTCTGGAATAATTTCGGGCCTTTTTTATTAGCAAATTTAAAAATAGCTGCGAAAACATTCAGCTTCAACTGGTGACTGGGAACTATCCAACTTCGAGTGGCTTACGCATGCCTTTGAATTTGCATCTTCGCACCCGCACAGCAGCCAGCAAAAGCCATCGCAGAAAACCCTATGGATGACCCATCAATAAAAAAACGGTAAGTTCAACGGTTGCACAGCCTTTGATTTCGCCCGATTAACCATATTACTCAGCCTTAATTGCTCGAATAACGATAAGTCTTTATCTTTCACATTGCATTGTCCTCGGGAGTCTTAATAATTGTTATTTTCCCTCTTATTCGTACGCCACAATCGATTATACATATGAACAAGCAGTATAGATGCATTTTTAATGCAAATTTCGAAGGCAGTGTCAACTGGTTGTGACGGATACATAATTTAAATGAAATCATAGAGTTATGCGAGTAGTCTAACAAAAAACAACTAAAACTCAAAACCTTAGACTCAATCAATTATATGTTAAAAACAATGTAGTCTGACTGTTTCTATGGTAGCTAAGATATATAGTCAGCAAATTTTAATAAAATAAATTATAGCATTACAGTTTATATACATTTGTTTTGTTTTAATTTCTAAAATGTATTCTGAGGTCTTTGTTTTTAAGTAAGTTTAGTGTTTTTTTAATGCATTTCCAGCGAAACATAATTTCTGTCGTCGTATATAGCCCAGTCGAAATCATGAGATAACTTCGCATTAGATCACCCATTAATTTTTGTAACAAATTACTAATTCATTTGACCCATGATTAGTCACTTAACGTTGTTTAAAAAATGCCATTTGGCGAGGTAAAACTTTTTGCTGTCTCACAGTTCTGAAACGCACTGTTTGTTTGCTGATTGTTTTTACCAATAGTGCCCCCAAGCTTGGGGTTGTTTCTGTTTCTGTGCGATTTCGACTACCAAATGGATGACTTAATACATATATACTCGCACCAACTTAGGGAGCGGCCAGTTTTCACATTTTACCATTTATTTATTTTATTGCCACCAGGGGAAGTTTTAGCCCAAATGGATTGGCGAAACCAATGACTTTCTAAGCATGCTTGTGTGTGCATATTGTGGTGGTGTTTTAACCACGGATTGTTTAATAAGCATGCAAAATGATTTAAATCTTTTAACAGCTCGACTAGGTGTTACTCATTTGGTTTTGTCGTTAGATTTGTGGACTTTAACTGGTTTTATTTAGCCAGTCATCGGGCTGCAGCGAGATTTCCTCATAATTAATCAGCTAAATTTAGACAGAGAGAGAATTCTCTAGATCAAACAGAGAGACATGTTATTGACATGGGCCAATCAGTCAAAAAAGTTAATGTAAACATTGTCTTTTTGGAGGTCTTGTCCGGCTGCTATGGAAATATCTCATCTTATAATGATGAATTCACCAGGCGGGAAATGAGCTTCTATTATAGTCCGCTATATACATAGAGAGGTCTTGCACGTACATCGTATATCAATTCCATTCACATGCAAAATGATCAAATAAACAGCAATTAAACTGTATCTATTCTTCTGGCTGATTTAATTTTAGCTCAATTAAAAGAGACCCACCAGCGAGGACAGATCGCTTGGCTTTGGCCGTGACTTTCGTTACATGTTTGTCGCATTCACGGCGAGTTCTTGATTAGCCACTAATCTAGCTATCTGATTTAAAAAAAAAACAGCATATCGCAGTATGGGAATTGCTGCAGAAGAAGTTTCGTCATGAAATGATTTAGCATTGATAACCTTTTCTTAAATGATTGAACTGAAAATTTATTTTTTCAATTCCAAAACAATAAAAGTTGTAGGGTAAGGAAACTTAAAAAAAAATGTGTGGGTATAACCATAGAAGGGCTTATCTCAAAAGTTTACTTAGTATTTATAAATAAGCTCAATAAATAAAATGATTATAATATTAAATATATTAAATATTAGAACTCATTAAAAAAAAAAGAATAAATTGTTAGTGTAATATACAAATTTCATTAATACTCTTGGGCTATATAATAGTTATTGTATTAGTATTTAATTTATTTTTTTAATTTTATACATACTTTTGGTAGGTTCATATAAGTTTTTTTTAAGGAGTCTTTATTATGATAAAAGACTGATAATCAATTTTGTAGCTCCCTTTAAGTTCTGTAAACTGAATTGTTTATTAAATATCATGTTTCTTTCCATCTCGCAGGTTAATAGATTTGTATACTGACGAACATGAATACGATGAAGTTCAGGAGCTGCCAGAAGAGTCAAGCATTCAGCCACCGGAGTCATCAGCCAGCAATCCAAGCACGAACGGTGCCAGTAACTCAGGCCCTGCAACTGCAAGTAAATCAGGAACAGCAGCAGGAGGACCATCATCTGCGTTTGAACCTCAGTCACCAGCCATAGCCATTGTTGCGGACTCAGTTCCCGAGCTGCCAGCGCCCAAGCAGAAATCTGTAAAGAACTCCAAGAGCAAACAGAAGCAGAAGCAGTTGGCCAACAAGTCGAAGATACCGCGTTCCCCATCGCTGGCAAGCAGTCTGAGCAGTCTGGCCAGCAGTCTGAGTGGTCACAGGGATCGGGATAAAGATCGGGACAAGGATCGAGATCGGGAGAACCACAATTCCGTGCCTCCGCAGACGCCGCCCTTGCCAGCGAGCTACAAGCAGAGCCAGATGAATGGTGACTCCACAACTGCAGCCGGTGGTGGTGTTTCTGCCCCAGCCACGCCCACATCCGCCAACAATAACAATGCGAGCAACAAGAACGGCAGCATAATGGGCGGGGCATCGGACAACGCCAATTCTGTTCTCCAGGCACCAGGTGAACGGAGCAGCCTCAATCTGACACCCCTCTCCCGGGACCTGGGTGTCGGTGGACATTCCCTGGAGCCCACGACGCCAGCGACCACGCCGACGACGCCAAGCCTAGCATTACCAAAAAATTTTCAGTATTTAACCCTGACAGTGCGCAAGGATGGCAATGGATACGGCATGAAGGTGAGTGGTAATTGAGAATACATTGCTGTCTAATAAAAGGGTGAAAAACGTTTTTTCAAAAATATGCTTAACCATTTGCTAACTAAAATAATTTCCTGTTTTGGTGTATGACGACTCTATTAATTGTCACAACTTATTGGCAATACAAAGGGTTTTAAAGACTATTTGCTTAATATAAATATTGACCTTTATTGCCTTAAGAAATGTTGAAACTTTGAAAGAAAAGTGGATGCATGCAACAACGCCTAAAAAAGTGTGATAATGCCTAAAGGCATAATTGCACCAGACTTTCTTGCCTTCAGGCTACTTAAGTAAAGTCAGTTTTGTCATTAAAAAGAAAGTAAACAATGCAGCTGATGGGACTATATATAATACTTTTCGTAAACATTATCTAATTTGTTGTCGCAGGTTTCCGGGGATAATCCTGTATTTGTGGAAAGCGTTAAGCCCGGCGGAGCAGCCGAAATTGCAGGCCTGGTTGCTGGCGATATGATACTAAAGGTAAGTTATTTTTAACTTAAAAAGGGTTTCCATAATTTTAAAAATTACTTATTAAAGGTAAATGGCCATGAAGTACGCCTGGAAAAGCATCCAACTGTAGTGGGTCTTATAAAAGGTAAGTAATCACAGCCCGATAAATATGTTAACCAAATTTATAATGTCTATAGATGAGTACAACAAATTTGGCGAGATTTCTTGAGAGGGTTACTAGCCAGCGGTTTCACTAGGTGGTTTTCGGCACTGTTTGCAAGATTTTATGGGTTCCGAGCGGGCTTTTGGACGGGGCTTTTCGCTGCATGGACACCTCTTTTCGTTGCTAGGGAGTCTAGGGCATTGGCGTTCGTTGTCCTTCAAATTCTCCGCCTGCCGTTGCTTGCACTTGGAACACTCGCACGGCGGTTTCTTGGGCAACCGGGGCTCGTAGATGAAGCTATCCCTGTTACGATTGCATTCGGGTGGAATGAGAGGAGCCCTCGGGCAGTTCTTGTCCTTGCAGTGAGGCGGCACCAGTCCTTTTGGTCTGACCAGAGGCGTCTCGTCCAGCTGCCCCTTGGATATGGTGATCTCCTTCTTCTTGGACTGGCTCTCCTTGATGTACTTCTGTATGCTCCCGATAAACGCGGTCACATAGCCAGGGACCTTCTCCAAGAACGCTGCTAGTCCAGCGGGAAAGACACTGAGGACGTCAAAGACCGATTTAACAAACTGATTGTAGTAGTGGATGCCAAAGAACGTCCATTCGCCCTCTGGCGGCGGTCGTGGAGGGCAGATATTCAGCTTGCTTAGCGCCCGATCGGCATATGGTTCGATATGTTCCACAGTGTCGTCGAACACTTCCTGCGTCCTGTCAGGAGACTCCCACACGCCGTAGTTCTTGGTGGCCATGACCACTGCGTAGACAACGCCCGCCCGCAAAATCAGACCCACAACCATTTTAACTAGCGCTGCTGGAACCCCAATCTCCAAATGAGATGTTCAAATGCTTTCGAATGTTTGACAGCTCTAGGGTGACACTCTTTTGCCGCATGTAAAGTCATCCTTGATCTTGGGTGATCGCACTGGGCGCCGGGACTTTGTTGGATCGGGAATTTGCATCTCTTGAGGAATATCTTCAAAAAGTATGTCATAATGCTCCGAACGATGGTCTCCATAGTACTTGGACCGCTTTGAGTCTTTACTTTTGGAGTTCATTGTTAGTGGCTCGAATCCATGGGCTAGAATCTTCTGGGTCTGTTGCTTGAAATCCTTTGCCCAGTCTGGCATGCGAAGGGAGAAGTAGAATCCTCGCTGAAGAGCCAAGCTGCAGTTATGGGCAGCCAGGAAACTGAACTGGCCGTGGCTTTCTTCTAAAATAGGAAAACCCTTTCTGCCAAGATTCTCGGAGGCCAGCACCT
Source organism: Drosophila gunungcola (assembly GCF_025200985.1). NCBI lineage: Eukaryota > Metazoa > Arthropoda > Insecta > Diptera > Drosophilidae > Drosophila > Drosophila gunungcola. The sequence continues at coordinate 1,443,574 of NW_026453167.1, read as the reverse complement.
TCTCTTCTTTCTGGCACATGGTAATCCCCGCGAGGGCACCCCATTGAACAATTAATTTATAGGCCATGTTTTATTATAATTTTGGTGTGTATTTTTGAATTTGTATTTATTGCCTGTGTTATATTTTAACAACTAAATTTTGAATAGTTTTTAAAAGAACATGTGTTGATTACTTCTTTTGCAAAAGTATTCAAATTCGGTTTTATGATTAACACGGTCCAGAACTTGAACTTCGATTATTTTGGCCATTTATTAACTTGTGTGGGTTCTAATCACCCTTGAAGAAACGGCAAATGGTATTGCCCAGATTTTCAGCCGCTCGACTCCAGTAGGATGGGATCTTTTTGAGAGCCAGCCAAGTGTCATAGAGCGCATCGCCCACACTTTCGCTTAAGGGCTTTGGAGGAGGCTCACAGATGCTTCCCCGGGGGCAAAACTTTTTCTCCAAGTCCTCTTTTTTGCGTTGAAGCTTTCGTTTGTCCTCATCATCGAAGAAAGTATTCTGATATTCAGTTTTCTCCTTCTTGTCTACTTTTTTCTCGCTGGAACTCTCCGTATCAACAGTTTCTTCGGTTTCAAGTCTAGGTGGTGGAATACTACCCTTAAGTTCGACTGGTTCTGGATCGTCCCAGACACCGAGTTCCTTGCCCAAGTAAAATGTCCCGGCTAAGAGCACAAGCTTTATGAATCTGTTGAGGAACATTATAAATTTGGCTAATGGAGGTTTCTTCTAAAGTTCATTATGTAGGCAATTTTCCTAAAGAAAGACAGGCTATTCAAAGCATTGTTGTTTTTGATTTATTATAGCTTCTACAACTGTGGAACTGGCAGTGAAGCGAAGTCAGAAGCTAACGCGACCCACTTCCGTGTCCGTGGTGACGCCCTCGACACCCATTCTTTCTGGACGAGATCGCACGGCTTCCATCACTGGACCACAACCAGTGGATGTGAGTATTGAAAGCTTAGATTTTACCCTTAGAACTATTTGATTAACTTATGGCCAATTGCAGAGCATCAAACGGCGGGAGATGGAGACGTACAAGATCCAGACGTTGCAGAAAATGCTGGAGCAGGAGAAACTCAATCTGGAGCGTTTGAAGAGCGATCAGAACAATCCCAGCTACAAGCTGTCGGAGGCGAACATCCGCAAACTGCGCGAGCAACTGCATCAGGTGGGAGCCGAGGTGAGTGAGGGGGTTTTCTTCATAGGGTTTATCCTCTAGGTAAGCCAGGTCAGCGAAGTCTCCATAATCCCCAGGAATCCCCTGTCCCTCGCCAAGCAGCTCTATTAACCCAGCCAATAATAAAAGTAATACAAGCTAACAACGCTCTTTGGCTGTTTGCGCGCTCAATAAAACGAGAGTGTTCCAAAGGGAATCAGCTACAGCTAAAATAAAAACCGAATGATGCTACATGATCTCTATATCTTTCTCTTCCATCTCGTGGCATTCTAACGCACAACCCATGTTAATGGAAACCCTAACCCAGGATGCACCGACTGTTAAACTTCAGGCGGCCGCCGGCAATAAGAACACAGCATTACTAACGCCCAACCAAATCCAACACTTGTCCGCGTCCGCCACTCACAGCAATCAGCAATTCCATCAACTTCACCACCACCACAATCTCAATCTCCACAATCTTCACAACAACAATTATCCGCCACAGCAGCAACAGCAGCAGCCAGCTAGCACTTCACCCGCATTCCTGTCCCTCCTGCCGCGTTCCCTTTCGTCCCTGTCGCTGGGCACGCGCAAGAACAAGATCGAGAAGGACCTAACCCCCTCCTCGTCTCCGTTCGGTCTCACCACGGACTTTCTGCAGCAGCAGCGGCAGGAGGCCATGTCGCAGTCCATGCACCAGCAGCACAGCAGCACGCCCACCTCGCAGCAGGCGTACTTCCATCAGCAGCAGCATCGAGGATTCAAGGATTCGTCTGGACCCTCGTCAAAGGGCAAGAACAAGTTCCTGATTTCGAGGAGTTTGATCGAGGAGGATGTGCCGCCGCCACTGCCGCAGCGGAATCCCCCCCGGCAGTTGAACTTGGACCTGAAAAATGGCAATGCCACGCACCTGGTGGCTCCTGTTTCGGATCTCGATCGGGCCACCAGTCCCCAGTTGAATAGGTCGCAGCAGCAACCGAGCAGCACAGACAACAGTCCGAGCAATGCCAAGTCGTCAAAGCGATCCAAGATAAAAACGAAGGCCTTGTCCGATCCCAAGATGTCCACCCAGATGTTTCTGCAAATGGAATCGGCCTGTGCAGCGGGTGGTGGGGCAGCCGGAGGAGGATCCATCGAAGTGGACGGTGGTCCGCCACCGCTGCCTCCCCGTTTGCCGGGCATGATGACGGAGGACATGAGCCGTGGCAGTTGTCAGAACCTGGCGCAGCCCAATTCCGTGGGCACAGCCTTCAACTATCCCCTGGTTTCCACCACAACGGCCGTGCAGAACGACAACCTGAACATAGCCTTTCCTTTGTCCCAGCGGCCAAACATTGTGCAGCAACTGCAGCAATATCAGCAGCAGCAGCAACATCAAATGAGCGGTGGCCAGGCCACAGGCGTAAGTAGCTAACGAATCACTCGATGATCACTCTATCTCTCTGCCAAAAAAAAAAAAAAAAAAAAATTACTGCCAAACAACCTAATACACTAATACCCTTTCCATCTCTAACATTTATCTGTTTCATGCTTCTAATTATTTAATCGACGCTATCATAAGTTGCCAATGTTAATAATATTAATTTTAATTAGCTTTTCGCTAGCTCAACTAACAGCAACCGAAAACAACACCACCTTTGATTACACATTAAACCTGAATAACATGCAGGAAATTATTATTGTTATTATTTGTGGGAGATGTAGACTTTGAAAGCTATTTGCAGGTCAAATTATAATTATTTGTTATTTATTTACGACTTCGGTTTGAATTATGTCAAAGAACCTTGACCACTGCAAACTTAATAATTTATCAACTCTTTCAAATTCTCAGGCCTTGGGACAGACACCGAATTTGGTAAAAAACAAGCATCGCCGAGTTGGCTCTTCACCAGACAATATGCATCCACGACATCCGGGTAAGAAAATTAATACAGCTTTGGTCAAAATAATGATAGTGAAACAATGTAAAGTGCTCAAAAAGATAACTTTAAGTCTCAGATAAACTTTTTTTTAACAACATGGATTAAACAAAAAATGTAATATTTTAGTTTATCAATAAAAAAGAAAACTGTTAATAGTTTTTTTAAAATCACTCTTCAATATACTGATTTTAAAAACATATTTATCTTTTTTAGTTCGCCCCACCAAAATATACAAAACTTATTATTGTTCCACACTGTTATTAATTGCTATTTCCAAAAGCCAAAAAAATTATAATACTAAATCATTTACAGATCGCTTGACAAAAACTACTTCGGGCTCGTGGGAGATTGTGGAGAAAGATGGCGAGGTCTCTCCGCCCGGAACACCGCCTCCGCCGTATTTATCCAGCTCGCACATGACTGTGCTGGAGGATCCCAACGAGAACTGTCGCGGAGCTACAGCAGGAGTCTTTATCGAGTCGCATCAGTTTACACCGATGGCAGGAGCCTCTTCGCCCATCCCGACGTCCCTACATTCCGGCCACATACAGGCGGCCCAGTCGAACGACACGCAAAGGGAGATCATTTCGATGGAGGACGAGAACTCTTCGGACATGGAGGAGCCCTTCATCGACGAGAACGGACCGTTCAACAATCTGACGCGTTTGTTGGAGGCCGAGAACGTCACCTTCCTAGCCATCTTCCTGAACTATGTGATCTCGAACTCGGATCCCGCGCCACTTCTTTTCTACCTGATCACCGAGCTGTACAAGGAGGGCACCTCCAAGGACATGCGCAAGTGGGCCTACGAGATCCACTCGACATTCCTGGTGCCACGTGCTCCCCTGTCGTGGTATCGCCAGGATGAGTCGCTGGCCCGCGAGGTGGACAACGTGCTGCAACTGGAGTTCGACAAGGTGGAGATCCTGCGCACCGTCTTCTTGCGCAGCCGCAAGCGGGCCAAGGATTTGATCACCGAGCAGCTGCGCGAGTTCCAGCAGAAGCGCACCGCTGGCCTGGGCACCATCTACGGACCCACGGACGAGAAGCTGGCCGAGGCGAAGACAGACAAGTTGAAGGAGCAAATCATCGACAAGTACTTGATGCCCAATCTGCATGCGCTGATGTGAGTGCTTTCGTTGCCATGGTTTTCACTTACCTAACAGTTTTTGCCCATCTAGTGAGGATGAGAATGGTTCGCCGCCGGAGGATGTGCGTAAGGTGGCCTTGTGCTCGGCCCTTTCCACAGTCATCTATCGAATTTTCAACACTCGTCCGCCGCCGAGCAGCATTGTCGAGCGGGTCCACCACTTTGTAAGCAGAGACAAGAGCTTCAAGTCACGTATTATGGGCAAAAATCGCAAGGTGAGCTTTATAGAATGCAACATTTCTTCTACATCGAACTCTTGAGTTACAAATCTATCACCCTGCAGATGAATGTTCGTGGTCATCCATTGGTATTGCGTCAATACTATGAAGTGACGCACTGCAATCATTGTCAGACGATTATCTGGGGTGTGAGTCCGCAAGGTTATCATTGTACAGGTGAGCGCGCCTCTCTTAAAGTTGCTTTTTAAAATCAAATACAATTCCATTGGTTTCTCTGTGGCAGACTGTAAATTGAATATACACCGCCAATGCTCGAAAGTAGTTGACGAGAGTTGTCCCGGTCCATTGCCCCAGGCGAAACGTCTAGCCCACAACGATAAAATCAGTAAATTCATGGGAAAAATTCGACCACGCACCAGCGACATTACTGGAAGTAAGTCACATTGACTAGGTATTTGTATAGACAAATATATATTATTTTCCCTTTAAGATGAGAAACGCAGTCGCCCAGATGAGGATGTGGACGTTGAGTTGACTGCAGGTACGTTGATTTAATGGCACACTGACTATACCCTTACCTATTATAAATATCTGCTCGATTTTAGATCGCGGACAGCCGTCGATAGTGCGCCAACCTTCGGATCGTCGGCCGGATGCGAACATATCGATACGCTCGAATGGAAATACATCCTGCAACACTTCGGCGCTGAACACCACCGACCTGCAGAGTTCGTTTCACGGCAGCTGTGCCAACGACAGTATTAACCCCGGTGGTGCAGCCGGATGCAACATGGATCTGTCCACGAGTGTGGCCTCTACGGCTCCGTCGAGCAGTGGATCCGTATCCGCCGGCCTGAGTGCGTTTACCGAGCTGAATGCACCGGATGCAGTGGAGAAGGATGCACGTAGGGAGCGGTAAGTAATGGTAGAAGCGTTTTATGGACAGTAAAATAATGTTCTCCCTCAGTTACAGTCAGCATCATCCGAAGCATAAAAGCGCGCCAGTCTCTGTTAATCGCTCCGAATCCTACAAGGAGCGCTTGTCCAACAAGAGGAACCGCAACAGTCGCCGCAAGACCTCTGATCCAAGTTTGTCGTCGCGTCCCAAGTAAGTTTGTGTCCTTTGGAATCGATTTCACTGTCTTTACTACCGAAGAAAATAAACGAAAAGAAAAGAAAAGAAAAGGAAAGAAAAGAAAAGAAAAGAAAGAAGGAGAAGTGCTGACTGACTGACTGACCTACTGTCTTTATTTCTTGTCCTCCTTGGCCGTCTCATCTTACCGAATAAATTCTTCCACTCCTTTGGCCTTTGCCCAGGCGGGCCACTCCCTAAATCCTCTCGGCTAAAGCATTTTCCTACTCTTTGGAGCGGTGGCCAAGTAGCAGCCGGATATTAATTCTACTAATTAATGTGAATTGCGTCGCAATATATATGCTGTCTGTCAGTGAGCAAACTTTCCACACAAACTTTCCATTGCATGTTTATTTGAAGAGATTCGCTTAAGTTTGAGTTTTTAATTAAACCATATTTGAGTTGGCAAGGCTATGATTAGCAGACACTGCATTAATACCTTCTAAATGGAATCGCCCCAGGGTATCTAGCCTTCGACTAGCCATTCTCACTGCCCACCACCACCACTTCCAATGTTTACGGTGACCATTACAGCATACGTATATGTGTCATGGGATGTGGATGGGATATGGGATAGTTGATTAGACGCCGGCATTGACATCGATTATATTCTGTCTGTCCGCCCCGCAGTCGGCACTGCGATGTGGATGTGGATGTAGGACACACCAGTCCAGTCCCGGCCAGTCCTCTCCCGGTCATGCTAGTAGTCAATGCCAGGTCGCGTCCTGGCTTCCAGCTATATCGCCGTTTCTCTGCTTCCTGTTGACAAACTGTTCGAGCCACTGGTTCCGACATATTTTCCTACCAACACCTGCCAGCTCGGTGGCCTTTTTAGTGGCACTTCACGCGTTCGAATTGACTCATCACTCGGGCAGAGGAGGAAACAACTTCAAATTTTACAAATTAATCAATCCCAGGCGAGATAATGGAAAGAAATATTCGTTTTAATCGCAGTAAAAGTTTTAAAACAACTCTTAATTTCAACAGTTTCAAGTAAATAAAATACGTTTAATACGTTTGCTCATTTGTGAATGCTCAAAGCTTAAGTTTAAGTCATTTTTTTAATCGAAATTATTCTCTAGTGCAGTTCGAAGAACTGAAAAATACTGTTTTTATGATTTGTGTATTATATAAGGGCCTTTAATTAATTAATTTAAGGGCCTTCCAATTAATTTAAAGGGCTTTAACAAAAAAAAACAGAAAATCAAGATTAAAGTTCTTTAAATTTTGTTTAACTAAATGAGTGTTATATTAATAGTGAGGGCTTGTATTTAAAATCTCTGTAAGCTCCTTGACGAAATGCATAGCTTGCGATTGATAATGTGTGATTAATTAATAAATATAAACATTGCAGTAATCTTATCTCCGCAATCTTTCCCATTGCATTACTGCAAATTCGTTCTAATTATGATTTCGATTTGTGTCTTTCAGCGATGAGCAACTGGACTTGGGTTTGGCGAATGCCAACTATGTGGCCAGTTCCAATTCTAGTCTCTCTTCAGCTGGAGGCAGCGAGAGTCCCAGCACTTCGATGGAGCACTTTGCTGCCACTGGTGCTGCCGGTGGCGTCCAGGTACCGCCGATTGGGCTGAACCACAGCCAGCATCCACACCAGCTTATCCAGCAGCATGCCCAGCTGTACTGCCAGCAGGATTCCTTTCAGGCGGGTTTGGCAGGAGCTGGAGCAGGTGCAGGAGGTAGTACGGCCAGCAACTCAAGCTTCTGGAATGCCGGCCATCCGTTGGCCAGGCAATGGAACCTGGAGAGCGACGACGAGGACGATGTCAACGAGGCCGACTGGAGTTCCATGGTGGCCGCCGAGATGCTGGCAGCTTTGACGGATGCCGAAAAGAAGCGTCAGGAGATTATCAATGGTGAGTTAACATTTCCTTTGATTAAGACATTCTACTATATTTTGTTATATTTTTTTGAAGAAATCTACCAAACTGAACGCAACCATGTGCGCACCCTCAAACTGCTGGATCGTCTGTTCTTCCTGCCACTCTACGAGAGTGGACTGCTGTCGCAGGATCATCTGCTGTTGCTGTTCCCGCCCGCACTGCTCTCGCTTCGTGAGATTCACGGCGCCTTCGAGCAGCGTCTGAAGCAGCGACGCATCGAGCAAAACCACATTGTGGAAACCTTGGGAGACCTGCTAGCCGACATGTTCGACGGCCAGTCCGGAGTTGTGCTCTGCGAGTATGCTGCGCAGTTCTGTGCCCGCCAGCAAATCGCCCTGGAGGCCCTGAAGGAGAAGCGCAACAAGGATGAGCCGCTGCAGAAGCTGTTGAGGAAGTCGGAGTCGCACAAGGCATGTCGACGGCTCGAACTGAAGGACTTGTTGCCCACTGTGCTGCAGCGTCTCACCAAGTACCCTTTGCTGTTTGAAAACCTGTACAAGGTGACGGTGCGATTGCTGCCGGAGAACACCACCGAGGCGGAGGCCATCCAGCGAGCCGTGGAATCCTCGAAAAGGATTCTCGTCGAGGTCAACCATGCCGTGAAAACAGCCGAGGATGCTCACAAGTATGTAGTACAACAAAATATATATATATTTCTATGTCAATTTACTTATTTCACCCAAATTGAATAGATTGCAAAACATTCAGCGCAAACTAGACAGATCCTCCTATGACAAGGAGGAGTTTAAGAAGTTGGACCTGACCCAGCATCACCTGATCCATGACGGAAACCTGACGATCAAGAAGAATCCTAGCGTCCAGCTGCACGGCTTGTTGTTTGAAAACATGATCGTATTGCTGACCAAGCAGGCAAGTTCACATTCCATGGCACAATACAACTAAATGTTTAATTTCCTTTTCGAATTTCTGTCTTGTTAGGAAGATAAATACTATCTAAAGAACCTGCACAACCCGGCGGGGTTGACCAATAAGCCTGTTAGTCCCATTATGAGCATCGATGCCGAGACTTTGGTGCGCCAAGAGGCGGCCGACAAGAATTCCTTTTTCCTCATCAAGACAAAGACATCACAAATGTTGGAACTGCGTGCGCCCAGCAGCTCGGAATGCAAGACGTAAGAGAGCTATCCAGAATACATTTGGTTGAAGTTAATTTTAAATACTCTCCATTGCAGATGGTTTAAGCACATCTCGGATGCTGCTGCCCGCCAGTCGAAGAATCGTTCGAAGAACGCCTCGAACAGCCATGACACGAGTACTAGTGACCCAGCGCTCACTGCTATTCCGCATTCCAGCACCAAGGAGTCGCTGGAGCTGACCACCGATTGTGCCCAGCCAATGGCGGCGACAGCCACGGTGACCACCACACCCCTGGCACCCATGCTACCGATAGCCACTGTGACGCCGGCTCCAGCTACGAACAATGTTAGCTCCCTTACCGGCGTGCAGCTGCGTAATACGCAAAAGGATGTGGTGGCAAATGAATCCGATGCAGATTATGTCAACACACCGAAGCCACAACGTTCGAGCCAGAATGAAGTTAATCGATCCATGTCCATACGGAGCACTGGGGAGCCCAGCCAAAAGTATTCCGCAACTGGATCATCAGAGGCGGCAAACGACGTCACATTGCGCCACTCTCAGTCGGCGCGCGAATCGGTTAGGCCAGGATCGAGTGGCGAGGAAAGGAACTCCACCTACGGCATGGTGGGTGGTCACTCCAAGCGCGATAGTGCCAGCATAGTCTGCTCGAACAACTCGAACAACACGCGCACGCTGCTGATGCAGAGCCCCCTGGTGGAACCCACGGCCATCCAGGTCAGCATCAGTCCAGCCCACACGGCGGAACCCGTGCTGACGCCGGGCGAGAAGCTGCGGCGCCTGGATGCCTCCATCCGGAGTGACTTGCTGGAGAAGCAGAAAATCATTTGTGATATCTTCCGTTTGCCCGTGGAGCACTACGACCAGATTGTGGACATTGCCATGATGCCGGAGGCCCCGAAAGACAGTGCAGATATTGCCCTCGCTGCCTACGATCAGATTCAAACGCTGACCAAGATGCTGAACGAGTACATGCACGTGACGCCCGAGCAGGAGGTCTCAGCGGTGTCCACTGTGGTCTGTGGCCACTGTCACGAGAAGGAGAAGCTGCGCAGGAAGGTGTTGGCGTCGGCGGCATCATCCTCATCGCCGCCACCGCTGCCGCCGCCGAACAGGCAGCATGCCCAGGCCCAGGCCCAGATACCGCCATCGCGCCTGATGCCCAAACTACAAACCCTTGATCTTGACGAAGTTGCCATACACGAGGACGATGACGGGTACTGTGAGATCGACGAACTGCGCTTGCCAGCGATACCCTCCAAGCCGGCACATGAGAGGCCCACCACGCCACTGGCTCCATTTAAAACTGAGTCGAAAACTTCACCATCTGTTGTGCTAGAGTCGACGAAACGCCAAAGCATGGAAGTTGTTCCTGAGAGTCTGCCAGTGGAGAAGGCAGAGATCGAGGCCGAGGTTGTGGCTTTGGCAGAGAAGGAAGCACAGGTTTTGGATACACGACCTACTACAAGTGAACCAAGTAGCCAAGACAATCACAATACGGAGGCGGAGAGCACCAAGGAAGTGGCTGATTTGACGATAGCTGATAATGAGCTGCCGGCAACTGCATCAACTGATGGGCTGCCAAGCCAGAGTAGCGAGATTAAAACAACAGAAAACGAAGAAAAACAAAATCTTGTGGCGGACGAACAAGTGGCCAACGACAGAGCCGTAATTATAAAATTGATCTATTATAAACACCTATTTTAATAAATGTATTTTTTTACAGATCGAACAAGTGACAGTATCCAGAGTCGATAGCTCAACGCAGACATCACCTATAGAAGCGGAAAAGCTACCAACTGGAGCTGGAGGATCGGGCAGCACCTGTGGGCCGAATCGCATCCAGCATGCCAGTGTGCTGGAGCCGAGTGTGCCTTGCCATGCACTCAGCAGCATTGTGACAGTACTGAATGAGCAGATTTCCATGCTTTTGGTAGGTTTAATAACTTATTTGAAAGTCTAAAATAGTTCTCTAAATAATACTTAAATAATAACAGCCAAAAATTAACGAGCGCGATATGGAAAGGGAGCGATTGCGAAAGGAAAATCAACACCTGCGCGAACTTCTAAGTGCGCTGCATGACAGACAGCGAGTTGATGAAGTAAAGGTATGGGATTAAAAACTAATTTTAATCCTTTTCTAGTCAACTAACATTGTTCTACTCAAAAAGGAAACTCCGTTTGATCTTACGAGGCTGATGCATGCTGAGGATGTAGAGTTTGACGATGACATTGACGCCATTTCCAACAGTTCGCTGACGCCAACGCCCACGCCGATACCCACGGCTTCACCTATTGGCCAAGTTCAGACACCGGAAGCCATTAGAGTTAACAGCACTGAGGATGAGGAATGAATAGGAAACTTGTTTAACTTTTTTTTTGTATAAAATACATATTTGTTCTGTTTTTGCCCCCCTACACGCATTTGACCAATTGAATTGGCGGCGTCTGTGTTTTACAAGTAGCCTTTCTTAGAGCATGCCTTTTACTACTGTTAATGTAGCTTCATTTGTTTTCCTAAAATATATATATGATGTATTCCACAAGAACACCGTAACACACTTTGAATTAAGCCTAACAATGTCCCCTCGTAAAACTAATTAAATACATATATATATTCATATTATCGACTTAAAGAAATATCAGCTAAATACACAATGTTTGATACATTTATAAAGAGAACAATAAACCATATAGTTATTGAGATTGAAAATTCGAGTGATATAATTGTACCCTGAAGTAAAAATTAAGCGAAAAGCAGACGCGTTAGTGCGGCATCACCTCCTCCAAACGACTGAGTCTATAAATAAGTCAGCATCTCGTTCGATCCACGCACGCAATTAGCCAAAGTACTTAGCCAAACGACAGGGCTCCTGAAAAAGAGGGAAATTCTTTTTCCTCAGAGTATATTTATAATTGCTCGGTGCGTTTGGGGTGAGTAAACGAATCAGTAGCTAACCAGAAACCAACTGAATACATCTCTCGCCAGGCAGCACATACGTAATCCATGCAAGACTTTGGCGAAAATATTCAGCAGGCTCATAATGAAAAGCTGGGCAGGTGAGTTGAACTTTCTTTTTATTGTTTAATTATTAATTTTATTAATATTTTAATATTCCAATGCAGGCATCTGGTGGCAGCGATAAACATTGAGCCAGGAGACACATTGCTGGAGGAAAGGCCCTTGTTAGTGGCTCCCCACTGGGAATGCCACCAACTTAAGTGCGCCCAATGCCTGCAGGAATCGTATGTAATGTGCCGAAGGTGTCAGGTTTTTCCGCTTTGCATGGACTGCGGCCAACACGATGACTTCGAGTGCGAGTTCTTTGCCAGCGGAGCAGGAAAAGCCATCTGCAAGGATATTCTGGTGAAGAACTATGGCATATGTGGACTGCTGAAGCTGCTCCTTCTGCTGGACAATCCGGAGACAAAAGGCGATTGTCAAGGGCTTGTGGAAACACCCATAAATCTAAGCGATTACCGGGATGGAGAAGGCATGTGGCAGGAGCACGAGGAACTGGTGGTGCGCCCACTGATGGAGAGTGGCCTTGTGGCGGTACTTCCCGCCCAGCAACTGACCTCGGATACTCTGCACGCCCACTGCATCCGCATCGACAGCAACTCCTTTGAGGTGACCGCCCGGGATGGCGATACTCTGAAGGGAGTTTTCGTGTGCGGAGCCAGCTTGCCGCACAGCTGCGTGCCCAACACGGTGGTGGCCCTGGACGAGCAGTTCAACATGAAGCTATATGCGGCTGTTTGCCTCCAGCCTGGCGACATCATCTACAACTCCTACACGAATCCATTGATGGGCACCAGCCAGAGGCAGCACCAACTACGCCTGAGTCGGAGATTGGAGTGCTCCTGCTCGCGATGTCTGGATCCCACCGAGATGGGCACTCACATGAGCAGCATGAAGTGCAGAGAGTGCGAAGGCGGATTCTCGGTTTGTGAGATAGAGCCCAATGGAAGGCTGGGCGATTGGCGTTGCCCGGACTGTGGAGCTCTGCTAACCGCCGCCGAGGTCCACGAGCTACAGGCGGAGGTGGGGGCAGCCTTGGTCGAGGCCCGGGGAGAGCTGCAGGTCTACGAATCCCTGCTGACCCAGTACGGACCACTGCTCCATCCCAATCACTTCATGTTGCTGGACATCAAGCAGAACATTGCCAGCATCCTGCGGGCGGCGGCACTGATGAACTCCATGGAGCAGCCGTGCAAGAAGCTCCTGGCTCGACGCGTCGAACTCTGCTCCGATCTGCTGCCCGTCTGCAGGGCGGTGGTTCCGGGCATTTCCAAGCTGTATGCCATCGGTCTGTTCGAGTATCTGCTTGCCTTGGTGGAGCTGGTGGAACTGCAGTTTGCCGAAAGTGATCTCAACAAAAAGGAATATGTGGTGGGTTAATCGAATGAGAGCATTTTGATATTCAGGGAAATTTTAAATCCGTTAGTAATAGAATATATTGTATTCGTTTAAAAGTGTGTAACAGGTGGTAGTAAACGTGTATATTTTATTAATCAGGAAGCAATATCTGAGCCCATCAAGACATGTCCGTCGGAACTTTAAGATTTGGGAAACTATAAAAGGCAGACATTAGGGATATAACAACCAAATCTGAGGTCAAATTAGACCAAGACCACTCCAAAGCCCACAAATCGAGAAGCTTTTTTCATGTCACGCTAAGATTATTAGAGGCCAGCTATTGAATGTATGTTATTCGTTGAATATCCAACGACTCACCAAAAATGTTTAAAATCAAACCAATATTTTAAAAGTTATTAGGAAAGGTGTAATTATAATTAAAACAAGGCTTATATATTTGGGAGAGCGGAAGAGAGCGAATGAAAGCTGTTCGCTCTTAGCTTGTAGTGTTGACCGTGTAGTTCGGCAGATGGCGCCACATAAAACCCGAATCTAAAAATTGTTTAGCTGAGTAACTGGTATTTTATAGTACACGGCAATAAATTTGTTTACTCACTAACTTTTTAAATCATAAAAATCTATTTTAGGCCCATTTAAGGACGGCCAGCTTGGTGGCCAAGGAAGCGATGGACCTACTCCGCTTTGAGCCAGAAAACTCGGCAGAAGGCTACCTTTCCGACCGGATTGCCATGGAGCTGGAGCGCATTGAGTCCGATTTGAAGAAATACGGCAGATAGTTGGACTTACATGTTGGATGCGATTCGCGGCACTGCAGCGGCGCTTTTAAATTTAAATTAAATTAGATTAGACTAGTCGAAGGGATGCGAATGCTCTCCCTTCAGATGTTGCCACTTTTACATTGTGTGTGCTGGCGACACGGTTCAACGTTTGGTTGGGTGGTGGGGGAATCATTGACCAAGAAATAAATAAAGAATTGTCGTTCAATTAAAAATAAATTGCCAGCATGTCGCCGGTTGTGTTGTCAGTATGCCAAAGGTAGCCAAAGGGAACGGGAACAGAAAACAGAATATGGCTGCAGTTACGGACGATTTTGTTAAGAAGTGCGAGGTGAAGCAGAACGAGGCGCTGGGCAGGTTAGTAACTGCCCTCTGTAATCCTCTCTAGACCTGATCCCTATGGGTTTCTCCATTAGGTTTGTGGTGGCCCAGTGCAATCTTCGAGCTGGCGAGACCGTGCTGCTGGAGCAGCCTATTGTGGTTTTGCCCCACATGGGCGATCGACGCTGCTCCAAGTGCTTTAAGTTAACCCAAAGTTTTTGCAGGTAGGTAGTTGGAGTTCCAAAAAGTTTCACATATCTCATTCTTATATAAACCTGGGATTGATTCCAATATCATTTTTTTTTGTTGTGTAATTGTTTTTTAAACGATTATTTTTTCAGTTTATTTATTTTCTGTGCTTCATTTTCTGCTCGAGAAAATAATTTTTTGAGTTTTATTTTCGCTTGAAAATAAATTTTAAAGTGTCCCCAAGTAATACATTTTTTTCGCACTTTTGCGACAATCGTTTCTATATTCAAAGGAGCTTAATTTTAAATCAAAAAACTAAAATTCAAGAATTCAGTTTTATTTTTCGAAAAAAAAAAACAAACCACCTAATAATTATTATCTGTAAAATTCAATGAGTATTCGTTTAATTTAAAACTTTATGAAACTCAAAAATTTACCTTTTTTCTTGTTTTTAATAAATTCTTAACAAATACATATTTAACCGGATTTTGTAAAAATATTTTACTTTTATAGTTTTATTAATTTAGATGCTTTAAGAAAAAACTTAAAAATTACTTTTTTTCGGCCCTTATGTAAACTCCCCAGGAAGTGCCTCCTTTTAGTTTTGTGCGAGGATTGCCCGGATCACGATAACCAAAATTGCCAGAGGCTGGCCGAAATTAAGCTGTCGGAGGAGCAGGTGAAGCTCGTCCAGGAGCACTCTGATATCCAGCCAGTTCTAAAATGTCTACTCCTAAAAGAGCCATCCAGAAACATTGCCCTTGTACGAAGAAATGACCCAAATGGAAACCCATCTCGCGGCTAGGAAAGGCACAGATATATGGAAACACTACCAAGAGCACGCCTTTGCTCCTCTGGAGGCGAGTGGAGTGCTGAGGCATTTGCAAACGGAAGCGGATGAGGATCTTGTCCAGGGTCTACTGAGCATCTTGGATGTGAATGCCTACGAAATAAGGGCTCCCGAGGCGGGCGGCTCCATGAAGGGATTGTATCGCAGGGCGGCACTCTTTGCCCACAGCTGCATTCCCAATCTGGTGACCGCCATTGATGAGGAGCGACGCATTAAGGTGTACGCCAATAGGTTTATAGCCGCCGGGGAAATCCTCTACATCTGCTACACCAATGTGCTCCTGGGCACCGAGGAGCGTCGTGAAATCCTCAAAGTGGGCAAGTACTTTCACTGCTCGTGTCCACGTTGCCAGGATCCCACCGAGCTGGGCACCCACATGAGCAGCTTCATCTGCAGCCACTGCTCCTGTCCAGATGGCTTCATAATCCGCCATGCCGGAGACGGGCACGTGGCAGTGCGTCCTCAATCCGGATCACACACTGAAGCAGGAGTTCGTTTCGAATATGCTGGAGCGAGCCAAGGAGGAGATATTCCATGCCAAAGATGATATCTACAGGCTTGAGCTTCTTCTGGCCAAATTAAGCCGGCTGCTCCATCGGAATCACTACCTAATGCTGGATCTAAAGCAGAACATTGCCTCCATACTGCGCCAAATCCTGCAGAACATAACTCATCGACCGAATAGGAAGGTATACGAGAGGAAGATTCGTTTGTGCCAAGAAATATTGTTGGTTCTGAAGGTGGTGGCCCCGGGAATCTCCAGACTAAAGGCCATCGCTTTATACGAGCTGGCCAACACACAGGCGGAGCTGGCCAGAAAGCAGTACAGTGAGCAGGAGCTGAGTGCCAGCGATTTACAGGTGGGTTGGGTTACTAAATTTATACCTAAACATCACCTTTAACTTTATTTTCCTTTAGGCGACGTTGGAGCAAGTGGAGGTCATGATACGGGAATCCCTACGAATGCTACTCTTCGAACCCCTGGCCACTCCAGAGGGTCAGCTCTCGCGCTCCCTGCTCCGGGAGCTGAAGGAACTGCAGGACGACATCAAAAATATCCAAGAATCTAATGACGATTAATAAAAACTTGCGATTTTGACAGTTAATTGTTTGCATTTGAATTTTAAAACCGACTATTGGTTTTCTTACGGGTCTACAGATTTCGAATATCACTCTTACAAGTGCTAACCACGAACTTTTAGAGGTAAGCATTTTCGAAATCCGATATCTGTCAGCAAAGTTATGTGCTTTAAAGTTTTGGCTTAAAGTAATTTTTATGCTAAAAGCCATATTTGAAAAAATAATAGGGGGTAAAATCATTCAAATTACCAACCACAGATTTTTAGAAATGTAAACATCTATAAGAAAAGCAGATTTTTAGAAATTTAACACACTCTAGTTCAAAACAGAAACTCTTAACTCAAATTTGTATTGTTTTTTCTGGAAAAAAAATAATGGAAAGGGGTGAATAAATATTATGTTTGAATTCGATTACCGATATCAAGCTCTAGTCGAACAAGAGCAAGCTTGGTGTTATCGTTTAATTTCGCGGTTTTGCAACACTTTTGGATCTATTGTTATTTACGTTTTTTTCTCCATTCTCCATTTAACAACAAAAGCTCAGCTAAACAAAACAATTAGTTAACCGTGGAATTTTTTACAAGTTACTGAAAATTAAGACAAAGAAGAAGTGACTAATATGAGAAATTGTGGGAACAGCTGATGCCTGATAACACAGATGGGGTAAACGGTGCGGATAAGGGATACAAAAAATCCACCCCCGAGTGGGAAAAAACTCGAATTTATGCTCAGTTGCAATTTGCATGCGCTGCCGTGGAGACGAGCTGTTCTCCGCCGATTGAAAAAACTAAAAGAACCAGCAGCAAGCAACAACAAATGCTGAAATATATTCCACTGTACTAGCCGCGCCCCCTCGCTACTAGCACCGCCGCCCTCCCCGCAAAAGCCGTGATGTCTTGGACAACGTTGTGAAATAGTAACCAGTCACCCATCAACTTCAGCATTCGTCATCGGAGCTGGAATCGTGGAAATCCCCCGTTAGGATGGCTCTCGCCAGTGCCGCCGCCGCCCTTTTGAAGGGATCCCAGACGCCACTGCAGCAGCTCCTGGAGGATATCAATTTTCAGAGGACCAAGGAGATGCGCCAGCTGCTTAAGGATGGTAGGTATCCCGGATTTGAGCTCCTGATTTTCCCTCTATTGCGGCGAAAATTTGTCTACATTTGCACTTTATCGATTTGTCACACTCACACATCCACAAAGGGCAACCCCAACCCCCAAGAAGGCTTGCGTGTGTATAAGTGCCTGATGCGCCTGTGTGCGTGCTTTTTCCGCCCCACTTTTCACCACCGGTTTGTTTTCTTTTATATAAGCAGCAGCAGCTTTTACTTTTATCGGGCGAGAAGGGGGCAGGTTGGGAAAACCACAAACAGCTGTTCACCTGTCGGTCGATTTGAGCATCCCCCTGCTCACCCGATTCCTCCAGACTCTAATTTAAGGGAGAGCTTGCCCTAAAATCTTAACTATGAATTCGGTTAAGGATTATTACCAATTTCTAAATTTATCTTTATACATTATACATCAATTGATTTATCTTTATACATTTTACGTCAATTTATTATTGGAGGGTTAACTAATTCCAAGTTTATTTTTATATTGTTATTATTTTTTTTTATAATTAAATAGGTTTTCTTTGAGCGAAAGTGCTAAAGTTAAAATCCTGAGCAAACCCAGTCACTGATAGCTCTTCACCAATCGGTCAATATAAGCATCCCCTAATGCTTGAAAATTCCATTAACATTTTTTTTTTAAAGAACCGAAAGGATAACAAAGAGGAAAACAATAAACCAATCACTTTTTGAATTAAAGACAAGCAACGATAATATGAAAGCATTATGTAAACTGATATAATACCTTTTAGGGACTTTAGTTATTTGCATAATAATGATTGCTGGAATATAAATAGTAATACTTTATCCTTCTCGCTTAAGTTTTATGTTCTTATTCTGAATTAGTATATGTAAATAATATATATACGGTCAGTTATTTAAATTTCGTGTAATTTGTATTATGATGATTATTAACATTTTTTGAACAGTATTGTTTTTTTTTTTGATTTTAAGAAAATAGGTTTTATAATGTAAATTAAACAGTACAAAAAAATTGCGTTTTTAAATTATAGATTTAATTTTGTTTAAATGGAGTCCAAAATTAGCAAAGCTAACTGTCCTTTGTATACCTTTTCCAGATGGCGGCTTCGTGGTGCTCCAGGGTACCACCTACTGGACGGACCTGTTCGTGCGGCACTTCCTCTTCCAGACAGAGCCCGTGCACAGCATCGACTCGGACGATTTGCTCTTCTTTGTGCGGAAAAAGCACGTGAAGAGCTCGTCGCGCCACATGCCAAAATTTGAGGTGGGTAAATGGGATTGCAGCTTGTTTACAAATGATCAAAAAAAAAAAAACGTATTTCTTCGACAGACTGAAGTGGAGGTATTCCGCAAGGACTCGCGCAAACTGCCCATCGGCGATCCCGATGTGGACTGGGAGGAGACGGTCTATCTGAACATGGTCATCCACCAGTTCGACTATACACTCACACTGGCCATTTGCACTAGGACCTCGCCCAAGGAGCTGCAGGTGCTGAGGAGGCACTCGCAGAGGGTGTACGCCAGTCCCAGTCGAAGGAAGATGGACACCAAGGGCGAGGGCGAGGAGATCACGTATCCGCACATCTGTTTTATGGTGGACAACTTTGATGAGGTGTTCAGCGACATCCTGGTGCGCGACGGGGAGATGGTGTGCGTGGAGCTGGTGGCCAATGACAAGGATGGAGCGGTCCAGGGCGTGATATTCCTGGGATCCATTCGCTACGATGCCTTAAAGAAGGTCTACGACGCCAGGGTTAGATAATAACTCCTTTCTTAAAACTAACTTTGTACTCGTTTGTTTTTTTGTTTGTTCCAAAGCAATCCAGTCTGAGTTCTAAGGTGGCGCAGCGCATGTCCTTTGGCCTATTCAGCAGTGGAGCTGGCGTCCAAACGCGCTGTGAATTTGTCCGGATGAAGGGACCGCAGGGAAAGGGCCATGCCGAGATGGCGGTGACCAAGCCAAAGGGATCTGGCGTGGAGACGCCCACCAGCGAGCCGGGATTCTGCGCCACCGACATGTGGGACGAGTGGGAGGAGGAGAATGACGACTACTGCACGTACCGCCATCAGCGACGCCTCAGCGATCCGAGCGCCAATCTGAACAACTTCTCCCGCTACGGCTGGCGCACCAAGACCAACTCGAATAACCAGGACATGGTGGGCAGTGGCACCAGCCCGAATGTGGGAGCCAAGGCGCGATCGGAGAACGAGGGACTGGACTCTCTGGCCAGCGAGGTGTCCGAGATCGAGGCTGGAGATCTGCGCGATGGTCAGTCTAAGCCACTCTCTATGTACCTATAAGTTTATCCTAGTTTCCTCTTGATTTGAGCATCCTTTAGTTGCATGAACATTTAAAATTGAACATTACATAGTTGCGTAGTTTTTAGCGTAGTTAATGCCGCTTATTCCGCTTGCTCCTTTCATTTCCGTTCATATTCCTGATTTACTTCTCGTAATGTGTTGTGGTTCCATTGATTTTCCTTTTACAACTTCCAACTATCAAATTTATATATATACTTTCTATGTGCCCCCTAAAAAACAACTCCAGAGTATATATATATATATGAAGAGAACACCAGACATTGCCGAGAAAGCAGGACAAATAATACACTAGGGTCAACAACCAAAATTATATTCCGTTTGGCTTTTGTTTTGACACTGGATGTTGGGTTAGAGGAGGAGGTCGTCGTTCATCACATCCCATAGTCCTATCCTGTTTTCCCTTTCCCTTTAGAAATTATGTTTTCCGTGGTGGTGGTGGCTTGATTGTGTATTCATTAGACATCCTCACCAGTCGCTCCCTAGCTTTTTGTGTTTCCCCATTTTGGCTTATTGTTTCCACTGCTTTCTGTTGCCAATTACCGATTAAGTTGCTTGGGCCGATCCTCGGTTGTACATGTGTGTCGATGTATATGCTTTTAAACGCAAAAACCGATCTATATCTACTTGTAGATCAGCAACGTCCTGCTTTCTCGGCCTCCACGGCAAAACTGCACCCAAATCCGCATTGCGAGACCCACCAGCTCGCGGCTGGTGATCAAGAAAAGTTGCCCCAAGAATCCACTTTCACTGCTCCATCAGCTGCGGCTGCAGCTGCAGCTGCTGTTCCGGCCGTGACTCCGCCTCCTTTGAGTGCCGCCGCGGAGGTCAAAGTGCCCGGCGACAACAACGGAGCTGGACAAACCACGGGCTGCAACTGTTTTGGTGGCAAGAAGGGAAAGAAGCGCTGGCCCTCGGCCAAGAGCACAGACACCCCGGAAATGTCCGAGGTCTACTGTCCCAGCTGCGAGGATCCGTCCAACGAGTCGCCCGCCTGTCTGGCCAAGATGCCCGACAAGCGGCCCACCCGTCTCAAGCCCAAGACCAGCATTCTCAGTGTGGAGAGCGAGCTGCTGGTGGGCAAAAGGAGCAGTTTCCGGCTGCCGTCGGAGGGCAAACGCAAGCAGCAGGGTGCCAGCATCACCAGGAGCGCCTCCCTCAGCGCCGCTGATCGCAGGACCAGTCTGCCGGTGGCCTCCAGGAAGATCATACCCCCAAGACTGCGCACTTCCAGAGTCAAGGATCAGGAGAAGGACAGAGATAAGGATAAGGATAAGGACAAGAACAAGGAGAACGACAAGAAGTCTTCGAATCAGAAGGTCAACGGTTCGGCAACCAACTTTCTGGCCAAGATGTCGCCCAAGCGGCTCAGAGGCGTTGCCGGCAAGGATAAGGAAAAGGACAAAGAAGTCGACAAGGATAAGGACAAGGGCAAAACTAAACCAAGTGCTGCTATCAAACACAAAGCCGTCAATAATAACAATCCCAGGCCTGACATGACCTCAAAAACTGAGGAGTACGAGATTGCCGATGATGCTACCTCCCTGAATGGTAGTGAGTCGGAAGGTGGCGTTGGAGCTGGAGCCGCCAAGATGGCCATCCTCAGTGAGAGCGACAGCAAGCTGATGATCAGTGTTCGAGGACGTGAGGAGCTGCCGGTGGTGGAGTCCACCAAGAATTCGCCACCCGCGAAACTCTTCGAGAAATGTGTCCGCGTGTCGGTGGAGACGGAGAAGCATCCGCTGCAGCAGAACGAGAACAATGAGAACGGGGAGGAGAGTGATATAACCAAGGTGATTTCGCCCACGGAGCTCACGCCCATGCTCGATATGGCCAATGGCAACCAGGAGGCGGCGGAGGTGGAGGCCACCAGTGCCACTCTGCCGAGAACAGCCAAGCAGGCGCATGTCAGCAAGATGCTGCATCTGGTGCCCAAGCGCCGAACTCCAGATGGCACCAACATCTACTACTGGTGCGATGTGCCCAAGAAGGCACTAAAAGGTTATTGCCTAGGATTTTCTACCTATAGTTCTTATCAAACAATGCATGTTTCTAGTTTCCTATGCTCTGGCAGCAACCATGACTTATCTAGTGTGCCTTATTTACTTTTAGAACTCGACGACGGCGCCTACAATCCCCTGTGGACCAGTCGAGGCTTCACGCAATCTTTTCACTTCTGGAAGGAGAACAGAAGACAGCAGTCCACGCCGCTCAATGCATTCCTCACCTATGTGACACTGCCCTGGTGGAGCATTGCAAAGGGTAACATATATCCTAAAAATGAACAATTATTAGTTATACTCATCTTTAAACTCCCTTACAGACCTATTGGATCACCGGGAAACGCCAATTCTGACCTTTTAGTATTAACTTAATTTGCGATTGTGATTCATATGCCACTATGCTTAATAGTTCTCACATATAATCCCCTAAAACAACCCGATCGAATGCCAACCGTGTGATCAGTCTCAGTTTGATTTATCAGTATATAATTGCTTTGTTCTCGACCAACGTTGAGTTTCCTAAAGCGCATCCTCACGGATCAAACTATGGTACTTGGTGAGCGCAGAGCCAACCTACAAATTTATAAACTAAACTAAACTAAACGAACTACGATAGTGAACACTGTTACCGATGATATGGAAATATATAATTGTAATATTATTTGTAAATTGTACGGCAACATTTATACCACGAAATATATACCAAATAGAAAACAAGACGACCAGTAGGAAAGTGACATTAATGAAGGAGCAAATATAAATTGAGAAAGTCTGTCAGTTCGTAATCATACCGAGCCCGAGGCTTCCGGCATCGGTTTCGCCGTCCGACTTAAAGATAGCGCAATCGCCGTCTCTCCGGCTCGATTAGTCTGCTGCTGAGCCTCGCCTGGAATAGTCGCATCTGCTTTGGAGCTCAGAAATCGTAAAAGTCGTCAAGTGATAACGCGCGAAACAAAGCACTGGAGATGGGGCAATCGCTGCCGCTGCTCATCCGCCTTGTCGTCGTCGTCTGGCTGACAATTAGTACGGCCACCGCCTGTCCCCGGGCGCCCACCCACTTGAACCACGGACGACGCACACGCGGCGACAATGGATACAAATTAATTGTGGCCGATGGACCCAACGGCTATGTGCCCGGCAAGACGTATAATCGTAAGTCTGGATAGATAACTTTAGATGGTTTTCGGTTTTGTAATCAGCGGGGTCACTTGAGAACTGAAAAACAAAAGCAATCGACGCGATAAGAGAATCCAGAGCAGATGGTGTCCATCCTCTCGGTTCTACAAAGTGCTTTGAATATACTATTTACTAATCAACTAATGAATAATAAACTATATTGAGTCTATAGAGGTTATTTATTCAGAACTTTGGTTCAGAAAGGCATGGCTAAAAAATATAAGTAATAAGTTATTACTAATAACGGATATAGCTTTATTTAAACATAACTAACAAGTTTATGAATTTGACTGTCAACTTTTTTTGACATTTTCTTCAGCTTTAATTGTATTCACTTTTTTGAGAACTACATAACATTGTTTAACTATTGCTTTGTCGCTAATCTTATTAATTTAGTTACTGTTTGTAACTAATCTTGAAAGAATGGGAATTAATTGAGTTATAGAGGTTGTTTATTCAGAACATGAATATGGAAAAGGATTGATACAAAATATATAATTAAAAGAGGATATAGTTTTATAATAAACAACTAGCCAGTTTATGAACTTGACAAATAAGCTATCTTTAAGCTTTTAAATCATCTGAGTTTTTAATTTTTTGACAACTACTTAACAACTTGTAGTCTTTGGTAAATAGTATGACTACAACTTAAAATCTATAAAAGGTTGTAAGCGGCACTGTTTAGAAATGAGCGTTTCGCTTATGGTTCTCGTAGAATCCCTTGTACTTGAACCATTTATTGCAAGTTGGGCAATGATACAAACATTCATGAGAAGTCAAATGCTTTATGTATGATTCTTCAATAGTGAAAGTCTCCTCGCAGCCTTCGCAAAAAAGAACAAAACTATCAGGTAAAAACGCGAATAGGTTAAAATAGTCGGTAGGCAAAATCTTGCCGTTTTTGACCACCGTAAGGTGAACTGTTTTTTGATGCCAAACTGAAATCAGATTTATGATTCGTTTTAATTCGCCTTTAGTAAGGTTGCATCCCATCGTTAAGTTGACTTCTGTAGTTAGCTCGGAAATCAGACGAGAGACAAATTCAGGGTTGGGTGATGGATTCAAAATTCTATAATTCCAAATGGAATCGTGCTTCATGTAGATTTTGCTAAACTGGGCAGCTTTTGCGCGCAACTGCACCAACTCATCCGAAGTTATTTTGTCCTCATACCTGGCATTTTGCATTGCTGGCAACTGAAAGGATGAAATAATGTATGGTAATAGGTGAATTTCGGGCAATGATTAAAATCAATTGCTCACCCCAACATTT
Organism: Drosophila gunungcola; assembly: GCF_025200985.1. Classification (NCBI taxonomy): domain Eukaryota; kingdom Metazoa; phylum Arthropoda; class Insecta; order Diptera; family Drosophilidae; genus Drosophila; species Drosophila gunungcola. Next base: position 1,419,553 of record NW_026453167.1, on the reverse strand, counting down.
TTCAAAAGAGTTGCGATGTGTGGGGAAGTTGATTTTGAACGCATATTTTTCTTTGGTTTGTTTGGCTCCTTTTTTATAACGAGCAGGTCTTCCTTAGGCTGTGTGGTTTGTAAACCTAGATTATTTGACTCCAATTTGTCGTCCTTGGTAGCAAAACTATTGGTATTTGTTTGATTTGTTTTGGTACTGGTTGTCTGCTTCTTTTTAACAGGTTAGATTTTTCTTTACCAGGTCGATTATTGAACATTTGGGGGTGGGTCTTTCTATATTTTTCGAATCCAACTTGACGAGTTTTGCATTGGCGTTCTTGTAAACAGGATTTTTGGTATTGTCTAGGATCTGCTTTATTTTTACGACAGGCTTTTCCTTTGTCTGTGTGATTTTTGAATTATCTTCATTTTCCGACTCCAATCTTAAAACGTTTTGTTGTGTTGTCTTTACATACCATTTGATCATTGTTTGGAATTGGGCTTAGTTTGAGAACTGAAACACCTTGGTTTGTGGGCTGATTCTCAACATGGTAGTTGCCAATTTCCTCTAGAATTCTTTTGAACGAGGGCCTTTCAGTTTGTATTGATTTAATCACACTATCTCTCAACTTAGTTGTTGGCAGTATTTCAACTTGTCTTATTTGGAAGGGCGATGATATATTCTTTGTGGCTGGTTTTGGAAACTGAGCTACTTTTTTAACCACACTTGAAGCGGAGCAAGCTGGGACTTTCTGGACTGTTGTGCTGAGTTTTGGCTTAGAGTTCAGCTCTTTATGCTGCAAAAGGGCTGTTGTGGAGATTCGAGCACTGGTTAAAGTCGATTTTCTTACACTTAAGTTATAAGAGTTAAGTTGATTGGTTGGCTTGAAAGGAGTATTAAAATTAAGTGGCTGTATATTGTCTACTTCTAAAGGTTCAGTTATAGGAAGACTACAGTTGGTATTCGGCGGTTTCACTAGAAGTTTGGTAGGCGCATCGTTTTTAATGGGTTTTAGGATGTTATCTTCTTCTAGAGATTCAGTTTTCGGCTGTTTCTTAAGAAGTTTGGTGGGCTCATCGTTTTCAATGGCTTTGAGGATGCGCTTCTTCACGCTGCTCATACGTTTTCTCGAATTCCTGGCAATGGTGTGGCTCTTTAGTTCGCAGATTTTCAAGGTGTTCCCCTTATTTTCTGCCTTGATGCGAAATCCTTTGAATCCTCGGCCTACCGGTTTGTCTTCCTGTTGGGAGAATCCCTCCTTTAATAGTATGTCCTCCACTTTATATTTCACTGTCACAGCGGGATAAATAATTAGGAATTAAAATGCTATTATTTTGCGGAATATATATTTACTTACTTGGTTTTTGGCAATTAGAATCCTTTATGCCCTCCATAATGCCGGAATCCCCGCTGCTGCTGCTGTTGTTCCCCGCCGACTGGGCATACTCCTCCTCAGATAGGAGCTCCTCCAAGCTGTACACGTTCTGCTCCTTGGTGAAATTCAGGACATCAACGTGGGCCCACTGGAGGTGCCTCAAAAATTCCGGCAAATGTGCGAAAATGTCTCGGCAGAAAGGCAGTAAATGGCCACCATGTTGTCGCTGGGCGAGACCACTACATCGCCGCACTTTTTCAGGTCCACGCACTGACTGCCGGTGAGCATGTCCATGAATGTGGACATTATTTAAACGAAATAATTATTAATAAAAAAAATTAAAGAAAGAATAAAAATTGCGCGTTGTCTTGAACGCAGGAAGATAGAGAGAGCGAGACAACTATAGATACCAAGCAGTGCTGTAAAAGTACTGCATATTTCGACAGCGATACATTTAATCGATTTTCAATTTTATCGAAATTTGAATTTGTATACATTTAACAGTGCTTCTTCTTGGATCTCGAACCCACACGAAAATCCAGCATTTTACCCACTTCACCATTGCGGCGGAAGCGCATACTGGAGCACGACGTCCCCAGGCAGCCAGTCCGCGGCGAGTGGGTCGCTTCCAGCTGTTCAGCGATTCCCTAACCAAGTTTAACGATCGCTGTGTGAATACTGTTTCCGAGGCAGACTCCTACCCTAAAACAGAGGTCCAGGTGATGTGGGTGGCTCCGGAGGCAGGTTCCGGCTGTGTTTCCTTGTCCGCTATGGTCTATGAGGGTCCTAAAGCCTGGTTTGCGGACGATGGCAACCTATCCACGGTAATCTGTGAGCGAAAACCGGATGCAGCTGCTGCCCAAAAGGAATGCTGCGCCTGCGATGAAGCCAAGTACAGCGTAAGTCGTAAAAATTAAATATTCCATAAAACTATATATTATTTCGATTGTTAAGCCTATGTGTATGAAAACAATGAAACTATGTCGATTTTCCACTGAATGTTTCGATCGTTTTCATGGCAGCTATATGATGTTTGTTAAATTTTAATAACAACTCTTAAATAGCTAACCATAACTATATTTAAAGTACCTGAAAATATACATAAAAGTTATAATTTTTTAAGCCCGTAGATTAAAAGAGCGATGCTGAACAAGAATTTAAATACTTTATATATTCCCTGCGTTGCAAACTTTTTTGTGAAATATAAATATAATACCCTTTGCAAGAGTATAAAAAATCCTGGATTATAATATATTTTTCCAAACATTTTCAGTTTGTATTCGAGGGCATCTGGTCGAACGAGACCCATCCCAAGGACTATCCCTTTGCCATCTGGTTGACCCACTTCTCCGATGTCATTGGCGCCTCACACGAGGCCAACTTTTCGTTTTGGGGCGAGAACCACATAGCCACCGCCGGATTCCGGTCTCTGGCGGAGTGGGGCTCACCGACTGCTCTGGAGGGGGAACTGCGGGCCAATGGGCCCAAGTTGCGAACTCTGATCAAGGCTGCTGGCTTGTGGTATCCGAATGTCAACCAAAACACCTCCGCCAAGTTCCGTGTGGATCGCAAGCACCCGAAGGTGTCGCTGGTTTCCATGTTTGGTCCGTCACCCGACTGGGTGGTGGGCATTAGTGGCCTGGATCTCTGCACCGAGGACTGCAGCTGGAAGGAGTCAATGACCTTTGATCTGTATCCCTGGGACGCGGGCACCGATAGTGGTATATCTTATATGGTAAGAAAAGACTGGGGTATAAGATATTTAAACACACTTTGTATAATACAAACGGGTAATTCAGTTTTAATATCAATTTGTGTTACAGAGATTCATTCAATTACAGCATAATTCGTGATTGATATAAAAAGTGTAGGTCACAAATATTTTAAGAGTCCTGTTAAAAACACTTATTGACTTAAAAAATATTTGCAACAACTTTTTATTAAATTTGTACAACAAAAATTAGTTAAAAATATGAATTTTAAACTTTTATAATAAAAGTTCATGATTAAATTTTAATAAAATTTTTATACAAAACTCTTTAATTAAAAAAGTAAAGTTTAACTCTTATTTTTAATATATTTTTTAAAAACACGGAATTATGTTTTTAATTTTGCCATGAAAACAATAAGAAAATTTTCTCTTTCCCTTTTCTTCTCAAATTATTTTTTTTTAACTTATAACTTTTATTTATGGTCCCTGATTAAAATTTTCGAATGGTATGTTCCTTGTTAGTCACCCAATTCGGAAACGCAGCCGCCGGAGAGAATGTACCGCATCACCACCATGTATCCGGAGGATCCCAGGGCACCCTTCTACAATCCTCAGAGTCGCGAGATGCCTCCTCTGGCCAGATTGCACTTGAGACGCGAAAAGATCATTTCCCGGAACTGCGATGATGACTTCCTGAAGGCTCTCCAGCTGGAGGTGTCCGACGATGCCGAGGAGCAGGACACCAGAGGTATGTAAAGTCCCCATCTAATCAGGTACCGAAAGTAATTTGGGTTTATACTAAAAAATTGTGGGTCAAATAAAGCTCCTTAAACTATAACAACAATCCAGTTTTATATATATGCATTAAAATTTCTAAATCCGTTTAATTTTTATTTATTTAATTGAAATTTATTAATTTAAATTTTAAACATATGCAAAAACTGGTATTTTTGAGTGTTTCTTTCTTCAATCTTAGTTTCCGAGTCTAGTCTTAAATAAATTTGAGTTTCCAGTTTTATTTTGAAAACTACAACCTTTTTCTTTAGTTTTAGTTTTCGATTAAAAACCAAAACTGACATTAAAACTCAAACTTAAATAATCGTTATTTTAAAAGAATTGTATAAACCCTGAAAAGTACCTGTTATTATTTGAGTAATAAGTAAAACACTTGAAACAAACTTTGAAAGGTAGTTTTTGGAATTAAACTTATATTCATTAAGGTCCGTAATTCTAATAAAAATAATTTAATTCCCTAGCCGAATGCCGGGTGAGCGACTACTCCGCCTGGAGTGCCTGTTCCGTGAGTTGTGGCAAGGGAATCCGCATGCGCAACCGTCAGTACCTGTATCCGGCGGCGGCGGATCAGAGCAAGTGCTCCCGCCAGCTGGTGTCCAAGGAGATGTGCGTGGCCTCCATTCCCGAGTGCGCTGGCGGAGATGCTGCCTCCTCGCAGCCAAGAGATCGCGGCGATGATGAGGGCGAGGACCTGGCCAACTCGCAGTCCCTGGTGGGCAGCAATGGCGAGGGAGCCGGGTTGTGCAAGACCACGCCGTGGACGGTGTGGTCCGAGTGCTCCGCCAGCTGCGGCATTGGGATCACCATGCGCACGCGCTCCTTTGTCAACTACTTGGGACGCAAGCGATGCCCCCACATCTCGGTGGTAGAGAAGAACAAGTGCATGCGGCCGGATTGCACGTACGAGCAGGTGGAGCTGCCGGATCCGCAGTGTCCCACCACGCAGTGGAGCGACTGGAGTCCCTGCATCGCCACCTGCGGCAAGGGCGTGACCATCCGCACGCGTCTCGTCCTGCTGGAGAATGGGGCGGACAAGGAGAACTGCACGCGGCGCATGGAGCTGCACCAGCAGAAGGAGTGCGACGGTCCCACGGACTGCCACATCAACGCGGAGCAGGCCAAGGACATCTGTGTCCAGGCCCCGGATGCGGGTCCCTGTCGGGGCAACTACATGCGCTATGCCTACGATCCGCAGAGCCAGCGCTGCGGCTCCTTCGTCTACGGCGGATGTCGTGGCAACCGGAACAACTTCCTCACCGAGAACGACTGCCTGAACACCTGCAACGTGGTCAGGGGATCAGCTCCTTCCAGGTCCGATCGGAGGCGGAATGGTCCGTAGGGCAAGGCTAGTGTGAAGAAGGAGTCTATGCCTGCGTGTTAGGACGGAGAAGATCCCTTAGCTCCTCCGTTGGTCACTTATAAATGTAAATGTACGTCCTTCAGAAATCTTAAATAAAGAGACATTTTAACAGAAATGGTTTTTAATTGTATTGATATTAGTTCAATTGAAATTTCCAAATTAAAATAATAGGTTAATTAAATTTAAAGTTTAAACCTCACTCTCCGTTTTATAACTGAGTATATATATATATATATATGATATAATGAGGAGATCCCTTAACTCCTCCGTTGATCACTTGTTCAAAATGTACCTTCTTCTGAGATCTTAAATAAAGAGATATTTTAACACATACTGTATTTACTAGTACTTCAATATAAATTGTTGAAAATAATGTTAATGAAAATTAATATTTAACTTTGGACACAGGACAAAAACAATTAATTTAATAAGTAAGCATGTTATATACATTGTTAACTAAAAAGGAAAATACCTATGATGATAAAACATAATAATCATTTATATTAATATATGTACAATCCTAATTATTTAAGCACATTCTTTGTGCACTTTATCTAGACACCACATAATATCTTATTGTTGTCAGAACCATTTTTTCAAATGGTCGGTCATCTCGGTTTCATTTTTATCAACATAATTATAATTGACGGCACTATTAAAATGAAAAGTTAATCCTTAACCAGCTGAATAAAAATAAAAGATTACGAAACCCTTGCTAGATTTTCGTTTTAATCTCTTAAAGCTTTCAAATAAAACCGAATACTCTTAGATCAATAACATTAGGTGACTAATTAAGTGTCATGGAAGGGCTTTCATTAGACAAAAGTAATGGCCCCTATTATGACTTGGCTACAATTGCAATAAATAGGAAATACTATTGATTAACTTGTTTTACAGAGGTCTGTTTTAACAGAGTTCTAAAAATCTTTTAGCCTGCAGCACTGCACATTAAATTTTCAACTGATAAGAGAGTGAAATAATGGTAGTCCCCTTTCTTGTTCTTCTGACGGTATAAAGGCGACTGGTAGCTGGGGCTTGATTTCAGTAGTGAATAGTTCTTCAACTGCAAAATAAAAAAGTTTTCAAACAATATAAAGTTTCTTAATTTTCAAATTTAAAATGGGATCAGTTTTGGATAAAAGCAATTGGTGAGTGATAGTGGTTTTAGAACCTATTGCTTCCTATATACACACAATGGGGAAACAGTGCATTTAAGAAAGGTTCTTATCTCTGCAGTTATAGCACAAAGAAGCTCCAGAACTTTCTTCTAAATTAGTCACTTAAAAAAAAAAATAGTATTTAATTTAGAAGTGCTTAAAAAAATGTTTAACCTAAAATTATGAGGATTTTAATAATTTGATTCCCTTAATTAGTTGTGCAAAAGCGTTTTCAATCACTTCATTTTTTATGCTTATGAATACAAAGCTATTTACACCATTTGTAATGCTCAACCTCATAGTTGAAATCGTTTTATATAGACATCACTGATTAGACCACACAGTAACGCATCAGATACTGGCGTGCCTTCCACTTGTTTCCGTTGGCTCGGTAGATCAGGTGCAGGTTGAAGGCCACCTCGTGCTGCAGTCCCAGCGTGGACTCGTGCTCGGCAATCAGCGGATGAAGGGGCACGGCCAGCGCCTTCTCATAGAACTCCACGGCCAGGTGCAGGATGTTGGCCTGATGATAGATGCGTCCTATGTTGTAGTAGATCTCCTGCTGGGCGGCGCAATCCGAGAGCTCGTGACCAGCGGACCGCAGCTCCTTGTAGCGCTGGGCAAAGGCCACCGCCTGGGCCACAGAGGCTGACTTACGCAGCACCTTCTTCTGCAGCGACAGCTGGTTGAAGGCCACTGCAATGCAGAGGGCCACCAGGGGATCGGGATTTTCGCGCAGTATGGGCATGTAGATGTTCAACGCATACTTAAAGGAGGCGCAATTCAGATGGTAGTGCCCCTGGAAGATGCGCATCGGCTTGGTGTCCACCGGATGGCGTTGCATCAGCCGCCGCATGTAGCGATAGTAGCGCACCTCGTCGCCCTTCTGGATCATCAGCGACAGCATGTTCCACAGATTCGTCTGGCTGGGCTGCTTGGCTATCAGTTCCCGCAGGTACGAGAAGGCTATGGCACAGTCGTCGTTGTAGTAGCAGGTCAGCACCATTATCCTCTCGATCTCATGGTGGTAGTAGGTAAATCTCTTTGTCGTCACCATGGCGAAACATATCTTCTCGGCGGCACTGTGCATGCCATGCTTAAAGGCCGTACGCACCAGTTCCTGGAAGAGATTGAACTCATCCTTGACGGTCAGATCGGAGGCCTCAGTGGCGGCACTTTTGCCAGGATCCTAATGAGAGAATTTTTATTATAGGATTTGCTTTTTTTTGATTTGCATTAAAGTTAAGGGGGAGAGGGCATAATGTCTCAAACACGATGTGTCTAAAATTCTATTGAGGGTAGTACAATACCAATAGTATAATTAATTTTCAAACCTTTAAGATGTTTTTGAACTGTTTCATCAATTTCAATCACAAAAATTGGGCTTTTCTTACACAAAATAACCCTACTGCCCTACTGCTTAAGCTGCTCTATAGTCACCTGTAGATCCTGCTCCGCTGAATTATCCACCGCCTTGCTGCGCATCTGGATGATGGTCTTCAGACTCTCCGAATTGTAGGCACTGCCTCCATTGGCCGCCGCCATCATCTCCTCGCGGTTGTACAGCTTGATGGAGTGACGACTGAGCAGGGCATAGCCCACGTCCAGGAACTCCTCGATGCGCCCGATCTGCTGCAGCATCACACACCGCTCGTACAGCAGGCGGGCAATGAGCGGTTGGCCCTCGGCCTCACCTGGCTGCTCCAGTGCCTGGACAGCCTCCTCGTGCCTGCCCTGCTGTTTCAGCAGGGCGGAGAGGGTAAACCGTGCATCGTAGCAAAAGGGGGCCAGCTGGACCACCTTTTCGTAGCTCTGGATGGCCTCGTTTGTGCGGTTCAGCTGACGCAGGCACTCGGCCTGGCGCAGCCACACAAACGCTGGACATTCGACGGTGTCGCCATCCGTGATAGGACTCATTAGCGCAATGGCCTCGGCGTACTTGTGCTCCTGCATCAGGGCCTCCGTGATGTCCATGTACAGCTCCACCCGATCCGCCGTCAGAGTGATGTGCTCCTGGACATTCTGGATGAGGTAGCCCAGCAGATGGTGGGCCCGCATGTGGATGATGCTGACGCACAGCTTGGCCCGCAGCTCGGGCACATAGTCGTCGGGGATCTCGCAGAAGAATATGAGTTCCAGACTCTCCTCCTGGTCGTTCTCCAGCTCGAAGTTGGTGCGCTCCCTCAGGCACCTCAAAACCTTGGCATACTGCTTGTTTAGGATCAGTAGCTCTAGGTAGATGTTGATGTCCTCCAGGGTGAAGCGGGCCCCACACACGCTGTACGCCCCCTCCATGGCCTCCAGGGCCAGGGTATGCTTCTCCAGGACGTGGAAGTAGCGGGCCACATTCTTGGCCGTGTTCAGGCACATCTTCCACTCCTCCGGCGGCATCAGGGGCAGCATTTTCAAGTACGTGAACATGGAGGCATTGGTTTCGCCCATCTTCTGCAGCAGTTGCGCCTTCCGCAGACGCAGTTGGTAGACCTTGGGCAGCATCTTGATGGCCTTGGTGTAGATGAGGCGGGCACGGGCCAGGTTGCCCTGCTGCACGAGCAGATCGGAGACTCGGATCCACATGTCCCGGTCCTGGGGATTCAAGTGGGCGGCCAGGGTGGAGAAATTGAGGAACTTGACCTCGTCGCGGTTCTCATAGATCTCGGCCAGCGTGTAGAAGGGTTCGCTGGCCAGCGGGTTCTGCCGGATGATCTCCATGCAGATGCGCTCGGCGGTTTCGAAGCGTCCGTAGACAAAGCTCAGGTTGGCCTCGCCCATCAATCCCTGGAGGGCTGTGCTTAGCTGGCTCTTGCGAAATCCACCGCCACCTGTGGAGCGCCCACTTCCTGAAGGCTGCTGCTCCTGTGACGGTGGCTTCGCCTGTGCCGCAGAAGTGCGAGGCTGCTCCACGGTAGGAGCCACCTGCTCCTCCTCCTCTTCATCTTCGTCGCTGGCTTCCAGCTTGGTGCAAAAATCAGGGAACTCCAGACATTGGACGCCTTGCACATAGCGCTTGATTAGAGCTCCCTCCTCCTCATCCGCCTCGAAACTGCGACGCTCGCCATCGGCGTCGCAGTCGATAATGTCCACCACACGCAGTGGCTCCGTTTCCTGGAACTGCTCCAGCTCGTTCTCCGGCACATCATTGCTGTCTATTTCCTCTATAAGGACCTCGTTTGATTCCGAATCGGCCATTTCAGCCGGTTTCCTTTTTTTGGTAAACAAACCTTCGAATTAGAGGTGAAACAAAATCAGTGTTGCAGGCTGTTTGTTTTATCAGTGATGCCCATCAACATCCGCATGGCTATTAATTTTGTATTAGTTGTACAATGGATTTCCCATATCAGTGATGCCCATCAGAGCACTGCTTGCACAAATAAATCGATCTTATTTATCGACGTTGCCCGCGAAGAAAGGACAAGTTTGGTCCATCTCCAAAAAAGCAACGGAACTTAAAGTTTGTTATTCTCGGAAAAGCCATTCTTTCTTAGTTATTGCCTCTTCACTAATGTGGTTTAAACTGTGACAATTATTTTTAGCAACGAAACAATGAACGGCACAGAGAACTTGGAATTGGTAAGTAATGTTTTACAGTTGATAAGTGGTACTTGGATGTAACTATGGAGTTTACAGTTGGATCTCCAGTTGTCGCAAATAGCTCGCTACGCAGATCATTGGCTTAAAGAGAACAACACTGGCTTTCTTTTGGGACCAAAAGCCGTGGCAAGTGACGATCCGAATGCCAAAAAAGATGAAACTTTGGAGAGACAGAAAAAGTGAGTTGTTTTTGGTTTCTTCCAGAACTTAGCCTCATGCCAATCCTCTCCAGACTTCTGGCACTGATGCAGAATCTACCGCATTCTCCGCCAACTAAAGAAATGCTAGAAGCCATGACCACCGAATTTACGGACACAGATTTGACCAACAACAATAAGGTATTCGAGGAGTACCTGGCCACCAGGCGGCTGGAGTTTTACAATGTGTGCACCGTGATGCAGACACTATTGAGCATCGAGGATCTGAGCACTATGCAGCTCTATGCCCAACTAATCCAACCGGATGTGTCTGTGCAGCGCGTTTCCAAGCTGAGGTACAAGATTGCCCTTAAGAACACAACAGGTGTAAACGCTGAGGACGTGGTGGCCCCCAACTTGGACGACGTGGTGCTGGTGCCCAAGTCCAGCCTGCTGGCCTCGCCACTGCCCAAGCCACTTGTGCTGGCCCTGCTGCCACATGCCCACGAGGTCCTAAAAATGAAGGATCCCAATCGCCGCCATGTGGCCAGTGTGGAGCAGGTTAGTCGCACCACAGTCCACATCCGATTCAGCCGTGGCAGCAATCCCGGCGAGGAGGTCCTTATTGGCCAGCGATTCTGTGCCATAATCCGCTCTAGGCGCACTCCCTTCCGCTACATGTACCGCGCCCTAAAGCTGCTCCAGGAGAGCCCCTTGATACGCCGCTACCTCTTCCCATTTCCCGGCTGGTTGACTCAAATGCTGGACCGATCGATGATCGAGATGCACAACTGCTCGACCCTGCCCATCTGGATGCAGGTGAGGCCACCACCGGAGCCTGCTGCATCGGCACCGGTCTCGCTGCTCAATTCCACCATCAATTCCAACGCGGAGCAGTTGCAGGCGGTGCAGAGAATTGTCGCAGGACCAAATCCCCAGGGACCCTACATCGTGTTCGGACCACCAGGTAATCAATCCGGACATATGTACAACCCCAGTTCGCTTCAGATACCTTGTTATTAATATACTATTCAGACCATAAATTTCCAATAATTTATAGGGGGGTTCCCCATAATTCTTCGCAGACAGACAAATCATCATCATCAACAGACCATATCCGTGGTATAAATTTACTACAAATTTCCATGCTCAAATTTCTTTTAGATATTGACAAACTTTTAAAAATTTTGTGGGGGTTCCCATTAATGCGTATAGACTACAAAAATTGATCTTAAGATGTATGCAAGTAAGAAACCAACAAGCTCAAAATGAATTATTGTTAGAACTCCAAAGAGATGCGTTTTGTGCATCAATACCCTTGATTTAAACATACAAAATTTGGAGGGGATAAGAGGAATTATAGATACATTTTAAACAATTTTTAACAAAGTTCAGGAAACTTGTCCAGAATTAACATCATCTACGACTGAAAGAATTTCTACTGCATTGAGTGGAAACACTCGTTTTAATTGTTTCAATTTCATAAATTTGATACATGCAAGTGCAATTTTTACGCAATATATATACCTATAAATAAAAAATCTACAAAACTCATATTCAGAGGATTACAAATTATATGAACCTTATTAAATTTACTTGAAAAACTCAAAAACATTCCAAATTTGTAATAAATTCGGATTTTTGAATTTCACTTCCTTAAAAATTTCACCAATCCAGAAATCTTTTCTACTTCAGAAGCACTAAAATTCAATCAGAGATTTACGAGTTCAATTAGGAATTTATCATACATTTACTAGAAAAACGTTTGTAAATCCTTAAAGATTTCTTAACTACTTTACCGTGTTTACTAGCTCTTCTTGTATCCCTTAGGCACTGGCAAAACCACAACCATTGTGGAGGCCATTTTACAGCTGCGCCTTCAGCAACCGCGAAGCCGCATCCTTGTAACCGCCGGTTCGAACTCGGCCTGCGACACGATCGCCTTCAAGCTGTGCGAGTACATCGCGTACAACAGCCGACTCAAGGAGCACTTTGCCCGGCAGGAGCAGCCCAAGCCGGATCACCAGTTGATCCGCGTCTTCTCGCGCTCCATCCACCACAAGGGACTGATGTCGGTGCCGGCACTGCTGCTCAAGAATTCCAACTGCTCGAAGAACATTTACGAGCACCTTGGAGTTTCGCATGTACTTGAGTACGGCATCACGGTGGCCACGCTCTGCACGGTGGGACGTCTGGTCAGCGACAACCTGGGCAAGCACAACTTCTACAGCCACATCTTCATCGACGAGGCGGGTGCGGCCACCGAGCCGGAGGCCTTGATCGGCATCATGGGGATCAAGCAGACGGCCGATTGCCATGTCATCCTGTCCGGTGATCACAAGCAGCTGGGCGCCGTCATCAAGAGCAATCGGGCGGCCTCTTTGGGTCTGAGCCAATCGCTGATGGAGCGACTCCTCCGCTCCGATTGCTACAGGCTGGACGAGAATGGAAACTACGATCGCACCCTGCAGACGCGACTGCGTCGCAACTATCGATCCCATCCGCAGATCGTGCGCATCTTCAACGATCTCTACTACAACGGAGAGCTTATCCCTCAGGCTCCGGCTGCGGAGGTTAGCTTGGCGGCCCACTGGAGCCTGCTGCCCAATCCCTCGTTCCCCATAATATTTCAGGCCACCCATGGAAGGACCGAAAGGGAGCAGCACTCCACCAGCTCGTACAATCAGCTGGAGGCGAAAGTGCTTTGCTGGTACGTCAAACGCCTGATTGACGATGGCCTGGGCAGGGGAAATAGAGTCAGCCAGGTGGACATAGGCATTGTGGCTCCGTATACCGCCCAGGGTAAGCTAATCACCAAGCTGCTCCAGAGCCAGGGGCATCCCCAGGTGGAGGTGGGCAGCGTGGAGACCTACCAGGGCCGCGAGAAGCCCATTATCATTGCCAGTCTGGTGCGATCCTTTGCCAACATGGGATTCATGCGCAATCCTCGCCGGGTGAATGTGCTCCTCTCAAGAGCCAAGTCACTGATCATCCTGGTTGGCAATCCAGTCACGCTGCGTCATCACCGGGACTTCAAGTCAATTATCAATAGTTGCAAGACGCAGGGCACATATCTGTTCAAGAAAAAGAACTCCCAGGACAGGCCCATGTTCCTGCCCGACATGGATGAAGAGGAATCCTCCGATGAGGAGTCCAGCAGTGAGCTGGAGGACGACGAGCTCACTCCCTGGTATGCCAGGATGCCAAAGGACATAGACGACGATGCTATAACTAAATTAATGGCCCAGTTGTCTATACAGAAATCCGATAAGATTGTGGTTCACTCAAATTTCCTAAAAGCTTGTGCAGCTGCTCCAAAAGAAACAAAACTGAAACTGAAGGAATTGATAGTTTAGACTTAGTTATAAGCTACGATTAGATTAAGTTAAACCAAAACAGACCAGAAAAGTTCAAAGTATTATCAAAGTATTAATCTACCGCATTCTCCGCCAACTAAAGAAATGCTAGAAGCCATGACCACCGAATTTACGGACACAGATTTGACCAACAACAATAAGGTATTCGAGGAGTACCTGGCCACCAGGCGGCTGGAGTTTTACAATGTGTGCACCGTGATGCAGACACTATTGAGCATCGAGGATCTGAGCACTATGCAGCTCTATGCCCAACTAATCCAACCGGATGTGTCTGTGCAGCGCGTTTCCAAGCTGAGGTACAAGATTGCCCTTAAGAACACAACAGGTGTAAATCGCTGAGGACGTGGTGGCCCCCAACTTGGACGACGTGGTGCTGGTGCCCAAGTCCAGCCTGCTGGCCTCGCCACTGCCCAAGCCACTTGTGCTGGCCCTGCTGCCACATGCCCACGAGGTCCTAAAAATGAAGGATCCCAATCGCCGCCATGTGGCCAGTGTGGAGCAGGTTAGTCGCACCACAGTCCACATCCGATTCAGCCGTGGCAGCAATCCCGGCGAGGAGGTCCTTATTGGCCAGCGATTCTGTGCCATAATCCGCTCTAGGCGCACTCCCTTCCGCTACATGTACCGCGCCCTAAAGCTGCTCCAGGAGAGCCCCTTGATACGCCGCTACCTCTTCCCATTTCCCGGCTGGTTGACTCAAATGCTGGACCGATCGATGATCGAGATGCACAACTGCTCGACCCTGCCCATCTGGATGCAGGTGAGGCCACCACCGGAGCCTGCTGCATCGGCATCGGTCTCGCTGCTCAATTCCACCATCAATTCCAACGCGGAGCAGTTGCAGGCGGTGCAGAGAATTGTCGCAGGACCAAATCCCCAGGGACCCTACATCGTGTTCGGACCACCAGGTAATCAATCCGGACATATGTACAACCCCAGTTCGCTTCAGATACCTTGTTATTAATATACTATTCAGACCATAAATTTCCAATAATTTATAGGGGGGTTCCCCATAATTCTTCGCAGACAGACAAATCATCATCATCAACAGACCATATCCGTGGTATAAATTTACTACAAATTTCCATGCTCAAATTTCTTTTAGATATTGACAAACTTTTAAAAATTTTGTGGGGGTTCCCATTAATGCGTATAGACTACAAAAATTGATCTTAAGATGTATGCAAGTAAGAAACCAACAAGCTCAAAATGAATTATTGTTAGAACTCCAAAGAGATGCGTTTTGTGCATCAATACCCTTGATTTAAACATACAAAATTTGGAGGGGATAAGAGGAATTATAGATACATTTTAAACAATTTTTAACAAAGTTCAGGAAACTTGTCCAGAATTAACATCATCTACGACTGAAAGAATTTCTACTGCATTGAGTGGAAACACTCGTTTTAATTGTTTCAATTTCATAAATTTGATACATGCAAGTGCAATTTTTACGCAATATATATACCTATAAATAAAAAATCTACAAAACTCATATTCAGAGATTACAAATTATATGAACCTTATTAAATTTACTTGAAAAACTCAAAAACATTCCAAATTTGTAATAAATTCGGATTTTTGAATTTCACTTCCTTAAAAATTTCACCAATCCAGAAATCTTTTCTACTTCAGAAGCACTAAAATTCAATCAGAGATTTACGAGTTCAATTAGGAATTTATCATACATTTACTAGAAAAACGTTTGTAAATCCTTAAAGATTTCTTAACTACTTTACCGTGTTTACTAGCTCTTCTTGTATCCCTTAGGCACTGGCAAAACCACAACCATTGTGGAGGCCATTTTACAGCTGCGCCTTCAGCAACCGCGAAGCCGCATCCTTGTAACCGCCGGTTCGAACTCGGCCTGCGACACGATCGCCTTCAAGCTGTGCGAGTACATCGCGTACAACAGCCGACTCAAGGAGCACTTTGCCCGGCAGGAGCAGCCCAAGCCGGATCACCAGTTGATCCGCGTCTTCTCGCGCTCCATCCACCACAAGGGACTGATGTCGGTGCCGGCACTGCTGCTCAAGAATTCCAACTGCTCGAAGAACATTTACGAGCACCTTGGAGTTTCGCATGTACTTGAGTACGGCATCACGGTGGCCACGCTCTGCACGGTGGGACGTCTGGTCAGCGACAACCTGGGCAAGCACAACTTCTACAGCCACATCTTCATCGACGAGGCGGGTGCGGCCACCGAGCCGGAGGCCTTGATCGGCATCATGGGGATCAAGCAGACGGCCGATTGCCATGTCATCCTGTCCGGTGATCACAAGCAGCTGGGCGCCGTCATCAAGAGCAATCGGGCGGCCTCTTTGGGTCTGAGCCAATCGCTGATGGAGCGACTCCTCCGCTCCGATTGCTACAGGCTGGACGAGAATGGAAACTACGATCGCACCCTGCAGACGCGACTGCGTCGCAACTATCGATCCCATCCGCAGATCGTGCGCATCTTCAACGATCTCTACTACAACGGAGAGCTTATCCCTCAGGCTCCGGCTGCGGAGGTTAGCTTGGCGGCCCACTGGAGCCTGCTGCCCAATCCCTCGTTCCCCATAATATTTCAGGCCACCCATGGAAGGACCGAAAGGGAGCAGCACTCCACCAGCTCGTACAATCAGCTGGAGGCGAAAGTGCTTTGCTGGTACGTCAAACGCCTGATTGACGATGGCCTGGGCAGGGGAAATAGAGTCAGCCAGGTGGACATAGGCATTGTGGCTCCGTATACCGCCCAGGGTAAGCTAATCACCAAGCTGCTCCAGAGCCAGGGGCATCCCCAGGTGGAGGTGGGCAGCGTGGAGACCTACCAGGGCCGCGAGAAGCCCATTATCATTGCCAGTCTGGTGCGATCCTTTGCCAACATGGGATTCATGCGCAATCCTCGCCGGGTGAATGTGCTCCTCTCAAGAGCCAAGTCACTGATCATCCTGGTTGGCAATCCAGTCACGCTGCGTCATCACCGGGACTTCAAGTCAATTATCAATAGTTGCAAGACGCAGGGCACATATCTGTTCAAGAAAAAGAACTCCCAGGACAGGCCCATGTTCCTGCCCGACATGGATGAAGAGGAATCCTCCGATGAGGAGTCCAGCAGTGAGCTGGAGGACGACGAGCTCACTCCCTGGTATGCCAGGATGCCAAAGGACATAGACGACGATGCTATAACTAAATTAATGGCCCAGTTGTCTATACAGAAATCCGATAAGATTGTGGTTCACTCAAATTTCCTAAAAGCTTGTGCAGCTGCTCCAAAAGAAACAAAACTGAAACTGAAGGAATTGATAGTTTAGACTTAGTTATAAGCTACGATTAGATTAAGTTAAACCAAAACAGACCAGAAAAGTTCAAAGTATTATCAAAGTATTATCCTCTAGAAGAGAAGTCGTGAAAGAACAAAATATTCTAAGCCGTCGCTAACAGAAGTTCTTGTATTTTTTCTTAGTATAAGTTTCTGATAACAATACTTCACATTAATGCAGTCTGAGACTACGTTACGAAGAAGAAAATACCCTTGATACTCCATTTAATGGCCTGCGAATGAAGAAAGAAAAACATTTGATTTAAGATTTATGTAAGAATTGGACCTGTTAAATCCAAACGTATGAGTTCTCATGAATGTTAAGTCAACTTCGACGTTTTAAAGTTTTTTATATTCTACCAAATCGGTGATTCAAATCGATGTGAATGCATTATCATATATATCTATATATTTATATTTTTAAGCAGTGTCTATATAATTAGTAAAACGATTACAAAATACAAGTACAATGGAGTTGCTGCGTTAGGTTTTGAAAAATGTTTAAAAATAGTTTCGCTCTTGTGTCACATTACATAATCCATAATTTTTTCAACGTTCTATATCGTTTAAATTCGTTCAGTCTTTGTTAATCAACAACTTTGTTAAAGTGTTTATATATTTGTTTACGTTGAGTTGCGTGTTTTGTTCGCTTTTTCATTTTTTTTTAAAAGCAATCGAAGATGAGAAATATGTTTACGAAAGAAATGCCAAGTTTAGTTCGATTAATTAAAGTTTGTTCGATTTAAAACCTTTGTTTTGCTTGTTTTGGTTTGTATTAAAATATATATTATTATTCTGTATATAGAGGCGGTGTTAGCGCTATCCGTAAACTGCTTTCGTTTAACATCTACATTTGGTATATTTTAGACCCCGATAAAGATCCAGCCAGGGTTCATTCAGCGAAGTTCATTGCTGGTTCATTCGTTGTTCATTCCGGGTTCATTCGGTGTTTTGGTGTTTTTAGAGTGTTGGCTTTTCTGTATTTTGTGAGTGAGTGTTTGAGTGAGCTACTGAAATCAACGGCTACGTGGGGTTAATCTAGAGTACAACCCGCTTCACTCCGCAATCCATGCAGAACTTGGCGTGCTCAATGATGAACTTGGCACCACATTCGTGGCAGAATTTCGACATCTTCATACTTAAGCTCATGGATGAATTGCTCATTAGGGAGTGCTGCGATGTGTTGGGTGTCATCGGTAGATTATTGTTGTTGTTGGTGGTGTTGTTGTTGTTGGTGTTGTAAGTTGATTGGGATTGGGCCTGCTGCTGCTGTTGCTGCTGCTGCTGTTGGTAATTGTAGTTGCTGGTCTGCTGCAGCTGCTTCTGCTGTTGTTTCGGCTGCGCGGCAAGGGAGTTATCCGATCCACTGCTGGAGGAATCGGCCCCATCTTCGTTGCCATTATTGCTGCCACATTCTGGGGCAAAGAGCCGCTGGCGAGCCTTGAGGGTTCCGTACTTGGTCTGTGCCTGAGTGGAGGCATCTGACATGGACAAGCCGGGCAACTTGGCACTGGCCGTATGCGGGCGCAGGAGTCCCAGGGATCGGGGCGTACCCGGCTGGAGTTCGGTGGAGCGCTGACGCGACAAGCTATAAGGTGAGTTGCTGCTGCAATTAATTAAAGAAACAGAAAGTATATTAATATGTATTGTTTGATACACTGGAAAAGTGTTTTATATTTTAAAACTCTAAAAAGTAAATAGTCACCAGCTAGCCACAAACTTATCTTGACCTGCCACATTTATAAACAAATTAAAATTTTTACTTGAGCATGAATGTGAGTTTAAAATACTTGATACTTTTTTAAGTTTTACAAAATAAATTCTATAAATTAAAACGTTAAAAAAGGTGCCAATGAATGCATGTTCGCTCACATTATAAACTAACATTATTGATTACTGCTAGCCTGCACCTTTTTACAAAGTCTTATTTTGTTGTTGTTTAATAAATTACTCAAAAATATTTAATTTTTAAATATTCAAACATTTTAAAATTTTTTTAGGATCAATATGTAAATTAGAATGATCCTAAATGGTCCTACCTGCCGTATGCTGAATCCGAGCTCAGCTTGGAGCTGGCTCCGGGACGCGAGTCCTGCGAGGAGGACATGGGATAGCCATCCAGGCTGCTCAGTTCATCGGAGTCGGCCGATGGCGAAGGCGTCAATGGGCCCCCTGGATTGGGATTCCTGTGATCCCGGCTAGGCTGCTGATGCTGCTCCTGATCCTCGCTCCTTGCGCCGTTGCCCACAATGAGCATGCGTCGCATGGAGGCACTGGCCTCTTCGCCCATCTGCCGGTACTCGCTGTGCATGCGCTGTATCATGTTCTTGGCATTGTTCAGCTGCACATTGGGCGCCAGGGTGGAGCCACTCGAGGATGGGGCCAGTCGGGAGCTGGGAGCTGAGAGTTGACTGGCCCGATCCCCGGGCTCATCTGGGGCCTCCTCCGTGTCGCTGATCTTGCTGAACCTGGCGTGCTCCGGCTCGTCCCCGTTCTCGATGTGCAGCACATCGATGGGCGTCTGGGCGTTGCCCACCATGTGGCGCAGCGACTCGGGCGAAATGGGCGAGCGGCCCTGGGCATTGGCCTCCGTCTCGATGCTGATGAAGATCTCCCGCTTCTGATCCCGCTGATCCTCGGCGGCCTGCTTCTCCATCTTCTCCTCCTCGCTGCTGGCATTGGACTCCGACCTGTGGGCGTGACTGTCTTTAGTTGTCTTGGCCTGGTGTTGACCATAATTGGGGGTAATTGTAGGCTGTGTGGCTGTCGTCTGGGTCGTGGAAATCGCTTTCTGGAACGAACGTTGCCTGCTCGTCGAGCGATTCAGAAGGAACTCGCGACAGTCCTTGAACAGAGGGAACTGCTCATCGTCATTCTCGTTCTCGAATGAGGAGAGGAACTCCTCGAAGTCAAAGTCATCGAAGGTGGGCATGGCGCCGTGCCCCATGGGCATGACCAGTGGCAGGGGATTGGCCAGCAGTTGCTTCTGCTGCTGCTGCCAGCACTGCTCGTCGTACTCCATGGACGAGCGATTGGCCTCGTCGTCCGCCGAGCAGCAACCCGAGGAGGCATCCTGCGCATCCTCGGGCGAGGCGTCGTACAGGAACTGGTTGCGTCCCAGTCGCATCTTGCGCTTTAGGAGATTTCTGGCCTCCCCAGAGGATTGCCTTCTCTCGTGCGTGTGGCTATGGGTGATGGTGGACTGGGAGCTGCTGCGGCTCGTGCTTTGCTGCGACAACTGCTGAGGCGTGGAGCTGGCATCCGAGGATACGCCACTATTTACATGCAGATTATCGCAGGCGTTTATCAGCTTGGGATCTATAAAGTCGCTGGCGGCCGAGCCTGACCCTGAATCTGATCTCCTGGGTCCAAAGATGCTCTCCAGTTTGATGGGTGTCAGCGCTGAAGCTGGCCTGCCGATGGGCTCCAAACGCAGAGGCGTGGCCACTGGCGGATAGCTCGGCTCCTTAGCTACAGATGCGGTCAAAGTCAGTGGTGGCAACTGGGTCGTCGGAGTACTCTGCCCCAGGCTCTTGGCCGAGTTCTGTTTGCTCAGCGTGTTGCTCTTGTCCTTCTGCTCCTTGCTGGTCAACTGATTGGCCACAGCCTGCTCCGCCGCCTTGGCATTCAGCTGCTCCAGTTCGTGTTCGTATTTTAGGAAGACGGCCAGCGAGTCTGTCTTGGCCACACTACGTCCGGTTTGGGGAGTGGCTTCATTGCTCTGAATACCAACGGGCAACTTAAGCAGCTGCTTGCGATTGGAGGCACTCTGGTCCCGACGCACCACTCGTGGACTGTGGAAATCATTGCCACAGGCCGCCCTCACTGGCATCTCATCGAACTCCTCCGGTTTCAAGAAGTTCGTGGAGATGGGACCTTCGTCGGAGAGACCCCTCTGGATGGTGGGTCGATAGTTGGTGGCGAACAGCGGACGACTGTTGAGCATGGGCGTGCGACGGGGTCCGCGCAGCGACGAAGTGCGTCGGAAATTGGACGCGGGCAGGGTCCGCTGAGTGCTTTGTGCTGGTTTGGTGGTCAATGACGTGGTCATGGCGTTACTGGGTGTGGCTGTCGGTGTGGTTGTGGCTGTGGTTAAAGGTGTCAATGTTCTGGTGGTGCTGGTAGTCACCACCTCCTCCTCGGGCGGCGGCGTGCTGGGCGAGCAGAGCTCCTCCAGCTGTCGCTTGGCCGAGAGGAAGGGATCGTACTTATCCCCCAGGAGGCCGCTGTTTCAAATAGAGATTTTTCACAGAGTTAGAAAGGTGGCTTAATAGTGTTTAGTTAGTAGATTAACCACCCAATTTGTGCTCTGTCTGGCTGTCGTCTGGAGAGGATGGGGATTTTTATGGGCTACAAACCTGGTCGAACGGCGCTTGGCACTCGGCGCTGACTTTATGTACATGGTGCCATTCTCATCCTGCTCTAGGAGCACCAAACGGCGACTCACGTTGCTGTTTTGCTTGGTCAAAGGAGGTAGTTTGAGTACCGCCTCCTTCTCTCCTCCTCCTCCTCCTCCTCCTCATCATCCTCCTCACTTTGCTCACCGGGATTGGAATCGGAACGAGCTCGTTCAATCAGCTTGGCCGCACGACTCATTAGGTCCTTCTCTTCCTCCTCCGGCTCGTCATTCAGGTCACTGGTATAGTTATCCCCATCATCTGCCTCCGGTTCGTAGTCCAACTTCAGTCTTGGCAGCACCGTCTGTCCCATCGCTTGGTTAATGGCCTCCAAACTCTGCTTCAGCCCGCTGCTGCTCATGGGCAGAGCACGCATCGAATTCGAGTTGCTCATCACCTCCTGAGCTGCTGATCTCTTCGTGGGTCGGCACACCGTGCGCATCGTTGTGGCCTCCATTTTGATCTGGATCTCCGCCCTTGGCGAGTCCTCCTCCGATCCGGAGTAGACTTTACGTTGCATTCGCAGGGGCACTAGACTGGAGTCCAGGGAGGCGAACTGCAGGTCCTTGGAGATCAGCGAACCCGGCGGCTGCTGAGCTCGTAGCTCCAGATTGGGATTCTCCCGGGTGCGAATGCGTCGTCTCGCCTGGCGCACTATCGATGTGGCTGGGCGCTGGTTGGAGGTCAAACCAGCGATCTCCTGCTCATCCATTTCTAGATTGCAAATGGGCGTGCCGCCTAAAGTGGAGCAACATGCGGATTGGGAGGTTGTGTACTGGGATTAGCCTGGATATAACTTGGGAAACGCCCTAAAATACTCATAGGATTGTAAAAGTAACTAATCTATTGATTTCACTAATTCTTTCTTCGTATATATATTATATCTATTGCAAATTCCATTGATAGATAAAGCAATTATCTTTCTTCTCAACTTATTTATGAACGTTATGTAAATTACCAAATTTGTTAATAACATCAATTAGAAAAACAGTCAATTTCATATCCTGGATAAATGAAATACCTCTCTATAAAATCTGAACAAAAATTAAACTTTTATAAATTGTATTAACATTGATTACATTACTTGACTTACATAATTATAGTTTAATTATAGTTTTATAAATACAGAGTAAAACTTATTTTTTTTGAAAACTCAATTACTGTCCAATTAATATATTTTGTCCATTAAAAAAAATTTAATTTTAAAACCCTACAATCTATCAAAACCCTGCCACTTACATTTCCTTTTGGATACCCTTGACTTCTCCTTCTTAGACTCCTAACCAAACCAAATACCCAATGGATGCACTGGCACCTGGACTAAATGCTTGGCTGACTTTCCGAAACAAAAACGCTCTGATGCGGCGCGCACTAATTAACGACCATAAAAATGGTTCCGGGTTCTTAGATCTAACAAGTTGTAGTGTCTCAAATTAATTGAAGAACTGCATGCCACGATCAGTGGAGATTGCCTAATCAAAAGGCAGCAGATCATCCCCATACCTTTGCGCTTGATCAGACCATTGAGCTCATCGAACGTCATGGTTACTTGTGGCAGATTCGGCAAACAGATCTCCTTCTCCCGTTTGGACACTCTTGCACTCTTGCGGCGACTGCTGGGCTGGAGCACTGGCGCCTCCACGCAATCCAGCTTGGCCAGCTGGAGGGCATCCTCACCGGCGACGGCGTTACGCCTCAGTCGCTCCATTGTCTCGTCGATTTCGCTGCAGGATTCCTGCTGTTTGCGCTTGGAGCGACGTTCCCTGGGCGGCGGCGGCGGTGAGGATGGGGGATCCTCATCGTTGGACATCGTGTAAAGGCTCACCTGGTTGTGGGTGATCGCTGTCATCCCACGACTTGCTGTACGTGGTCTTGCGACTTGAGCTTGCGGATTGCTGGGGATCATTTCTGGGATGAGTGAAGATCGCTGATCGAAGATTGCTAACTACAGTGTGTTGAAACTACACGACGGTGGCTATTTTATGGCTAACAAATGGTTACGAATACGGTATACGGTTTACGACGACCAGAAGAGCATCGGGTGGACTAAGACTATCTATCTGTTAGAGATCTATAAGATCTACTTACTTATCACTGTGCACGGACGAGGTCATCGAAAGGGACATCATACTTGGCTTGGCGGCCGCCATTTCACCCGCTTCCAGCAGCTCCTCGTGGTTTCCGGAGTACTTGTCCCGGGCCAGTGATCTCTTCGTCCTGGCAAACATGGCAGACAAGTGTATAATAGCAAAAAAAAAAAGGAAACAAGAACGACAAGTGAAACAATAAGTGTGTGAATAAAGGAATGTGAGTGTAAGTGCCAACTAAATCTAGGCTTACTTGAGATTCGGAGGCCTGTACTGCTTCCTCGCCTCCAGGCGTTCCTTCGCCTTGCTCGTCTCCTGGGTGTTGGTCGACTTCATGGTGGCCAGGATGGCCTTCTCCTTGCACCACTCCACATGACGGTCGAAGGCCTTGGGGTTGAAGGACCGATCGCAGTGGGGACAACGATCGCAGGCCGGCGCCTTGATCCGCTTGGCCAGCGATCGTTCACGCACGAGGGGAGCAGCCGTTGGAGGAGCAGCAGGTGGCCCAGTGGATGGCGCCTCGGCGGAAGCGGATGTGGAGGAGAGTGTGGACGCCGCCTTGCGCAATGAGGCTCGGGCGGTGGAACGAACCATTTCGGTTTGCGACTTTCGACGCACTGGCGCCGGCGACTTTACTGGCTGGAAAGGGTAGGAAAAACTCACAGTAATCGCAGAAAATCTAGAGATTAATTTACAGATAAAGTTCTACAAATTCGTTCTTCTAATATTATAAAAGTCACTTATCTTTACAATACAACGTGATAAAACACCGGTGGTAGTGAAAGCTTTATAAATCTTACTTCTTTTAGATTTGTCTGTAATTTATTTTTATTATTTATTACTTATGTTTTACAAATTATTTAACTTTAGATTACAAAGAGAAAACTTGTTTGGTTAAATATAATTTTTGCATAATGCATAAATTATTGCTGTGTTAAGTTATAAATAAATGATGGTTCCCAAAGTGGATAAAAATTAAAAATGATTTTTTAAAATATCCAGTTACCCAGTTCCTAACATTGTATTTCAATTTACTAGTCACGTGTTTATAAATTATATGTATTTTTAAACTAAGCATGAATTAATTAAGTTTCTTAAATTTTAGAGAGTTTTGATGAATGTTTCGAATCAATAGGTAAACCACTTCTAGTTGCATATAAAAGTGGTAAACTATTTAAAATACGACAGTACACAGTTACCCATACTAATATCCAAATCAATATGAAAAACTATGTTTGAATTTTAGAGTGCTTAATATTAAATATATCCTATTTATTTATTTAGTGGAAGTACTCACCTCTGAAGGTGCGGCGGCAGCAGCAGCACTCACTGCAGTGGACGTGGCCTCGCGACTGTTGGTCGGAGGATAAGGCAATCCCGCCGTGCGTTCTGCATTGGGCATGCCGAAGTTCTTGGGCAGCACGTACGTGGAGAGGGCGGTTCCAGCGCGGCGCTGGCGGAACGATTCGAAGATTTTGCGCTTCTTGGAGGACTTCTCGCAGATGACGATGTGCTTGCGCAGGGCACTGGTGATGAAGGTGCGGCTGCAGCACGGACACGGGGTCAGCTGGGTGTCCTGTTCGGGCGCGTACTCCGGCACCGGATTGGTAGAGCCGGAGGTCAGTGGCTTCGGGGGCTGCGGATCCTCATCCGCGCCCCCCTGCATCGGGTCTTCCGCCTCGGGATCCGTGGTGCCGTGGATTGCTGCTGTGTCAACGAGAAGATGGAGTCGAAAATTGAGTATCGAATTTTTGACGGGGGGTTCAGTTAGCTGCGAGCACTTTGGCTATGTTTGTTAGTCGAGATGTGAGACGTAAAAAATAAAAATATTTCTCTTAATTAACGAAACAACAACAGAACGGACAGGAGCAGCAAACTAAGAGTCGTTTCAAAATTCAAAGTGTGTGATCTCAAAAAAAAAGTATAAAGGTAAAGATACATTTAAATTGTTCATATAATTTCGCTAAGTTAATAGTGTTTTCGTACAATTTTTTTAAGTGAATATTGGTAATTTAAGATTGGTTCCCGTAACACGGTATTTGGTGGTTAAAAATTAAGCGCAGCCCAAAGAATTTTTCTGTATATATCTTTCTTTAAATTATTAAATTATTGTCTAAGCTGAAATAGTTTTTCCACTTCGTCGTATGAAGTGAGCTTCTTTTCATTGTATATTTTAATTATAATAACAAATCCAAAAAGTTAAAATTGATAGCCATATCATACCAATTTTTGTCTCTGTGTAACTGGGAAACCCTGAATTTCCTATCCAGATCAAAAGGGCTTGGTTTTAGAAGGGAAAGTTCGTCGCTTTGAAAATTCCAGTCACTTTCCAAGTGGAAATGGCTGGCAGCCAAGGGAAAATCGCTTGTTGGAAGATTCATGGTCGATTGTGTTTTTGGGCGACAAATTGTCTGGCCCCACCAACAAATTCCCCAAAAACGAAGAAACAATGGAACAGTCGCAGCTCCAAATAATTTATAGCTATTATTTCGGTTCGTCTTTGGCGATCAGCCTATAAATTGTTATTTATCCGCTGGCCGCAGACTGATGAAATGTAGTTTTGTCCAAATTGGGCAGGTGGTCTCCGCCAAACTCTCTGGTTTTTTGGCTTGTAGGCGGGAATTGTATCTCGAAGAGCGAATATATTGCATCTCACGAAAGGCAGGTGGTTCTGCCCACGTATACTTTGATCTCTTTACTTATTGTTCTTGATTTACGTTAAATTGAGCAAATTCTTCAACAATCTAAGTTTAACCGTTAGGCACCCTAAATTGGAAATAATCGATATCCTGTCAGTGTTGGTAAACGTTAGGTATTGAGGATCGGTTACAAGTGATGATTTTAGCTACTAGTTATCTGGCTATTTATCGTCAGGGGACAAAAATATAATTAAATTTAGATTTTGTGTATCATATTCTTTGATACTGCATAACAAATATATCCTCATTTTCTTTGCTCTTTTTTTATAATTGGTAGGAATTAAAAGTTAACCCTAAGGGTTGATAAAACGACTCGCATTCCTCGAAGCATTTTGCTCTGCAAAAAGATTGCAAAAAGGTGTACTCAAGTATACAAAATGTTAATAAGTTTTTTTCTGACCGACAAATTTAAGGATATTATTGTCGTTTTACAGAAGTTTAAAAAAATATAAATGATTACCAGTAGCTGATTAACACAGACTATACCAGGCTTATGCTTTGCTTCAAACTTCTCTGCTTTTTTCGAATCATACGTGAGGATGTTTCTGTGTCAATTTACAGACTGTCCCAACCTACACACACTTTCCCTTACCAAACAATACAAGGTTTTTATTACTGCAATATTATTAGGTTTCTCCAAATTAGAAGAATATAAATTTTAGCTACTTTTTCCAAGTCCTTAAATAAATTCCTTTTCCACCACTGTCAAAACGAAAAGTTGCCGGTACTTTGCCTATCGTTATCGATCTGACTGTACTTTGTAATCGTTTTTGCGCTTTAATTGTGGTGTTAAAAATGGAACTATTCTTTAACTGTGCTACATAAACCTATCTCGCGCTACATTGTGTGGGCATTGCGGAATAATAATTAGAAGCAGCGCCCATGGAGCATTTGAGGAGCAAATAAAACCATCAATGAAGGCGGCCACTAATCACAGAGACGAAGTAAATCCAATTATAATGCCGGGCGAGTAGCACCCGCAAACTGGCAGTCAGATTGCGATTACATCAATCAGCGGCACGCACAGAGCAGAATTTCCGCAATATCTTGAGACTGGGAGCCCCTGTCTCATTTCCATTCAAATCAATGCAAAGTCGTGTGTTACGCATACTGTTCATAAACAGACGTAATCATAATACCCAGCGATGAGAAGTGGGTGAGTTGTACTATCTATCCATCTGTCTTGTGCTAATGATGCTTCGAATATGAGATATATGCGCATGCATTATGTGCATCCACTTGAGATATTTAAAAATAACAACTGAACAGCGCCTCCATCAGAATCAGATCTTTAGCAGATCTCGAGATCTCATGGCCTGGGCATGGGATTTTTAAATGGTCAAGAGTTTACTAGATCAAAAGTTTAAAGCCATTCAGGCGTGTGATGAATGCCACTTTAAATCTAGTCGAATATGGCTTTCCTACTTGCCCAATCACTGTGCCATCATCCATGTATATTGTTAGTTGGTGTCTAGTCTTAAGCATTTCCATATTTTTTGTTTTTGACTTTGTGGCCAACTGTTGGGCAACCTCCATAAGCCACTTAAGTCTTCAGCGGGCCCATAAATGCCTTGCCTTGTGTGCAATATGGTAAAAGTGTATTACAAACAATTTCCCTGTTCCCAGACGAAGCGGTTTTCAGGTTCTTTGCTACGCTTTGAACTCTGAACTCTCTGACACCCGAGAAGAATGGCCATGGAAACTAAAACCGAGGACTTGGCACCTTGGAACGGGTACTGGTAAGCTGGGAACCAGACCCGTTTGCACTTGGGTTCCCCCAAGGGCTAACTGAGATTGAAAATTCAAGTTTAAGGTTTTTAATCTAGAACTAAATCATCCCAAGCAACTTTAATGCTAATAATAGCAAACTGATATATTAAAGATCCCGTCTTATTCACTTGTATTTAATTTACTTCAACATGTTAATCTTCGATTAATATTGGCAATCAACACGTCCTTCTTTAAAGTACATATCGTACATTTATATAAGAACCTCTTTACACAATTTAAAATTAGCAAATAAGGAATCGGAAATGATAATAGCATTAAATCAGTTATATGTTTGTATCTGTAAACTCATAGGCTGAAATATATACATATATATATGAATATATCGCTCCCAAAAGCTATACAAGTATCAAAAACTCAGATGAATTCTTAGTTTGTACAAATAATAATTTTTGCATTTGTCATAGAAAATTGTTTATGAACGCGAACATAATCTTTTATAATGATTCACGTAATGTATTATTCATAATACAGTTAATTAAAAATTATCGGTCGCTTAGAATACAACAACACGATCGCCTATAATTTAAAGTACTATCTCTTTCAAGGAGAATTTTAATTTTTCTTTCTATTGCCATTCAAAAACAGTTAAAATCTAAAACATTTAAGCGACTACTATAGTTATTTATTAAAGAATCTCTATTCTTTTCTAAGTAGCAAAACAACTACGCATTAATCAAAGCTCTTAATTTCGATTTCATTGAGAACTACCGAAGGTGACATCATTGGCTGGCTGGAAGTTGATAAGCAGAAGGAGTCAAATAAGAGGTCACCATTTAGACAGATTGAAATAATTGGAGCAGATGTGGACAGCAGCTGAGATTTCCCCCAACGGCTTTCACCAATGAGTAATTTGGGTGGAAACGATAACGGTTCATTTGACAGAAATTAGTTGTTAATATGCATTGAAAATTACTTGATTTAATTGCTGACGTTGCTGTAGGATTGGCATGCAAATGGTTAGTTGGACAGTTAGTGGCCACATCGATCTTATTGACAACAATCAAGACGCGTTGCAGTTGATTGCTTGGCTTATTGTTTGTTAATGTTGCTAATGTTGCCGCTGTTGCAGTTGCAGCTGTTGCATTTACAATTGTTGCTGCTGCTGATGATGTTGCATCCGACTCACTTGACTTGGCATTGGTTAGCTTTTTGCTGTTGCTGTTGTTGCTGCTGCGTCTGATGGAAAATGTGTTGCGAACGCGCGAAAACGTTGACAGCTGTTGCTGCTGTTGCTTTGGCTGATGTTGCTGCTGCTGCTGCTGCTGCTGCTGCTGTTGCGCCTCACTAAACTCCAACGAGTTGAAAGAACTTTGCAGCGGCTGCTGCTCGAAAACGTTAATGCTGCCGTTGCCATTTCCACAGGCAGGGCCTTTTTCATTTCATTTCCATTTTCATGCTCATTTTCCTTTTCGTTGCTGAAATTTAGCTGCTCTTTTTCGTTTAATTGCTGGTACTCCTCGTAGACTATGCGACTATGTCGCTTGTTGATTTTGGCCAAAGGCGGCGGCTTCTGGGCCTTGGATTTGAAAATCTTATGCCACATTTTCTTGCTCATTGTGAGGCGGTTTATTTCGGATTTACTCGTACTCGTATAAGTTTTCCAAAAGCATTTCACGCAACAACTCCCGATTTCGTGTGAACTTCTCGCGCCGGCTTCTCGTGCTCAACTGAACGCCAGCAGCAACATCGCCAGTCCAAAGCTCCCGCAGCAACATGTTGCTTGTGCGCATTTTGCATGGCATTAAAAATAGTTGCACTCCAGTTTTGGACCGAGTGTGGGTGTTGTTGCTGTTGCTGTTTCTGTTGCTGCCATCAACAAAGGCCACGATTCTGTTGCGACTCCCTCGCTTTTGCTGGATTTCTGCTGTCTTCTGGCTGTTGGTTTCCCTTCTCGTCTTGTTTGCCTTTTCTTTACGGCTGATTTATTTAAAGCCGCCGCTGGCGACGTCAAATGTTGCTGAACCCTCGACAGTGTTCTCCGCCAGAACGACTGCCAATTCCCCATTTTCAAATTGAAATCTCACCCATTCCCGACGACCATCAGTCAATCAGTTAACCTAACCGACTTCAAAGAGCGCCCATTTCTTGGCCAGTGGGGATGGCAAATGGAAATGGGAATGGCAATCGGGACCACGACGGGGTGTGTAGCCCCCACACACATGTGCAATTATGTCCACTTTTGGGGCATGAAAAACATCCACTTACTGCCACCAGCGGTAGTTGCATAAGTGTGCCAAAAAAGGTAGACGCAGTTAAAGCTGCAACAGCAACATTTGCCGACCTCAGCAACACGCGGTGTTGCAGGCGCTTCACATAAATAAACAGCTGGCCGCAGAGTTGGAGACACTTTTGGCGGACTTTATATAAATCAGGGGTATCACAGCTGGGGCAATAAGTTTGTCATTCATAGTCACTGTTACACCGAGAAAATCGGGTTTCCGTTCAAAAAGGAATATGTTCTTGAAGCCGGTAACAAATCTTTTTTTATTGTGAAAACTAAACGTACATATAAGAAGACATTCCAATGCTCCTTTTTTTTTTATTTTTTAATTTACAAATACTACTGATTATTTCCTTGAAAATACAATTTAACAAGTTTTTATAACCCAATGTATTTGAATGTTAAGCTTATTTGTTTTTACAAATTTTAAGTTGAAATACAAATATATTTGGGTGCCACAAAAATCATAAAATCATTTTGAAGTAGTGAAAAAGGTGTTTAAAAGTATAGAAAAATATACTTAAAACCTTGATATATTTCGAAATTCTGCTTTAATTTATTAAGTGCAGACTTTTGGACATCTTTTAAATTGATTTCAAAAAGCTAGTGTTCCCACCAAAATTCTGCTTTTAAATGCGGTTTTTGGTTATTAATAAATTATGTTTTAGGTGATCATGCGACTATAAAGCTTAACACTCGTTTGCAGTGCATTCCATATTCGTTTTTCGCCTACGTGAACTTTGCCATATTCGTCTCCTCTTTCCATCTCTTTTCGCTGTCTCTGTTTCTGTTTTTAATTGAAATGCGAATGCACTTTTGAGCATCGCTCTGCTCGGGCCAAACGATCCCCATTTGTTGATGCTATAAATCTCGGCGTATATATTTCAGCATCCGCTGACGTCACCAGGCCGTGGAACTCTCTTATGCAAGTTTAGTTGCGGTTGCCTTGACATAAGTCCAAAAGTTCGATTTTTGCACGTGCCAAAGGCGAAGGAGAACTTTATGATTGAGTCATGAACTTGAGTCGTAACCCATTCCCAGTTATTTATATTTATATCTTGTTTATCGAACCAACAACTTCCTTTTCCAAAGGAGGTGGGCTTGAGGAATGGGTGGTTTTTGGGGTGTAGGCGGCATCGTTTGTGGTCGCCCACGCGTCTCGACTTTGAGTCTTGGATAATCTCTTATAATTGTCACGCTTCGAGAGCGCCAACGAAAATAGAAAATCTGTTGCAGTTGCCTATGCGCATATGGCTAAGTGGATGGGGCATCTGTTGCATACACATATATCTCGCTCTGGCGATTTTCACGGTGCAGCAACAAGCCCTCAGAAATATGTTTTAAAGGGGCGCGCGTGCTTATAAATAGTCAAAGTTCTAGAACCCAGAATCTAGATGATGTGCGGATGGCGTTTTGGGGGCAAGGCGGCGACACGACCGAAAAACTATATATTTTAATAGTGAACTTAAAATTTTATGTTTCCTATGCACTGCTAAAAAAAAAGGAAAACGGAAGTGGAAGTGTCTCCGAAAATATTTTTTTTTCACGTTAATTTGCTTTTTTTATTTCTTTGAGATTACTACTAGTAAGAACGATGTGTGGGTTTTTTTCAAACAGGAATGGTAAGTGAAGAGCATTTGTACTATCATATAATACTAGAAATGGCACTAGTACTTAATGTATCTTTTTTTTAGTCTGGACAACTTCCTAAGTAAAAAACCAATCGAAAAGTTGGTAAGTTTTAAAATAATATATATTTTTGTTTTGGGATCTCTGATAAAAATGTAGTTATTTGTATTTTTTTTACTTAAAAAATTGTGTTAGTAATAAAGATATAATAAATTCTTCAAATTTAAGATTTCATTGAGATTTTCAAATCCTATTGTATTCCAAACTGAAGGCCAAGCTAAATTTACTCTTTAGATTAACTTTAGACGAACCCTATTACTCATCAGGAGTGTGCTTCTAAGATCTATAAATATGGTGCTGTAGTGTATTAGGGACTTTGTTTTTGATACAGCTCTCTGCGCGACAATTCTGTGGCCCCTGAATCCTCACGTGCCCCTCTCTTTCCAACCGAGCTATGCTCCTTCTCCCTCTGCCCAACCAAAGCACACTTCACATATCAACAACATACCGCCGTCGTATTTTCCACTAATTAAGTTCTATTTCTTCCAGTCGTCGGTCGTCAGTCGCCAATGGGTCCCTCTATCGCCCCTTCGATCATCTAATGAAACCATTTCAGTTCATTGGCGCTGGATGTTTTATTTTCTTTTTTCCGTTTTGTTTGAGTTTGTTCCACCGAACGCATTTTGCAGATTGCACAATTTTCCCTGTGTTTTCATTTTACTTCTGTGTTTTTTTGTTTCTGTCTTCGGTTCTGTTTGTAACTCGCTGAGTTCGATGTTGTTGCAACAAATTGAAGTTGATTTGTTTGTTGCTGGCAGTGCTGATTGCCTTTTAGAAAGTGTGAAATACTTTTGTGTTTGTATCCAATTCGATTTTGTGTGTTTTCAGCCATTCCATCTTTTGTTTTGCATTTTGGAGTGTGAGAAGAATTTGGGCCGTTAATTGAGGTAGGTAATTTTCAATTTGATTTGGAACAAAATCGATCGGTAGGTGAAGCCAAACGATTAGCAGTTCCATTTGCGAGGCGCTTATGGTACCAAAAAACATATTTCAGCAAATTAAACTCAAATTTGAAAGGTCTTAAACGATTTCATGTGTGGCAGGCGATTAAAAGTAATTATAATAATCAATTTCCAAAACTATTAATGTCGTTCAAATTTGTTTGTAAGCTTTGTGCCAAATCAAAGTGTTATTGAAGCTTGGTTAAACTTTAATATTGGTTAAATTTTTTAAATATATTAATAGCGTTTTAATTTGTATTTAATTTAAGTTAGTTAACGCAAAGCATTTGTTTAAAACATTAACTACATTTTTTTATCGCTTGAAAAAAAAGTAATTAAATCTAAACTAAAATATTTTTAAAATAATTTTGTATTTTTACAAATCTAAGTTTTTAAAAAACATATTTTTGTTTAATATTTCGAAAAAGCAAAAAATAGTAGTAGTAAACGTTTCGCACGGCAACACTGTTAACTGCTGTAATTCAAAGCTTTTTCAAGCTTTTTTGCATTTGCTGGCTTTTGGCAGTTTTAAATTGTTTGTTTGTGGCCATAAATTCGTACCCACTTTAATTGGACATTTAATTGGGAAACTGCAATTCATCAATGACAAATTTGTCAATGGCAGAACTCATCCCCAACAGAAAAGTGACTTGCAAAGATCTTTGAAAACTGGTTATTGCGAACCACAATTAACGCCTTTATACGAGATGCCGATACAAAAAACTGGTTGGTATTTTGACTTTGGAATTCATTCTACACATATAATTGTATGGGATTTGTAGTAAACAACGGGTGCCACTAAATGTGGTTCAATGTCAGGGAAATGCAGCGGTCTAGCAGCGAGAGGGAAATGATTTTCGAGTGGGCCGAGGGAAGTGGGTCAACTGGCTATCGTTTGTTCCGTATTTATGGGCCCATACGATTACCATAACAGTTGGTAGGGCGACAATGGAATAGTTTTTCGTACTTATTTATTAGCATTATCGGCAAACTTGTTTAAAACTGGCACGCAAATCTCCCGGCCAGACGTGACTGACATGGATAAAACGGATTTGAGCCCGATTTCTGTCAAGCAGCTGGCATATTTATCGGCCATATAAATATGGGCTATAACTTGAGCTAAGCTTTTTGCTTCTGTCAATCTTTAATTGAATTATTCTCGATTGCTGCGCAAAACTTTACTTGAATTTCTTGTTTTGGGCTTGTCTTTAATTTAATTAAAACTTATTTGATTCTTTTTTTGGGGCTCTTTTGCTGTTTACTGCAAATGGAAATTGACATAGATATGTCAGTTGCTGTTGTTGTCAATTGCTTGGCTTCTGTTTTTATGTGTTTACTCTCTGTTTTTTTTTTTTTAAATGCCTTTGACGTTTTCTGTTTTTTGATTTGACTGAAAGCTTTTCGTGCGTTTTGCTTATTTATTTTTGCAAAACATACTATATGGTATTTGCAATAATAACTGATGTCATCTGTGGGACTTTGGGTAATAGAAAGCTGGGGTTTTGTTTTATTCAAGCGGTTTCTTTTATTAAGGGGAGCTTTGAATATAAAGTTTAGCTTTTATTTGATTTCTGATTTTTTATAACCATAACTTGTTTAATATTAATTTTCTTTTTAATTTTCCCCTTAAGCTATATACATTTTTATATAAATTTTCTTTTATTTAACATTTTTTATATTCGCCGGGTAATTCTAGTCCATAATCTTCCCTATTTCTTTTATGTTTCATGCCTTTTTATATTAATTTAGTTTTTATTGTTTATATTTTTATATCCGCCGGGTAATTCCCTTAAAAATCTTTCACACTATAAAGTTTTATGGGTTCTTACAAACATTTTTAATAACCTTTGCTTGTTCTCCACCATTCAATTTGAACACCATGTTTTCTTGGTCGTAAAAAGTGACTTCATGCTTCATCGAGTTCATTATAAATTCAAATCGGCCCCTTTTCTCCCCTCTCGGTTATTGGCTTTAAGCGGTTTCCTAAACACTTCCTCTAACACAGCTGGAGTTTCTTTGCCTGGGGCTGCATGCCAAGTGCTTTTCGGAGATTTTGTGCGCCTGCGCGGAAGTGCTGTGAATATTTGAGTATTTTGAATTAGGTGCATATTGCTTGCATTTATGTTGTATGCATTTTTTCCAAGCTCCACAGAAAAAAAATGGTTTTGATTGTAATATTGTAATATAATATCAATTAATATCAATTAAATATGTAATAGTAAAAAATTCATTTGAAATGCTCGAAAAAATGGAAACATTAAAACAACTCATTATAAAATATAAGTCAGTCTAGGCTTTTTTGGAATAGGGACGAATCCTATATATATAGATTGAACCATGATTTAAAAGTGTTTCTTACAAGATAATTAGGGTATTATAAATAAATTATATTTTTTTTTTTGTGCAGAAAATATAAGCTACTAATTATACAAAGTTTTACATTTTTTAAATTAGAAAACTAAATTGACTTTTGATGATTTTACTAAACATGTATATGTTTATTTAAAAATCCATTTGATGTGCTTGATAAATATAAAAGTTCATATAACTAAGTATAGAAATTTAGTGAAATTGGGCTTTATCTGATAATATACCATAAAGTTATACCTTTTAGATTAAATGAATTTTCATTTTAGGTGTAGGGAATCGATTGATAAGCTCATAAACCTATAACTGTAGGTGCGCAAAGTGCGTTGTAATGGCTTACCAAAATCGAAGTGGTACATGGTGGGCATTTCACGGGGCGTTGTGGTGCGCGTAATGGAACTATGGTGGTGCAGCAGCGGGGTGTGTGGCGGCGTGGCGATGAAGATCGGCTCCAGGGGCCGCCTGCTCTGCTCCGAAGTGGCCATTTTCACATAGACACCCGCAAAATTTATGCAACGAACTCGCTTTTTATTTGGCTATCACTCTTCCGCCTGTTTTTGGGCAAGTTAAAACGCGAACGCGTCTTTAGTCGCTGGCATTTAAAATGGCGCCAAACTCTCTTTTGCTCCACATGCGGTTTTTTGTTTGTTTTTTCTTTACTTTTCCCGTTTTTTTTTCGGTGCTTTACTTAATATTCATTAATGATTTTGCTGCATTGCTAATTAATCATATTTCGTTTTCACTGCACTTTCAAAAAAAAAATACAAAAAGGCTTTGGAAACAATTTTGCCTAATGTTTCTTTTGTTGTTTTCACAATATCTTTTTTTTTCATGCACGCTATTTTCGGTTTTTTTTTGTTGTATGATTGGTTCACATTTGAAATTCGCTGTGTTAGTCGCAAGTTTCCACCAAAATCCAATGGAAATGCGGCGGCTGGCTTATAATTTTGGGTCTGCAATTGCTGTTGGATATCCGAGAGTTTCAAATGGAGTTTTTTCGCTGGGTTTCCCCTTCTACTCCCCCTTTTTAAGTTCGTTGTCGTTTGTTTCTATGAATATCTGCAAAAGGTCAGAGCGTGAGATATGAATTTTAAGCAAGTGGTTTTTGGCAGATTGCGATGTATCATGATAACTAGAGAGCAGGTTTTAGGTAACACCTCGAAGATACATATGTTTTCTGAAAACTGGAATGTTTTTAGTCGTAATAATAAGAGCTATATCTTTTATAGTTAATTTAACCTGTCTTACAAATTGATTAAATATTTATCTATTCTTTTCAAAATAACTAAGCATAATAAAGAAAACCAAAA
Source organism: Drosophila gunungcola (assembly GCF_025200985.1). Classification (NCBI taxonomy): domain Eukaryota; kingdom Metazoa; phylum Arthropoda; class Insecta; order Diptera; family Drosophilidae; genus Drosophila; species Drosophila gunungcola. The sequence continues at coordinate 1,383,274 of NW_026453167.1, read as the reverse complement.
TTTGTTGACCAGCCATGAAATGTTTTCAGTCGTAATGACAATAGATACTTCTTTTATAGATTTGTTTAACCTATTTTAAAAATTAATTCTATCCTATTTATTCTGTAAAAACAACTAAACATACAAATTTAAATCTGTTAGCCTGTTTACGTATTGATTTTTACTTGTTTTTTTAACAAGTTTTCGGAAAATTAGGCGTTCAAACAGAACTGAAAACCCCAACAAACATTCGCCAATGGGGCTAAGCGCATATTAGCTAATTTGCAAAAGACCACAAGTGGATACGCAAAGCAGAGAATATGATGAAATCGTCTAAACTTAGATTGCGATTTCACAAACTTTTGGGGCTTGGCTCACGCAATCGCCAAAAACTAAAAAAACAACAAAAAAAAAAGGGGAAACAGAGTGAGAGTAAGGGTGATTGAAATGGTTTTCCTAATAAGCCAATTAATTACCGTTACATTTTCGTTTCAGCCACTAAAGTTTGCTTTCGAGTTGATGTCTCCCGGTTTGTTGCGCAGTTGAAACGAGACTGATAAACTAAAAAAAAAAACCGCGAGAACTCAGCCTCTCTTAATTGCGAAATGAAAGTGAACATTAAAGGCAATTGAAGATCTTTTGTGTGTGTTCCCACAATTTGAGGCATCTCAAAGTTCCAAAATTGCAAACCAAACGTCTCGAGAGAGAAACTTTTTCGGGGTACACCATTAATAAACCCGAAAGAGTGGAAACAAATATATAAGTAGTGGAAATAATCAATAAATTGCAAACCATGCTCATTAGAAATAGCCAAGGCCAAACCCATTATAATAACCAACTCATTAACAATCAAATAGTCATTATAATAAGATGCCATTTCAACCCACACTTGACCATGTTCTCCGACCTGAAGATGTCTTTATATATCCAGATAATCTAATCTAATAACACGCCTGTCTATATCTATGTTAGGCAACAACTAAATCTATAAATCTTAATAGACGTCGACAACAGACGCCGTATGCTATATAGAACAAGTTTGTTGTTGGCTAATTGTTGGGTTCACTTGAAGCGATAAACTCGTTTCGATTTTTACATGTTCCCGAGTTAATTTATGTGCCCCTCCTTCCCAAAACCAATTTACCAGTTTCTGTCGGGCTGCTCTACGCATAGATAAGACCTCAAAATTTATGTAAGATTATTGTGCATAATTTGAGTTGAAAGGTTTGCCGCACCCTCTCAAATTCGATGATTCTCTGTTGTGCATATGAAGTGACTCGGAACAGTCATATTCATATCGACCATATTGGGATAGGGCTGCCGACTGCTGATCCTCTCAAGAACGTGCTCTGAATCCGCTTGGAAAATCAAGTGAGTAATGGCATTTGAGATTTCAGTTATTTGATTTCCGTGCTTGTACATAAGATGAGAGTGTTTTTCGGGTATATTAAGTTAAAAGCGTACTCAAACAATAACCGAAAAACAACAGTCGTGCTGAGACTCTTCCAAACTGGTTTCGAAATAAAGCTAATTTATTTATTTATTAATATCCCAGCCACATTATCATGTTCATCATCAACATTTTGCCACCCACTCAAGTCATTCCAAGACTCTGACGAACTTTATCTTGATCTTTCTTCATATACAAATTCATATGCAGCTCCCACGCTTCAAAAAATTCAAGCTTAAAGCTCACACACTTCAATTTAAATGATGACAAAGTGAGATGAGAGTTTCTTGAACTAAGTTTGGAATAGTAACAAGTTACGAAAATAGCACACCTGTGCAGCATAGGTTCCAAACTAGAACAAGAACATTGAACCAAATGTAAACAAAAGCTCTCTGTCTTGGGTTTCCACTTTGGAATTTGTCCAAAGCTGTGACAGCTGTCGCGAGTCGCCTCCGAGTCTTAAATTCGCCAAGTCTGGGGCCTAACAAGTGCATCATTGTCGTTCCATTTGGACAGGCTCACCTTCAAAAGTGGCTGCCACAAACGCCTCTCTTATAAATACTATATGTACATATACGTATATATATGTATATATATGTGTACTGGAGCATTCTGCATCACTTTCGATTTGGCACAGTAACGAAGAAGGGGAAGGTCGCTTAGTGCTCCAATCTTTTTGTGAAAAGGTGTCAGTTTACTCATATCTCTGGGGATGTGGAAGGGGCTTCCTTATCGAACATGTGTGTTGACCCACAGTATCGTTTTTTTTTCAGTTTCCTTCTCGCTTCTATCAGTTCTTATTTGATAAGTGCAATTGCAGAAGTGTCAACAAATGTTCTTCCTTTACTTACTTTTTTTCTTACTAAACACTCAGAAAATAAAGAGCACTTGATTTTAGAAACTCGTCATTGATTCAGAAAATGATTTTTTCAAAAAACATTGATTAGTTTTCAAAACGTTAAGAATAGGATTTTCTGAAAACATAGACATTTTATCTTTATTAAACTATCAATCTATCTTATTAACATTTATTTAATATTTTTATGTTTAACTATAATTTATTAAATGTTTACATATTAATAATTAACAATTCTTTTTGTATAAAAAAACAAACGCTAAGTAAACAAATAACCATATGTATTTTTAATGTTTTTATGTTTAAGTAACATATAAGGTTTTTATTTTTAATTGATATTTTTTTCACGTCTTGGACTATTTTCTTAAATCCTGGGAATTTTTTTTCTGAGTGTAGGTGGACATTTTTATACACTGGAGGGAAAAAATTAGTGGTTACTTATTCAACTTTCAATTTAGAGTTTAAATTATTAAATCAGTGGTTTTTTATCTCCCCACTTAAAGTGCAACTGTGGAATACTTTCCTAGCTTAATCATATAATTTACATGATTGTACTATTATGGAAAACAGATCTCTATTTGCATAGCCTCGGCATTAGAAAAATTGAGTCAATCAATCGACATGAGCATTTATTTGCCTCTCAGCCAAATCAATTAAAGTTGTTTTCCCTCGGCAGCTGCATTGTCGGGCAATTTGTCAGCGCCTTAACAACCTGACTTATTGATTGTAACCGGGGAAATGTGAAACCAGCCACCCTCCAAAACCGCACTATTAGCGGGTAAGTTCCACTCAAATTACCAGAAACCGATTAACCGCAGATGAATCGTTAGGTGCCTTTATTAATACAAAGTTTTTGGCCAATTTAAAAGCTTTCGCTTGCGGCCTGAAAGAAAGCCGTAAAACGTAGTCACAGTCGACTATTTCGCTTTGTTAGCCACGCTGATGTCATTTGGCAATCATTTGAGCTTGGTGAGTCTGTTTAGAAGTCGTCAACACGTCACTCCAGTCTCCGGCTTCGGCGATCTCGTGAAGGTTACCCAGAATCTTGAAACAAAACCAGGCACACATTTTCAGAGGCGTGTTCGGATCTCAATTTCAAATTAATGCCGAGAACGAGACGAGACGAGTCGAGCGGCTTTGTCAATAATACTCGCATGTAAAGTACTCGAGTTTGATGTTAATTGCGGTGTATAGTGCTTACACATCAGTGTTTTCATCCGAATAGTATGTGCTTTTATGCAAATCTTTTGCTTTTGCCATCGCCGAAAGCAGTGGAAAAGCATTTTCTGCTGCCTCTTGTGATTGCCGTTTATTGGATTTTTTGGAGCGTTGCAAATATGCATGGCAAATAGCTTACCAACTGTGAAATACTCCTAAGCTTGCGTTTTTTGTTTTTCCGATATAGAAATAAGGGGCATTTTGGAAGTGAAGGGAAAACAAAATAATTAATTAATTTCCAGGCAAAAGTAAAATGTTGATTGAGGGTTTGAATGTTTCAGTTGTTCATTAACTTGGAAATATCTTTCTTTAAAACTGTTTAATGGTTTGCTCAGCAGTACTTAGTTTACTTAGAAGTAACTGATATTTTTTGCTTTTTAAACATAGCTAGCTAAGCTTATTATTCATTTTGGATCGATTTAAAATTTGTCCGTAAGTCACAAAAATGTTTACTTCACGAAGTTTTAGGACACAAGAAAATATTTATTTTTTTTCAGGCATAAGTTAAATAATGATTGAGATTTGGATGTTTTAATTGTTAATAAACTTGGGAAAATCTTTCTATGAAACCGTTTTGGGTTTATTATAGATTTTCACATTCTAAATAAATTATTTTTGTTTGCATACCTAACACTTTTACTTCAGATATTAATTAGTTTGCCGCCACAATTTCTTACAAAAAGTAAAAAATGTTTTTTATATATAAAACATGTATAGCTTTGTACTTAGTTATCTTTCACCACAGGCTATTCATAAAATATACACCTGCTAAGACCTAACACACTCGCTTCCCAACTGCGTCGCGAAATTCCAAACGCTAATTAACAGCCAACTTAACGAGCTCAAACAAAAAAAAAAAATGGTAAAAAGTGGGGCCTGGGCCTCTCCTCCCCCACAGTGAAGCCTCCCTACTCCTACCCATAAATCAGTTACTTAGCCCCGATCTGCAATTAGTAGACAAATGGCAAATGAAAATGGGAAATACCAGAGTTTTCCCTACACTCGTTTCGGGTTTATCGATTAAACACACTGAAAGGAGCCGCAGCGAAAGTTCTGGGGAAACGCGGGCTAAAAATGGTATCATGACGCCAGACATTAAAGCCGCACCCAGCTGGACAACTAGTGTTCCCTGGACAGGGGGTTGTACGGGTTGTCCTGGCTAGGAATTGCCATTGTTGTTGGGTGGCAAACAACTCCGGCCGGAGTGGCGGACTTTGTTGTTGTGACCGGCTGGCGGCCAGGTTGCCATGGCAAAAAATGCACTCAAAAGGGCTCCAAACTTTATATCTGACCAACCAAACTCGTATGTTATAATTTCTGCCCCATTGATTGCCCCATTGCATGCCAACTTTTGACCAAACAAATAAAAAACCTTCAAAAATTGAGCCATATCAAAAGTTTCTGCGCGAAATTGGAGCAAGACTGGTCATTTATAGTATAACCTACAGATATATGTGCCTGGTCATATCTTATCTGCTAGATAAAATACGTAATAGTAGGCAAAAAATCGAAAAAAAGAATATAACCTTATCTGTACGGTTGGCTTGGGTTTGGAGTATCAAGATGTAAACATAATATGAGCCTTGGATATGCCCAGGGAATGGAGGGGGATTCAACTTGAGTGCTGCACAAATATATATAGATATTTTGCGCATTAATTTTATTACCCGTTTCCAATATTTACTTGCTACGATAAGTAAAATCTGAGACTGAGATAAGTCTGTGTAGAGAAAATACGGTTTAAGTTTATATAAACCTAATTGAGTCAGAATAATGAAGATTGTTAGAGAAGCAAACCCCTAATCAAATGTAGATTAAACTATATATCTTTGAGAGAAAAAAAGGGAAAAAATCTAAATAAATCAGTTGCTGTAATTATTTAGTAATCTCATAGAATAAAACTGTTTCTTCTGAATACAATAGCGATTGTAGATATATGAAATACACCTGACTATTTCCTTTTACTTAAGTACGAGTATCATCTTCCCACCAATTGAAGTAAACTTTAATTTTTTCCCACTTTACTAATGTTAATAAAACAAGAACCAGTTCGTTGTTAAAACAAAGTTCTGTTTACTTTTCTATAGCTAGGGTTTATCCCGCCTATTTACTTTTGCTATGTGTTTTGGCTTATGTGCTTACCTTATCGAAACTGAAAAACCTGCTAATGAACAATTCATGACGATGATGTTGTTGCTGGTGACTAAATAATTGGCTATTAATATGGCATTTAACTTATCGCTCTCAAATCAACCAACGGATTCCATGGGGAATCGAGTTACTGTTTCACCTGTATTTCGTTTGCTTGAAAATTACCTTGAAGTGCACGCCTTTCGCGTCGAGTGGCTAAGTAATTGAAATTCCGTAATGTGTGCACTCATTGAAAACTGCTTAGATGGTTTAATTCACTTCATATCATATCATATCATATCACACAAACGCGAGGGGCAAAACGGAAATGGTGGATTGACCTTTTAAGGCGCCACCTTAATTCGATAGGAACTGCTTAACGCGGCAGCAAAAAGTGCATATTAAATGGTGTTATTTATGCAACTTTTTAGAAGAAATCAGGTTTTCTTCCCAATAATTTTATGTATTTTTCTTTTCTGAGGGTAACTGGGTAACTTCTCACACCCGCGACGAAGGCGGCAACGGATTGAAATTCAACGTCTCGGCGGTTCGACGAGCGCGTAGCGAATGAGCCGCCAACTCGGAACGCTCCACCTTCGCTCAGCGCTCCGTGGACGTCGACGTCGCCGTCGCCGACGATTTCGATGTCGATGTCCCAGCGGCGACTGCGCAGTCGAGGGAGCTGCGTCAGTGCAAAAGTGAATTTATTTTATACATTTTTTGGCAACGGCAACCCGGTTTGAGCCGAATCTTTCTGGCTGTCCGGGTTACGGATAGCCCATCCAAAAAATTGTGTAGCCGGGACAGGAAGTCCGGGTTTGCGTGGGCACCCTCCTCAGGTGACAGGTTATACCCTTTGTTATACCCTTCCAGAGGGAATAATAATAGTATATGTATTCTTGATCAGTCGGTATAGCCATGTACGTCTGTCCGTTCGTTTGTCCGACTGTCCGCTTGTCTCTGAGTTTTAGAGCTATCTGAATGACGTGACTACCACCTTAATTTAAGAGTTTATTTACTGGTAGTGCTAGGATGCAAAATAATGAAATAACAATAAGGTATTTTAAGTTCGGCTCTCCCAAGTTTTTTCCTTTCTTGTTGTTTTTGTTGTAGCCTGAAATTGATGCCGCCAATTGATCGCCACCTTTGTGCGACACTTGTTGCTCGACTTTGGCTATTTATAATATTTCTTAATACGAAAAATGACATCGGACGCGTGCCCCGAAAACAACAGTCTTTCAGTCTGTTGAAATAAATGTTTCCGCCATAGAAATTTATTTGAAATAATTTGTGCACGCCATTCGAAGAGACTTACATAAATTACAAGAGAGGAAGTGGGCGTGTCGAAGATCAACTAAATTAAAACGCCGACGCGTGGCAAAATGTTAGAAAAGAAATACCAGCGCAGATCAGATCAGACCGGATTGCAAAGTCCCACGCAGCAATTATTGTCAATTGCTGAAGTGGGAAAATGTAAACAAAATATAAATTAAAAGGTAGCAAATTGATCAATGAAATTGTGGGTAAAGAACAATTTAGGAAAATACATTTTGATTTGATAAAATATTATTTAGTAATTAAAAAAAAGGTAGACAATTGTAAAGAATTATAAAAACCATCGTTTGTTGAACTTTTTCTTTAGTTACTTAAATTAGAAAATAACATCTTAACTAATTAAACAAACAAAAAAAGGGAACAAATTATAAATTAAAGGCAAACAAATTATTCTATGAAATGATATAATATTTCTAAGTTGATTGAATATTATTTAATAATTTAAAAGGAAAGGTACACTTTTGTTAAGTAATTTAAAAACCTTCTATTATTCAGCTTCTACCAGAATCACCTAAGTTAGAATATAAAATCTAAACCAAACAAGCAACCAAATTGTTTGAGTATACAAAAATGATTTATATTATTTTATTATTTCACTAGCAAGTTACACAGAAACACACTTTTCGATAACATAGCTCCAAGAGCAACGAATGTTGATAGTTGGGATGAATATATAGAATTGTGATCGCGTAGAACGACATTTTGTACCCTCGATTACAGCACTAATTGCAGCCTAGAATAAATTGCTTGAGGAAGGTTTAACAACGGGGTGTTTTGGTGGTTTTAAATACGGCACAGGAAATGCACTAGCTCCGTGGGGTGGGAGAAAAAGTAGGCGGATGGATGTCTATTTCTGGCTGGGCGTGTAGTACATGGAGTGCAGGAAGAGGCGAGTCACTTCCCCGATCACCGAACGGTCGGGTATGCTCTGGGCCATGCCGTAGAGAGCCATCTTTCCCACCACAGGCTGGCCGGGATCCTTCATGATCTCCGCCGTGCAGCTGCGCACATCGGCAATGAATTTATCCGCCACTCCGGGCTGTGTGTGCATGTCCGTCACGCAGATGTGGATGCTAAAAAAACAAAGTAGTTTACATTTTAGCGAGGTTTTCCCTATTGAAAAGTTAATTCTCATACCCAGAGGGGAACTGCAGGCTATTTAGGTTCCAGCCCAGTTTGCAAAGCGAGTCCGAGAGCCGGAAAATGTCAAACACATTGGAGCCCAGAGCAATCACCGACGTGGCTGGCTTGCCAAACACAAAGATGCCATTGATGTCGCGAACCCTAAAAAGGAGAATCACAGTTAAAACGCATTTTATTTAATAGTTTAATAACCTTACCCCCTTTCGATATAGCGAGCTGTATCTACAATTCGCTTGGTGGCCTCCAGATAACCATCATAGCCGAAGCTCATCATGGTGGCCCAGCAGGCGGCGATAATGCCTCCGGCACGGGATCCATTTACGGTAGGGGAACCGTACACACCACCAGGCCAGTCGGTGGTCACGGTGAACTGATGGTCCTTGTATTTCTTGTCCGAGTAAAGGATCACCGATGAACCCTTTGGCGCGAATCCGTACTTGTGGGTATCGGCGGAGATACTAGTCACTCCCTTCACATCAAAGTCGAAGGGACGCAGCTTGTAGCCAGCGTTGCGGATGAGGGCCACCACAAAGCTGCCCAGACAGGCGTCCACGTGGACGGGAATGTCGTACTTAACGCCCAGAGCGGCGATGGCTTCGATGTCATCGATGGTTCCGTAGGGGAAGTTGGGGGCAGAGCCAACCAGCTGAAGGATAATCAAAATTTTAGATATGTTAAATAAAAATATCAAAATAGTAAACACACTGCGCGATTAATTGGCATAGAAAAGAAGGGTAAGAATGATAGATAAATGGAGATGGAAATCAAGGGATATATTATAGGAAATACTATTAGAACATTGTTTAGGGTATAAGCCAGCGCTTAGTAATTAGCTTTTAAAAAAAGCATCAACATTTATCGTTATTATTACAATGGCAGCTTTATGATATAAGATAACGAAAATTTCAAGCTCGCAAACTGTATACAAACAGACGGACCGACGAGCTAGTCAAGAATACATATACTTCATGGGTTCTGAAATGTCTCCTTGCTGCGTAACAAGATTATGATCAATTTTATAATACCCTCTGCAAGGTTATAACAAGTAGCTACCTTTTGTTGTTTAAAGAAAAATCCTTACCAGAATGGTGTTCCTGTTAATGGCTCGCTTGAACTTCTTCATGTCCACCTCGAAGGTCTCCGGATCAACGTCCACGGAGCGAACGTGGATGTTGAAGTACTGGCCACCCTTGTCGAAGGCTGCGTGCACTGTCTTGGGCACCACGATATTCGGCCGGGTTATGCCCTTGTGCTCCCTCGCGTAATCCCTGTAGGCCTTCATGGCCATCACGATGGACTCGGTGCCGCCAGTGGTCATGGTGCCGCAGCTGGCGGAGTTGCCGTGGAACAGGTGGCACGCCATGCGCACCACTTCCGCCTCCATTTTGCAAACGCCCGGGAAGAGATCCGCGTGCAGGGGATTCGTGTAGGAGGCCTTGCCGTACACCTCGGTGACGAGCTCCACCAGCTCGGGCTTATAGCCGTAGACCGCTCCGGATACGCGACCATCCCGCCAGTCGTAGTGACCCGTCTTTAGGTGCTCGTCCACCAGCCGGAGGATCTCCTCCTTGCTGAGACCCTTCTCGGGCAGCGTTTCCGAGTAGGCCAGGTGGGCGTTGCTCTTCTTGATCTCCGTCTCAAAGTCGTTCTTGGCCTTGGTCAACTCCGCCTCCACCTGACGGCGCACGGCGGGAATTTTCTTGGCATACTTGAAGAACTGACGCTTGCCACGGATGTAGAGACCTGTAGGAAAGTTAAATCTGGAATTAGATTGCTATGTATTGAGGTACTATTCTAATAACTCAGGTTCTCAGTCAAAAAATTCCACGAACCATTTGTTAAAAACAAACTTATATTCCATCACCTACAGGTTCAGCTAAGAACAGCTAAGAACACTTTTAATTATGTACACAGCTCTGGCTCCAAATTAGTAAACCTTTAGCAATTAAGGCTTATCTCGAGTTGTCTATCAAAACAAAGAAAAATTACTGAGATGGATTTTCGCCTTTTAAAATGTATATGACACCCCTCGATAAACTCAAATTATCAGACACTTTGGTCGGGTTTTATGGCACATTTTGGAAAACTTTGCTAGGTAGCCAAAGCAATCTTAATATAAAATATAGTCATGGCGACCTCTACTCAATTTCGTTAGTTTTGGTATCAATCTTATCGATTTCCTTTGCTGTTGAACTTTGCATATCTCATTGATTTCGAGTTGCTACACGCATTTTAGCAAACATTTTGACTTTAACCGAACGTAATCTGTGGCTAGATTAAATTCAGAAGTTCGGGGAGGGCACCCGACGAGTGCATGGCCTTTAAGTTTATATAAGTTTAAGGCACAAAGTACACAGTAAAGTCTACTTCTATTTCCGTAAGAAAATAACAGTGTGAAACTACAGTGAAATGTCTATAACTATTCGTACAAGTGTTGTTTATTAAATGTTTATAAAAGATTATATTAAGCTGTTATCTTTGACTTTGACTTTGTTTCCGGTCCTAATCTCAGCTTATTTGTTTACTAAATTTAAACATGATTTTTAAATATCCATCTCACTAACTGTATACAATTTAAATATTATTAAAAATAGTAAACACGCATGACCTTTAACGCTTTCATTTTTTATAAGAAGTTTTCTTTTACAGACATAAATAGACATTTGTATGCCTATTTATTGATTGAAACTTAATATAAAAAATACAAAGTTACTTTACTGAAGCAAATGAATATGTGTCTGTTTAATACATTTATTTGACACATACTTAATTTACTTTTAATTAAGTTTACCTGTATTTGTGTAATGGTGTTAATAGAAAGCACCCACAAGATAAGATAATTTGATGGATTTAAGTTATTGATGTGCCCTGCCTTCTAACTTTGAATCAAAAGAAATCGTCTGACTGGAGTGACTGGGCATTTCTTGTCCTAAAGATTACCTGATTACTTAGGAATGAAAGGTATATACTGACTCAGCTGATTCGGTGTTCTATATTAGAGCTAACCAGAAACTTATCGGAATTTAAAGTTAATTTTGTTCTTGTTTTGTTGTTTTTTGTTAATGAGATCAACTTACTAACCCTATAATGTGTATTATGGATGTCCAGGGAACTTATCTGAAGATTACCTATTGTTAACTTCGAAACAAAACCAACTAACTGACTTGGGCAACCTGATACCGTTTAGTTCATATGCCCAGGGAACTTATCCGCGGAGATAATGCGCCCATGGCTCCCCCAACTCACTTTCATCCTGGCAAATCACTGTCCAGAGCCAGACGCCTCCGAGGACCGTGGTGGCGGTGATGGTGGCCACCTGCCAAGGTTCCTTGGCGCCAAAGGCCCGATTGATGCCCTCGGTGACGGGTTTGAGGCAATCGCTGCCAGAGAATGGACGCATATTGGGGCAGCTGGAATGTGGGGGATATCCTTTAGTCTTGAGCTGAATTCGGTGGATCCGCACTCAAGCGGTTCAATGCGTTAACTGATTTCTGGAGCAGCCACATTTGCGACAAATACAAGAGGCTTTAGCAACTGATAAAGTTCTATCTCAGTATTAGTCACATAAACTTTTATTTATGGAGTACATAAGACGGCGCTATTGTTGTTGTCTGCTGCCCGATCGCTCAGCTGATGCAAAAACAAAGGCAGCGGTTATTGACGCACCTGAGCGGGTTACTCACCTGTTCAGTGGGACAGCTATATATCACCTGGAAAGCTTTGAAAAACGCGAATAAACTTAAACTAAACTTTTAGTCGTACAAACATATAGCGGCTTAGAGTGACCGTTTGCTAACTGTTGCTTTACTCACTGCTATCGATTTAACAGCTGTTTCGATAACTGGTCAGCTGTTTGTGTTCCCCATTTACCAACACTGGCTTCAAAATCAAAACAAAGATGTTGCGTGTTTTGCCTAGCTCCCGGAAAATATCAAAATATGCAACAGGTTGCATGCCACAGTTCCTTCGCTTCGCCAGCAATGCTTGCAGTGATTTGGTTTTGGTCAAGGAGGAGCATGGCGTGCGGGAGATTACCCTGAATCACCCAAAAACACTGAATTCCCTTTCGCTGGACATGATGACTGCCCTTCAGGATGCCCTGGTCAAAGATAAAGACAACTTGGACCTGAGATGCGTGATTCTGACGGCCCAAGGAAAGATCTGGTCGGCAGGTCACAACCTCAAGGAGCTGCACAATGACCCCAAGATACAGGCCTGTGTTTTCCAAAAGCTAACCGATGTTATAAATGACATCCAAAAGCTACCGGTGCCCGTGATTGGAAAAGTTAATGGCTATGCGGCTGCTGCGGGCTGTCAACTGGTGGTCTCCTGTGACATGGTGCTCTGCACCAAGAACAGCAAGTTCTCCACGCCTGGGTAAGATTGGATCACGCCATTTTGGAGCACTTAAACCATATATTCCCATATCTTTTTTCAGAGCTGGCGTCGGAGTTTTCTGCTCCACTCCCGGCGTGGCCGTTGCCCGCATTATGTCGCGTCCAAAGTCCGCCTATATGCTAATGACTGGTCTTCCGGTAACCGGCGATGAAGCCTATATATCGGGAATGGTCACCAAATCAGTACCCGCCGAGGAGCTGGACAAGGAAATAGACGAAATTACATCTGCCATCAAGGCCAAAAGTCGCGCTGTCATCTCGCTGGGCAAGGAGTTCTTCTACAAGCAGCTAGCCATGTCCCAGGCACAAGCCTTCGCAGCTGCCCAGGAAAAGATGTGTGAGAACTTCCAGCTGGGCGATACCAAAGAGGGCATCGCTAGCTTCTTCGAAAAGCGTCCACCTAGTTGGAAGCACCAGTAAACACGAATTTTAAGCGTTAAACTATTAAACAAAACTGGCCAATTGTGCATTTATACATTTAATCTATGTAAGTCCATTGTGACAAACAAAATTTGTTATTAATTTTGTTATAAAAAAATTGTAAAACAAATGTAAGCCCTAATTTAAAAACATTAAATAATTTGTAATGGCAGATGATTAGTTGGATGCATTTTTAATATGTTTAATTCTTGACTAACTTCAATTTAATTTTTATCTTTAGGAAACTTATAAAAAACCAACTCGAATAATATTGACTCAAGTAAATTACCAAAAAACCAAATATAAATGCTTTTTAAGTGTTCCACTTTAATTCCGGACGCCCCAAGCTGATATTTGAATTTATTTGCTGTTATTAAAGACCATCTCGTCCAAAAATATCTTTGGTCTTTTATTTAAAAAGAAAATAAGCGTTCAATTTTCATTACACCCCAAATTTTCTAAATAAAACGAGATGATGTGCTTTCAAAAAGTGCTCGTTCCTTTTTAGGTGTTTAGTTTATTTAAAAGTGTTTGTGAAAATATTTAAAAAATACAACTACAAATTTTCATAAATAAAATGTATAAATTAATGTGTGTGATTGAGTGCATTTGAAATTTTGGCAGTTAAAGTCTGTTCTTAGTTTAGATTTTCCATATTGCTTGGCATTTGGTTAATTTATAAAATATCCGGTTCTATTGATGTGAGTCTTTTTTGCGGTTTATTTAATTGGGAACTGGATGAGACGAAGAAAATTCCTGGGGCCGCGATAACGTGTTAAAAAAAAAAACAAAACTTAAAATTTGTTTGTAATTGTTTGTCTGCATTTGTTTAAATATTTGTTGAGCTCTTCGCAGTGAATTAAATATAATAGAATACATCGAAAAGATGAGCCACTCGTAGATTTTGTATAAATATATATATATATATATATATATATATAGAGCTTCAGTAAGCGTCTGCATAGGTGCGCTAAATGTATGTTCTAAATGTAGGCCAAAATATTATAAACTGTGCAATAAGTATTATCTTTCATTATTTCAGAAGAAGCTAACGAACGGCGATCCGAAGCTGTCGGATCCCAATAAAAATAGAAATATGTATATAGCGCCATGCAAAGAGAATTATAACCAAGAAATTAATCCATAGTGATACGTGCTAAACTCCTACGCGTCTATGACCCCGTGCGAAAGTCCGCTGCTCCTCGGATCGGATCCTCCGCAAAAAGGAACAAAATGTGTACGGTTACGGATACGGATGTGGGTGGTGTGTGCCTACATGTCTGCAGTGCGGGTGTGTCTGAGTGGTGTGCAATGGTTTCCCTCCTCCCAAGTTCTGTGTGGCGAACTTAGACCTCGGTGACGGGGCGCTTCTCGATCCAGGCCTTGATCGGTTCCAAAGCGTTGATGGCATCCACCACACCGCGCAGAGCTGGGTAGGGCTCCAGCAGATCGCGCTTGACCATGTAGTTCATGTAGTCGGTGATGCCTGCAAAGTAGACATCGGCCCAGGTCAGCTGTGGGCGAAAAAATGGGATATTATTACAGTTGAAGATCTAAAAACTATCGAGGAAGTACTATACTAAATCATTTAAAACTACTAGACTCTCATGTATTATACTCTCATGTATTAAATCAAATAGTAAATACTTTAAATTATTTTAACAATTTTACAGAAAAGAGAAAGTAATCGAAGAAATACCATATTATCTGTTAGATAATGATGTATTATATTTAATTCGACTTGTTTTAAGTAAGATATTAGTGAAGTTGGAGATCTAAAGACTATATATTTTGAAGTCAAATAGTCAATAATTTCATATTAGTTATACAATTTCAGAGACAATAGTGATAAATCGAAGAAGTACCATCGTCAATCAATCAAACCTTTTGATACTGAAGTATTATGTCTAATTCGACTTGTCTGAGTTTAGAGATTTATATAAAGATTTATATATTTTTAAGCCAAATAGTCAGTAACATAGAATTAAGCGAAAAAATCGAAGAAATACCTTACTCAATCATTAAAATTTTCTTAAAACTGTTGTACTATTTCGAATTCGACATGTCTTAAGTAAGAGTTCACCCACCTTGCCCAGAGCCAGATGACCATCGTTGTCCTTGACGGTCTGCTCGAGCTTCTCCAGGTAGAATGGAATGACCTCCGCATTCAGGGTGACCAACTTCTTCTCCTTGATCTCGTCCTCCGGCTCGTACGAGACGACTGCAATTTCTATACATTAAAAATTCCAGAGTTAATCAAGGACACTGAACATGAAACTGAGGCACACATTGTTCGCTACTTAGACGGAAGTCATTGATGGTGTCCACCACAATGTCGATCTGCAGGTCCTCCCACGGAGTGGCGCCGCACAGGCCGACGGTCTTGGCCAGGAATCGGGCCATCGAGATGCTCTGGTGCACACGCTTGCCATCGACCTCCAGCACGGGCATCTGGCCCATGGGCATGGCTATTGGAGAAGGAGGAGAAAAGTAAGTCACCTCTTTGTTATTTGACCTCAATAATAAATATATTTACTTGGCTTCAGGGCTGGCCACTCGTCGCGGGTGACGCGGACATCCTCGTACTCCTGGTTGCCGTAGGCGAACAGGTAGCGCAGGGGCTCGGCCAACGCCTTCACGTTGAAGTAGAAGAGCGTGTAGCTGTGCTTGATGGGCTCGGCGGGCTCAGCTGGAGGAGCGGGCTCTCCGCCCTCAACGGGGGCGCCCTCGGCTCCCTCGGCTGGTGGTGGCGCCTCGCCCTCTGCTGGTGGTGCGCCCTCAGCTGGTGGTGCTTGTGCTTCATCGGCCATCTCTGCGCTTTCTCAATGCAATTCCCTGCAAAGATACAGTTGAAATGTGCAGCAAACGTTAATCATTCACTTGGTATGTTATCTATTAGTTTAACAATTGAACGCACTGATAATTATTTGTATTAATTTGTATTGATGTTGTAATCCTATTTGCTTATGCGTTAAAGTAGTACAGTACAACGCAGATAAGTGGAACCACTTTTTAGGAATGTCTAATTGACATACGCAAAGCTAAATATTTCATTTCATTGCGAAATAGCTTTTTTCTAGTTTTTTCCCAGTTTTTGTTTATGTTTGTTGGGAGATTGAACCTAGGTAATCAGCCGATAGCCTGTTATTTTTGATAAGAAGAACGTGACAAAGTTTGTGGCTGAAGTGGGTCGGAATGTGCGTGAAAGATAAGGATAATTAAAGGTTTATAATACCTAAACGACGACTTAAAGATAAATAACTCCTAGATGATTCCTAAAAAATTTGAAAACAAGTCCGATGAGGGTAAGCTGATATAATCTAGTAGTTAAGATTTGGTCTAGTTTGGAAGCCATGTTTGCTCTCCACAGTTATTTATTTGCTGGCCTTATTTGGTGGCTTCTCAAGAATATTGCAATAAATCAAGCGCAGTCAAGGCAAAAGTCGACAGAACAGATAATTACCATAAAATTGCAATATACAGTATGCATATATGTATGTACATAAGTAAGAGTATTTCCCTATAGACCCGAGCGGAAGTGCATTGATTGTCCCACAGACAACACACCCACGCACATCAAAGAAACTGGCACCACTCCTCTACCCGCCTGCTCACTTTTACCCAGTTTTCCCCCCTTTGTTTTTCTGTTTTCTGCTGATTCGCGCAAAAGTCAGGCTCAATATCTTTCGGGGCGTTGGCGCTTCTTGAGGAATCGGGGGATTCAGAGGAGTAGGAGGTGGAAGAGTGGTAAGAGGTACGGGTAATACGCCCCTCTTTCCATTGTAGTCGACACTTTTTGCCTGGCTGGATAAATATTTAAACGTGGGATAGGATCCATGTGGACCGTAAACCAGTTTCAGTTCGATATAGCTAAAGTGTCTTTGCCTTTGCCATCGGATTTTGGCAGGGCGCCCAGTCAGTCAGTCAGTGAAGATTTCGCCCCCCAATTGGCTGCCTCTTCCGCTGCAATTTTCATTTTCGCTTTCGGAGAGTCTCAAATTGCAACAATCGATTCGACTTTTCGGCGTTATCTTCTGCCTACCCCTCTGCAGCGCACTTGTTGCCATGAGACAGCTTCAATTGGATTTAATTTGGTCTGTCTCTGTCGCTGTCTCTGTGTTTCGGTGTCATGATTTAATTCAATTTCGATTTGCTGATCTATTTTGGCTCTTTGATCTGGCACTTTGGCACTAAAATCGAGGGAAATGGAAATGGTTTCACTTTAATCGTGGGAAAAGGTTAAGATTATCCAATCCATGGGAAACAGCAGTAGAGATCGCAGTGGGTCAAGGACCCAGGGAACAGATGCTAGAAAACGTCAATGGGCACTTAATGGATTCACGTGCACCCGGGCATCTGGATGAACTGGGCGATTGGGTTATCACTAGAATTCGAAAGTCTGGGTTCCAAAGGCATTCACTCGGATTATCAGTCCGGAAAGATTACTGTTTGCTCGCTTCTGTCTTAACTTTTTCTCTTTTCGGAAAGGTATTTTTATTGGGGTTATATAAGCTTGCGTTCTGATTCTGAATAT
This sequence comes from Drosophila gunungcola, assembly GCF_025200985.1. Taxonomy (NCBI): domain Eukaryota; kingdom Metazoa; phylum Arthropoda; class Insecta; order Diptera; family Drosophilidae; genus Drosophila; species Drosophila gunungcola. Next base: position 1,365,812 of record NW_026453167.1, on the reverse strand, counting down.
GCACGGCACTCAAGATGATTCCGATTCAAGTACCTCACGCTTCGAAATACGTTCACGCACTCCACGGTAGACGGAGGTGCTATAATCGTTTCTATATCTTATTCCGATCTGATCGGCTCTGAAGAGGCAGAAGAAGAGGGTCGGTTCACGTCGTTGTCCTTCACATATTTGCTTGCGAGTGGGGCGAGAGATCCGCGCGAACTGCGATTCTGTGAAACGAGTTCAAAACTTTTCGATTTCGAATCGATTGACCCAAAAATCAAAAATCAATCGAAGCCAAAAAACCCATGTGTGTAATTTTAGAACCGAATCGAAACGAAACGAACGCCGTTCGGCTTCGAAGTTCGCAAAAGCGATTTCCAATTTTTGGCAAGGGTAAAACTTTGTGTTGTTGTGCGTAAATTACATCATAGAGAGAGTTCTACGGAAGGATTGGAAGGTTCCAGTTTCCCAGTCTCCAGGAGAAGGACGGATAGCTTACCTCGGGAAAGAGTCCAAATTTAACGGTGGCACACGGGGCTCTCAGTTCTTCAATTTGCCAATTAAGCGTTGGTTCCGCACTCACTCTCCGTTACTCTCACTCTCCGTTGGAAGGGAACACGCTTTCACTCACTGAACCGATCGACGCCACAATTGCACAGCAACTGACTTTCTTCGCCGGCAGGCGCTGCTTTTATACGCTCCCCCACTCGCGCTCTCGGGCCAGTTCTTGCTCTCTCTCTGCCCAGCTTACAAGCCGGCCGGTTAACTGGAAAGGGAGAGAAATTAAGACATACTCTCGCTCCCCCTTTTTTAGTGGGCGGTGAAAAGGAAACGCAGTTAATGAATTAGTTAACTTATTTAACCAGTTATTGGGTACGTTCTGCTTCTTGCGTTCTTTTAATAGATGGAATGCAATATTCAAACAAGCTCGGCTTCCTAATTTGGCAATTATATTTTATAAGCAAGTCTACAAGTCGGAGAGTTTTTCATTCTTAATCTTAGTTCTCTCCTCTCTTTTTGGAGAGATTCGAGCTGAGTTCAATTATAAACCAATTATAGTAGCAAAAATAAAGGTAGTAAATATTTGTAATTGCTTTTAGTGGGTGAAGCTTATTGACTAGCTGCTTTAAAGATATATTAAACAATGAAAATTAAGTAGAGCGGAGGATTTGCGATGTCACAAATATTTAAGAGGTTCCGCAATCCACTTTCAGATTTTCAAAATATTTAATCTAATATTTATTAAGAGGTATACTTAAATATTTTTGTAGCAATAAAATATTTTCTTTTTTTAATTTTCATAGCTTGAGTAATAAATTTGTAAAATCCGTAAATTTTTCAAATTGAAAAAGATATTTTCAACGAAACTTACATATCATAAAATCAATTTACTTATATTTAAATACTGTTTCACAACTTACGAGAGGCCAAGCAATAAAAAGTTATAAAGAAAATAAAATTCCAGTCATCTATTTTAAAGTTTTATCTTAACTTCTTTCGTCATCCTTGTCCAACAAAAGGTATATGGAAAAAAACTATTAAAACTATTAACTATTAAAACGTTTATCCTTATACATGTATAGTGGCATAGTCCTTTCTCATTTTATCATCATCCTCCCACATTTGCAGGAATTTTCGTCCCATAATGGCAAAATCAAATTACTTGTATTACTATAAACAGAGACAGTGGGAAACCGGCAATTAAGCAGCCAGGAAATTTGAAACGCCCAACATTCGATGGCGGTGCCCTGGACTTTGCCTTAGATCGATCTCAACTGGCGGTGCCTGGCGACGAAATTCGAGTGGATCTTAGATGTTTACTTATGTGGGAAGCGTCAGGTTCACTACGCAGGGTTGTCAGCCTAAGCCTAACTATATTAAAATCATTACCGATTTTATAACAAAGGGCACTTTTAAAATTTACTTCGGATATAGACTTTTAAGTTTGGTTTTATCTCTACAAAAATCCTAAAGAATAGTGGAAACTAAATTTAAAAATACACGTATGTAAAAGAAAAAGTGTCTGTGAATGCTGGTACTTGGCGGAACAAATTTTTTTGTAGCTGTTATAAATACTGCAAATTTAACAACATACTTTATTAAAATTCTCATAAAGTAAAAAGAACAAATTTTTTTAAATAGTAACGTACAACAAAGTAACGTATACAATATAAACCTTTTACGTACATTTAAAGTCCGGCAACTCTTAATGTGGTTGCAATATTTGCTAACATTCGATAGACCCTACTAGGTAGCAAACTCGACTAGGTTGTTTGCTTCGCTAGCATACGGCGAATTTAGGAATGGCAAGGCGAATTGAAAACATTTAAAAAGTGGAGCGAGCTTTTAGATAAATTACTTTAAAAATCTATAAAAAATGAACTGTGAAACCGTCATGTACAATTCGGGATAAATACAAAAAAGACTGATAAAAATGTTGCTCTCAAATTGAGATTAATCTTAGAATCTTAGTAGTCTTATCAGACAAATACTTTTAAAAAACTAAAGTAATCCAATTACTGGCAAAGAGTATAATTCACTGATAACCAATGTGGTTCCCAATGTGTTCAACCCAATTGAATACAATAAAACCCCATCGACTTCACCAGTTTGCAAAAACATGGGACTCCCACAACTGGGAGGCAAGCATTCCATGCGACTTGGCCACTTTATGTGCTTTTGGACGGGCGGAGTACGTTCGAAAATGTGCAAGATAAGCAAAACGGTGCAAAAGTAACAAAACATAAAAGGCCCACACAAAACTGGGCCCAGAGTTCTCGGAGAATTAAGCCAAAATCCACGACAAATGACCGATTTGTGGCCTTTAATGCGACGGCGTGTATTCCGCTCAGAGTTTGGTGTGTTGGCGGTTTCGATTGCGAGTAGACCCAGTTTGATAAGATATGGCAATCACTGCCGATAGCGCAGACATTTCAAACTCGCTGACGACTGCATAATCGAGTAAAACAGGTGAAAAATATATGACAAATCACAGCGAACAGCGAACAACTCACCAGTTTAATTTTCCCTGAGATTGAAAAGTCCGAAGTTAATTGGCGCACTGCTATTTAGTCAGGGAAATTTTCGGTTCGTTTTCGATTCTGAAGTTCGTATGCCAGACTGCCTGGTTGTGGGGGAATTTTCTCCGCATTCTTTTTCATTTACTTTCTTGGAGTAGACCAAAAAATTTATGCACTGATAAAAAAAAAATAATATAAATTTAAAAGCGGTTTTTGTAATGTTAACTATTATTATCATTTGATCCTTAGCCTTAAAATTGAAGATCGTTTTGAAAGGTTAACACTTAAATAAATTGTAACGTAAATTAAGTCAAATGTTTAAGATAAACGCCAAATTAAAAAAAAAATATTTAATAGAGCTTAAAATCTTGATAGTACAAAATATTATAAAAAAATAGAAGCTTCATAAGCTACTTCAATAAATAAATAGAAGACTTTTAAACTGATTTTAGTTTGTCTGATTTATGCACATTTCCTCTAAGTCATTTTCACCCATGATGATCTATAAAAATGTACCTAAATTTGGCATCGACTGTCATTGCTTATAAATAAGGTCTTAAAATACCACAATTGTTTTCTGTGTGGCCTAGACTAATTAAGAATTTATGCCGCCTGCGATTGCACTCCAGAAATAAAAGGCAAGCCGAAGAATGAAAAAAAAAGCGACTGTGCTGGCAGAATTATGACAATAATTTGCTGTGGAAAATGCGACACAGAACGGAACCGCTAAGCCCGAGAGAGCAATACAAATAATAATAATAAAAAGGCGAGCGCATAAAAAAATTATAACTAACTCGCCTGGCAAACAGTTAAAACCAGCTGGCGGGAGCGGAAAAGATATATATATGTATATATACATTTGCGGTCAAAACAATAGTAGGTTTTTAACTTAAGGAAAAAGCAATTAAACATAGATTAGAAGTAAATTTCAAATTTTTCTAGCATTTACATTACATTATTTTGTCGTAAATATATCATGTTTTGCAAAGCAAAATATTATATAGGTATAAAATATTTGTAAATATTTAATAAAAGAGATTATTTTCCTTCAACAGGTATTCTGATCTCACTTTGTTTATCGGTAAATAAGCTATAAAAGAAATGTCATACCTTATATAATGTTAAGTCTAAGAGCACTTTACCACTACTAGTTTTTTGCCCGCAACTGTGTGTATGTAGATATAGGAGAGAGAGTTTGGAGATCGCGAGAGGCGATAGTTCTCGCACTTGCTGCACTGCGAATTCCGCCGTCAGTGCGAATTCAAATGCGCAGGTGAGCGAACGTACCCGAACGTCGCTCAATTTGTTCAACCGTATTCGGCGATCGCAGCCAAGAACGGTTTTCAACCCAGTCAACATTGCGTATACGCAGCGTGCACCGTGACCTTAAAACCAAGCCAAAGCCGATAAAAACCGAACAATGTAAGTGCCAAAACGGGCAAGCGAATACGAATGGCAGATAGTGAAGAATTTAAAATAAAAGATAAACCTGTACACGCGCTTACAAAACTGTCTCATTAACACGTGCCCACAAAATTATGAACTGTGCGAAAAACCTGAAAATCAAACTCTAATTGAAATCAAGCTAATAAACGAAAAAATGTGACATTTCTCTGAAATAAGTTCGGCTGTAAAGCTGTTTTGGACAGAGTCGCCGTACTGAGTCGTGTCAGTAACGAGCGGTTTTCCCACTTTTAGCCATTATTCTGTTTGGCCTCATCTTTGTAATCGGCTGACTAAACAGTAACACGACGTTAGAAACTCTATTTTGTTAGCTGACTTTGCTAATGGGCGCAAAATCGTATCATCAAAATGTGGCTCAATTCAAGGTTCCATTTCATGTATATCTATTTGTTTACCTATTCTTTTTAGATTTGATTCGATAAACATTGCTTGATAGCCAAAGAAAAAACTTCCCCGTTCTTGATAACTGAAGTTAACTAGTAGGCACCGAAGATAACCACAAGTGGCTTTAAAACGCATTCGAATATTATGAATGCGCGATAAAGAGGGTTTGGAGTGGGGAATGATAACGAAGTGAATCAGAAAATGATCGACAGGGAGTTACCCAAATAATTGCCATGCTTTCATGGTTTGGCTTTAAAGCATGTAAAAGTGTATTATTTGTTTAAGATCATCACCGAAGCAATATACCCTTTGTTGCACTCGAATTGAAAGGAACGCAAAGTTAAACACAATGGAACTTGCATGTGACGACGCCAAATGCCCAATTAGGCGGCTATAACCAGTTTGCGGTCTATTAATAACGATTGAAAAATCTTCCAAGATTCTCCACAAGCAGATTAATCCGTTATCGTTACCCATATACCTGAAATATTAGGCTAGGGTCACGTAATGACAAAAAAGCTCTCAATGAGTCAATGAAGATAATAAATGTTATTTTTATATTATAGTTTAGGGCCGAAAAGCCTTTCAGTGGAACTGCACTTGCTGATTGCAGCAATAAAACAGTTTTATAACCACTACACAAATATGAGACCTCCCGATTAGATAAATAATGCAAGATGTTTTAGACCATATGGGCAAAAGCCAATTATGAGGGTGTTTGAACTTATCTAACTATTTTGTCATTTGCTTCCGATTAAAAAGGCAATCCAAGCGAAATACAGATAGTAACAAAATTTTAGTCATATAAAAGAAATTTTTTTATGTTTAAAATTAATTTTACGGAAATGCATTCCTACGAATATAGGTGTGCATAGTTTAAATTATTTTTTTTTTAGGTAAACAAAAATAAGAGCTGGTTGGAAAACGTTTGGTTCTTCTAGTTATAAACTCCATTAATCCAAGTGATGTTCTGAAAAAAAAAATGCACAAATATTTGCCGAGCTCCACAGTTTTTTACGAAAAAGTTGTGCATTTGAAGTGCTTTTGATACTGGACACATTCAAATGGGGAGCTTCTATTCCGGAATCGAAAGGTTGCATTTCTGCAACTTTTTCTACTTTCTTTTGTTTGAAGGGAACTTCGTACTTCCTCCTCTATCAAGCCGTTCACTCTTCATTCGCTTTTTGTCGTTCCTCATTTGCGGTTTTCAGTGCTTTGTACTTGTTTTTTGTTCAAATAAAACAGCAGAAACAGCGAACTGAACGTCACACATAATTAACTACACACAGAATGTGCCTCCCTTTCCCACCCAAAGCAATCCGATTTGGCTCTCTCTTTCCGTCACGAACCTCCGACAACTTGACGTCATTTGTCATAAAAATAAATCTTTGCTGTCTCTTAGTTAAATTCTATGCAAATATTTAAGCATCTGCATTGGGTAGATGGATTAGAATTTGAATTTGGAGACAATTTCTTGCGTGGGGTTATATAAAACACACAAGTGTGGATCATTATTATAAGTCATATATAATTTCAAAGATTATTAAATTTTAGGAAACTTCTTTAAGAAATACTATCAGATAAAAACAATTAAATTGCTGTTTCCATTAATAATATATTTAATTGTTTCCCACTACTTTTATATTCAAGGTTTCTTTCGGATTTCCTATTCGTTAATGATCTAAATCCCTTGTCAAAATTTGAATTCGCTTTCCGTCAACATTTTGCCCCCTACATGTCTAATTAGTTGTACACACTCGACTTTAATACTTTATTTATAATGCTTTAACGATAAATCGCTTTAATTACAAATGTCTGTTTTGCAGCGCAATAAAGCGAGGAAAAAAGAATAAAAAGCAAGGCAAAAAAGCGCAACAGTTGACGCCAACACAAACAGAGAGATACGAATACGTGTTCCAGCTCAAAATAAGCTAAAACAAAAATAAAATTAAAAATAAGATAAACATTATATACACTTGGCGGGCGGTGACAAAAAACCAAAAGTAAATAGCTGCTCGTAAATATTTAATTTAACTGGAGCGGCGGGGGAAACCCAAAAAACAGAGAACCAAAAATTTGCTCAGAGAACCCACGATAATGACACTGGTAAGAAAAAGAATTATATTTACGTTCAATTAAAAGTCCTCAATCGGAGAGCCCATTTATATATTTTTTTATAAATTTCATTTAACTATTTTTGGAATAGCTTTGAATATATGAACACTTTATTTAAATGTAAGTCTTATTAGACTTCAGTATAATTTATTCAAAACAAACTGAAACCGTTTAAATTCAAATATTTTTCACATTAAATTGAATATTTTGATATTAAATCATTTCATTGTATTAAATTATGTGATGTTATATTTAAATTACAATTTTCAAATGCCATGTATTTATATTTTTCTATTCCACTTTTTTATCAGTGCAAGTGAAGTGAAAACCCTCAAACGAAGAGACCTAGGAAAACTCGGAGAAAGAGCGTACTTGGCACAAAGATAAGGCTTATCTGGAGAGGATCGGTCCCCTCCGACCAGCCAAAATGGCCGACGAAGATCTCAGCCCACTGCCCTTCCGGCGGGAGCGCAATCTCAGCAACCGCAACTTCGCCAAGAGAAACTCACGCCGCCGGATCAGTCAGCAGGCGGCGGAGCAGGAGCGGCATAGCAGCTCGCCGCTCGTCAGTAGCAATCCGGAGTCCAACGACGCCGCACGGATCGATAGCCCCCTGAGCAGCTCCAGCTCCAGTTCGTTTCAGCTCTCGATTTCCGTGAATTCCGATACGGAGAGCGCCTTCCACCGCCGCTCGCTACTCAAAATGCACGCGGCGGAAAGTGGAGGCGGGGGAGTGGAAGTCCCTCCGGAGTCGCCCATGTCGCCGCAAACCCCGGATCCCGCCCTCCTGGATGTCCGGCAGAAGGTGCACCGCTTCGAGACTCTGAAGACAAACATTAGCTTTTTGAAGCAGGAGCGGCACAGCCTTAAGTTGCTCGAGAATCGTCGTCATCCCTCTTTTGAGAATTACGCCGGAGATCATGGCACGCCGCCGGCCACGCCCCCGCGTCGCATACGCCTCCTGGGACTGGGCAGCAGTCGCAGCAGCTCCATACCCAGTATTCAAGGTCGGGAGAGCATTCACGAGGTGCGATCCGAGGACGAAGTGGATCAGATATCGGACTTTGAAACGGATTCACAGGCAGCCACCGAGGAGTATGTGATTTCGGACACCATCTCGGAGGTGATCCTGCCAGTCAGTCGGGAGGTCGGGGAGGAGTCGCCAAACAACCAGCAGACCCAGGTGCAGCGTTCCATTAGCGCGGATCAGTCCAAGGGACAGCCCACATTGCCGCTAAAAATGCGCAACGATTTCCCCAGGTAAATGTTAACACAATGATAAAGTATTTCAGACGGGTTGGATTTAAAAGATTGCCAACAAACTATCAGGTGCAGCAGTGTTTGAATTCCCTTATTTTATTTTATCTCTTTGCGTATAAATATTTAGAATGCGTAATGGAAAACGTGTTAGCATAAAGGTTGAAAGTACAGCTGTGTTTATCGCCTTTATTAAGCGATAAAGATAAAGACAGATATTATCAGGAGTGTCGATATCATGTGTATAAATGTGTTATCTAATACACAGTTTTCTCCAACTAAAAAAAAGGCAAGCGGCAAATATTTAATATTTTATTAACTAAAATGTATGAATGTAGTATTTTCAGATATTACCTGGAGTGTCTTTTATACCCTTGCAGAGGGTATTATAATTTCAGTCAGAAGTTTGCAACGCAGTGAAGGAGACGTTTCCGACCCTATAAAGTATATATATTCTTGATCAGCATCACTAGGAGAGTCGATCTAGCCATGTCCGTCTGTCCGTCTGTCCGTCTGTCCGTCCGTTTATATGCAAACTAGTCTCTCAGTTTTAAAGCTATCTGCATGAAACTTTCCCAAAAGTTGTCTTTCTATTGCAGGTAGTATATAAGTCGGAACGAGCCGGATCGGACGACTATAGCATATAGCTCCCATAGGAACAATCGGAAAAATAAATGAAAAAAAATTATAACTTTGCTGTTTTTTAATTTTTTGTTTAGTTCTTCGACATATAGTAATGGTAAAATATTTCCGATTTACGGTTTAAATTTCATCAAAATCGGACGACTATAGCATATAGCTCCCATAGGAACAATCGGAAAAATAAATGAAAAAAAATTATAACTTTGCTGTTTTTTAATTTTTGTTTAGTTCTTCGAGATATAGTAATGGTTTAATATTTCAGAATTACGGTTTCAATTTCATCAAAATCGGACGACTATAGCATATAGCTCCCATAGGAACAATCGGAAAAATAAATGAAAAAAATTATAACTTTTCTGTTTTTTAATTTTTTGTTTAGTTCTTCGACATATAGCAATGTTTAATTATTTCAGAATTATGGTATAAATTTTATCAAAATCGGACGTCTATAGCATATAGCTCCCATAGAAATAATAAAAATATATAAAATAACTATCTAATAATTGAGCTGCAAATAATCATAGTTTCAATGTTTTTTTTTAGCACATACTCAAGTAAATCATAATTTAAATGTTTTCCAAAGTATTTAATTAATGCAATAGCTGCAAGGGTATATGAACTTCGGCTTGCCGAAGTTTGCTTTCCTTCTTGTTAATTAATAGCTCCAATGTCTATATTATTTGTTTTACTCTTCACAAATATGCTTTTAGTTGTTAATATGAAAAAAGCCAAGTTATTAAAAATTGTATGGCAGTTATATTATTACTGTTTACAAGGTTATTCTTACAAACAATAATAGTTCCGTATCTAACTCAAATAGTTTTTGTTTGTGGAGTTTAATAGACGTTCTTATCGACAAATTGTCATGTTTTATAGTAACTAATCAGTAGGCATCTATTACATTGAAAATACTTTTTTAAAGCTTTTTGTTATGTCCAAATTGGATTAAGAAATTGTGTCATTGATATATTTTATCAAGGGTTCTGTAGAACAAATCCGCCGCTGGCCTTCAGCCAATCTATATTAACTAGATTTCGCGGTCGCTCAGCTTCCTTTTCGGTGTCAAAATCAAATTATGTGAGATTGCCCATAAAGAAACCACCCAACTATTCGTAGGTTAATTGGCAAAGTGTTAATTGAGTTTTGGAGCATTTTCGCCAACCGGTTTGAAAGAGTAACTCTAAAAGCAGAGCAGGCATTTCGTTGTCTATTCTAGTTTTGAGAACTATGCCAAAAAACGTAAAATGTATCTCTCTAAGTCGGTGGCACTGAAGCAGTTCCAGCCAGACTATGGATGACGAAGACAAGAAGGACGAGGAGGAGGAGGTGGGGCGGAATGTCGGCACATATCCGGATCGCAGAATCTCCGATGAGGCGCTGCAGGAACGGGAGCAGCGCTCAATCGTCTATACGGACAGAATTGTCGTTTCCCAGGGCACGGACACCAAGGACGATCCATTTCCTCCGCGGACGAGAAAGAAGAAAAAGATTCCGCCAGCGGTGCCGGCGAGGAAGCATTTGGGCGACAATGAATCCCAAACGGATGCAGGAAGTGCCGACAGTGCGGCAAGTGCGCCCAGATCTCGACCCTCTTTCAGATCCGCCAGCGCTGAACCGCCCTCCAGCTCCCGATCCTCGCGCAGGACACTCGAAACGCGTTCCTTGGATCGGGATGGGTTCTCCTCCCAAGAGGGTGGTAAAACAAAGGAAAGTAAGAAAGGTTTGGGTCGCCACATGGACTATGATACGGAAGAGGTTTTGAATCAGGGAGATGACGAGGAGGACGGGGACAGGGAGTCCCTTTCGGGGGGCACCTCCTTCCACTGGCGCATGTCGCAGTCCTCACTTGATGTGGAATCCTTGGATGGCTGTGCTTCCGGGGTCTGTAGCTCGAACTCCTCAATCCCTTTTGGCCTAACTCCCAACTGGGCAAAGTCCCTTTTCAGCTGACGGGCTTCATTGTGACGGCCTTGGCCATGGGTCTGCTGATCATGATATCCTGGTTCATCATCTCGCAATTGGATTTCATACTGATGGTGGTCACTTGGTCGGCCAAGGCTTTCGAGGAGTCCCTGCTCATATTTAATGAGGACAAGGAACGTCCTCGGGTGGAGAAGCCGCGTATGGAGAATCAGGAGTTTGCGTGATGAAAGATTTCTCTGATTCATTCCCCGGGCAAACATGTATGCTTTTCAACTTTATCTAGGCCTGTTTTTAGCTGCTTAAAGGTTGTCTGCCACTGGTCTTATCTTTAGACCACCCCTTTTGGCTGTTTGGCTGACTCATCCGATGGCCACCGAGTAGAGTAGGGGGTTTATCTAAACAGTTATCACTGCTGCACTTGTTGTTGTTGTTATTGGCGGGGTGTTTTTATTTCCATTAAGCCAAAGATAACTCATACTTTACTATATTTATTTTAATACGAACCCTAATCTCTCATCCTCCCCAGAAACTATCGCTCTACGCCGAGACGAAAGACTGAAATCATTGGCACCACCAACGAGCATGTGGTGGGCAAGTTTCACTCAGTCTATCAGCCAAAAGAGGAGTGAGTATTAAGCATTTAAAATATCATATATGTTGTAAAATATAATAACATCAAAAGATTATTTGTAATTTATTCGATATACTAACTAAAATCTACTAACTAAAAACAAAAAATCTACAAGTAATCAAAACAATAATCAATTAGACTAGAATAAACACAACACATCCAAGTCCATTATTTCAATAATTTCATTCAATTAACTACAATTTTAGCCACAACCAAGATTTTTTTAAACATAGCCATTTATAATACAAGTAATATATAGATTATTTTTTTGAGCTTCAACTGGGGATAGCCCCATAAATATTCATTTAGTTTACCAACCTTTGTTTTTCTAAAATATTGTTTTTGTTTTTCAGAGAGGAGGAAGTGGAAATTGAGCTGCGCGACAAAAGCGACAAGTGCGTGCATCCCATTCTGGAGGAGCTGATCAAGACGGAGGAGGCCTATGTGAATAACCTGTTTATGGGCATCGAGAACTATGGAAACATCTTCCAGCGCAAGGATCTGCCACTGGGACTTCGTGGCAAGAAGTACGATCTGTTTGGCAACATCGAGCAGATTGCAGAGTTCCATCGGGACGAGTTCCTGCCCATGCTGCATCGCAACCGTCGAGATCTGAAGTGTTTGTTCGATGAGTTTCTGCAGTTCCTAGATGTGAGTTTTAAACAAATTGTGAAGTTAGCAATCACAAACTTATTGCTATTTTTATTCGATAGCAAAACTGCTTTTACGGATATGTTATCTTCACCATGAACAAGCAAAAATCCCTCAAACTGTGCGATCTCTACAAAAACTACTTCACTGTGAGTATGCCCCATTAAAAATAAAGTAATTTGTTATATTATTTGCCCAATTTTGTAGAGCATTCGCCTGGAACGCGATGATAAGTTGGGCATCAATAGCTTTTTGGTTCAACCCATCCAACGCATGGCTCGTTATCCTTTGCTCCTGACGCAGTTCATCAATGTAAGTAAAACTTAATAATAACCTTATCAAATGAACTAATATATTTTCAAACTCCAACCAGACCTTCTTCAAGAACCGTGATATAGTGATGAAGCCACTTATTGAGTCCTGCTGTCGTTTGGAGAAGCGCCTGCGTTTCCTGCTGACCACGACAAATGAATCGGAGATCATCAATGACATAGTGGACTGTCATGAGGTATGGATTAATAATACACAGCTTACCTTATCCGACTTTTCTAACTTTTCTAACTATTCACTTTGCAGTTCAACGTCTACTATCAGGGCAAATTCCGCAAGGTGAACGAGTTCCTGGTGCTCGATCACAAGCTTAAGCGCAGCTACCGGAGCAAGGTTTTCATTTTCGACAAGTGCATCATCTACACGGAGATCAAGGGCAAGAATCTAATCTTCCATGGACGTTATCCTTGCGAGCACATTGGCATCTCGGCCAAAACCAAGTCATTTACGCTCTACTACGAGCGGAGGAAGCAGCAGGAATGTGAATTCACCGCGGATCCGGCGCAAATTGCCGCCTGGCTAGACTTAATCCGGGATATGATCAATAACTTTGCGAACGAGGAGCGCCAGAAGCTGCAGGAGCGCTATTCCCGAGAGAACGACCACTTGCATCGCAAGGCCCCCAGTTTTTCGCTGTATCGCGACTCGAATCGCTTCAGTTCAGACAGTGGCATCGGTAACATCTGGATAATGCCTAAGCCAGACGAAGAGACAATCAGCAACAGGACTACTTGGTATGCGGCCTCGTAACGCAAAAAATATCAAGACAAGGAGAGGATCTTCTTCAGGTTATGGGAAATGGGCAAATGGGAACCTAATCCCTTGTCCAAGGCGGCCAATATTTGAGGGCCACTAGCCAATTCAAATTCCTGCTCACCAAAATGTGGAAAAAGGAGATTGCAAGCCAAAATCATTCGATTTGAATGCTAAATAACCAAATATTGAATTATAAGTTTAGTTGGTTAGTCAAGTTGTGTATATATTCCTGTATTATTGTTGTCACAAATTGCAATTCGTTTAAAGTTCTCTTGTGCCTAGCTTGTTAAGCTTACTTAGTTTTGTGTAAATATTGACTAAAGATAATGTTAAAAAAATGAAAATAAAAAGTTATAAAAAAATATCTCAAAGTAATTGTTATTGGAATGTAAACTGAGGCAAAGTTTGTGTCTTGTTTTTGTGTTAGCCAAATGCTATAAGTATATCTTTGTTAGAAACGAAAGTAAGAACTTAAATGCCTTAGCTAAAATCTCAGCATTCTTCTGCTGAATTTTATTTATTTTATTCTTAGCTCTTTGTTTATTTAAACAGTCACCAAAATTTGTGTATTAAGTAAGAAAACCATGATTTTACGTTGATTATTAATTCACACACATATTCATTAAGGAAATATTTTGCACAATATTTTAGAAATATCCGACACTTCCTTCCACTTTTCGCCAGCGGAATCACACGCTTCAGAGACGTCAAAACAAATGAATCTATCATGAAAAGGTCGCACGCCATCGACGTTGTCATGAGAAGCAGACGTGAGGCAGCTGTTATGCATCCCCCGCCCGAGATCCCCGATCTCGAATCCATCCAATCCACCTCATCACTCTTAATATTGTTAATGATACGACACGCAATACTCAAAACAGCGGAACAACTTGTTTCTGACTGCCACTGTGACATCACTAAGAAAATGTATAAAAATAAACAAATGGCGCATAAAAATAAATATAAGTAATTATTATTGTTTGCCCCATTCCGGCTTGCAGCTCATCAATCGCGCCCAGAAGTGCTCGATGTTTATTTATAAATCTCTGTGTTTTTTGTAGCCTCATCAGGGAATTCTTTTGATTTCAATTGTTTTACAAATCAATTGTATAAATGATAAAGCCAATAAAATGTAAACAATTTGACTTGTGAAATTCGCAAATGCAAATGACAATTATCTGTATGAGATCATCACTTTAGAATTTAGTGCTCGTACGCTTAAACGTTAAATGAGTTATATAAGAGGGAAATGCATTCAGATTTTTGTGTTTCTGCACAATAACTATGCCATTTGTGATTTATAACTCAATTTGGATAGTGCCCAAACCCGATAAACCAAAACAAAAGCCAACCAGTTTGCTTGCCCCACAAAAGTTCAAGGCAAACTAACTATAGGATTCGGCCATAATAACAGTTATTGCCCCCACTAATTGATATGCAAATATGGAGAGCCATAAACGATTAAGTGGCATTATAGCCATGATGAAAGCAAAAGTAATACAGACATTGTTAGCCTATAGAATTTCCAATGCCAGACCAGAAATTGAAATGGTTTTCACAGTTTTCAATTGTTTTTTGATGTTTACAAACAAAGTGTTCGACGCGTGGTCATCTATATAGCTTTTGATATTTATCTGTTTATTTTTATAAGAGAATCTGAAGAAGAGAGAACGATCGAGTACGAGCTTTAAAAGCTTTTTCACACACTTTGCCAATGCTCAGAGGAAATTTTGCTTAGTCGAGTTTTGCGTTTGATTCGTTGCGGATCGGTTTCGGAATATTTGTTGGCCATATATAGTACTCGTTTTGCCATCGATATGCGTCGAATTCGTCGGCGGTTAAGTCTATAGAAAGCTGTGAACAAAACAAAATCAACTATTATGGAGTTGACAACAGTAACCTTAAATTGGTTCGATGTGATTTCGGTGGCGCTGACATTTCTTGTGATATTTCTAGTGCAAGTGCTCAACGTTTATTTGCATATACTCGACGATAATGCGGATAAAACGAAGTCGATCGATGTGGTAGATAAAGCCTGTGTGAAAGAATGTCCCCCACTGGAGTCGCAGAGTTCACTTATAGCAACCACTCCTCCGAAATCGCCTGCATCGGTCAACGGCAAGTTGGAGAAGCAAATAAGTCTGCTGGATAACGATAGGTAGGTAGATAGCTGAGCCCTAACCCACTGTTTACCACTGTTTTGTTTGAACGTGCCTCTCCATCTGACAGCTGCTCACTGTTTTTCCATCGAATTTATTGTCCATTATTGAATGTCCGACCTTTGGCTTGTTTCACAGCACTTACAGTGCGTATACGTGATAAGATAACGTATACGCCCCGGTTATATTTAAGCCTTTTCACGGTAATTGTTGTCGGGAGTGGCTGAGTTCGTGACATGCATTATAAACATGTTACCAAGATAATTTACCCTAAAGTATTTTTAACTTAAAGGTTCTAGATTTTTTGCACAGGAAGGAACTTATCAAAGCATTTTACGTATACTAAAGTTTTTTACGGAGGAAGTGGTTTATCTAAATCGTAATTGGGGTCCCCAATATTTCGTCATAAATATTTTGTTTATGCTTTGTACTTAAGCTTGCACTTTATATTTGAGGTCTTTTCCTAGGCAGTCGATAACAGATACCACTTAATATAAGTTATATATAACTTGTTTTAAATTATATAAATAAATATACAAGTATTTTCCCTTTAAAATTTGATTTGTATAAAAAATGTATAAAACTTTAAAAGTTAAAAAAAAAAGTTAAATGTTGTGGCAAAACGCATGATTAAAGACACATTTAGGAAACAAATTTAAAACCAATATAAAGAAGAATTAAACTTATTTAGTATATTAAAATATTAACGTTTTTGTGATAGGTCTTGTGACTTTACCCAAAAACACTTTTGAAAGCTGTGTGGCGCTGATAATAATTATTAAAAAATTGCCGGACTTCCAATTAAAGAAGTATTTAAAGGTATATGCTAAATTTTTTTGTTTTCTTATATTTGTACTTTTTGATAACTCTTGTCTATCCACCTAAAAATTGGTCATAAAAACTAAATAAAAAAGGGCAGAAAATAACTTTGAAAAATTGCCAGACTTTAAAGAAATTAGAGATTTCAGGCTTTCAATTAGAGAGGTACACATGTTCACGTTTTTATTTCATTTTCATATTTGCATGCTATTATGCGCAGCACACTTTCAAGTGTTCCTCATTCACGGCTTGTTGTTCTCCTGTTTTCGTACTGTTCTGTTTTCCAGCGGCATCTCATTGGGTTCCATCAACACCTGTTCAACAACTGCAGCGAACTCATCCCCAACATACCGAACACACAATGGCTTCCACTATTTTCCCTCGCACACGCTCAGTTTCGAGACCCTGGGCGATGAGTAGTAAGTACTACACAAGTAACTCACCCTTATTAGCAGTTAAATGGTAATTGGTTATGTAACTAACCTTTGAACTTGACCTACAATTTGTCCAGCCACGAGGATGAGGATACATTGTCGCTGGAGAATCTGTTTCCCTGCGATCAAACCGAAATCTATGCCTCCAAGAAGATCAGTTTCATAATTGACGAGCTCATCCAGACGGAAGTGAACTATGTGAATAACCTGAGGAAGGGGCTGGTGAACTATGGCAAGCTGAAGGATGTGGAGGATCTGCCCGAAGGACTAAGTGGCGAAGCGAAGCAGAAATTGCTGCTGGGAAATATTGAGGAGATTCTGGAACTTCATGAGCAGGAGATTCTGCCACTCATGTTGCGCAACCAGCGGGATCTCAAAGGTCTATTCGATGAGTTTGCCATACAATTTGAGGTGAGTTGAGATGTACGCAACGAGGGGGTAAAACAAGCACTGCGTGGGATGGGTTCATTAGCCAAAATCGTGTCGTTTAGCCAAGTAGCCGTTGGACAGGTTCCGACATCTCATCTATCAAAATTCTTTTGTCTTCCTAAGTGCCTAATTTCAACCTCAAATATTTACACACAGCGGAGTTAATATTTTTTTCTTGTGCCAACTTGACACCTGCGATGGTGTCTCGTTTCTTTATTACCTTTTGCTTTGTTAGGCATTTTGACTTTTATTATTTTTAAGCCTGAGCCTCGTGTCTTAATGCAAATGAAGCTCGATGTGGGTTATGCAAACTCTGTCAGAATTTAAATTGATAATTGGTTTTTTTTTTAATTTAATTTTGTGTATTATATTTTTGCTCACACCTGGCTACAAGTGTGTCACCAAATTCATTCATATGCCGCAGCGTGTCTTGTATAAAATGAATTAATGGTTTTCACAAGAAATATTTACCCCCCAGATCATTTGCAGAATGACGAATGGGCTGGCTTAGTGAAGTCCCCTGATAAGATTGAAGTAATCAGCCAAAATAACAGAAATAAATGCACACACACTCAGGCACAAATACTCGCACTCAGTTACGAAAATCAGTTGGAAATTGCCAAAGCAAACAGACACTATTTTGAATGTATTTTATGTCTGGGCTGGGGTTTCATTTGCCGGCAGCTGACGTCATCGGTTCTCGTGGGGAGAGTCAACAATTATAGCTATAGCTAAAGCTATAGGAATACCCAAATCATCTCGTTAAAAGTACTCGTTTCGGAATGATTTTTCGGGCCACTAGAGAGTGGCCATGTGGCCATGTCGAGTTGAGTGTTGACAACGCAAATGATCAATTTAAATTGAAATTGTCTGAGGCCTGTGGCCTGTGGAATTCTTCGTCGGTCGCAATTCTCTTATGTCATTTCCAAGTTCCCAGAAATCCCGAATATAAATTAAGCAAGGAGTACAGTAAGCGGAAAAAATGTTTGTCAGTTTGCAAAGCAGGTAACATTCTTGTTGAGCGCCCGGAGGATTTGGCATCTTAATGTTCGACAGACATGCTAAGCCCCTGGGCTCTGATTTATGCTCTTATTTTTGCTTCCTTTTTTCCCGCAACAACCACTTTGCATTCTTTTTTTTTTTGCCCCAAACCAAACAAACATTTTTGAGTCAGAGGACCAGAGTTAAGCGAAAATTTGGCTAAATATATCATAAAAATGTTCAAGATTTGTTTATACATATTTTCTAAAATTTTACTTTTCCCTGCCAAGTTTTGGCAGCATGATGTATAAACAAAAGACGCGCACACACAACTTGTTGATAAATATAAACCGATGTTATGGATTTCCTCTCAGACTCGTCGTCGTTTGCAAATTAATGGGGCTTTTCACATGCAATTGCCAAATCGATTAGTTCGGACATCAATTGATGTTGCGGCTGAAAAGGCCTACTATTGATTAATGTTTGGACCTTGCTCAGCCGGAGATTTTGAATTAGTTTTTGGTCTTGAAAGCCCACGAATGCCAGAAGAAGCAACCATAAATAGAGTCGCCTTTATTTATTAATCGGCTTTAAAAGGCCAAAAACATGAAATGACAAGCGTGTCGATCAGACTTCTCACCATCAAATCGAATCAACCACAATCGCGAAATCAATTAAAAGTTTTACCACATTCGGATGGCTATTTGAGTGGTACAAGGGGTTGGGTAATTTCAGATTGATGCAATCGATTTGGCGATCTGAATTCTAGAAGACGATTGCTGCCAAATAAACAAACCAAGATGATTTTGATGGGGAAGCCTCTGACGGCTATAAAATTTATTTATACAGATGTGTTCAAAAGAATAATAATACTACTTGAGTAGGCTAAGAGTGCTAATCACTAATATTTCATCATAAAATAAAAGGAAATTTTGAAATACACACATCATGTATTTGTTTTATACAAATTAAATATAATTACCATAAATCTAATTTGATTTTTGCCAATATAGTGTAGCTCATTAACATTTGTTCATTTAAAAAAAACCTTAAAAATTTTGTATACTAAGCTTAGAAGAAAATTTATTATTCAATGTATTTTTTTTTAATGTTGTTACCTCAAAATACAGCTGTTCAATTTGGCGAACAACTTAATGGCTTCAATTTGTATGTACCAGTAACCGTTTAACAACCTATTAAGCTTGCTGAAATTTTCTTTAAACAAAATCTTTAAAGTTTTAATACTCGTTGCAAATTTATTTATTTATTCAGCTATTATATAAAATAAATGTTATGATTACTGTTATTTTGAGTGCAGCTGTTTAAATTGGCCAATGAATTTAAATTTAATTAAAGTTGTATACGCCAACAATCGTTTAAAAATAAAAAGCAATAACAATATCCTCTATAAACCAAGCTGACATTCTTTTTTAAATAAAATTTGTAAAATTCGAAAACTCAGTGAACCTATATATTTTATACATTTTTTCAGCTGTTATTAAAGTTAAATAAAATGTCCCAAGAACTCATTTTTTCGTTTACTACTAATATATTGACTACAGCTGTACAAATTAGTAAGTGATATAATGGTTTCAATTCGAATATACCAGCTGTCGCTTTAAAATAAAAAGTAAAAAAAACTAGTGTAAACTATAAATAGTCCACACTTTTCACCCATAACAAATTACTTAGTTAGGTGGAATGCACTGTGGATAGGAATTTGATGCTAATAAAATGCCCGCCCACCAAAGAATATTTCGCAATATGCAAAACTATAGATTGTCACCTTTTGCCCGCTTTCAGACGAGGCGACAATTGTTTAAGGCAGTCATTTGTCCGACTAAATCGCATTAGACATGCAAAACCCAGAGCTCAGGGCTGGATTCGGAGGGAAAGAGAAATATTATGGCTCAGCCCGCAGGGAGATGATTATCATATCATCTAAATGCAGAACTTCGAGCTCTGATTCCGCAGCCGGGCGGAGCTAATGAAATTAAAATGGAAAGGAAATCGTTAGACAAGCAATTTTCTTTGCAGTTTGCACTAGTTTCGGTTTGGGAAAACATTTGCATTTGCATTGGCATTGGCCACACAGATAGCGACAGGAATTCAAAATTTTTGGCTTTGCCAAGTCCGGAGTTACGTGACTTAAATGCTTAAGAAATTATGATTTCGCCACCAGGCAAACCTCGCATGTGTTTGTATAACGAAATATATATATATATATATATTTATATACCATGTGTGAGACCGAAGCACATGGCCAGACACAAAGGTTTTCCAAGTTTCGGTAAGGTTAACATGGGGTTAAGATAAATCCTGCTGTTTTTTTTGTATTTTTCAGAAAAATCGCTTTTACTGCTATGTGAGCTTCACCATGGGCAAGAAATCTTCAATGCAACTGCGCCAAGATAATCGACTGTGGTTGCAGGTGAGCACCCTTTTATATATCTAATAATTGTTTAATTATAATGTTTTTAAACCCATTCAGACATATCAAACATTAATAAAAGACAAGCTGGGCATCGACAGCTTCCTAGTTCAGCCCATCCAAAGACTGACCAGATATCCATTGCTTCTGCAGCAATTCATATCGGTAGGTGGTTTTTATTTAATATGTATAGATTTTGATTAATATTTTTTGCATATTCCAGGAGTTCTACAAAAGTGGAATTAGTTGCAAACCTGTGCTGACTGCCGTTTGCAAACTGGAGACGCGAATGCGACGCGCTCTAGATGTGGTTAATCAGGCCGAGGAGATCCCCAATATCGAGGAGCTCAATGAGGTGGGTAATCCAGGAAGTAACTTTATAGAAATATTTTCAACATATTAAGCATATTTCATAAACCTAAATTATCTTCTTTAAGAAAAGTAATAAGTTATTCAATTTATTTTATAACTTGCATTTATTTTAAAAGTCATATGTCACATTTTTCAACAAAGTATTTAACATCAAAAATAATTTTAAATAAAATACTGCCATATTGCTTAGTACATTTTAATATCCCTCGTAGTGACTCAATTTTACAGGTCACTTGCGGTTTTTTTGAAGGGTTTGGAATCCCAAAGATAGATAGATAAAGCGTAATAGAAATTAAAGCTTTTGCTTTAAGATAAAAAGGGAAAGATATGATTTGATTTATATCTTTGTTACTTAGGTTTGCTTATATTAAAATTTGCTACCTTTGTGAATTGTTTATATGAATTTGCTTTGCCTTGTTTACGGAACTTTAAGTAGATTGTGACTTTAGTCAAACACGAAAAAACTTATAGTATATGGTATAGTTTTAATAATTTTGTCTTGAAAATAAACCACAGACTACTGTCTTAAAGAATAAGTATTAATTCAGTACTAAATAATATAACCCCTTATACTTTTTAGTTTCATTACTACACAGAAGGTTCTAAGCCTAACCCCTACTTTTAAGCCACATAAGTTTTATTTTGATAATTTCAAACTCATCTTACTAAGAATTTTTTATACCCAATAGTAACGTAACAATAAAAATTATTTTTAGGTTTAACTTTTGATTGTCTATATATTAGCAGCCTAAAATTTTGTTATTTTCTTTTCCAGTTGGACCTCCAGCAGATGGGGAATTTCCGTCGGTCGACGGAGTTCGATGCCCAGCACTTTCCCACCCGGAAAAAGTACCGCTCTAAGGTGTTCCTGTTCGACCGCTCCCTGGTTTGCACAGAGGTGCGCAAGAAGCGGTTGGCCTACCGGCAGCACTTCAACTGGGAGAATGTGGAACTGCAGAGGCCACTGGATTCGAGTTCGGCCAATGCCAATAAGATTATCAATCTGTTGGTGAAGCAGCAGGAGGGTGGAGCCAGTGCCAATGCCAGTGGGAAGCGGGAGGAGTACTCCTTTGTGGCTGCGGAGGCGGCTGTTGTGAAACAGTGGCTCCAGGCCACCCACAAAATCATCGAGATCGCACGGAATGAGCACGCCCGAAGAAACACCTTCAGCCTGCCCATGGATCTGGTGCTTGGCGTAATCCTGGCCATCTGGCTAATTTGGCAGTACTTGTAGTGCAAAAACATGTCCTATTTCCCATACCAACTCACACACAACTAGATCGTAGATATCTAAAATAAAGCTAAGTTATTTCGTAGTCCTTACGTTCCATTTTGTGTCTCCGCTGCTTGTCCGAGCGTAAAATGAGCTTGCTGCAGTCGCCTGACAAGTTTTCCCATGATAAATTGCCTTTGCAGCGGCCAAGTCCCATCCAGTCCTGTTGTCCTCGTTGCCTTGTTGCAACGAAATGTAAATAGCTCTTCATCTTTTTCGCCTGCCACACAAGGCACTTTCGTACAGTGACAGTGTGTGTGTGTGTGGCAGCCACCGAAAAATGTATGACAAATCTATTTATTTAGAATTTATGACTGCTCAACGCAGGAGACTCACCGAAGAAGCCAAGTCACGGTCTACGGAAATCTAATGAACCATGCCCAAGGATGTGAATATGAACTGCTCAAGGCAATGATGTCTTCTCCGAGTATGTTAAAATAAGTTTGTGTGGTTTTAAAATATGTTGAGTCTTACATAGAAGTAAAGAAAATACAAATTTAAATAAGTGGATGACAAGTCTTACAAAAATATATTAAAATATTATTTAAATTTAAATACAAACAGTTCTATAAAATCTGGTTAGGCAATATAATATGATTAATTTTTTATCTGCCTCGTTTTGTTTTTTTTTTCTTGTTTACTGAATTTCATAGAGATTGTGATATCACAGCCTATACAAATTTTATTAAAATGATGTCAGCATTTACAAAAGAACATTAAGTAATCAAGGATTACAAAAACATTCTAATATTATTTAAATTAAAATAAAAACATTTCTATAAAATCTGGCTAGACAGAATAATGTAATTATTTTTTATCTATCTCTTTTCGATGTGACTCTGCTTTTTTTACTTAGTTTCAAAGAGATTGTGAATTTAGTCACAATTTACAAACATGAACAACAACATTTGCTATTCAGTCTGCCATCCTAAACAGAATTTATCGGGTTAGAAACATATTAATCATTTATTAAAAAAAGTGATACTAATTTTTGTGAGTAAATAAATCAAAATTAATAAGAATTTGTATATCAGCGGGTTGGTAAATGAATTTAAAAATTAATTTCTTAATTTCTTTTTTATAACTGGTAGAGAGAAATTGGTGAAAGTATAAGTTTTAAATTTATTGAAGCAGCTCAAAAATTACACTTTTTCTTTGTCTCTGGTCCTGAAAGTATGCTATACACATTAGTAAATCCTCTCAAAAGTCGGCATACAATAAAAATAAAATAATTAAATCATTTCCGTACTCTCCAGAACCACTGTACGACCGCCTTCGAATTAAGGCAAATCAGAAACTGATTTCCCACATTACATGGCCTGATTATCCGGTCAAACGATGGCAAAAGAAATTATATTGGGAAGGGAAAACTGGCCTGGCAAATTTGTTGCAAGTTCAAAGAGCTGGCCAAAATAATAACAAAAGCAAAAATGCACTAATGAAGTTAAGCAGGACATGGGTGGATGGGTGTTTGTCCCATCTGGCTCCATCTGCAAGTCCTTGGGTGTGTGTGTGGGGTGTATTGGTGTTTGTGCTTGGGATGTGACAAAATTTGCACAAAAGCAATTTGTTAAAAGGGCACAAAAAATAAAACGCGACTCTCTTGACATCTGGCTGCGGGGGTTGAAGAATTTACGAATTTCCCTCCACTTCGAGTTGCTGTCTAAGCAAATTTTGGTCGCTATTTTCCCATCTTCCTTCATATATGAGCTCGCTGTTGGTTTATTATATTATGTCATTTATGTTGGCATGCCGCCATCGCATCCGCTTGTCGTTTACTCAAGGGATAAAGTATGTACTGGGTGTACTATACAGCAAGGATATACCAAGGATAAAGGATAATGCCCGTGTTCCTAACAGGCAGCTTAAGTGTATTAATGTCTGTCAAGTAGTTGTCACAAAAGTGACGTGTATGTAAACGGTTTGACATTTTGATGAGCCAAAAAGTCGCAGAGCTGAAAAATTACAACGAAGCAGCTCTCTTTGCTTTTTCAATATTTCTGGGCCAATGGCTCTCGAGATGCTTTTAATTTTTTGTCTATGCCCCTCACGTAGTTTGTTCCCACACGCTCCACATGTTTTTTAAACTAAATGCATAATTTCGAACAACGCAAACGCAAAAAAGTGTGGAAAAAGGAGAATTTTTTGGCAATAGAATTGTAGAATGCCAGGGGCATAATTTATTTGAATTTGTTTCGGGGCACGTCGCCAGGACTGGGAGGACGTCGAACGAATTTGCCAAGTAATTGCACAAATTATTGCACGTAGGCGGGCAACACATGATGGCTGGCTGATGGCTGGGCGCCACAGATGGCACTGGAAGATATATCCTGCCCTTCCCCACCCCCCTTCATGGTACATTAAATTAACTTGACATATCCCCGGAATACTGGGATACTACAGGCCACAACTGTTGCTAATTTTTGCTTAATATGCCCACACATCCACTGCTCCATTGGATTTGTGCGTATCCAATTCACGCCTCAACGCCAGTTGTTGTCCCCAATCCATCGACTATATCCATCTACATGCGAGTATATTCCTTTATCTCCCCCACAATTGTGTTTCGCATGGCCATCCCATGTAAATGCAGCACAACACTTAGGCACGCATCCAGCACACATCTTCATCCATCCGTCCAACATTTGCCGCCTCGTCTCCGGATTTGCGATTTGCGATTTGCGAATTCGTTTAGTTCTTTTGCTCCGGGTGCTTGAAAAAGTTCAAATTTCAGCTGCGAAATGGCACGTGAAACAATGTGCTCTTGGGGTCGGGAGTTGGGGTAATCGGATGGTTAACAGTGGGTTCGAACTTACCCTTAAAGAAATTTGAATTGTTTAGGTTTTTGCTTAATATATATACATATATTAATCTTTGGCCATGATTAAATTTAAGATCAATATATTTTTTTTTATCTAAAACTTTTATTTTATATAAGTCCAGTGAAAGGTCGATTCGAGTAATAAGATACAAATTAGTTTACAAACTGTATTCCCCAATCATTATTGAAGTACGTTATGGATTAAATATAATTATTATTACTTTTTAATTTAATTTTTTTCAATAATGGATTTTTTTTCCTTGTTTTTTGATCCAAAAAAATTGTATTTCATCCCACTGTGCCGGTTTCGGTGGCACAAATCAAGCAGCGCGAAATATGCCCATGCGAATGTGTGAATTTGCCGACGATGACAACTGATAAAAGATCGAATTGCGCATCTGAATCCCAAGGAGAGTTCCAGGACACGTTCCGCAAAATGGGCATGGGAATGGAGTGCAGTGAAGAGGGAGATGGAGACCCTTAAGACCCCGGGTTAGGCATAATGCCGCCCCGGCATTAGATAAAAAACAAAGGCATGTAATTTTCGGGGCATGGCCTGAAGCCACAGGACGAGGCGAGCAGCGGAAACGGAAACGCTCGATAATCGCACAGAGTGCAGCGTCATATGTGGGTGGGAAAATTGAAGGGGTGGCATTGGGGAGATGGGAGGCTAGCACGTTCAAGTATGAGGTTTCCTCCTGATGCCTGATAATGCGGGGGCGGTGAATCACGTAGGGCTGGGGTAAATACCCACTCTCCCATTGATAAATGCCGTCCGTTAAGTGGCATGTTTTGGGTTAAATGCGGTGTAAAATGTGCCAACCCCCTAACCCCTAATGGCATAATAACCTGGCACTGAAAAAATGCGGAGCCATGTAGGGATTACTAAGCCTGGAAAGTAAAAAATACATTTTATAGGCCAGAGATTTGAATTTGTGCTTATTATAAATTGTTGCATTTTGGCGGTAAACGTCTATGATTGAGCTGAGTAAGCTAGTGGTTTTATTGGTTAAGACTGGAAATTTAAGGGAAAAAGTTTTCAGTGATCTTATATTTAAGGAAATATTATGTTCTTGAGTGTAATCGAAACTGAAAAAGGTAACAGTTTCATCGACAATACCAGTTATCAAGCTCAGGAAACAACAAATTCATTTTATTTGCGGTTACTGTAAAATGTAACTTTTTATAGGATTTTCACAGCGGTATTATATTTTAATATTTATTGTTTAATATTTTTCCGTGAGTGTTGTTTCAGCTATCGAGCCTAGGAATTAAACAATATATAATATTAGATTTGCCAGGGACTCAAACTTGTGGTTAATGTAAAATTTAATTTTTTTTTTGGGAAATCAAGGGTTAGGAGGTACAAGGCGGTCTTATAATTTAATAACATTTTTCCCTGAGTGTAATTGAAATAGGAAGAGGTTACGGTAACGGTAACTCCAGCTGAATGACAGTTTAGTTAGCAGTTGGGACAACAAAACGCAGCTTGAAACCTTGAAACTGTCAGCATGGCATGCTGACGCAAATAAATCGCCCATCGTTGGCGTACCTGACGCGTCAACATATGCTCTGCGAAAACAGCAAATGCAGAGCGTTTCTGGAGGGGATTGGAGGTTGGGAATTGGGGATTGGCTGGAGGAACCGCTCAGGCCGTGTACATACATCTTGCTTACAGGACGCCAAATTGAAATTTAAAACGAGAAAACCAATAAAAAACAAGTTACACAGACGCCACCGACGGGCGGCAATACAAATTGCACTGACGACAGCTGAAAGGCCACCAGGATCCACATCCCCATCCACATCCCCGCCCAGAAATCAGCCAGGAGGCAGCCGAAACCACCCGATCCCAAATGCAATTCGCGCCCGGGACCAGCATACAAATGCCTTCAGCCAAAGGATAATATAATGCACGTTGTTGAAGAATAATGGTCCTGCCAGAAGACAACGTCGCCAACGTCGCAGTCCAAGGGACTAAGCATGTCTGCCATTGCCATCCTCATTCCAAAAATAAGAAGCCAGGATCCAGCATCCAGCATCCAGCATCCAGGATCCAAGGAGCGGACAATAACGATGCCGGCAACGGCAATGACAGGCAATTTTAATAGAATCCGCCGCAGGGTGTGGGGATACGGACTTAACTTGGTGCGTGCCTTGGCCTCTTCTTCCAGGACACGAACATCCCGGACGGCTTCAATTTGCACCACCAGCCTACGAGTCATTCTCAAGTCCCTCTGTATGGTCCAAAGGGGTGCTGCACGGGGAGGATGGGGTCTGATTTATGTATGGCTAAAATCAACAATCAATATTCAAATTCGCACAAAACCTGTTGAAAGCCATCTTCTCTTTTAATATGACATATTCATAATAAAAGTCCAAGTCTTTTCAAGGTTTAGATCCGATGGCTCACCACATTAAAATAAACCAACAATATAAACCTCCAACCTTTTCGAAATTGGATCTATGTTAGAAACGTCATGGTCTTAGACAGCTGCTTTTAAATCACTTTTCTGCAAAGCCATTTTTTGCAAAAATCAATCCAAAATTACAAAACCAACATTTTTACGGAGGCTTTCTCAAATCTTAAACACAAACCTTTTTAAAATTGGATATCTGTAAAAAACAGTCATAAGTTTAACAGTTCTACAAGTTCAAGAAAAACTAATCGCAATCAAATGTTCACATTTAAGCGCAGATAAGTATGTATTGAAACCTCAAGCCATTAAGTTTTCAAAATTATTGTTCTATTAATAAGCTGAGAATTTTCCTACTCGATTCATGAAATCGAATCAATGGTTTTAAAAAGCAGTCGACTATATATGTATATAGGACTGTATCACCCCAAGAGTAAACAACGCTGGTTAATAATCTCGTCACATGTATTTGTTAAAAGTTAGTAATCTTAATGGAGAGAACGGGCTGGACGTTGCTCACAACTTGGAGCCGACGTGGATTGCCAGCACTCCGTCGAGCTCGGAGGTACCGATGTAGATGCTGGCGCGTCCGTCGGATCCCACGGAGACGCTCTTTCCGGTGCAGGAGGAGCCGATCTTGTCGCCCGAGATCACGTCGCAGTAGGTGCCGGCGGGCAGTCCCGTCTGCAGGGAGCTGTTCAGGTCGTAGTTGTCGTTGTTGAAGGCCACGAAGCCCCTGCTGCCGCGGCTGAAGGCGATCTGGTTGCTGCCGTTGTCCCACCAGTTCTGGATGCCGTCGGATCCCACTGCGTTCCTGAAGGCCACCATGCTGTAGATCTGGCGCCAGCGGTGCTCGCACACCCACCCGCCGCCGCAGGAGAGGTCGCTGTTGAAGATGGGCGAGGCGATGTTGTGGCCGTCGGTGGTCGGGGGTCCCTGGTCCGTGTTCGAGAAGGAGAAGGAGGACATCACGCGCGGGGTGCCGAAGGGGTGCGCCAGCATGAAGGCGGAGGCCATCTTGTACTGCTTGGGCACCTTGTGGGTGAGCACGTCGGCGCCTCCGGCTCCATGACCACGCTGGTTGTCGTGGTTGTCAACGAAGACCAGGGAGCGGTCGGAGGCGGCGAAGCCCCAGGCGGTGCCCCAGTTCACCAGGTACCGCAGCTGGTCCTTGCCGCGGAAGACCTTTCCGATGGAGTCCGAGTGGCGGAACTCGGTGATGGCGCCCAGGCCGGTGTACTCCGACTTGCTGATGGCCTCGCCGCCCATGTCGATGACCTCCTGCGCGATGTAGGCCCTGGCTCCCGAGGCGAAGCCGTGGTCCGTGTTCAGGTTCTTGAGGCGGCCGTAGATGGCGCCCAGGTCCGCCGGCCACATGTGCTTGGCGGCGTCCACCCGGAAGCCGGCCACTCCGAGGTCGATGAGGTGGTTCAGGAACTCGGCCACCTTCTCCTGCACGTAGGAGTTGCCCTGGTTGAGGTCGCGCAGGCCGACCAGCTCGCAGTTGCGCACCTGGTTGGCGTCGTTGTAGTTTTTGATGGCGCACGTGGGGTTAAAGTCCAGCGAGGAGTAGGGCACTGCGGGGTAGCTCTTGCTGCTGGGGGTGGCCGTGCTGCCCCCAGTGCCGTAGGTGCCTCCGTCGGCGGCCATGTGGTTGAAGATCACGTCCACGTAGATGCGCACTCCCGCCGAGTTGCAGCGCCTGACCATGCTGGCGAACTGCTCCTCGTTTCCGGAGCGGGTGACCAGCTTGTAGGAGATGGGCTGGTACCGCTCCCACCAGGGGCGGGTGTCCTTCACGGCGTTCTCGTTAACGGGGGATACCTGTTAGGGGATGTCTCTCATTCAGGAGTCCTTTCAGGGGGAAACTAGTGCCACACTCACCTGCACTCCGGCAAAGCCATTGGGACCCAGGAAGTTCTCGCACTCGGCGGCGATGTCGTCCCACTTCCACTCGAAGAGGTGCACCATGCCACTGCGCCCGGAGGCGTAGTTGGGGTCGAACTGGCCATTGGCCACCGCCAGAAGGACGAGGCACGCAAGACTCTTTAGCAGGAACATGCTGGTTGTTGGTGGAAGCGTACTTTCACTCTGATTGGAAGTCCCTCCACGGAGCTCTTTATATAGTGGATGTTGACTCCACTGCTGCTAATTCTTGGTGAGTGATTTGTGACTGCGTGAGATCTAATCGCCCCCTTAGGGGCTCTTTTTTAAGAATGCGACGCGATTCGCGATTAGTTTGCCTTATCGACATTTCGGTCAGACGGGTAGACAGGAGCTGGTTTTTCGCAGATGATTAGTTAGCAGGCTTATTTTGTTTATTTCTCTATCAAGCATTCATTGGACAATGGATTCCTCTGATATCAGGGGGGTTGGCGATTTATTGGCCTCTTGACTTTCAGGCTGCTGAAAGCGTGTCCACTGTGAACTATGAATTTTGAATTTTATAAATTATTGCATATTATCTGAAAATACGTAATAACTGAGTCCAACTTTGAGCTTTATTAATAACGATGCGCTCAAATATTTCACTGGAACTATGAGAACGTAATTGTTCAACATCTTTTACATTAGATGTATAAATATTGATATACTAATAGGAAGTTTTACAGCAACAAAGAATATATATAAAAATATTTGTTCTAGATTTTTCATTGCCATAAAAGGCCATAGACTTCATACAGTTGTATAGAAATAAAACGAAAAAGTATAGGTTATATTATTTAGAATTTAATTAATACTTCTACTTTAACAGTGTCTGTTGTCTTCCAAACTAAAATTTTTTTTTTGTGTGTAGTTAAGTAATAATTTTCCGTAATTTACAATTTCTAATGTTTTTTGTTTTAATTCTTTAGCTTACGTCTGATTTACTTAACCAATTAAATTTTTAAACTTGAGCCATTTCTTAGTCGCTTTAACCAAGTATCTCACCGTGTTCGACCCGAAATCAGGCTCCAACGCTCGTAACTCACGCAGGAATACGTGACTTTTGGCCTTGACTGGCGGCCACTTGATCCTCCGGATTCTGGACTATGGACTTTGGACTCTGGAGTGTGAAGTGTGGAGTGGCGGAATGCCAACACGTGCAGTAGGACGCATTAATTGGCGACTGCTGCTCAACTTATCTCCGTCTATGCAGGACCTCTTCTCTTTTAACTTTGCATGCTCACACTTCCTTCCTGTCGCAGTGCCAAATGAAATAAGGAAAATAGGAAGCCAAAAAAAAAGAGAAGGCAAAGTGCAACACATGGAGCTAGTCAGACTCCTTGGGGGCGCTTCCTGTTGATCCTTGAGCATAGAGCACAGAGCATAGAGCACGGAGGAAGGTAGAGAAGCGTCCTGCCATGCCGGATGTCTCTGGGTAATTTAGATAGCTGCAGTTCTTGTTGCCGCCGCTCAAAGTTGCATAATGTCACTTTGAAAGTGTCGCAGGGCAAAGGACATGCGAGCAGCACCCGCAGGACATGCAGACATCTTAAAGCTGCGATAAGCCAGCAACGATTTTTATGAAATTCCTAAGACTGCAGCAGTCTCAGCTCCCTGTTTGCTTACACATCCCCCTGTCTTTGCTGTTTTTCCTGTTTTTCATGTTTTTTCGCTTTTGGCTCTTAGGCAACATCCTTTTTTAATGTGACTGTGTATGCCCGAAGGATTTGTGCGTAATGAAAAACTGTCACGAAGGGCGAAGGATGAGCCTAAGCCATTTCGCAGGTATGTGTGCCGAGGAATTGAAAAGCGCTGGCCGAGTATTCGCAGTCGGAGGAGCATTAAAATGGCAAATTTGCGAGCAGGACTAGGGCCAGGACATTTATGGCCGACAGACGGCAACGTCAGGGACATAAAAGCGGCGACGCCTGCGTGATAAGCGCATAAATCAGCCAAAGACGAAGGTATCCCGTCCCCCCAAAGCCAATAGCTTAACCCGAGACCAAGTAACCACCCATGTAGACACTTTTTAATATAGGCTGAATCCCATCTGGGGGTGGGGTTTATGTGGGCAATTCATTGCCCAGTTAATTGTGGATTCATTTGGCCTAAGACGGCAGGGAGGAAGAGAAGAAATCCACGAGCTTATAAGTGGTCTGTTCCGAATTGCTAGAGATTAACGCATTTTAGAAACTAGCATCTTGCAAGTAGTATAATTAATTCGAATGATTTTTTAATCTTTCTTAAATATTTTATTTTGTTATATAAAAATAAATCACACACATTCACCCAATTTAAAAAATTATTATTATTATTATACTCTTGAAAACTTGACCTTTAGATTGTTGAACATGGCACTGCCTTTAAGTTAAATGTTTTTAATAAAAAAAAATGTTTTTAAAGAGTGGACTGCGACTTCTTAAGCTTTGTTCAAATCGACTTTTTTTTGAAGTTCTAGCCACAATACATGTTTTGTGTTTAGTAAACGGACAATTCAACAATTTGCATATAACTTCAAAAAATAATCCTTTACACTTAAACCAAGTCCATTTTTAAACCAATTATGTACGAAGTATAAGGTTATATAGAACTATTTGTAGGATTTAAACACACTAGTTGCTTTACACAAAGTGTTTTACGTGCCTTTTTGTTTAAATACTTTTTTTTTCATGTTTGAAACAGGTACTGCTTTATGAAGACTGAGCTACCCCTTGGAGATGTTTGTCTGTCGTTGCAATTTAAGATCCCTTCGTACAGCAGCAATCACAAAACCCGATGAATTATATGTGCCATAACCGAAACGCGAGCGGAATCCGTGATACCCAAAGGACAACAACGAAGGACATTTTACCAAGCTCATTGCTTATGCTCGAACACGGAGCAAATTCAAATTACAAATTATGTTTTCGTCATTGACCCGAGCTTTACGAGTGTTCCCGCCCCCCTTAAGTTCCGCCTTATACCTATCCTCATCCGCATCCGCATCGGATGGTCAATGTCCGCGCGGTGTCAACTATTTAGTTTCCGGTTTTAACTTGCGCCATAAAGCGGGCGTTATGTGTCCGCTTTTATGGCTTCTAGCGACGTACCGGCTTCATTGTTTCTTAATAATCCGACGAGCGTCTTCGGAGTGCACACGTCCTCGCATTAAGGATGTTTATGGGCCAGACACTGTTTCCACTGGGGGAGTGCTGAGGAGTGGTGACCCCAAAACAGGGGGTGGTGACCCCTACCCAACCCCGCCTAGCTGCATGCCACACACATTCTCTCGCCGCGTTGCAGTCATAAATGCGCTTAATTGGCAATTTTTGTGTAAGCGTGTTGAAATTTTTACACCCCACCCGAACCGACCGAAAAGTTGCAGTCATAAATAGGAAATATGTTCGTGGAGTACCGGAGTGCTCCGGTTGCTTTTATGGGTCATGCATGAATTTGCCGGGATTTATACGCGGGCTACATGACCTGGATTCTTATGGCCCACAACCAATGCCATTTCCTCGGCTAATCAAAAGATATTTCGGCAGCCGCAATAAATGAATTTGCCTCGACCACAAACGGACATTATCTTTTAACACTTGGTACGATTTATTTTATATTTAACAAAAATCTAGCAACCTAGATAAGCCAATCATAAATTGAAATAATAAAAGGTATTTACCAATTCACAAATATATTTAATAGAAATTTGAATTTTAGTCCTAACGACTACAAGAAATGTACATTTAAAATAAACGTATATTTACAAAGTATATCCATATATATTTAAATAAATTCTATCTGGAAAACAATAACAGTCGAAGGCTAGTTCTATGTCCCCTATGTTAGCCTTAGTTTTATAAACTATACCAGCATTTACAATTAACAAAAAAATAAATAAAAAATATATTTAACAATTAGATAATTATAATTGAAACCAGATTTATGCATTATCGACAGTAAAAAATATATGATACTTTTGCATTTGGGTGTTTAAATAGTTAGGTCAAACTATACCCCAATTTGGCGATCTGGAATTAAGATCTCAAAGAAAACCAAATGCAAACTTGCTATCCAGAGCGGTATAGCGCATTTGCTTTCCATCACAAGATTGCTTTTGGTTTTCTTTAAGGAATCTGACTACTAGGGTCAAAGGTCACTCTGGACATACTTCCAGTGGCACGGAAGTTAAGTGGCCCATAAATCCCCAATTGAGGCAGATATAGCCAGAATGGACAGTCCCGATGTTTACCCAATACAACGTTATTATAATAAGCCCCCAGTCAATAGGTCTTTCAATAATGCTGATAAGATTTTTTAATC
Organism: Drosophila gunungcola; assembly: GCF_025200985.1. Lineage (NCBI taxonomy): Eukaryota > Metazoa > Arthropoda > Insecta > Diptera > Drosophilidae > Drosophila > Drosophila gunungcola. Next base: position 1,332,296 of record NW_026453167.1, on the reverse strand, counting down.
AAGTCTTAATCAGCGCAGTGCACGAGAACGTAGTGCCTTGGGGGGCGATAAGATCTCCTCCAGTTACAAATCACTATACTATTCGCCCGTATATAAAGAGCTCCATGGAGGGACTTCCAATCAGAGTGAAAGTACGCTTCCACCAACAACCAGCATGTTCCTGCTAAAGAGTCTTGCGTGCCTCGTCCTTCTGGCGGTGGCCAATGGGCAGTTCGACCCCAACTACGCCTCCGGGCGCAGTGGCATGGTGCACCTCTTCGAGTGGAAGTGGGACGACATCGCCGCCGAGTGCGAGAACTTCCTGGGTCCCAATGGCTTTGCCGGAGTGCAGGTGAGTGTGGCACTAGTTTCCCCCTGAAAGGACTCCTGAATGAGAGACATCCCCTAACAGGTATCCCCCGTTAACGAGAACGCCGTGAAGGACACCCGCCCCTGGTGGGAGCGGTACCAGCCCATCTCCTACAAGCTGGTCACCCGCTCCGGAAACGAGGAGCAGTTCGCCAGCATGGTCAGGCGCTGCAACTCGGCGGGAGTGCGCATCTACGTGGACGTGATCTTCAACCACATGGCCGCCGACGGAGGCACCTACGGCACTGGGGGCAGCACAGCCACCCCCAGCAGCAAGAGCTACCCCGCAGTGCCCTACTCCTCGCTGGACTTTAACCCCACGTGCGCCATCAAAAACTACAACGACGCCAACCAGGTGCGCAACTGCGAGCTGGTCGGCCTGCGCGACCTCAACCAGGGCAACTCCTACGTGCAGGAGAAGGTGGCCGAGTTCCTGAACCACCTCATCGACCTCGGAGTGGCCGGCTTCCGGGTGGACGCCGCCAAGCACATGTGGCCGGCGGACCTGGGCGCCATCTACGGCCGCCTCAAGAACCTGAACACGGACCACGGCTTCGCCTCGGGAGCCAGGGCCTACATCGCGCAGGAGGTCATCGACATGGGCGGCGAGGCCATCAGCAAGTCGGAGTACACCGGCCTGGGCGCCATCACCGAGTTCCGCCACTCGGACTCCATCGGAAAGGTCTTCCGCGGCAAGGACCAGCTGCGGTACCTGGTGAACTGGGGCACCGCCTGGGGCTTCGCCGCCTCCGACCGCTCCCTGGTCTTCGTTGACAACCACGACAACCAGCGTGGTCATGGAGCCGGAGGCGCCGACGTGCTCACCCACAAGGTGCCCAAGCAGTACAAGATGGCCTCCGCCTTCATGCTGGCGCACCCCTTCGGCACCCCGCGCGTGATGTCCTCCTTCTCCTTCTCGAACACGGACCAGGGACCCCCGACCACCGACGGCCACAACATCGCCTCGCCCATCTTCAACAGCGACCTCTCCTGCGGCGGCGGGTGGGTGTGCGAGCACCGCTGGCGCCAGATCTACAGCATGGTGGCCTTCAGGAACGCAGTGGGATCCGACGGCATCCAGAACTGGTGGGACAACGGCAGCAACCAGATCGCCTTCAGCCGCGGCAGCAGGGGCTTCGTGGCCTTCAACAACGACAACTACGACCTGAACAGCTCCCTGCAGACGGGACTGCCCGCCGGCACCTACTGCGACGTGATCTCGGGCGACAAGATCGGCTCCTCCTGCACCGGAAAGAGCGTCTCCGTGGGATCCGACGGACGCGCCAGCATCTACATCGGTACCTCCGAGCTCGACGGAGTGCTGGCAATCCACGTCGGCTCCAAGTTGTGAGCAACTGGGCCAGGGATTGAAGCGCAGCCCGATGACTCCATTAGACACTAGTTTTACAAAATATATGTGACGAGATTATTAATACGCTTTGTTTACTCTTGTGGTGATACGGTGCTATATATGTTGACTCCTGCTTTTTAAAAACAATTAATGAATCATTCAATTTCATGAATCGATTAGGAAAATTCTCTGCTTAGCTATTAAATAAATGTCTTTGTGGATTGTTGCCTAAATTTCTACAAATCTGCGCTTAAAATTGGTTTGAAATTGTTAAATAGATTTTTCAGTTAATTTTCATTTTATTTAAATGACAGAAAAGTAACCTAGAACTTTTAAACTTCTTTGCCCTCAATATTTGTGGTTCAAATTTATAAAAATTTTGGATTTCACGTAAAAATCGTATATAGTTAAAATATTTTTCTTTAATTAAAAAAGGGGAAAAAGAGACCGTTGCTTAGAATACCGATTTTTGGAATTATATGAAAAGTTTAAATTTATTGAGAATCTTCCCGATGATGGAATTATAAATAATAAATTAATAAATTTGGTTTTGCACGAAACGAGGTGAGAAAGAGCTTAAGGACAAACACGCACAGGATCTGGCAATAATAGCCACAATGGTGACCTCATTCCCGAGTCGGCTGCCTCCTCATCTCCTTGTTCAGCATCATTTGCAGCCGGCTGACCACGGGCACTATCATCTGGAGGCCCAGGTGCTGCTCCAAGGTCTGGCTGATCTCCAAGTGGAGGGCCTGCTCCAGCGACTCGCTGATGTTGCGCTTCTCGACGATCTCCACCTGCGGCACCTCCAAAGGATAGTTCGAGGGGCAGGTGAACACCAACTGGAGGGCAAAGCCTCCCTGCTCGCCCGCTCCCCAATTCGCTCCGTCCTCGTAGTTTTGGGTGGCCAATGGAACCTTCAATTGCAAACGTGGGCGACGGGCCAAAACCACGTAAGCCAGGCCCAAATAGTGCATTGTTCGCACCTCATTTTCCTGCAAATTCCCGAAAAACCTCGCTGACCTCACAGCATCCCAATTGTCTGGTGAATCCCGCACCACAACTTTTCCGCCATCTCCCCGCTTAATGTGCCTCATCCTTGGGTAATTTGGAATTTTGACTATTTCTTTTTTGTAATTTTGCTGCTTCCCCTGAATGTCTCTTCCTACTCAACCGAAATTATTTGAAATGTAATGCCAGGCCATGTCAGCAGAGGCGAACAAAATTGTAAGCCGAGATTTGCATAGTCCCATCAAAGCAATAACAGATGGATGGAAGGCTATCATAAGATTGAAGATCTCTGGCGGGTGGTGGTTGAAATGAAACAACCACTGGTGAATTTTCAATGCTCTACTTAAAGCAAAACTTTGTTCGTTGATTTTATGCTATTTTTCTAATAACGAAACGAAGTTATATTAATATAAGTTTAGACACTCTGGTAAAAAGTAGTAAACAGTAGTTTTAAATTTGTAGTAAAGTAGTAGTAGTAGTAGTAAATAGGTCAACCATATTTAATTTAAACAAAAGTCATTTAAATCAAATATGATATATTTTAAATCCATTATTTTACACATTAATTAAAATATTTGAATATTAAATCATTTAATACAATGTTCATTGTCTTAAACATTATGATTTAATATTTAATTTAAATATTAAATAAAAAATATTCAATTCAATAGTCTCACATTTAGTTTTTCTATTCCATTTTTTTGTTAGTGTACTTATAAAGAGAAAGTCATTAAAAACATTGAGTATTTGATATAATACTATGCAACATTTTAATAGGAATTAAGTGTAGGAAATATCATATCACATTTATTCTAAAGTTTTGAATACTCAACTACTAAAAAACCAAAATCAATCTCCAAATTGTCCTATCCTTCTCAAATAGAGCATAGGAAATAAAACCAGTATATACTTGTGCCATGAATATGCTCGCATTTTGCGTTTGTTCGTTTGGGCTGATTTGATTAGCCTAGATTTGCTGGTCTCAGTGCTATGCAAATTAGTTGTGTGATTATCGCGAAAATTGGCAAACAGACGGCGTCACAAGGAGGTAGAAAGCAGAAACCGCCACCCCTAATAGTTTTCAGCTTCAGACGTGCGTGCGAATTTTCTCTTTGCCTTTGGCACTTGGGAAATCTTCCACGCATATGAGTAACATTTTTATTGGCCTCGAGAAATTTGCATTTTAGAGCAGTTTTTGGTCACGTGAGGCGGTTTGATTAGGCCACATGTGTCGCTTGGGGTGGGGCTTTCCCTTTGATTTCACACTCCAACGCCTTCGCATAGTGCCCTTCCTAATGAGCGATGATGAACGAGGAGCCATGTTCACCTCGCTGTCAATCAGGTTTCAATAAAGTAGTCTCAATCTTCATTAGCATGGAAAGCTAAGGATGGATGTACTACGAAAAACCCTACCATCGAACTCACTCAAACATGTTGCATTGCCCCTACAACGGAGCCGAATGCTTTGGGGCCTTTCCCCCACTTTTCCACCCGCTTTTCCGAGGCTCCTTTCGGCTGGCTGGCGGTTGGCTGGCTCTCCAGTTCGTTTTGGCCACGTTTGAGGCTCCTCCATCGAGTTGGTAACGCCCCGGAACGTGACCAAATCGCATTCGGGGTGGGCTCGCCAAATAATCAGGCAGAGAAAGTCTTTTCCCCCCGGAATACTTGCAGATTTTCCCTCAATCTTGTATTGACTTTTTGCCTCTGTCGACGGGGATTTGAAGAAACCACCACTGTGATTTTGCCAGGAATGGGGCTTGCTGCTTTGTTTTTGAGTGCAAAGCTGTTGTAGAAACTTTCTGAAGCACTTGTTTACGATTTGAAGTGCATTTCTGGGAGAGTGGCTGAGAGTGCAGGAAGGGGTCTGCCATAATTTGGACTGCAGTCTGAGCCCATCGATTGAGATTGCGATCTCCGGCCAAAAGTGTGAAAAGTTTTCCACTTCAACTTCAGGCAAATCTCAGCTGCCAAGTTCTTTGGTTATGCTAATGAGCCAAACTTTGGCCACTCCGATCGTTGGCATGTCTATAATTGAAAGTTTTGTCTATTTTGGTTTGCTCCATTGGAGTGCTCTGCGGATGGAGCAAGGTCACTCGAGGGAACCCCACCCACCCATCCATCCAAAGACACACCCAGTGTCGAACAAGCAAATCATATTTGGAGCCCCAATCGACTGATAAGATATCAACTTTGTTGAAGGTTATAAGAGGCCCATTGAGCATCGCTGGCTGAGCATTGAGTTTGATTGCCCGGCATGAAGTACTCGACCTTGCTAGTTCTGGGTCTCCTTCTGGCCCTCGCCCTCGGCGGCCAAGCCAAATCCAAGTCCAAGTCGAAGAAAAACAAGCAAAAGGAGGCGATCCTGCCACTCGCCGAATCCTGCAAGGCGGCCAACTGCAAGCTGCCCGATTGCCGCTGCTCCGATGCAGTTCTGCCCAGATCCAAGTTTCAGGGAAAAGAAAACGAGATTCCGCAGGTGAAAAGGGGAGAGTTTTTTACATTTGGTGGTTTGTCATCTAAAAAGTTTTTCTTACCTACGACTATATACACTTTTATAGGGTTAGTGAAGAAAACAAATCCTTTAATAGCCGATATTTTTCATCAAAATAGAAATTCATATTTTTCAAAACGATGAAACACAGTCTTAATATCATTACAATTTATTATTTCTAAGTTTAAGGGAAAATGCGATATTCCCTAGGCGATAATAGAAAAAGTTTTCCAATTTTACTTCTTTTATTTTTGTTCGACATTTCACTTTCAACTGCTTAAAAAACAAAACTTCAAACCTTAAATTTTTGGTTATTTTAAGCACCAAAGATTACTTTCATCAAACAGATAATGGTATGATATTTCTAGAAAGCATTAAACAACTTTAAAAGTTAATTTTTGGATTCTAAACTACGTATTTCTCTTTCGATGCCATTACAATGTATATATATTTTAAGAAAAATTTTAAAGTTTTATTAAGTTGAAACTAAAATGGGCTTAATTTTCTGACTTTTTGTTCACCATAGTTCGTGACGATTACTTTCGATGATGCCGTGAATGCCGTGAACTACGCCCAGTACGAGCTGCTCTTCGAGGGACTGGTTAATCCGGATGGCTGTGAGGCAGCCGGAACCTTCTTCCTGTCGCACGAGTACACGGATTATGTGCGGGTGAATGCCCTCTATAGGGCGGGTCACGAGATTGCCCTGCACTCGGTGACCCATGGCGATGGCACGGACTACTGGCGATCGGCGGATGTGGCCACCGTGGAGCGCGAGTTCGGAGCGCAGTTGAAAATGCTGGAGGCCTTCGCCAAGGTGGATCCCAAGAGGGTGCAGGGAATGCGACTGCCCTTCCTCCAGATCTCGGGCAACAACACCTTCGTGGCAGCCCGTCGCCTGGGCCTGAGCTACGACAGTTCCTGGCCCACGCAGCAGTTCAAGGACCCTGCCATGTGGCCCTACACCCTGGACTTCAAGTCGAACCAGGACTGCCAGATCGGTCCCTGTCCGCAGGCCTCGATACCCGGACTGTGGGTCAATCCCATGGTTACGTGGACAGACACCGAGGGCTACAGCTGCTCCATGATCGACGCCTGTGTGTATCCGCCGGAGGACGACGTGGACGAGCTGTTTTACTGGATGCTGGACAACTTCAACAGGCACTATCTCGGCAGTCGGGCCCCCTTCGGAATGTATCTGCATGCCGCTTGGTTTTCGCGGGGTCGCAACTACTTTGGCGCCTTCAAAAAGTGAGTAAAGTTGGGTTTAGAGTATATTACAGTATATTGAACTGAGAAATTCTTGTAATTCACTTTACTTTACCAAAAAAATTTAAAAATACTTTAACGCTTTTATTTTGTCAGGAATCCCTCCCCATAATATTTCCCCTTTCTCTTTTTGAACCACTGCAGATTCATCAACCACCTGATTACCTACCCGGATGTGTATTTCACCGGCATTTCGCGGATGCTGGAGTACGTGAAGAGGCCCGTGCTCGGAGCTCCGTTCAAGGACTGTCCCGAATTGCCGGAGGCGGAGTGCCGGGCGGTCCAGTGCCGCGTCCAGAAGATGTCCACCGGCGAGGAGCGCTACATGAGCGTGTGCGACAAGTGCCCGGCCGTCTATCCCTGGCTGGACAATCCGCTAGGACAGCAGCAGTAAGCCCGCCAGTTATTGCCCAATAAAGAGTGTACACAGAGAACAATCTATGGTTGGTAAATCCTATTTATCTATTTGTCCAGTTTGTCTAAATGTATAAGACTTCCTTTTTTTTTCTATTTAAATTTGGCGATTGGCTTGAAATTGGGGATGAAGTTAAAAAGGTTCTTCATTTGTGACCTTTATAAACTTAAAAATAAAAATCTCAAGGAACGATTATTTTCGGTTTTTGCTATCCTACACACTTTTGAAAAACTGTTATTTTCCGAATTCGTTATACAATTTGATCTGATAAATTTGATAGGTTTTTCCCTTTGTGTGCTTTATAATGAAGCTGCCATGTTTTATGGACGAGGAGCAGTTGACATTTCCCATCTCTAAGCCAATTTTACAGGCGCCACACCACCGACATCGCTGATAAATGAGCTCAAATTATGTTTCTGGCCGTGAGACGCTTAATTAACTCATTCAGCGGAGCAGAGCCCCCGAGTGTAGTCATATTTCATGGCCTCTTCGTGAATTAATGCGCCAACTTCCGGACCTGAATCCTGTTTTGGGGTCCTGGTCCTGTCAATGCAGCTGCTACCTGTAAATGACGTTCGACCGTCTGGCCAGAATTCGGTTGCATTTTTGTTAATGGACCTCTAACTAATGACAGCCCCCGGGTTGCATATCAGTCAGAGTTTGAGTTGGAGGATGAGGATGAGATGAAGATGTGGTTGAGGATCCGCCGGAGTGGGTCTCCTGTCCGGCCGCATTTTGCGGTTGCTGTCGCAAATTATGTATGCGGTTAGCCGAGCCACCACGTCCCCGGGGTAACGTTCTCGTCCAGAACGGAGGCGGGTTGAACATGGAAACGACCACAACAAATTGGTTGATAGTTGACCAAGGAGCGGGTGGAGCTTTCGGCAGGCAATTCTACCGCCTACCCTGAATCAAATGTGTTAAAATGGTCCATGCCTGAAGTGCTGGTAGGGGCAACTGCCCTCTATGTATTGAAATATCCTGGCAGGGGCTGCTGATGACTTAGGAGGCACTCAACAAGACCCCAAGCAACAATATTTATATGTGGTTAAGTTAAGTGGGATGTTGTAAATGAAAATATTCACCGTTTAAACTGACTTAAAGAGTTTTAGTTACATTTAAAAAAGCAAGCCATGAAAGGGAATGGGAAAATGAGTTTGTATTTTGAGTTCCTAAAAAATCATATTTTACTCTTGAACTAAAATAAAGTTAAAGCAATACAAATTCTTTATTTCGCAGAAGTAAAAATCGCTAACAAATTCCTAAACATTTTCAATAATTTGAAAGAATAAGTTAAATGTAGTGTGTCATGGCTAGAAATGAAACAAATATTTTACCAACTAATTAAAGCATAAGTCCTGCTTTTTCACCCACAAAATTATATTTTGATCATAAAATTGAACATAATAACTCAAATTCGGAATACTTAATTGATCTGTTATTAAGATTTAAAATACATTGGCATAAAACTTGTGTTTTGGCAAACATTTAATAAAAAATGGAAAACTGGTCATAAATAAAAATACTTCGCTGTTAATGCCAATCGATTGGAATATTTTAATCAAGTAAAATTAACTTTTTTGGCTGAAAATAATAGTTTTTTGGTGAAAATAGATTACTGAGTTTTCAGATAATCTAATCAATATTATACACTTCCCTGAACTAAAATAATTATTAAGGGCTCATTTTTCTCGTATACTAGGAGAGCCAAAGGCGAGTCTGGAAACCACCAAGTGTCAGGTAAATTTGCGACTGCATTTAGTTCATTGCCCTGTGTCCCAGTGTTAAACCTTCCAGTAATTTTATCTACTTCCCCATAAACTTTATTTTACACTTCTAGGCTCGCTTATGACAATGTTTGTTGGCCAGGACATAGCCCAGCGGGCAGTTGGCCTCCAGGATGTTGTAGGGCTGCACCTGCATCGCTCCATTAGGGCTCCACATTTCCTCCAAACTTATATGCATGGCTTCATTCGGGTCAGCTGCATTGAGTGCACCAGTTTCAGCCTCTACGATTTCGCTGTCCATAGCCAAAGATTCCAGGAGCAGATTGTTGATGACCAAGATGCAAAGAAAGCAAAGAAAGCCAGACCAAGATGACATGTTTCGATTTCTCTGAATAGTTAAATTGAACTGATTCAAAATCACAGTTTCCAGTTGACCATTACGACTCGATGGTCAAGACAATTGTGAAAGTAGCTTATGGCATATAAGGCAACTAGATACGAGGGCTCTTCAATCCCAAACGATGATGATTATGAGAATGATGATGAAATCGCTTCGTTCGAAGGTTGCCAGTAAATCAGATCTGCTTTGATAGATTTCCATTTGCATTTCAGAGGGAAATACATAGACAACAAGCAAACAATGCGGCAGACTGAAAAACAACCTCGCTTTTATGAAAATGAAGAAAATGCTTGAGAAAACCGCAACAAAAAGTGGGCAAATATTTGCTGATTACTTTCCGAAACTTGCGCTGATTAACAGCAAACGCAGCAGGACCATTGTCCTTTTGCCAGGACACTCCATTCCATCCATACCATTCCACCCCTGCAATTAGAGCCTTATTCCCTGTTTAGCATAAAATTCGCAGGGCTGTCATAAATAAATGACTCTACGAGTCTTTTTGGCCCTGCCTCAGCTGCCTGTGACCTAAACAGGCATTATTTTAATGTGCTTTTATGTAGTACACAGAGACAAAAAAAGGTTTCCAGTATTTAACCTCGGGTTGCCCCCACACGCATGCCAAATGACATTTTTATGTTTCAATTTTTGTTTGCTTTTCTTTTTACTTCGCGAAAATTATGCCCACCACCCAGGAGGCACTTTGATGATGATGATGATGATGATGTGGGTTGGTTGGTTGGTGGGTCGTGTGTTAAAAAGGGCAGCATATTGAGGGCTTGCGGTGGTTGACAATAGAATTGTCAAAATTATTTGCTTAAATTGCCGACATTTATTAGGCAGGTTACGGCTCGGGCTCAGGTTACTTCGTAAAAAGACACTTAAGGGATGAGATATGGGTTTTGCATCGATCCCAAGGAAGCGCATCTGACTAGAAAACATTTTGTAATGACTACATCTAATCATAACTGGAGGTTAATTTGGAAGACAGTTGTGTATAAATGTTTTTTTTTTTAAATTGGCAATTAAATTTCTGATTTAGTATCAACAATACATCTGGAGAAGAAAACGACATTTCTGATCAACTCTAGATATATACGTGTTAATCGTATTAATTATAAACTCACAAAAATAAATCTTAACTAGAGGTTGATTTCGCAGAGGCTTTTGGTAGGGCTATACATTTATTTTTGTTTACTTGTTTTAGTGTTAAAATTGTAAACAACATACTTGAAAACTTATAAGTACTAGCTGTTGGGACCATCGACTAACTTACATATAAGGTTTGTGTGTAATTGATCTGTTTATATTTATTATTGCAAATGTTTTAATAATTGTATGTGGTACATTTTGGATTGTTTGAGGAAATCTATTATAGCTCTATTGTTGTTGTAAATGTTTTTCGAGAAAGTTCTATAGACAATACAGTTCTTGATTTATTTACAGCTTCAAGCAGAAATGCACCTCTTCACAATAATTTGAGTGAAAAGTGAAAAATGTATTATTAACTTTCGCGTAAATCGAATAAATTTGTTGCAGTTTAAATGTGTATATTATGGAATAATATACAGCCACTTGTAAATTATCAGATGTTGCCTTGCAAAATGATTATTCGCGTTGGCGACTGCATTGGCTGGCGTTTATTGGAGCGATTCGCTGATTATTCAGTTAATTATGTAATAGGTTTCCACTTGCCGCCCATGTAGGCCTTATCATTGAGCAAACATACCCGAGTGAGTGCGCTACCAGCAGGTTGTAGAACTAACAAGCTAACGCCTCTCGACTTCTGTCTCTCGAAGTGAATCTGAATCCAAAAACTGAATCAGAAACTGAGCCGGAAACCGAGACTCGAGAGATTCAGAAACTCAGAAACTCAGTCTCGAGTGCGATATTGGCGAGCGTGAACGTGTTTACTTGGGCTTCGATTGCAAGTACACAAGACCGAGCTTAAGATGGCAATTACGCGGCGGCTTTCCTGGCCCAAGCTGCTGTTTTTGTTTGTCTGGCTGTGCCTGGCATTGGATCCAAATAGTGCGGCTCGAGTGCCCAGCGATCGGTTTGCGTTTCCCTCAGAGTCCCAGCCCAATGCCACGGCCATTCGACTGGAGTCTAGAATCAAAGAAATCGATCGGGAACTAGAAGAGGTGACCAGAATGACGAAAATTAGCCTCTTGATCCCCGAGGAAAACAAGAAGGGCACACCCAGAACTACTGATGCCGAAAACAAGTCAGAAAAACCCGGAAATACGTCAGTTGAAGCCAGAAACGTGACCGAAATCACAAGTAATTCCATGAGTAAACCAATCCAAGTAAGCCCGTCCACACCGAAAAATCAAGCCCATCAATCCAGCGAATCCAAGATGATCACATTCGCCAAAGAGCCGGATTCAGACAAAACTGCTCCTTGGGACCAAACTGAACCCACCGTTGTCTCCAACAGGAGTAGTGTGGTGATTGGACCGAGAATTACCCTGGAAACCCTTCGAATTTGTCCGGCAGGTACTACCCTGAGTAATGATCACTGTCGCAAGATTGCCTAGCTGAGTTTTAAAATCATCAATAAATTGAAATCATAGCCATGCTATTGGAAAATCAACAAATTATTGAGTTTAACTGAAAAAACTTATCGGAAAGATAGTATAAATTGTCAACTTATCCTTTATGATATTCTTTAAAAAAGGTTTTGTTTAAATTCCAAACATAAGTATTCTCAAGACATTTAAGCAATTATTTGTCAAAGAAAATTTTTATTAAATAAAAAATAAACTATTACTTCAAGGTTTTTAAAGATTTTACAAAGTAATTTGCCAAAGATTTACCTCAAAAGGTTGTTTACTAATTATATCCATTTATGACCAAACATTTAAATTGTCAATTTAATTTTGAAAATATCATTTCAACTGTAAATTCCATTGTAAAGCAATTAAGAATTTAATTTTAAAATTAAAATAGAAAAATAGATTATTACTTAAAGTCTTTACCTCTTTTACAATAGGTACTTAGTATGGTTTTTTTTACTAATTGAATTTGCCAATCTCTTTTTGTAATTGATTGGCTCAATTTCTGTCAGTGTAGACTAGTACAGGTATATCTGAAAAGCTCATTGCTGCTCTTCTGCTTTGTTTACGCTTTGTTTTTATGGGAGAGCTGCTGTGTATTGCTCTCCCACTCACTTTTTCCCACAAATTCACTGCGATGTTTTATCTGGTTTCTGGTGGGAATGGGAATGGCAATGTGAATGTGATTGCGAGTGGAAAGATGATCGCCAGCCAGTCGTCTCCACGTTCAGTCTTCGAAGCTTCTTCAAAGCAAAAAAACGCGCATCTCCCAGTAAAATGACGACTCGAATTAACCCATTGGTGCTGTGCTTCCTGCCGGTGATTTTCCTACTTGTCGAGGGAAGAAGTCAGCCCTGTGTCGACGATCGCATTGTGTTTCCCAAGGACAGTGATGATGATGTAAATTCACACTCGAAATTAACCTACCTAAGTGAGAACTCAACTACAACAACTACGGTGGCACCATCGAGCACAGTAACCCCACTCCTGGAAATGGAAACAAACATCACAGAAGCGGTATCCACGGCATCAGAGAAGCTGATCAATAGAACCACCACTGAGAAGCCCGTCATAGATAATCGAATACTGTTCGAGACGACCCCAAAATGCAAAGAGGGCTTCGAGCTGCGTGCCAATCGCTGTCGAAAGTCGGCTTAGTCGTTTCGTTAGTGCCTAAGAACGATGTTTAGTCAATAAAGTGATATTTGATAGAACCAAACCCAGTGATTGATTGTCCAAGTGTTTGTCGGTGATTACTCAAAACCATTTGCTGGCACACACACAAAAATCCCCTTAGAAAACGAATTTCACATCAGTGGGAGAGAAACTTTTAGGGGAAACTTTACGTCATGTAAAACAGAGTAATGTAATGGTATAGTGAGTCAGTCAAAACCACTTCCCGGTGCATTTAGCTGACACTGGTATTTGTGTCTCCTCGGGACTGTGTACTGATGTGATGCCCTATCTGATGTCACGAACTTGGCTTATCAGCAGCTCAAAAACTATAGTACTCACTCCGGCTAGATCAGCTTCGGAGTCGAGAGTGCTGTTCAGTCTCTTTCGAATATTCAACACGACTGGTGGGTCGACTCCTCCGATTCGAAAATGTTTTCCCAACTCTTATCTCTGAGGTTGGCTCTGGCATTGATCTTTTTGTTCGGTGGACAATGGACGGCGGCCCGGCCTCAAAATCCTTACTATGTGGAAAACGGTGGACAAGGATCCCAGTGAGTATACCACTCTGTTTTTGTTAGGAATTGATTTAGATTGAACAATTTGAGAGCAAATGGGTTTTGGTAGACAAAGAAAACTTGTACATCTAATACTAAAAATAATTAATTGAGTTCTAAGAGCCAGGCTGCCAGCATCTCATTTGCATCTCATTCTCGGCTTTTCATATTCGGCACGCTTTTGTGTTCTCGTAGCTTGGTGGATCCTTAAATATGCAGTATAACGATTTTTGACATACGTGTTTTTTTGTTTTTAATTATTTGACAATTTTAATCTCTTTATTACAATATCGATATTAATTTTTTTATAATCATTTTATTATTATTTGTTTGTTCTGTGAAGCTTAACTTGAGATTTAGATACAAATTATATTTAAAAAATGTAATTACCTTTCCCATTCTTCAGGCGTTATCATCATCATGGCCACCATGGTCATGGATACGGACACGGACACGGTCCAGGACATGGCTCACCCAACTTTGGTGGTCCTCTATCGTATAATCCCTATAATGTACAATCTGGTGGCCCATTTCGAGGAGGACATCAACCTGGTGGTCATTTTGGAGGCCAGGACTTCCCCCAACCTGGTGGTGGAGATTATAACAGAGGACAATCGGGATTCCGCCAGCCGGGAGGGAATTTCAACAGGGGTCAGCCCGGATTTCCACAACCAGGAGGAGATTATAACAGGGGCCAGCCCGGTTTTCCACAATTAGGAGGAGATTTCAACAGGGGCCAGCCCGGTTTTCGACAACCAGGAGGAGATTTTGACAGGGGACAACTTGGATTTCAGCAACCTGGTGGAAAGGTGCCAGGTTCACAACAATCAGATAGCGATGAGCAGTTACCCACTTATTTCGGCGGATTCCAGCAGCCAGGTAGCGGCGGGAATACCCTACAGCCTCGACCTGGACAAAACTCTGGTGGATTCCAACAGCCTGGCCGAAACCAAGGTGGTTTCCAACAGCCAAGGCAAGACCAAGGTGGATTCCAACAGCCTGGCCTAAGCCAAGGAGGTTTCCAACAGCCGGGTCAAAATACAGGTGGATTCCAACAGCCAGGCCGAAACCAAGGTGGCTTCCAACAGCCAAGGCAAGACCAAGGTGGATTCCAACAGCCTGGCCTAAGCCAAGGAGGTTTCCAACAGCCTGGTCAAAACCAAGGTGGTTTCCAGCAGCCAAGCAAAAATCAGGGACAAAACCCAGGAACCCCTACAAATACCATCCAACCTCGCCCCAACAGTGAAGATGAGGACTTCTACTCAGGGTTTAATTTCCAGTCTCCCAAGACCTTGCAGCCAAGACCTGGTCAGGATGCGGAGATCGGAGGCACTGGTGCTCACAATACCATTCAACCGCTCCCTGGGCAGCAGCAAACCATTTACCGCCAGGACTCATCGCCCGACAATGTGGGTCAAAACATCAATGACCTTTTCAACACCCAGGACTTTCTGTCGCCCGATCTGAGCCAGACTTCGGCAGTCCACAGAGATCCCAAGTCGGAGGCTGAGGAAGTGAATCCCGATTCGGTCAATGAGCGCAATCTGTTTGACACGGATCCCAAGTGCTCGGATGGCACAAAACTCATGGCAGGTCGTTGCCGCAAGGAAGCCTAGGAAATACCAGTAGATATTCCCATCACAAAATTATTGTATACATTAAAATGCCATTGTGCCACAATAAATTCGCGATTCTCTGTAATCAAAACGACACGGGCTTTTGGGGCCAGCGTTGTGATCTTTATTTAACTGATAAGCTTGTTTATGCAAGATGGGAAGTACAAGTTTTCCCCGAGATTACCTAAAAATGAATGGGTGCGCTTTAGCAACAAATAATGCGAAATCACGTATTACAGTGTAAATACGCAATTTGTATTTATCAGTACAAATTTAATTAACTGATGACAAACTACAAAACTAAAGCCTATCAATATACTGAATAAGTCGTGTTTTTTTCACGGTGAAATCACTATTCATAGTTGGTTATAATATATTTTCTAATATGCAACGAATCAACCTGAAATGATATTTAGTAAGCGATCAAGTGTCGAGGGATTCGGACGTTCACCATGAAGGTTTTTATTTATCTGCAAAGAACGTTGATACTTTTGTATATAGCGTGTGCACCTGGGTTTAATTTGTATATCGGTCGCTGCAGAAGGCCCGCTTTCGTTAATCATTAATTTTATTGGATTTTCGTTTTATTTATATTTAATACAAGTCAATGTTAAACAGTTTTAAACACCTACGGTAAAAAAGGAAATATACAAATAGAAATTGAAAAAATATATGATTCTACTCTGGCAAAAAAAAAAGTAGTTAGTATTAAATTTAAATCTTTTTGGCTTTGATTTTCATCTATTGCCGTTTTTAACAAAACATAAACATAAACAATTTTCGGAGTAGACTTAAGTATCTGAAAATTGAATTTAAATTTAAACCATATTAAACTTATATATAATGCTTTTATATCAAAGAGAACACGTTTAAGTTCAACAATAATTAAATTATTTTAATATTACATCAGGCAAGATAATATTCATTGTACTTAACTTAATGATTTCATATTTAATTTAATTTGGGTTTCAATAGTTTTAATAAATAGATATTTATCTGTGCTATTTCATATTTCATATTTTATCAGTTTTTGAAATTGAAATATACGCGCTTTAAGTAGCAAAGGGAATGTAATTACCTATGGTTACTTTGTCAAATCAAATTAATGCGTTAAATATTCTTCAAATAAAGACAGATAAAAAGGGAAATTCCTGAAATATTTTAAAACTGTTTGGGATCGGGAGTCGAGCTTGTTAAATGGGAAACAATTGGAGAGAACATGTATATCTCCTTACCATAACGACAATTCTACTAGTACTGCTCGAAGCTCAAACGAAATGCCCGTCTGGTTTTTTATTTGAGAAACAATGCCGGAAAAAAACCTGAAAATTGCTTATCGGCAATAAAAGAAGTTACAAAACTTTCTAAGAATATACCTCCAATGTAAAACGAAAAAAAAAAAAATAAAAAAAAGTTTTGTCAAAACGAAAGAATAGTTTTATTTTAATTAAACTTGGACTCCAAATAATATGCTTAACATTTTTACATTTAAATAGTTTTTTGTTCGCATGTTTATGATATTATAGTATCGATAAAAAAAGCCACTAAAGCAGCAAAAGAAAAAGGAAAGCAACATTAATTTATTTTGGCTTGTCATTTTATTTATAATAAATACACAACTTCATTTAACAGTTTGAGATACGGTAAAATTGAAATATCCAAAGAAAAAATTTTATAATAACAAGGGAAAAAACGTAGTAAGTTCAAGAATTCAATAGTATACTTAAATTTTGTGTTAAATATTTCATAAACTATTTACGAAATAGAAACAATTTTTATTGTATATGGCATTGTAATTTTATATTTAACTTTGATTTGAAATTACAAATTTTGGTTTCAATAGCTAGATATTTACTTTTCCTATTTAATTTTTTATAAGTGTTTGAGATTAATATAAGCCGAACTTTGCAGCGTAGAGGATGTAATTAGTAACACTGTCTAATCAAATTAATGAACCGACTGCCGCCTGTCAAATAAAGCAATAAGTACTTTATTTATGCAACTCTTAAAGTTACAAATCCAACCAAGAAAGGAAGCAAACTTCGGCAAGCCAAAGTTCATATACCCTAGCAGCTATTTCAAAAATTAAATATTCTTGAAAACATTAAAATTATGATTTACTTGCGTATATGTTTAAAAGCATTGAAGCTATGATGATTTGCAGCTAAATTATTCGAAAGTTCCTATGACAGCTGTACGATATCGTTTTCCGATTTTAATAGAACAAAGACAACTTTTGGGAAAGTTTATGCAGATATCTTTAAAACTGAGGACATGGATACATCGACTCACCTAGTTATGCTGAGCAAGAATATATATACTCTATAGGGTCGGAAACTTCTGCTTCACTGCGTCGCAAACTTCTGACTGAAGTTATAATACCCTCTGCAAGGGTATAAAAAGGGGTTGTCACAACGAAAGAAAATTGTTATTAGAATTAAAATTGGACCCACCGAAAATCAGCTGGCTATTTTCCACATATTATATAGTTTATTATTCGAATGTTAATAATATTTTAATATCAATAAGAAAAGCCACTACAGCAGCAGACAAAAATAAAAGCAACATTAATTTATTTTGGCTTGTAATTTTATGTATAGTTAATACACAACTTCATTTAACAGTTTGAGAGATGATTATTATTATGTTATGTCTATTCACTCCCAAAAATTTAGATTAACCATTTGGATTTTAATAGCCAGATGTTTGTTTTTACTATTATATTTTTTACAAGTGTTTGAGATTATTATACACTGCTTTACGAAGCACAGAGAATGTAATTAGTAACTTTGTGTAATCAAATAATGGACCGATCACCGCCTGTCAAGTGCATTAAATATTCTTAAAATAAAGGCAGATAACAAGGGCAATTCCTAAAATATTTTGAAACTGGTGAAGGTTTTTGCGAAACATTAGTTTAGGATTGGAAGCCGAGCAAAGTGCATCGCTTGGAAAATGGGACTCAATTGGAGAGATCTTGTATATATCCTTACCATAACGACAATACTATTACTGCTCGAAACTCTAAAGAAATGCCCGACTGGTCTTGTATTATTTGAGAAACATTGCCGGAAGGAAGCCTGAAAAATTGCTTATCAGCAATAAACTACTTTATTTATACAGCCCTTAAAGATACAAAACCAACCAAGTACATCATTTTAATGTAAGACACAAAATAAATAAAAAAAAAATTGATGATAAAACGAAAGAATAATTTTATTGTAATTAAACTGGGACCCCCCCAAAAAATCGGCTTGGTTATTTTACACATATTTATATACTTTATTTGTTTGTATGTTTATAATATTTTAGTATCAATAAAAACACAGCTTTTGGCACGTTTCCGTCTGGCACTTGCTAGTTAATTACCACCGCTTTTTAGCTTAAGATTTGAGTAGTTGACCGAATATTACTTAATCTCTTGAAATTCCCGATTGAGCTTATTTTCCTAGGCTCTGCGATGGCACATGTGTCGCGGACCCGATGGAAACTGTCCTTCGGGACAGCTTGGATCGATGCTAAAGATGCTCTGCACCATTACAACCGAGGTGTTGAGACCCAGTATTTCGGGTTGTGAGATTTGTATTCCGTCTGGGGTTTTGTTTCGAATGGTGGGCACAATTTGTCCGGGGGGCATGGTTAGCACCCATTGCCAACTCAACATCATTAGGCCGACGATCAGCACAAATCTTGATAGCATCTCCATGGGTTTCTCCAGGTGTCTCGACTGGGGAACTAATCTCGGGCTTGGGAACTGCGTTACTGACTCGAGCTTGGAGTACGGATGCCGATTTCTCTGGCCCAAGCTAGCAAAGCTTTTATCTGGAGGGCTTTCGGTGAGACTGGGAGAGCCAAAAGCCAACTCTCTTCGATCGTTTTTATGATACGAGTATTTGCCAATGGGCCAAGTTTATTGAGTTGCCCAGTAAATGTTGATTAACCAACATCACAGCAATTCATTTAAATAAAAATTGATTATAATCGCTTTGTTTATACTTTTTGGTGCTCTAAATCTATCTGTTATTTTGTTTCCATTCATATTGATATTATTATCAACAATCATTATCTGATAAAAGCTTTGGTACAAACAGAAAGCTTGAAATCGACTTTTCAAAATAAGGAAATAAACATTTTTTGCTGTTATAAACTTTGTATTAACATTTTCGCTTTTTCGGTTTTTGGGATTTTAAGTATCTTAAGATTAATTTTATTTTATATCACTCAGTCTCTAGCGGCTTGCTAACAAATATTGATTTATCACTATATTAGTCATTATTATGTCACTTTTCCGCAAGGGTCGCTCTTAGTTGTTCATGTTTGGCCTTCGCTGCCGCCTCCTTGGACTCCGCCCCCAGATTCACCGCCTTCCAGCCCAGCCAACCCACTGTGTGCAGCACCAGGACAGCGATTCCGATCCGCACAGCCGGTCCGTACTTGAAGGCAGGTCCCCGGACCCCGTTTTTGGAACTATCCATGCCAAAAAGTAAGCTAGGCTAGCGGGGTGCAAAAAGCAACTGATAGCACGTGAATAAATAAAAGATAGAAAAAGCTCAGAAAAGCTTTTGAATGTATTTCCAGGGCTGCGGGCTACGCGATCGATGGAATCAGTTCCGATAAATATTTAGCGAATTTTATAATCTTTTAAAAAGTCAGACAAGACCGCAGAAGCCTGACTTCAGCTTCAAAAGTTGTTCCATAGTAAGATGAATTGAAAGGACAATTTTTAATGCTCTTACTTTAGGAATGCAAATAAAATGTATTTAATTTTATAATCAGCTCTAGCCATTTCCCTTATTAACAAGCTTACAAAAAGTTCTGATTCAACAATTATAGAATTGTGTATTAACCCTAATAAAGTCAGACCCGCCCGAAGATTTCTGAACGCAGTCTTAAAAGTAATAAGTTTAATATACTTTTTATTATAAACTGCCTTTCTTGTATCTACAATTGATGAAACATTACAGTTGTTTTTCTTAATTTCTTACAGCCGCAACCTACAGGCCAATGGAAAATACCAACTGGCAGGGTATTCAAAGCCACACAAAGCGCAAAGGCAAATGGCAGAAAATAGGGGAAAACTTGGGCGTCAAATGGCACACAAAACGCTCGTATTACATAGCCAACGAGTCCTGCCGCAGGACGATCTCCGGGAGCCCAAGGGGATGGGGTGGTGGCACTAGATGGAACTGGTGTGGAAATTTCTCCTGGCCAGGTGAAAGATTGAAGCTGCAGGCGCCAGAAATTAGCATGTTATGTTTAACGCATTTTTGCACCTTTGGCATGTGTCTGTGTACCTCAACTGCTTTTCCTTCTTCGACTCTCCTGACTTTTCCGACTTTTGCAGCGGCATATGGGGTGGTAAGGGGCTAAGGGGCACCCCCTAGCGACACATGTGCAAACAAGACGTTGCCTTAACCCATTGTGGCTTATCCAACAACAACAGCAATGCGAGAACAAGAGCTCAGCATTTTCCGCACATTTAATCGCATTTTGTTTGGGGAAAATTGTAGGAAAAGCTCACATGAATTTTAAACTGCGGTCGGAGTTGGGCTTTTTCGGTCTGAGGTTTTAGTGGGTGCTAGGAGGGATCTCTTTGAGCCGCTTACGTGTGAGTGCCATTGAATAATGCAGCCTCTGCAGCCAAATTAAATTGAATTTAAGCTGCGACATTTAAAAATTTCATGAACTCGAATGCCACATACATACTTGTATATTCTCCACCCACCCAACCATTTGCAGACCCCTCTTCAAAATTTCGCCAGGAGAACCTCTTGCCGGGCTCATTAAATAGATGCCCGGTACGTGCTTCCATTTTGGGGCACATTTCATTAAGTGCACGTAAACGGCAGGCTGTCAACTAGCTGAGGGCGTGGCCAGCCGCCCACTTTCCACACACACACACACTCACACATAGCGAGTGACACACATGGGTAATTCCCAACGTAAACACTTTGGGAAAGCATGTCGCAAAGACATCAATTACGGCATCAGCCGCATTGCCATCAGCATCATCATCATCATCATCGATTTCCCGGGGATGATGATGATGTCGATTCGGGCCCCTAGGTGGCGCTGCCTTGACTGTGCTGTGCTTGCTTTTCTTTTTCCCTCGGCTCCATTTTCCCGTTTTCCATTTCCCTTCCACATTCTCCTTCTAACCGCATTTCAAAAAATACGGCAATTGTAAGTAAACGGGAAAGGGATACAGTGTGTGCCAGAATTGTTCGATATGTTTGGGTTATACGAAGATTAAAGGCTAAACAAAATTATAAGCAAAGTTAAAATTGTGTAATTAATTATATTCAGAATCTAATTGTAAATATCTGGTGTTTATACTTTTTTTCAATCAAACCAATTCCGAAACCAATTTCTCAATTGAAATAGATAAAAAGATTATTTAATATGGGTTAGCTTAATGTGTTTAGATTAAAAATTCAAATATTTCAGGGAAAGATAAAAATAAAAAATAATAAATATTTTTTTAGATTTAAATTATTTATCAAAGCAAATAGTGCGTGCTTGTATATAATAATATAACGTTCAAAAAGTTTATATCGTAATAAATAAATTAAAATAATATAACCTATCATGACACGCACTGTCCCAAAACTGGCACTTGTCTTTACTTTGCATTGCTTAAATAAATTTTCACTACGTGTTGTGGCGTCGTGTTTGGCAACAGGAATGGCAAAAAACGAGGCCCCAGAGCTGAACCAAATGGGACAGTTGACAAAAACTAGGCAACACTTAATTGTTGTTGCGTGCAGCAGAAGAGCTCCTCAAATATTTATGCACTTTATGGCCCTACGTATTCGTACACTATATAGTATGTGGCCATCTCAAAGAACTAGAGATGTTCGTCAGTCAAAACACGAACAGGGCAAAGTTCGCCAAGGACATGGGACTCCAAAGCACTTCCAAGTAGTCATCATCATCCACTAATTGAGAGCGTGACAACTCTGAATTAAGCCAAAAATCACGCCCTCGCTCAAGGACCATTCATATGCAGCGTTAAGTAATTAGACGCTCCACCGCTCCACGCCTATTAGTGCAAATTTTATTACAAATTTGCAGTTTTTTTCGACCACTCACTGCCAAGTCTTGAGCACGAAGCGCTCTTGAAGTAACAAAAAAGCGGAAATCTGCTTCCACTAAAATGTTTCATAAATCTCTGGGGCGGGGCGCTGCTACCTACTACAGACACCTTTAACGGACTGTCAACGTGCAACAAAAACACTTGAAACTGGCAACTGGCAACGAGCGGAGCGGCAAAAGGGTCGCCCCTCAAGTGCTGTTTTAATTGCTTCGCAGAACAACAGCAGCAACAGTGTTTAGAGCGGGCGGAAACAACAGATTAATATTACTGCCTGGGGAGCAGGAAGGTTTACTGTTTTGCATATTCAATTACAACAGTATTAAATGTTCTCATTTAGTTTCAATAAAATAATATAATAGCATGCTGACTGAGAATTATTGTGGTTTAAAAATATAAATATGAACAGACTTACTTCCGATTTAGGGACTTCCGTATTTAGGGACTTTACAAAAAAAATGCAATATTTTCTTAATCAAGACTGCCCCTCGTTATGTATTTTTTATTTTTTTGTACCCAACAATTTTATTTTTCGATCCTTTATAATTGTGTGTACGTATACATACTATCTTATTGTCCTGTTATTAATAAATCATATTTGTATCACCCACACGGATTGCGAAAACTACAGGTTCATCCGACACAATTATATTACTGCCCGACTCCAATGCGTTTCGATATTTATTTTTAAAAAGGAGCACCACTCAGAATTCGCGCTATCCGTGTTACCGAGCGATCATCGAAGCCCTGCGTCCCGAAGGACACTGGACAAATCCTCACGCTGCCGAATAGGGCGATTCAACTCATCAACGCGGGTGCGCTTGGCTTTCAGCTAGTGTGAAAGTATGTGAAGACTGACTACAGAAATGATCCTGTGAAGTATAGTCTTAACTATTCACTGCCCAACCTGTGGATCTTGGTGTGCTGTAGCCCAGAACTGGTTGGGAATCGTAAAGAAAAACACGCAGGGCGATAAGCGAGCGCTGACGGCATACTTCGGCAGTATTAGTATCCGAAATTGGTTCTTGTTTGTAATTGCTTCAGTTTCTTGCTTGATAACTGTTGACAGAGACCGAAATGAATCGTACTTGAGACTTTTTTTTTAAAGACTTCTGGATTTTCACACTTGTTTGTTTCTTTAGTTGTTATCATACAGTTTGTGAGCAGAGGTGAATAAAGTTTTGTTTAATATTCAATTTGTATGATTTGTATAGAAAGTTATATGAAAATCAAAGCAGTATTTTTAAAACAAAGGTCAGAATTAACGATTAAATCAGAAAAAAACAAAATAACACAAAAAATACAGAATATAGAAAAAAAGAACTTGGCAGCGGTGGGATTCGAACCCACGCCTCCGAGGAGACTGGTGCCTTAAACCAGCGCCTTAGACCGCTCGGCCACGCTACCCTGCTGCAGATTTTGTCAAATGCTCATTAAGAACTAAGTTGAGTATCTGTATCTTACATGAGTATCTGTATCTGTATGTCGCGTTACTCAGCCGAATATGCCTAATTTAAGACTTTTCAGATTGTTAGATTTATCTTGCGAAAGTATACAAGACAGATTTTTCTCTTCTGGTTTCAGCATTTCTCGTCTGCAGTTATTTTTCTCAAAACTACTTCTTACCGTTCCAAGTAATTTCTCATCTTTGCGGTGTTGACAAAACTATTTCGTCGAGTCATTCATTTCATTTACAGCTCCTTGCCGACGGGCATATAAAGTGGACATCCGACAAACCTCTTCTAAACCGCTCGGAATGCGTCTATTGTTCCGGTTTGTCGCTGGCATTTCAATTTGTCAATTGTTTGAAATTTAATTTGATTCTGGCATAGCAGCGTGCGGACTAACATTCTTGATAAAGCCCGCAATTAACTCCATTAGCGTTTTTACCTGGTTGGCTCCAGGCCCAGATGACTCGCCTCTGTCCGCTCGGTTGTACGTGATTTTTTGTGTTTTACCAGCAGCTGTCTGGCGTGGAAATTGAACAATTCTATAATTATTTGCATGCCGCTCGCTTTTAAATTTGTATAAATCCACGTGTGAGTGGCAAAATGTTCCCTCTGCTGACACGGCATCTGACTTTTGCTCCCTTTTTTGGTGGCATTTTAATGAAACCGCAAATGTTGCCCCAGAACCCCTTTTCCAGCCTTGTACAGCACCCTTATGGAAACCGCAGACTTTGTTTTGTTTTGCTCGTCGTCCCGTGCAAAGATTTTTATTGCAATTTTCTAATTTCATTGCGGAATCTTCCGTCCGACTCCGCCGGCTTCAGTTTATGGCTGCAGCCATGGGACGCCAGTCAGAGTCAGCCCAGAAATGGAATTGTTGCTGCGGTTGCATATGTGAGCAAAGACGAGAAAGACCACGACCACCGCCTGTCACGCATAAATTCGCATTTTCATTTGAATTTTAAACGCATTTCTAAGCTGACGCTGGCAGGCAAAAACGCTGACAGCTTTGCAAAATACATATATGAACATTTTAATGCAGCACAACGGCAAAGGAAGAAGGCTTGCGTCAGAAATTGATTTCGTTTGATTGACATTTTCCCTTTTCCCAAATGAGAGCATTTATATGCGTCGCAGTGTGGGGGAAAAATAAAGGCAAGGTGTTGCGGTCCTAAAAATAGTTGAACACGCAGATACAGATACTCGTGTAAGAGTCAGATACTCATAATGGGGTAGCTCTTCATGCGCATTGGACATGCTCACCAGCAAGGTAGCGTGGCCGAGCGGTCTAAGGCGCTGGTTTAAGGCACCAGTCTCCTCGGAGGCGTGGGTTCGAATCCCACCGCTGCCAAGTTTTTTTTTCTATATTGTTTTTCTGTTTTTTTTTTTATGATCTTCACAATTTGGGGACCCTAAATAGTCGTTATTTCAGACTTTATTTTTAAAGGACTTCTATGATTTTCTTTTATAGTCATCACAAACTGTTTGCACTCTTGTCCACCAAGTGTATAAAAATCAGCAACATTGAATATCAAATAAAAAACGTTATTGAATTTTGCTCAAAACTGTATGATAACTAGCCAAATTAAAAAGCAAAATAGTGTGAGTAGTCTTTTGAAATTAAAAGTCTCAAACATGATTACCTTGGTCTCTGCCAACAGTTGTCAAGCCAGAATCTTAAGAAATTACAAAGAACCTATTTCAAATACTAAAACTGCCGAGAGGCGTACACACAGCGCTCGCTTATCGCCCCGCGTGTTTTTGTTTATTTTTCCCTTGCGCACACTCTTACGATTCCCAACCAGTTCTGGGCTACAGCACACCAAGATCCACAGGTTGGGCAGTGAATAGTTAAGACTATACTTCACAGGATCATTTCTGTAGTCAGTCTTCACATACTTTCACACTAGCTGAAAGCCAAGCGCACCCGCGTTGATGAGTTGAATCGCCCTATTCGGCAGCGTGAGGATTTGTCCAGTGTCCTTCGGGACGCAGGGCTTCGATGATCGCTCGGTAACACGGATAGCGCGAATTCTGAGTGGTGCTCCTTTTAAAAATAAATATGAAAAGTCTACTTATGTCCTTTGGTAATAATTTTACATATAGGGAAATAATGCAAAATGGTCTTTGCTTAGTTGGCGAATACTGTTAAAGTCGAGAAGAGCAATATTATGATTTGTTCAATTTGCAGTAAACTGGGACTGTTAAGTTTCTAATTTGCATAGGTTTTATATATTGTCTAGGCATATCTTACGCTCAAAAACTAGGACATTTGTATTTCCCATAATTATACTTAAGTCCAATTGTTTGTGTATTTGTAATTAATTAATTTCTATTCCTTCAAATTTGAAGAATTGAGACTAGAATGGGAAGGATGCTTGGCCCTCCTTTGAGCAGAGTTCATGAGTTCCCCTATTCGGTTTGTACATTCTGGGAAGTGCATTAAAAGTTTGGCCGCCAGGAGAAATGGGCTGTGCGTTTGGGGAACTAACTCTCCGCTAACAACGTATTATTGGCAATATTTTATAAGCTTGCCAAGACCACCGTATGTGTTTCCCTTGGAGTACCTATTGCCCCCCTGGTCCTTTGAAAAATTGGCATGTCGTTGTAACTTTTACTACGACTATAGAATGAGGAAAAAATAAAATCTCTTGGCACATAAGTTTTGTGCACGCTAAGTACTTTTTCATAACCATCTCGCAGTCGTTGCTGTTGTCTGGCTTTCGGCAGGGCAGAGTTGGGCGGGGAAGTGTTTTCCTATGCCTCGGGGGCATAATATGCATATGCAACGACAGAGGGGGCAACAAATAATAGCGAATGGCAATAAAAAGTACGATACACATTGAGGGAAAAGCAGCAAAGAGGAAACTTTAAATAGTTCCAGCTACTTTTTCGAGAGTTTGGCAAATGCGGCGGATGCGAAGGGGAAACTGCGCCAATGTTAAATTACTTTTGGAGTAATTTTTTTTTTGGGGAGCTTTGATTATTTTGTATTCCGTTTTGTGTAAAAGTTTGTGGCACTAAATTAAGCGATTACAAATGGCTATTCTTGATAATAGAAATTATAAATTGATATCAAGAAAAGTTGCCAACAAGTTTTTGGGCTTGTGAGTAAAAAAGACGCAAAAAAAATATATATAAAGGTTTAGGAAAAAAATATTATTTTAACTTTACCTGAGTGGGAGTTGAGCCCGGTACCCCATGTTTTGTAGTTCAAAGTTCTTAACAATTAGTAGTGACAGCAAAAGTATGCAACAATTTCTGTGTTGGGCAATTTTGAGTTCCATTGCTTAAATTAAGTTTATTTATTTGGGAATAAGTTGCATAAACTCTAATGATATTTGACATGGCAAGTACCGTTTTTTGTGAACTTTGCCCCGGCACTCGTCAGCCGATTTGCTTGCTCTGCACGTAGCGTCATTTTTGACATTTAATTATGGCCGCTGCCAACATAGGAGTAAGATGTAAACTCGATTTCATGGCACCGAACTTACAAAAGGTGATTCCATATTTCGTTTCTTGGGACTCTGGCAACGCGTGCTACGTGTGCATCGTGTACCTGTCTATTGTAGTTCCATATGCAAGCCACATGACCCGGCCATGTCCTCTACACTGAGCGAAAAATCGGATGACCTTTAATTATTTAAAAATCAATTAAAAAATACGAGGATGAGAACTGTTTATGTGGAGTGTTTACTTACGCAATGTTTTATATTCAAATTAACAAATAAGTTGGAATAATAGAACATCATTGTCCACCTAAAACTTATAAATTATACATTTTTTTCTGACATCTGCTTACTCTAAATTTGTTAAAGTGCAAACTCTCTTTTCTCCGAGATGGACGTGCGTTGTCAAAACTGCCGCTTCATTTTTTTCCCATAAAACTGGGAGCTTTCTTCCTCTATTTTTCTATTTTTTGGGGTTCTTTTTTTTTTTTTTGTTCCGCAGCTGGACAACTTTGTGTGTGTCCTGGCGATTTATGAAAAAAAGAAACAGCAGCAGGACGAGTGGAGCGTCGCACGTGATGTGAAATGGCAAAGGATTTGCAGGGGGAAGTCTGCGGACAGGACAGGAGTGCACTGCTGGACAATGGCGTCTAAATTAATTATCAAGGATAACAGCGTGAAAGGTTCAGCGACGCTGCATTGTCTCCTGGCTCCTAATTCAATTACGACAGCTGGCGGCGAGTGGGGGCAAATTAAAAAAGGCTTAGGCCAGAGTTAATACGGACTTAAGCGGGGTAATTAAAAGCCAAAGCTGCAATTGCATTTGGGAAATGTCTTAACTCACAACGGCTTCCAACCCCATTTTGGGTCCTGGGGGTGGATTTGCCCCACCTCCACTCTTCGGCTGCCATAAAATCACGAACTGCAAAATCTCTCGAGAATAATTTGAAACATAGAACAGCCTGAGGAGATGGAAGGAAAAGCCAAAAGACGATGCCGCCGAATCCCTTCCACATTAAAATATGATGAGCTCGTGAAGGCAACGGCACAAATGAAAACGAAGTTAATAAAAAAGGTTGTAAAGGGACGGGGAAGGGGGGTTTGGAGCAACCAGGTGGAACTCAGGTGTCTGCGGAGGGTGTCCAAAAAATAATCAACATAAAAAAGAAAATTATTTGCAATATTATCAAGAGCTACAAAAGTTACACGGCAGACAACAGTGGAAAGCAAAACGGAGAAATGAAAATGTTGGCCATGAGAATAAAAACCGAAATGAAAATTTGGCCAGGGATGTTGAAAAATCAAGCTGGAATTGGTTAAGGAAATGAAAAAATAAGAAACAATGGAGAGATATCCAATAAAACATATCATAAATAGTTCTTTGACTAGCTTTAAGAACATAAGATAACTTAAAGTAAAAGTCATTTACAAATGTTGAATATATTTCGGTCAAAATACGATAAAACTGTATATATAATTTTAAAAAGGTCCAAATTATTAAATTATTAAATTTACTTTAATTCGACCACAAAACGTACCCGATTCCCCCACTGTGCAATCTTGATAACTTTTCACAGAACATTTGCCTCCACTTACACTTCGCAACTGCAGTTCCTTTTCAAATTTTGTAATTGGGGTTAGGTCCAGCAATAAACCCCAACCGAGAGTAATAACAACAAAGCCAAATAAACCAACAAAACTAAGATGCAAATTAAATTTGGTTTTAATCAAGCAAAGCCATGTATATTCCATGCGGGGGCCGAACTCCAAGGCCGAGTTCAACAAGCAAATCAATTAAAGGGCTGCTGCGCCTCGAGCTCCAAACAAAAGCCAAAAGTCAAGATTTTCGATTCGAGTTCGACCTCTTACGAAGTCATCACTTTTGGCCACTTCAAAACAATGGGACAGGCAATGCATTAGGCGCAAAACAAACAAGCACGAAACGTGATCAAAGTTTTTCCATCGATTTATGGCCTGTGCATCCGAAAAAAGCTGGCCAACCGGTTCGATTCGGCCGGATTCATCGATCACGTCGCGAGTGAGCGATTGAAGATCACAAACAGATCAAGTTCAAAGTCAATTTGGCTCTAATGTTGCTTCCGTTGCCGTCGGCAAGAGTTGGCCAAAGACTTTTGGCCACATATAAAAGCCATATCAGATCATCGTATCCACAGCACACATCTTTTGTTGAGCGCAGTCTAAACACTTCAAATCATGGTGAGTTCAGTATAAAACGAAGGAAAATGGGTCCATATTGTTTTAGTTTTTAAAACCAAAAAATAATCTGCACATTTGACATTTTCACTAAAATATCTAACACTAATGATACACCTTTGTTTTAGACTTAATTCGATATTTAATTACTCTTTTTAGAAATTCCTGATCATTGCTGTTGCCTTTTTGGCCTGCGCCTTCGCTGATGTTTCGGAGCTTTCTGGATATGATTACCACGAGCCCGCTCCTGCTGCGCCAGTGGAGACCTACATCCCCCCCGCACCTGCTCCAGTTGAGACCTACATCCCACCAGCACCACCTGCACCCGAGTACATCCCCCCTGCACCCATCCAGCAGGAGGAGTCCGTCATCGAGGAGATCGAGCAGCCCGCCCAGGACGGATACCGCTACAAGACCGTCCGTCGTCGGGTCTTCCGTCACCGCAACTAAATAGGAAGCCCATTGTTATTGTTGATTTGTTAACTCGAGTGTTATTGCTAAAATACCATCCTCTGAAATTCACTTTGAGAGTAAAAAATGAAGAGAAATTGTCACTGAAACCATGTTTGTTGTCTTGTACTTACTTTGGTGCACATCAAAGTTTAGTGAACAGGAAAATATACCATCTATAAATGAAAATGTATATTTAAGATTGAATATGTTTTATGTAACATGTTATTTGTGTGTGGGAAATTTAAATAAGTCTTTTTAGGAAATGGGGTATAGGGACATAGATGCAACCCAGCTTAAATGTCAACGAATAATTTCGATACCATTTTCCAGAGTTTAATAAAATTTTGTACTTTAAGTAAACACTAAGTTATTTATAAGAATTTGCTTAAATTATTATTATTTGATCGCACAGAAAGACAATGTATAGCGATATATCATGAAATTTTTAAATTCAATCTATCTTATCAACAAGTTCCCATCGACCAAGTTCAATTTGCAATGTCAAAGTCGCCATTCGAATGGCTTTTCCTTGGTGATAGCCATCCCCCTTCGTTTTTATTTCCTGGGAGCCAACCCTCTTCAACTCCAACCAACTCACTAAGACCTAAACAAACCGCTCAAGGCCAAACACATGTTCTGGCTAAAACACAGGCATTCCAATGGATGCTAGCCCCTTTCTATAGTCTGGCAGTGAAAAGGTCAAACCGACGACTAGACCAATTTGACTTTACCAAAAATTGCTGAAACATTCAATGAGCTGGGACAAAAAGTGCTTTCCCTATCCCATACCCAATACAATCGATTGGCTTCAGCCAAAGCAAACAAATCCTCGATTACAAAATCAAACAGAGCTTACAAAAACAAAGGATGGCGAAATGGAAAAAATGTTTGAATTCAATAAGCTGCGAGTTGGCTGAAAGGGAGGACATGTGGCTGGCCAGGACACTCCTCCTTCTCTGGCTCCTCATCCTCATCCTGCTCCTGTGGACCCTTACAAGTCATTTGGCCAATTGCTGTTGACTCTGCGCTCTAAGGCGAATTTCCGCTGCCAAGTCGAGTACACATATTTTGCACTCACTTTATGCTGATGACATGCAAGTGGCAAAAATTATTTGCGCTCGTGCATTTGGCGACCAACTCCAAGTACGGCCACGTCTCCACTGCGGACCAGCCAAAGGCGAATAATGAGCAGCAAACAAGCTGAGGAAATCAACAAACTATCGTCCAAGCACTGGAAAAAATTTTAATTAATTTTAAAAATATTAAACCCCAAAAATAAATTCTATGTAAAATGTTTTTAAGAGAAAAGAAAAGAAGGCTTAAAAATAAAAATGTTCAATTAAAATCTTTTTGTCTTTTAACAAACATATTATTAAAATACCCAAAAATCAAAGTCGCTATTGACCCCTATATAGACTTAGATAAGATTATCAACTTAATATATTTAAAATTAATTTTGGGTATTCCAATTATTTTTGTTTTTATAGAAAGAAAGGAGAAGGTTTAGGTTTTTGTTTTTGTTTTTACGTTGCTTAAAATCAGTTGTTTTACTGTCACATTTTTACCGACTTGTCTTAAAAGAGCATTTTAACTAGAATATAGTACTAACATAAAAACCTATTACTTTATTTTAGGGATTTGTTTTCTTTGAGTGTTTTTTGGAGTTCCAGAAATTTTTAAGAAAGTTTATTTGGTTTTTAAAACCCCTACAAAGTTCAAAGAAATGTTTACTATTGGGTGACAGATAAAGATGAATGTCTTACATAAAATATTGTTTTATGAAAAGCAGTTTAAGAAGTTTAACTAATTTAAAGGACTATCAAATTGTTGACTTTAGTGACTACATTTCCCTCAGTGCACTTGCAAGCGTGAACAGGACATAGAACCCAGGGAACAGGAGCGAAAAACAAAATGCCGCCCGACGGCAGACAGCTTCCATTTCCAGCGTCTTCTTTGTCGTGACATACGGAAAATTCCCCACGGAGTCTATCAACAGTTGATAAAGCGAAATGTGCGTACAGCAGCCGGAGAACTAGAGAAATGGAGAAATGGAAGGACCCTGGATGGCATTCTTTTCCTTTTTGGTATGTACATAAGTTTATTATTTTGAAGGTAATTGGATTTGTGTTGCAGCAGTCAAGAAGTCGCCACAGCATAATAAGAAAATATAGACGAGGACAATGAACTTGAGGGGGCACGACAATCACAAACCCCATCCCAGTCCCAATCCCAGTCCCAATCCGAATCCCAACATATGCTCAGTGCCCGAGGAATCGTTTCTGGCCGGGGAGTCCATCCATTGGACATCGCACATCGCACACACTCTGCCCATTGTTTGCACTCGTAATTGTTTTCCTAATGGATAAAGTCTATAAATTTCTGCGCCCGACGCGCGGCCAAATGCGAAATATGTCACGAATGTTAAGCGTTTTATAAACGACTTCGATGCAAGTGTGGGATAGAGTGGAATCCAGAGGATTTATCGATGTTGGCCACTCAGCGGGACAGAGAAATGGCCAGCGGATTGCAATTGTCAAGCGAATGGAGATGGAGCCGGAGTCGGAGTCCGATGCTGATGCACTCGCCAATGACTCGTAAATTAAGATGTTGATGGAGTCCACAAACTTCAATTCTTCTCGTGCCTGGAATTCGAGCAGTTTGGGCTTCAGTTCGGAACGCCTTTGTTTGTCTTTCATTGGGACTTACAAAAATGTGTCTCATAATGAGGAAAATTACAATGAAAATCTTTAACTTTTCTAGATAAATTATAATAAGAGCCTGTATTTATATTTTCTCAATCTTGTGACTTGTATTTATAAAACAATTGTTGATTGCTAACTTGTTTTTGGTTTTTTTTTTTTCTTATTTATTTATAATTGTTTAATGTTAAAAAATTGACTTGTTTTTTTTTTATTTTTTTTTAATTTAAAATATAAACTTTAAGATCAAAAATTAAATACACCTTTAAAATCTTTTAATTAGATAATTATTTACATTTATTAAGCGGCTATGCAATCGTTGATGATGCAAATACATCATGTGGTAAATTATTCATAGTCGAAAGTGGCATGATGGAGTCCAAGAAGTTTGGTCATGTTTCCTTTGACAATCTGGGCTCTGGTTGGACCATCATCTTTTCGCTGGTCCGCGGTGCGCACCTCCTTCAGTCGATCGAAGGCTAAGGGAAATGTGAGTCCATCGCCGCGACTTGAGAAGATGGGAACAATCCAAAGGAACCATTTGTCGCCAAGTAGATCTCGAAAGTTGATACGGCATCCCATATTGAAGCCATGCTTGTTCTTACCGCCAACGAAAAAGTACGGAGAATAAGTCGATTCCATGGTGGTGCGATTCCGGGATACATTGAACACACTAACAGTGGACATGACCAGCGTAAAAATATTAAATATGAGGCATACCACGTACTGGAGGAGGTTCCAAGAATGCTCTTGTTTCAGGTAAGTGATGTCATATCCGCAGATTAAGTACATCTCGTAGAACATCACGCAGAGAAGATAGAGGCAATACACCTCAGCATAGAAAAGGAAGAGTATGAAGTACTTAAAGTTGTGAAAGTGGACGCAGTTCACCACCCACGGACAGTGGTGGTCCATTTTGAGGACACACCGGTGGCAGGATCGACAGTGGTGGGCCCTATCCGGTTTTATTATCCAGCAAGTCTTGCAATATCGCACTTGTCCCTCGTTTGTACAGGTGGCTATGGGTAAATTCCTTGAGGCATTGCTAAGTATCCTTGCTGCTCCCTCAACTCCTTCATTTCGCTTTAATCTGTCCACATCCTCAGCAGATATTTTCCATTGATCGGGAATTTTAACGGGAGCAACGCATATGCACTGAAACCATGACCACAGGAACATGAACAGCAGGAGATGGTAGAAAAACATCAGAAGCCCCATCGTCACATATCCCTCAACTTTTTGTATGCAGATTTGGTAGACCAGGACGTGATAGGACCAGACCAACATTGCCAGGATCAGGAAAATGGGCAGCCATCTCACCACGCAACAGGGACTCTTTCGTTCCTCCGAGTTTTCCCTGATCAGGCACATCCTGAAAAGGCTTCTCCCCTTTGATGGGTCAGCCCTATCCAAGCGTCATGTTGTTGAGGTGATATATTCTGCATCGTTCTCGAAGCCTACTTTACCTTTGCTTATTTAAAAAAATGGGAA
Source organism: Drosophila gunungcola (assembly GCF_025200985.1). Taxonomy (NCBI): domain Eukaryota; kingdom Metazoa; phylum Arthropoda; class Insecta; order Diptera; family Drosophilidae; genus Drosophila; species Drosophila gunungcola. The sequence continues at coordinate 1,298,536 of NW_026453167.1, read as the reverse complement.
TAATATAAAATGGAATTATAAATGTGAAGTGCTTCTCCTATAAAAATTGTTGGCATTGTTAAACAAGGCATTAAAAGATTGACCAGAAATTCTGAGCTTTGCTGAGTGCTATGACATTCTTTAATTTAAAATACGATTTTAAGCTATTTCTTCGAATAATTAAATAACTTTTAATTTTTTTTTATCATTTATTAGTTCTTCAAATTAATTCGATTTTCAAACAAAACATTAACAGATTCCGCGGCAATTGTAAGCTTTGCTGCGGCCTATCACATTAGCCAACAAGTAACCGTCTGTGATTTAGTTGCGGTGACGGAAGACGCGACGACGGACGGTCTTGTAGCGGTATCCGTCCTGGGCGGGCTGCTCGATCTCCTCGAAGACGGGCTCCTCCTGCTGGACGGGAGCGGGCGGGATGTAGGCGGGGGCTGGCGCTGCGGGGGGAATGTAGGTCTCCACGGGAGCGGAAACGGGTGCTGGTGGGATATAGGTGTTCTTGGGCGCCGGTGGCGGTGGTGGTGGTGGGGGTGGGATATAGGCCTTGGCAGGAGCCGCCGGTGGGGGGATGTAGGTGTTCTTTGGTGCCGGCGGTGGTGGTGGTGGCGGTGGGGGAATGTAGCTCTTCACAGGCGCCGGCGGTGCAGGCTGGGGATAATCATAGCCACCGGCGGCCAGTTCCGAAACATCAGCATAAGCGCAGGCCAAAAAGGCGACGGCAATTATCAGGAATTTCTGGCATAAAAAGATAATATTTATAGATATTTTTACAACCTTATAAACCTGTTTTTTGTATATTTTTGAATATCCTTTGAAAACTTTAATCCTTAAACCCACCATCTTGAGGAGATTGGCTGCTGTTGTTGCTGCTTGGATCACAAGTCGATTTGTGTTGCTGAACTCGAAGTGTGCCTTGGGTTTTATAGCTCATTGTTTTGCTGGGGCTGCAGGTCAACCGCGGCTAAATTAATTGCATGATGCCCCATGACACATGACACATGGGGGTCTTAGCCTCACTCAAAGAAGTCGGAAGATAACCGAAACCAAACACACACCAAAATCGAGCCTCCAATGCCAAGGCGGTTCGACGAGTTTTCTGTTTCGTTTTTAGCTTTAGTTTTTAGTTTCTATTGTCTTTGCTTGGTTTTGTTTTAGTCTTCAGCCAACTGCAATTAGATCAAATATATCTTTTGTGGCATGCTGAAACTATGGTTTCGTTTTTTATTAAATCATTTTTTTTAAATTTTAGTGTTTTGATGAATGCTTGTGGATCACACGCAAGATTGGCTTAGGTCGTATGTTATTATAATTATTGTATTTTGTTTCGTATTTCTTTTTTGCTCGCTTGTGTTTTTTGAGAGCTGGCCAAATTATTAGCAGTCGGCCAGGCCTATGGCGTCGTTTCAAGTTTATGCCAAAACTAATTTCAATTAGCTTAGATTATGCTGATCTTCACCATGTCAGGCGGTGCTGTCTGTTGTTGCTGATCTCTTAAGCTCTGAGCTTAATTAATTACTCAAGTCCAAACTGGGTTTGTCTTCTTCGAACACCTGGCTTATAAAACAGTTTATTTAAGAGTCGCATCATCTGGCTGGCAAACGGTGAACATGTTTCGGGGGAATGATTGGGCTGATGGAGTGAAATTGTTGCGAGTAGATAAATTGTTAGAGGTATTCTTTATGCTCAAAAAGGTCATAAGCATGAGTCATTTATCTTTTAGTCCTACATTACTTTAAGTGCAGTTTTATAAACATTTCTTTCTGTAAATAAGAAATGACTAAGTTTCTTTTTAACACTATAAATGAAATTGTAATGTTGGACAAAGTTATTCTTCGCAAATGTTCGAATTTTGTGAGTTTGGAGAACATAAATTTTCGAAACTCATTTTATTAAGTTATGTAGGAGATAACTTAATTTCACTTAACATTTATATTTGCTATTTTACATTAATGTATTTTGTAAATTAGTATTTTTTAATTTGTTCAAAAAATCCCATTGTACTAAATATCATCTGCGAACTAAAAGCTTAACTTGAACTGCTCATAAAAAAGGTACTCTGTTCACAAATCACTTAGCTTAGCTAATCGAGTAGGAGAAGAATCTATATTAAAAACTAATTTGGATAATGTAAATAAATATTTATATAAAGAACGTTGTAGAACGTTGACGACTTTACTTTGGCCTAACAATCTAAGGCAATAGTATCACCTTTCCCCTATCACCATTCCAAACAACATAGACTCTGTAGTATATTAGATTCTATTTTGATTTTATTTAATTAACTTTTCCCTTGACGGGATCAGCCAAAGAGTAGCTCTCTAGTAACGGCGACGGACCACACGGCGGACAGTCTTGTAGCGGTAGCCATCGGCGGACACGGGCTCGATCTCCTCCAGAACGGACTGGGGGGCCAGGACGGGAGCGGGGGCAAGGACAGGAGCGGGGGCGACCTTGACGGGAGCTGGGGCCGGGGCGGGGATGCTCACGGGTGCGGGGGGAATGTACTGGTTGACGGGAGCGGGCACAGCCACTGGAGCGGGGGCGACCTTCACGGGGGCGACCTTCACGGGGGCGGGGATCTCAACATGCACGGGTGCGGGTGGGATGTACTGGTTGACGGGAGCGACCTTCACGGGGGCGGGAATGGCCACTGGAGCGGGAGCGGGAGCTGGAGCGGGCACCTCGATCTGGATGGGGGCTGGTGCGGGTGCAGGGGGAATGTAGGTGTTCACGGGCACTGGAGCCGGGGCCACCTTCACGGGCAGAGGAGCTGGAGCCGGAGCTGGGATGCTCACGGGAGCGTAGTTGTAGCCCGACAGGTGGGACACATCGGCATGGGCAACGGCCAAAAGGGCAACGGCGACAACCAGGAATTTCTGCCGTTTAAATTAATAAATTAGTCAGGATTTAAATTAGGATTTTGTTCACTTCTTACTAACCATTTTGGATATGTGTTACTTGGAACGTTGGCGTTTCTAGTATGTCTTGGTCTCAATCGCCTGGTGGTATTTATACCAAAACCTGGGCGCGGTGCAGAAGCGAAAGATAAACATTAATACGAGTGAAGAAGTGCGGATATCAGGGTCTCTTAATATGCCAGAAACCAGAATTTTACGAGCCACGCCAATGGTCAACCATGGTACCCTACACAAACCAGGAACAGGCATTTCGACAGCAGCTTACTCATTTTCATTAAATAAATAAATTGGTCGTGAAATTAAATTCCGTTGAACACCGATATCTATTCAACTGAAGTTAACTTTTCCTTTTGTCGAAGGTGTAAGGAAAGTATTTTCTTACCTTATTAATCTACAAATTTATGTGTTTTAAACCCCACTAAACTTGTTATTTTGCAGGGGCAATCAAAAGTACCCCTAGCCCAACGTGCTCCTCTCCACTCGTACTTGCTTGTTTTTGACATTGTCTTCATTTAAATATTATTTGCATAAAACATTTGTGCTTTAGTGTATCAAATTGAACTACCAAAACTAAAACCGATCGAAAACTGGAAACCAAAACTCGAGCTTTTGGCAATAGAGGCCTACGGCCCACAAACTTTTTGGTCTAGAGCCGCCAGACGAATGGCGAGTTCAGGCTTAGGCCATTAATTTGCTTGATTAGCTATTATAAGGTGTCCAAAAACAAGAGCCTATTGCTTAATTATGTATGAGAACCTGAGCAGATGGGCCAAAATAAACTTGGATCGGGTCAAAAGTTGAAAATGACGCCAGCTAGACCGTCGCCATGTGTCACTGCCAAGCGGAAAACAAATTAGCCAGACGGGTAGGAAGTTCTGGGGCCACTCTGACATAAGTGGGAGAAAGGCAGAAACAAACAACCCAAAAACGCTGAAGGACACGAGCACTCTCTCTTTTTTTAATTACACAAATTGCTAATGAACAATTTTCCGGTTGGTGCCAAAAATCCGCGGAGACTTTCCGACGCCGAAGTGATTTAATTTCCGTTGAATTTGTTTTCCTGAGCGGGTAAAAATAAAACAGACGATGGGAGTGGAGTGTTGGTGTTGTCAAAAAGCTATGCAAACAAGCACTTAACCCGTTTTATTTTGACAATTCCATTATTTTCGCAGCGCCAATAAACCGAAACTGCAAATGTATATCGAACAAATATACAAACACTCTCTAGCGGAGCATAGTTGTACATAGCCGCAATGGCATGTTGGTCATGCAACGCTGCGTATACGTAATTTAGTTGTTTGCCCGTTAATAGTTGACATGCAGCAGTGCATGTTGGCGTCATAAGAGGGCAAAAAGAAAATATATAGTTCGTTCCCCCCTCGAAGAGTATAAAAAACGAGGAAGAAGTAATGGCATCGGAGAATATTTCCCCCATTCACATTTGAATAGTTTTGCCAATGCATTGGCTTTAAGTTTTAAGGCTCTTAAAGTGGAATGAAATATTGTATATGAAATGTTTAGCATTTTTTACTCCTTTCACCCTGCTTAAATAACATAAATTATAAGCCAAAGTTCACTGAACCTCCATCTGCGTCTAGTCTAATGAATTATATATATATTTTTCATATATTTATACGATTATGGAAACACGAGCTTCGATCTGTACGAATATAGCGGTAGATACTCATTCGCCTTCAATATTTGCATAACTTTTTTGCATTATTGGTGCAAAAACTGATTTAATAAATATTCAAAATGCAACTTGGAACTTCAAGAGGGAATGACAAACTCTTGCCAATCGATTTTCAACATTTTTCGACGTTCGATGGACCCTCCAACTCATAAATTCATTCGCCGCATCGGTATATAACTTTGCAAACGTGTGCACGCCTATATATACCTTGGCCAGATAAATCAACGGGCGACAAATTAATGCTGCAAATGAAGTGCAACTGCTGGCATCGAACCGAGGACCCACCTGTCCAGGATAACGATTATTTTCGCGCCTCTTGCCAGGACTCCAAGCCTCCCTGCCCCTCGTCCGATGTCGCCCCAATATGCAGTAACAGTAAAAATAAATGAAGGCAGTCAACGTTTGCATATTTCAGTGGCTGACGCCCCTCCACGAATTTCCAGCCCTTGTATTCCTGCTTTATTTTTCGTTTTTGGGCCCCCCCCAAACTGCTGATATAATTACGTTGATACTGTCAATTTCCCAACGATCCATGTCCCATATCCATGTGCACTCCGCACGTTCGATTCCGCACTGTCGCTTTAAAGCCGTAAGCGTAAGCCAGCCGGACAGCGAATTCCGGGATTCCGGCGGGTTCGAGGGACCCATCAATTTTTACGCCCGATTTATTGAGTGAGCAGGGGAGGTAGAGGGTATATTTCGTGTTCAATGTTATTTTAAAATTTTGTGTGTTTCTCGAAAAGAGGAATTGGTATATTTAAGAAAATGAGAAAGGCATTTTTAACTAAAGTAACAATATAAAACCATTTATTTAGAAAAGTTCGATCATAATAGAATCTCAATATTTTTAAGAAAATATTAATGCAAGATTTTTAAAGCTATAGTTAAGATTCCATCTTCCTAGTGCAAAAGTTACAATATAACTTTAATATAAGTCGCAACAGGTTAACATTTTAAGTTTAACAAGAACTATTTTTAAGTTTTAACTTAAAAATTTAAAATTGTATTTTGGGGTCACATAAGAATTTGTTTTGTTTTTTTATTCATTCATCAATTAAGTAAGACAATTTATTTTTACAACATTAATCTGATTGTTTTAAAATAAATGATAATGAATAAAGATTTTAAGCCTTTTTTTTTGTGCATTTCTATTCTTTCCATTTATATTTTTTCAAAATACAGGTTATCAATTATTCGAATACCAGCCATATGAAGGCCAACCGGTCTGTTGTTGATGATGACATTTTGGTTTTTTGCCATAGCATTTTCACTTTTTCCATTGGAGCGTTTTCTTCTGCATACTTTTGGGCCGGCTGACTCGTGATTATTTTGTAGTCCACGGCGCCTAAAGCATTGATTACACATTTTCAGACCATCTGGCGGCCAGGTTGGATTGTCAGTGGCCCTTGGATGGGGTAATTTTGGGTGGCACATTGGGGCGAAACCGAAGGGCGGAGATGTCGATGGGTCGCAGCCATAATGCGTGTTAATCAGGCATCATTAACTGCTAATTAAGTGCGGTTGGAAGTGCAACCAACTGTCAATTGTTGGGTGTCAGCCATACCTGGCTCCTTTTTATTTAATCGCCAGCCCTTCTGCCTGGCGAAACAGAGTGCAATGAGGCTGAAAATTAGCCAATCCAAGCCACATTGCAGTAACTATTGGAATTTAAACTAATCGCTGGCATGGCTTAGCAAAATGGGACGATATGTAGATGAAGATGTGAAGGGGGTATCACAATGTATGGCAGAGATGATGTTGCCAGATTCAATTAATGGAAAATCTGATGAAATAAATTTGATTTAGAATTAATTACTTAAATACTTTTGGCCAATATGTATATTATGAGTAATAGGAAAATATTTACTTAATTTGTTCAAAGAGTTTAAAAATTAGCTTTTTCAAAAATTAAATCAGATTTTCCAGAAATTGTGAAGTAGCTTGAAACTTTAAATTTGCTAAGTTATTAAATCAAACAATTTATTTACTTAGAAAACCTTAAACCTTTGAAGGACACAGCTAGAAAACAAGTTCAAATATTTAATTTGCACACCACAAAATCTAATCACCGCTGATTGGAGTGCGGTCTGCCCGAATCGTCTCTAAATTGTAATTGCCTGTCAAATAATTTTAGTGCTCATTACTCCTGTACTCCATAGAAGATCCTCTATGCACGTGTGTGCCGGTCGGCACAAAGCAAAAATGTGTTTTAATTCATTTAATTGAGCTGCCAATATTCGACCAGAATGCAATTAACGAAATAAGCCAGGACAATCAATCCATTGTGGTTGGGCAAAAGTTAAGGGCGGTGGAAAAAAATGATTTTGTTTTAATTACGCAATTAATTTTAGTAGCTTGGCCGTTGGTTTTTGTGCGCTTTTTAATTAGTATGCGCGATGGCAAGTGTAATATGTGGCTCTGCGGTTGTCCTGGCATTCAGACGATAATATTGAGGATATCAAGGTATCGAGGTAATGGGCCCCCAATGTCTCTGCCGCAGTCCAGACATTTCCCTAATCAAATTGCCGAGGGGAAAACAGCTCCGTAGACATTTGTAGCTGCATTTTCTTGTTAATTTTCTGCAGCGTCTATCGTCTATCGGCTGGAGGTGTCCTCGTTCCTGGCCCGCATTCGATTTCATTCTGCCACTTGTTAGCAGCCACAAGTGGTCAGTGGTCGTCTGATGAGGCCAATCCACTCGGCTCCGTCTTCGTTTTGAGCTGGAGCCACGGAATCATCGATTTCGTGTGGGTGCACAGGCAAAAATTAAACGCAAATCACCTAGAAACAGCATAATATTTCAGGTGATTAAACTTGTAATAGGTTCACAAAAACAAGTATATATCAAACTGACTTGCAAGAACTTATATTCTCAGTAAAAATTATGATTAGTCAAAACATTTAAAAAACTAAATTATTTTAAGATTATTTATTTAAGCTTGGGTACAAAGCTTAAGCACAAAACAAAAAAAAAAACGTTCATTGAATGAGGTATTGAATATTATTTTAAAATACCTAACTAACTAAAATTGATTTGTGCCGTTAATAAAAGTTATTATTTGGTTTTTTACTTATTTATTTCGTTGCACAGACAAAAATATAGCCTAACTGAAATATTTACATAAATTTATTTAGGGCATTCTTTGAAGTAATATTCAATTGCTAGATAGAAATTCTAATCAAAACTTGTAATGAACACTAAATTTCTTTTAAGCCTATGTAAAAATCCAAACTTATTATCTTGGGTATTAAAGGAGGTTTTGTTATGAGCTAAAATATACAATTTATATATCTAATTGTTTAGTTTCTGAAAGGAAATACAAAATTTGGTTTTTCTGTAAATACATATTGTTTTGCTTACTTATTTCTCTCATATACTTTATTCCTTTAAATGACTGAAATAAATTTACAGATTTCTGAGTGCATCTGAAAACTTTTGAATCTAACGAGAAAAAATTTCCACATCATCAAAGCTCATTCCAGGCCATAAATTTCGTGATAAATGTGGAGTGGCGAGCAGCGAGGACTGTGGACTTGCATGGAGTCCTCCGCCATCGAAGAATCGAATCCTTGGGGAGTGTTCCGCAACTTGCTTGCAACTCCTTATTATCCTGCCTCCGCCGCACTATCTGTCCGATGGCAAGTTCGATTCCACCCGTTTCGCCATCTCTTCGGGTTTCATAAATTTCCCACTCAAATGGCCAGAGCAAACTTAAGAGTTTTCTACGCCATCTCCCCGTTCCCCTCTACCCGTTTCCCGTGTGATTTGCTATGATTGGAAAACAATTTGAAGACTTTTCTTTTTGTTTAACAAATTGAAGGCGAACATTTTTTATTACGACTCCCCTCGTGGGAATTCGTTAGGAAACAGTTTTTCGTATTGGGCTTTGGTAGGTTTCTAGATGCGGTGACGGTAGACGCGACGACGCACGGTCTTGTAGCGGTATCCATCGTTGGACACGGGCTCGATCTCCTCCAGAACTTGGGTGTTGGTGGGCTGGTAGACGGGAGCGGGAGCTGGATGGTAGACTGGAGCTGGAGCAGGAGCTGGGTGGTAAACTGGAGCTGGAGCTGGAGCAGGAGCTGGGTGGTAAACTGGAGCTGGAGCAGGAGCTGGGTGGTAGACTGGAGCTGGAGCTGGGATGCTGATTGGTGCTGGGGGCACATAGGTCCTCACTGGAGCGGGAGCAGGGATCACCACTGGAGCGGGAGCTGGGATCTCAACTGGAGCCGGGGCAGGAGCAGAGATCACAACTGGAGCGGGAGCTGGAGCTGGAGCTGGGTGGTAAACCGGGGCAGGAGCCGGGATGCTCACGGGAATGGGAGCAGGGGCTGGGTGGTAAACCGGAGCTGGAGCAGGAGCTGGGTGATACACAGGAGCTGGTGCTGGTGCCGGGGGAATGTAGGTGTTCACTGGGGCAGGGGCAGGGATCTCAATGGGAGCTGGGATGCTGATGGGAGCGGGAGCTGGGATGCTGATGGGAGCAGGAGCTGGGTGGTAGACCGGAGCTGGAGCAGGAGCTTGGACCCTGATGGGAGCGGGAGCTGGGGCTGAGTGGTACACTGGAGCCGGAGCTGGGATGCTGATGGGTGCTGGGATCTCAATTGGAGCGGGAGCCGGAGCATGATGGTAGACCGGAGCAGGAGCTGGCTGGTAAACCGGAGCCGGAGGAGAGTAGTCGTAACCCAAATGGGAAACATCGCCATAGGCGCAGGCCAGAACGGCAAAGGCAACAACCAGGAATTTCTGTAACAAAAAAAGACCAAAACCATTAGAGATATAATCCTTGATCCTGCGGCCAGGTGGGTAGGCTCACCATGATGACAACAACTGCGATCTGTTACTCCAAGAGCGAGCGAGTAGCTTCTGCCTGAAGAGGCTCAACGGCAAACTATTTATACGAAAGACCGAGCCCAAAATTCTGCAAGCCAAAAACTTGAACTGTACCTCAGTTTGTCAGCACGGCTCATCTGAATAATCAGCGCAGACTATGAGATCTTACTGGTTTTTTTCTTTGGGGGTCGTCAGAATGAAGTAGCACCCATTCGGGGTATAGAGTACAGAGTATTGGAGCTGAGGAATGAAGATTAAGTCGCTGATAGTCAGATGGATGTGACGGTAAGGTGAGTATCTGCAAAAGTGACTTTAAGACGACATTAATCTGAGATGCAGATTGCTAACGGCATATTTTATGGGCTCAGCTGAGGTTTTATTGGGCAGCTGCTGGATTTATGGACCATGGGTGTTTTTGGCACATGCGTCAGGTGTAGCCGGAAATTTGCAATGATCGTTTGAAACGAATGCAGACGCCAAAAACTGGTTGGGTTTTACGACTAGTTTGACAAAGGTTAGAAGCCATTGTTCTGGATTAAAATATATGAAATTATGCAGCAGTTTTGGCGTCGTTCTTGCAGACCTCTTTTAATGGTTTCTATTGTCTCAGGCGGATTTAGCGGGCCTTATGCTAATTCAAACTGTAAGTTGTCAACAAACAAACAGACTTTTTTTCTAAGCATAACTTCGTTATCTAACGAACCCTTGGTGGTCAATTAATTTCTTCAAACCAGTTGCCCACGATTATGGTCATAAAAATGGGTCTAGCTCAGTCGTTGGTGAGCCTAAAATTATGGATTCGACTAGTTGATTTCAAGGTTCCACCGCGTCTACTAACGAATGCTTTTCAGGAAAAGATTGAAAGAGTTTATAATTATACGATCCACACCTCAGATAATTACTTGGACCTTAAGCGCATAAAACACCGTATACCATTTCAAGTATAATTATGAATGCTTTATTGCTTTGTGGCAGCCGAAATTATTTCCTCTTCATCACGTATCAAATGCTGCCATTATTCTTCGCCTCTCAACACAAATCGTTATTTCTTTAATTTGTCTCCCTGTTTAATTATAACTAGTTAATAGTTTTATTCTCTTGCAGGTCAAAAAATATACTGTCATGTACTGACAACTTTTAATTGGTTTAGTTGTTCGGGGTGTTGTTTGCACTTCAAGTGCAAACTCGTTAATCACATTATTCATGGTCCGCATCAAGTCAAACATTTAAAAACTTGTTGGTCATTTTCAGAGTTTAGTTCAGACTACCAGGCATCAGGCATTCAAAAGTCTTTTTCTGCATTTGTTTATATTTCACGTATGTAAATACCGATCGTGTTAGACATGCCAAGATAGCCAGATTGGAGTTTGAGTAGCATTTGCATGGCAAATGGCTTCCGTTGTTGTTTTTTACTTGGCCCGGTTTTATGGCAGATCTTATTATAGGCGAATCCCAATTAAAGCATTGTTTATTCACTCGCATGAGCATCCACACTTTTGTTAGTTTACCAGGCTGTCATAGCCGGTTATTGGGCAAATATAAATATTTGGAAACGTTTTCCCTTGAATTTGTAAACTATTATTTCGGAGATTTCCTAATTTCGTTTCCCGAGAGTATGATATACTTGTCAAGTAGCCATGTAAAGGTCGATTTGGTGAATAATTAGTTGAATTTAAAGCTGAACATACTTAAATAGTAGACGGTTTTTTAAACGTAAGTGGCAGGCTTTGAGCTAATAAGATTTATTGAGTTCTGCCCACAAATAACCTTTGGTTGCCGGAAGAGAAAATCCAGTAAATAATGGGTGATCAGTTTGGGCTTGAAAATATGAAAAATCGTTAGGGAGCATCATTTATTTTTGGCCAAGTTCACGTTAAAGTCGGAATAAATTTGAATGAAATTATATCGATTTGCTCCCACAATTTAATAGGCAAAAAAACCGGTTGTCTTGGACTTTTTAAGATAAGCTTTTGAATCTATTTGGTTGAAATTATATGATGCTGATTCGTTATCATATACATTAATAAAAATCTATTAATTAAAATCTATTATGTATTGGTTACTCGTTCCATATTGTAATATTGTCTAAACTTGAAATGTTTAACTTCATGAAAATGGATGATCTTTTGAGAGTTTAAATTAGAGAAAAAAATAAAGAAAATATGTGATGTCTTGGCATATTAATTTTGGGTCAATGCCTGGCACAAGCTGCCAAAGAAAGCGGAAGAAAGCGGGAGAAAGGGGAGAGAGAGAGAGAGTGTGTGGGTGGTGCAAAAAGAAGGGAGGAATCAAGTTACGAGCAATGCACAGGATTCAACAACGGAAATGAAATCACGTACCAGAGGCGTTGTCATTCACAATGAGTGTGTGCCTTAGTGTTCCGTTGTTGTGCACGTTGTTGTACTAGTTGTAGTTGTTGTTCCAGTTGTCAGCAGTCGCGGCGACGACAGAAGCTGCCATATAAATATATATACGGGCACTGGAACAAATTTTGATAAAATATGTTACAATTTCCGTCAATGAAAAACTGCAAAAAAAAACAAGAAGGAAAGCAAACTTCGGCAAGCCGAAGTTCATATACCCTTGCAGCTATTGCATTAATTAAATACTTTTGAAAACATTTAAATTATGATTTATTTGAGTATGTGCTAAAAAAAAACATTGAAACTATGATAATTTGCAGCTCAATTATTAGATAGTTATTTTTATATATTTTTATTATTTCTATGGGAGCTATATGCTATAGACGTCCGATTTTGATAAAATTTATACCATAATTCTGAAATAATTAAACATTGCTATATGTCGAAGAACTAAACAAAAAATTAAAAAACAGAAAAGTTATAATATTTTTTCATTTATTTTTCCGATTGTTCCTATGGGAGCTATATGCTATAGTCGTCCGATTTTGATGAAATTAAAACCGTAATTCTGAAATATTAAACCATTACTATATCTCGAAGAACTAAACAAAAAATTAAAAAACAGCAAAGTTATAATTTTTTTCATTTATTTTTCCGATTGTTCCTATGGGAGCTATATGCTATAGTCGTCCGATTTTGATGAAATTTAAACCGTAAATCGGAAATATTTTACCATTACTATATGTCGAAGAACTAAACAAAAAATTAAAAAACAGCAAAGTTATAATTTTTTTTCATTTATTTTTCCGATTGTTCCTATGGGAGCTATATGCTATAGTCGTCCGATCCGGCTCGTTCCGACTTATATACTACCTGCAATAGACAACTTTTGGGAAAGTTTCATGCAGATAGCTTTAAAACTGAGAGACTAGTTTGCATATAAACGGACGGACAGACGGACAGACGGACGGACAGACGGACAGACGGACATGGCTAGATCGACTCTACTAGTGATGCTGATCAAGAATATATATACTTTATAGGGTCGGAAACGTCTCCTTCACTGCGTTGCAAACTTCTGACTGAAATTATAATACCCTCTGCAAGGGTATAATAATAGTTTTGTCCGTTCTGACCCAACTTACTCCTTTCCTGATAAACTGAAACACTGAAAATCAAATATTGATTTTTGAGCTAAGTGGGTCGAATTGTTCTGGAAACGCGAGTGCTAGAGATAACGTAACATGGTTTTTGTTTCCCGAAATACTTAAATATTCGAGCTCAGCATATTATTGTCAGTCGAGGTTGGTTCTCCGTGAAGAGAAGTCAACCGCAGCCGCGAGCTTCAGCCTTTGATTTGAACAACAACGTTTAGAGCAGCCACTGCATTGATGTAGTCGCAATCGGGAATGTCCGCCCTTGATTTTTGCAGGATCACTGAACAATATAACCGTATTTTTTTACTGATTCTAAAAGAAACAACGGCGGACATTTCCGATTGCGAGCACATTGATACAGTGGTTAAACCAAAATTGTATCAAGTACTGTGATTGGATCTACTGCCTGCCCTGAGGGACAAAACTACCTGATCAATTCAGTCTTGAGATGACTTCAATAATTCACCCTTTGGCTCACAATGACTAAGGAGCTCGTATCGATCAGAAAAAAGTAAGCTGTTGCCACTTAAGAACTGTTTAATAGGGCAATATACTCATTCAGTTTCCTTTCGCAGGTTTGTGTAGTTTCTGGATGTCTTAAATGATTAATGAAATAAGCTCTCTAATGCCACCAATTATGTCATGAACAAAAATATGAACGGGATGACATATTCGCATAAAATCTACAACTTTAAAAACAAAATTACCGATGACTCAACTTAGCAATCTAACTATATGAGTCATTTAGGAGTGACGCTACCTGAACATAAAGGTAAAGAATAATAATCAAATAAAAAACATCGGCAGAGGAAATCTGAGGAGCTCATCTCGATGAGATAATATACATAAGCGAAATACTTGTTCCAATTTGCTATCACAAGCTAATACAATTTTGCCATCAATGTGTCCATATTATGTCATAGCCAAAAATGAAAATCGGATGACGAATCTCGAATCAAATAAAACTCATTAAAGGCAAAATACTACAAATTATATGCGCATAATGTCAGTGATGCAAAAATAAAAGCAAATTCCAAATACAAATTCCAACTTGTGTCATTTATTTCTCTTAGTGCATATGTTTGCTTGTGTGTGTGGACGTCTAATGTCCAATTTCAATTTGGACTGGCTGGCTGACAGAGCTTGTCGCCGTCCACTGCAAATGGCAAACAATGTATATGTTTTGTAGGTGCTTCCCCACCCAAAAAAAAAAAACACCCATTCCACATATCTACGGGGAGATATAGAGGGGGTGTAGAGGTGAAGTTGGCAGCTAAGTTTATTTACTTTTAACACGAAATAATAAAGTTTACAAAAAGGAAACGTGCGCCCTGCGCTATGCTGCACTTCTTAGCGATATTTCGTTATGCTCGTGCTCACCGCTCGCGGTGGTGACTGTACCTCTCCTTTGACAAAAGCCATTTTAAGAACTTTCAAGCGCACAAAGCGAAATTTTAACTTTCAAGGTGAGCAATGAAAGGGTAGCAAAAGGACGTATATATGAGAATGGGATATCCTACGATAGTTTTAAATTTAAGCATTAAAGACTAACTCATATAATTATAGATAAGAATAATTAAAGAATTCAATGGCAGACTTTAAATAGATTTAAAAAGTTAATTTAAATGTTTTATAAAGGTTAACCAATAGTTTATATTTCAATTATTGCGTTGATAGATAGAAAAGATATCCTATAGTCCTATAAACTAAAAGTTAACAAAAATCGAAATGTATATAAAAATTTAAGGAATATAATTTCATACTTTAAGAAATTTAATAAGTTAATTTACATATTTAAAGTAAAGTACAGTACCTTCTTGGGTTTATCCCACCTTACCATTTGTCCACAATTTATCATCCTCCAGTAATGCCACCTCTTTTTAGGCCCCTTCCCTTAAAATGGGACAATTTTAGCCAGCGCATTGCAGTGAAGGAAACTTTGTACCCGAGTGGCAAAGAAAAAAAAGGTAGAAAAATTAGCGACATGCTGTGTGACGTGACTCGACTGCATTACGTAGCCGCCCCTTCGGCCGATTGCCCAACTTCTTCGGACAGATGCCTTTGAAAAAGCTGCGTGGCCAGGCCCGGCCTAACGTCACAACTAAATTATTTAAAAACTCTCTAAGAGCAAAGAGGCTTTGTGCAATTAAATGCGTTCTCAAAGCGCCACGCACACATGTGACAACATGCTCTCAGGTCCAAAAGGACGAGCATCCCCTTCTTAATGTTAATAATTACGGTGGAGTCTGAAGTCCGGACACATGTGGTGGGTTACTGTATACTGGTTACTGACTTGAGTGCCCGGTGCTTGCGTGTGCGGCTAATTACAATAAATTTGGCCAATTATTGTCTGGCATTGTTTTGGCCCTGGCGGCGGCTGTAAACTTTAAGTAGCTCTCGAAGACCCGGACGAAGTTTCGTTGCCATCGATACGCTTTTTTCGGAGTGGGTTTCCGTATCGAAGAAGCACACATTGCGGGCTAATTGTCTTCGAAATTATGATAAGAAATAACTTTTATACGAAGCCGCATTAAGCGTGGAAGTGGAGTCACTTAAAAGGGTCAGTCGGGTCAGCATACTCTCGTATTGCAAAGATGATAATGCCGCAATTGGAATGGGTAAGTGAGTGCCAAAAGGTTATTATTGAATTTGGCAAGGCTCAAGGAAATTGCGGAAGGGAGGTTGAGGGTAGGTTGATAATTGTGGGGATTTTAAAGGGACTACATTTAAGCTAACAGATCGTTTAAATTGTGGTTAAAGCTTAAAATACCTAATGGTAATATTTATTTGAGTTAATAAAAACAATTACCACATTTAGCTTTGCTTAAGACACTTAAAACCATATAAAATAGATTTGCAATTTTTATAAATACATTTAAAGAAATGTTTTGCTGCCTTAAGTATCATCCATAAAGTTTGAGCATTGGGAGCGATTTTCTTATTTTAATACAAAATAAAATCCAATTTTTTTTAAACAAATAAATCCCTTCCTCGCCTTCTCTTACTGTTTTGTTAATCTTTTTCACTTTTAGTTCTCCACATCACTTATGCGTATCAATTGCCCGATTCCAATTCTGTCTCACAGATATTTTTAGCAATCATGGCAAATCAAAACAAATGTCAAACGATTTGCTTTATAGCCTTCGCCTCAGACCGAGACTGCAGTGATTTGCCTGGGGAATATGGCAAAGAGTCCTTCATTTTTATTATCCTAGCCATACAGCCCTGCAGAAAAGGGGTCCAACATATGCGCGCTTCATAAAGTGCCCCCTTTTCTGCTTTTCTGGTGCATGCCAAATTCCAAAGTAGATGCAGTCAAGTCGTGCGCCAGCTGAGAGCGCAATTTGGTAGAACAATACGATACGTTTACGCCCTGTTGTTCTCTATCTTTCAACGTTGCACTGAGAAAATGTATCAACAAAATGAAATATTAATTCTAAGAAAAAGTAGTAGTAGTAGTAGTAGATTCCTTGTTGCTTATCACATGCTTTTCAATGTGAATATTACTAGACAAATATTTATGACCTAAAATTTTTAAAAAACTTTTTGATAGTGTTTTTTTTTTGCAAGCTTGGTTTATTATTTGTTATTATTGACTGTGTTTATTATTTGTTTGTTTTTAATTTGACTTGTTTTAGCTTTCGAGCTAATATTTTATGTGCTAGAAAAAATGTACGTTTGAAGTCCAAGTTACTAGGTATGTCTATCAAATTGGAACAGTTTTTATTTATGCTTGTCTCTTCAAAAATTTGAGGCCATTTTTGAGTTTTTAATATTTGCAATGATTTTTTAATTTTTAATTTTATAATCATTTTTATCCGTGTAACTGCTACTGGCATTTAGAAACGCCTTTGTCTTGGTTTCGGTCTTGCGCCTGCCTTCGTTTCTGCCAAATGCGCCATATATTTTTTTAGGTTTATGTCTCCGTTCCCCAGCAAATACTTGCAAGGAGCCAGCGAGCGGGACAATAATGCATATGTCGGGGCCCGTTGTCGTTTTGTTTTATTGCATATTTATTTTTTATAGCGAAAGTAGCAAAATATAAATCGTTGTTACGCCGTGTGTGCCACTGTTTTTGGCCCTGTTTGCCGTGCTCCTGTTCGTTTTCAATTTTTTTTTGGCAGGCACACAACAGCCATAAGCTCTGCCAATCGCATATGGGCCTCAACCAACCGTACTCATGCAGAATTAAGTTCTCGTTGCGCTTTTTGCCAGAGCTTCTGAATCCAAAAAAGTACTATACATATAGTGGCGGATGGGGAAGATAGATGGTAGATGGTCGATGTTGGGCCAACCAGCAGAATTCAATCATGAAAGTTTTTCTATAATCCGCTTTGCCCCGATTGCATTTCAATTTGCCATCATTTTGGCGCAAAAACTTAATTTTCCACCAATTAGTTTTACGGGCAGGAGTTGGGAGGACACTCGTAATTGATGTGTGTGTCCTACAAAAAACATTTAAACTTCGAGGAGGTTGCGTTGCAGGGGAGTCAGCACCAAAACAAGAGGCAATAGTTTCAGTTGAAAATTTTAAACTTTTTAGGTTCAATTATAGCCTTTTGATATGGCTTCTGGTGTCTTGGATTAGTAATTTTTTGATCACGAAAAATAATTTGAAGAGCTTTTTGATAAATACTTAAGTATTTCTATATATTTAATGGTTTGTAATATAATACAAAATTATATAATTTACTTTTTATACCCTTGCAGAGGGTATTATAATTTCAGTCAGAAGTTTGCAACGCAGTGAAGGAGACGTTTCCGACCCTATAAAGTATATATATTCTTGATCAGCATCACTAGTAGAGTCGATCTAGCCATGTCCGTCTGTCCGTCTGTCCGTCTGTCCGTCCGTTTATATGCAAACTAGTCTCTCAGTTTTAAAGCTATCTGCATGAAACTTTCCCAAAAGTTGTCTTTCTATTGCAGGTAGTATATAAGTCGGAACGAGCCGGATCGGACGACTATAGCATATAGCTCCCATAGGAACAATCGGAAAAATAAATGAAAAAAAATTATAACTTTTCTGTTTTTTATTTTTTTGTTTAGTTCTTCGACATTTAGTAATGGTTAAATATTTCCGATTTACGGATTAAATTTCATCAAAGTCGGACGACTATATCATATAGCTCTCATAGGAACAATCGGAAAAATAAATGAAAAAAATTATAACTTTTCTGTTTTTTAATTTTTTGTTTAGTTCTTCGACATATAGCAATGGTTAAATATTTCAGAATTATGGTTTAAATTTTATCAAAATCGGACGTCTATATCATATAGCTCCCTTAGAAATAATAAAAATATATAAAATAACTATCAAATAATTGAGCTGCAAATCATCATAGCTTCAATGTTTTTAAACATATACGAAAGTAAATCATAATTTTAATGTTTTCAAAAATGTTTAATTCTTGCAATAGCTGCAAGGGTATATGAACTTCGGCTTGCCGAAGTTTGCTTTCTTTCTTGTTAAATTATATATTAATCCTTCTTCAGAGTTTCTGTTGGTTAATTTAAATTTAAGAAAAATACGCCGTTTGGTCTGTTATTAATTTTCCTGTTTATCAAGCTAACGGCTACAAATTTTCTAACGCATTTTCATTTTGGTTTTTTCCTACTTTCTATTTAAAATGTCTATATTATTATATTATAATATATGAGTGATAAAATAGTATCAATAGTATCAGTTAAGAACTACTAGAAAAATAAATTGTTTTAACGATCGTTTAAAATAGATTTTTTTTTTAAATTTTCAGGTCTTAGAAAAACATAATCCCATTGACCTCTGCATTGCTGTTTTTAAGCTTTTATTTTAATGGCCTTTTCAGGCATCATATTGCGCTCAAAAAGTCATTGAGCATTTTTATTGATCCCCAAACGCTCACACACACCAGACACACCACACACACACACACACACACACAGACACCTGACGACAGGCGAAGCGGAATGGCCGCCAAAGTGAGCTTCGATAATGCTAATTTTATTCAAAGGTTATGCCATTACAATCCAGTCCTGCAGCCGGGGCTAAAAGCAGACAGGACGAGAACGCCGAGGAGCTGTAGGAGATATAGGAGCGACAGGAGCTGAAGATATGGCTTTTGCAAGGACGAGGAGCGATGAAGATGGAATGCAAGTACGTGAAGAAATTCACGAAAAATTACGAGAGACACCGGGCAAAGGCACAGAAAGATGCACACAAAATTGCAAATCGTAGCCGGAACGAAGCCGGAGACCACGGAGACCAGATGAGGTCAAGATGGACGGAAGAACGAGAGTCCTGGTCTCGGCCAGGAGAAAGGAGAATGGATGCATCCGAAAGGGAAGCCTCGCCGCCATGCAGCATTTATTGCCAGCGAAGCGTATTTGGCACATTTGATGCGGCGCATAATGGGGAACGCCATTAAATGTCCATTGACATGGCAGCCCAGGTTCGCTGGCAAGCACAGTGGGGCTAAAGCGATCCCAAGAAGAACAAAACTATATAATTCCTGTATGAAAAATGATTTTAATGTGACAGAAATAAAAAAAAGCAATTTATTTTGTACAAAAAATATATACGTTTCTTAGAAATATAATTTAAATATGAAAAAAAATATATTTATATAAGAAATATATAAAAAGTCGTATTCTTAAGCTCACTTTTACTTACTTTGAAACATTGTTTTCTTTAAAATGGTTACGTTAATCGTACATATTTAATTTAAATCAATGTTTCACAAATTTAAGTTTAAAACTGTAAGGAAATACATAAAATAACGACCTAAAATGGTATTGCCCATTTTGAAATTGATACTTTTTCAAACTTTCTTATTATATTTATGCTGATTTTTCAGCTAGCGTGTTTTGCCCTACTGTGACCGCTTTGCGGACAGTGGTGCAGTGGTGGTGCATCGCAAATCGAATGCGAAACGAGCGTAAATCGTGACCAGCAAGGATCTGCTTAGTTTTCTTATTAGCTGCGATTACATTTTATGTTTGTTGTTGGGTCAACATGGCGTATACTTCACTTCACTTGGCTGCTAGAGGGGTTTGTGTGCGTTATATACAGTTTGTATTCTTAACCAAAGTCGCAGTTGTTTTTCTGCAGCTGCAGCTGCAGTTGTTGGTTTTGCACTTTGCTGGTAACGATTTTTCCAAGCTTCTTGATTTTTCCCTTTTTTGTTTTTTTTTTTGTATTTTTTGTTTTTTTTTTAAGTTTTTTCCCTTTTTTTCTGTACGTGGGCAAGTTGCAAAATGTCGAAAGTCGTCGTCGCATCAAATATGTTGAAAAGCAATTGGCAGGCGTTGGTACCGAACGCCCCTGTCTACTAATGCGCTGCTGTTGGAATTTCTTCATTGAGTACGTGCATTAAATATCAAATCACAATGAAAAATTCTTGCTCACTGGCTGGCTGGCCGAAAATAAAATGACTTTCTGGCGTTGCATACTTGCAGGCGCTCGTTCGACTGTGCCACAATTTAGTACTGCTTAAAAGTTAGTCTCTCGATTTTTATTGTTTTAATTGCCGTCTTCATTTGTAAGGGGAGTACATATAGATAGGTACTATATATGTGGCCGCATGATTGTAGAAATCAATTTCCTGAACCAGAGCCAACCGCAATCGGTAGACAAAACAAAGAGACATTCAACAACAGCAATGCATATCAATTGCCGCTGACAATTTCAAATAGAAAACGTCTCAGCATGCCAATACAAATGAATGAATAACAACAAGAATGAGCCCGAGGAGCGGGAATCCTGAAAACAGCAAGGACACAAAACGCTGCCTGTCATCGACAAACTGCAAAACAATGTTGGGCGAGAAAAAAATTGAGAAATCTACAAAAGATGGCTTAGAAGTAATTGGTACCCTGTAATGCCTACACTCCTTATTTTCGTTTACAACATATTTTATAAAATATAACTTAAGTAATACAGTTTTTAGTTTAACTATTTATTATTGTTGTTGACAGTCTTTAAATCTTATTTATTTATTGAGAAGTATTTTTGCAAAAAAATTACACTTCTAATGAAAACAAAATAGTATAACCACAAGTAATTACACCCGAATCTCTTTGATTTAATTTTTGATTTAATTTTATATATTCCAACAGAACTAAAAAAATCGTATAAAAACATATTCGGGAGTAACACGCAAATCTATTTGGTTGAAATATATGTATTCAAACTGAATTTTAGGTCACAGCCGAATATGTTTACTAATGAATTATAAGTATTTCAAACTTTAAGTACTTTTGCTTTAAAATTTTTGGATATGTTAAACTGAAAATTGATACATTTTGTCGTTGTTTTCCTGATATTTTGGGCTTTAACCACCTATATATCCCTATATCCCTGATACTCTTACTTATCACTGGGTAACCACATTGAAATGTAACTGCAATTGAGTTTTGGCTCCCTACTAACCAACCAGTTGCTGTCGTTTTGCTTTTCTATTATTTTTTCCATTGTCAACTGTCAATGAGTTTTCAATTGCCGCCAACTTGCATGTTTGAAGATGTCTCTCCACTGCATCCGGGTCCGCATCCGCATCGGCATCCGCATCGCATCGAGCGGTCCTGAGCCGCCAATTGGGTTCGGTTCTTGCTTTTGACAGTCTTGGTAACCCCTTCTTACTCTCCAGCTCCCATTTTAGACCCTGTCAATGGCAGGGCAGCTAATTCGCTTGTTTGTGGTTGCGATGGAAAAAAGAACAGAGAAAAGAAGAAGTCTTTGTTTTGTCAGCGGAAAAGGGGGAGTGGCAAATGAAGGGTGAGCGACCCACCTACAGACAATTCCTGATATCGCTTTCCTTTCCGCAAGTGTCATCGAATGATAAATGATTGCGAATTTGTTAGAACATCGCGTGTTTGTAACTTTTTCTCATCATTTCAAAGTAGGTGTTGAAAGGGGACAGTGACACGCCCAATTCAATATTAATATGAAATGCAAACTCATTCGAAGGCTGACAAGATAGGGAAATGAAAACTAACAAATGTCTGAGTTGGTTTAAATAAGAAAATGGGTATATCCAATTGCAAAGCGGTTTTATGAAAATAAAAATAGTAATAGGCAGGTTCTCAATGTATTTGATTTATTTGACCAACAATTGTATTAAATGGACTATTTAAAATTGTGTATATGGAATATAAATATAAATTTCTTTCTTATATAAATTTTAATAACTGCTATTAAGGTGTTTCCTTTACCCTTGAATAATTTTTATTTTATTTTCATTTAAAAACAATTTATTTAAAACGCTTTGGTAATTTTTTCTGGCGTCTGAAAATCAATCATTTTATCATAGATCGTCAAAATTTAGTAACATGTTGGCTATCCATTTTTAAGCTAACTGATTTTCATACATACATCGAGTATTATCGAATATTAAGTTGCTACCTTGAATATTTCTTATTTTACTTTCTTTTAATTACAACTTATTTCAAACGCTTTGATACGTTTTTCTGGCACCTGAAAATCAATCAGTTCAACAATGGAACGCCCAAATGTTGCTAAACATTCTTCAGCACTGCCAATCGCATTTACTTACCCCAATTCAGGGGATATTGCCTAAATTTTGCATAGATATTTCCCGGGCAGCTGTGCAAACCGGCGGCAAACATCTGCTGCCCAAAATCGAAGGCCTACCGCCCATACACGAATCGAATGTTACTGCTTATTGTTTGCTGCACTCGCATTTCCAATTCCCATTTCCAAACAAATGAAAGGCAAGAGGAAAAGCCATGCCGTGCAAAAATTTTCAATTGAAACCCATTGATGAGTCTATATCTTCTGTGGGGCTGGTGTCTTTTTTTTTGTGTTTCACATATGTTTGTGTCAGCACCACCAGCGGGTGGTTCCACCATTTTCCCAGTGGAAAAAAGAAAGTGGGGGTGCTGTTTGGTTGGTGGGGCGGTGCGCAAGGCCGCGGCTTTTGTTGACATTCGCGAAGCGGACGCCCACGTAGAAGCAATTAATTGGAAAAAATGCGCAAATAGAGTGGCGTCGAATGAAGGACGGATCCGGTTCGCGGTACCAGGTGGCTTCAGTTGACTTAACCTCCATTCTCGCACCGATTCTCCTCGGCTGCGTCCATCCTCATTGCCATTCCCATAGCTCAAAGTCTTTGGGCTGCTGTTCCTGCCCCGGAAAAAAACTGAAAAATAAAGTCTTGTCTTTCTCAAATGTCATTTGTTGCTGCTAATAGCCGAACATTTAGCATGTTTCTTCCCTTTTTCAGGGGATAACTCTTTTTTGAGGTATTTTAAAATATGTTAAAACTCTTTAAGCTCTGAATTTTAGAAAAGCAATTCAAAAGCTTAAAGAATTTACGTGGTATATCTTATATTTAAATTAGGTTCGCTCTTCTCTATTGTGTGTTTATTAAGATTCAAGTTTAATAATATTAGTTTAAATTGTATTTTTTATTGTGTTCCTTAATAATTGTAGTTTGAACTGTTTTTGGTTTGAATTTTGTTATCTACGTATTTTAAAAATTTGAAAAAATAAACAAAAATTTAAATATCTCGTTAAATTATAGTTTGATATATAAATCTTGGGAGCTATTTATGGTCTTACTAACGATTTAAAAGTTAGTTCACTTTTTTTTTTTAATTTTTTAATCTAAGTGTGTATTAGACATTTTAAGGGGTTTAAATTATACTTATAAAATGTGAAAAGTATAATTTCCCAGCATTATAAATCAGGCGTAATAAATAAGTGAATATAATACAAGTGCAAGTATCAATAGTTGTTCTTGATTTATTATTTTTTTTTCATTTGACTTTATTATTGATTTAAATGATAGATATGAAATGTCAGTTAAATAATTTGGCAGTCTCCTAAGGGTATTCCCACTTCTTTTACTGTCCAGACCTCTATTCAACTCCTTTGGCCAGTGACATGCAGCTTGTCGATGGTTTTGGGAGCGGGGAAGCGGAGAAGAGGGGGAAAATGGGTGGAAATGGGTGGAAATAAGCAGGACTAAGGGCGTTCCCCGAACTTTTCGTCGCTGTCAATGGCTTTTGTCTCGTGGTGCGCTAAAACTTTTCTAATTAAGTGGCAATGCCGGGTAGCAGGAATACGTTAGAACATCCCCCCTACCGCCAAGTTAGGGGGCAGAAGGGGCGTGGCCGGCCACTTGTCCAGTTGGCCTACGAGCGGTCGCATTACAATAAACTGTTATGGGTGGACTTTTAATGACCCGCCGGCTGCTCTGCTGCTGCATTTTGCAGGAAAAGGGGGCGTGTTAATGGTTATCGCTGTTGTTGTTGCTGCGGTTGGCCAGCATTAGTTACAAAATGTCGTTAGCCAAATTATTTGCCATGTTGGCGGAAAATTTTTTATGGTTTTATCAGAGTAAAGTCGGTGGGGGGGTATTTCAGAGAGCCTTGCACGACTAATTGCAGTTGAAATTTTGTTTTATGCGCACGCGGCACATTAAGTTTTATACGTTGTGTCGCTTTCGAAGCGTGGCTTGCGGGGGGAGGAATTTAACTAGCAAACTGTTAAGCCTGATAATTAACTTGAGCCTAGTTACAGTCACAGGAAATATGACATTTGGAAAGTGCTCGGAAAGTGGGCGAAATCTTATCACGAGCATTTTTACGATGCACTTAAATGCATTTATGTGGTCACGCGGAGCGATAGAAATCTAAAGTGCTTGAAAATAGCTCACTTTACAGTCTTAATCCATATCTAAATAATTATATAAATGAATTATGGTAATATTATTAATGGTATTTAATTGAAATCATACAAAGATCACTTGGCTTTTAGAAATCTTTTCTAAAGGTGTCTAAAAGTGTGCAATATACATTTTTAATCGGGAACCCCAATAAATTCAATACGAGAGACAACGATTCTGTTTTTCATTGCATACATTCAGGCACATTTAAAAAATTGTTTCCAAGCCCATAGTGATGTTTTTAATATGTAATCAGGCTTGTCGACTTTCAAACCACTTCCTACAACCAAAAATCTAATAGGTCTACAAATGTACTTTTGAATATTTATTTTAATAATTTATTGCACTCTTTCATTACTTTTCCACCTGACAGAATATGAAACTTCTCAAATAATTTTCGGCCCTGTCTGATTGTCTTACTTCCATCTGAATCCGAATCCGAATCCAAATCGGTTGGCTTTCGTAAGCCGAGGGCTTTAAATATTTAACCGCTGCTGCATGCGGCTCCCATTTCAGCTACAGTTTGCAGGCTTTTATTGCCGGCGTTCCTGGCTGCCGGCAAACCGCATGCTGTTGTAGATTAAGCCGCAAGACTTTCCCAGAAATTCACTCCAATAACAGCACAGCACTGCCAGGAGGAGCGGCTATGCCCGACTCTATTTATAGTTGGATGTTGGATATTATTTTCAGTGTTCTGGTGTTGTTTTTTTCCAGCCAGTCGCCGTACCTCGATTAAAGGGCTGTGTGTGTGGCCCGGAATTTATATTATTGCATGCCAGAGACTGACGCTAACCCAGCTCGAATTTCCCCTTTCCTCTCTTTTTGCGGGACGCTTTTGTGTTTCGGGTAGCGAACAAATCGCAACATTACAGCTCCATGTTGCATTCGTTTTTATTGATATTTGCGGCTTGCTATTGTTGCGCTTTGGCTTTCGAATTTGTGTAGCACTCTTTTTGGCCTTGTTAGCCCAGGACTTTTAACTTCTGTCTATCCGGTGGCCTTCCAGCATATTTATGGAATCACTCCGAGTACTCAATTAAGGTCCGCTCACCTGTCGGCCGATCATCCTTCAAAGGGACCCCAGGTAGAATAAAATACAAAAAATATACAGGCAAAAAATTATTTATGTTTAACTTGTGTTTAAAAATAATAATGAAATAATGTATACATTTTATTTTTATTCACATTTAAAACAAAAGTCTCCCATATTCAAAAAATTCCCATACATATTTTATGAAAGGTTATTAAGACAAGCTTAAACCATTGTTTTAAGTGCACGAACAGAATTTTCACGCCTGGAAAAACGTGATGGCATTCGATTTTTTTGCCAGCTTAAAAACTCATTCATCAATTAAATCGACACATTCATCAAAACAATTTCCCCCACGTTGATGTCAACATGGCTTCACTGTGGTGACGTCAACGGAGCACGTGTGGAGTTGACTGTAGGGGGGTTGGGGAGTTTGGAGGAATGCTATATGTGAAATGGGCCTCTGACTTTTGGCATTTCATTAGTCTGCATGCGGATTATGAAGGCCCATGAATGTCGAATTGGGGAGTTCAACTGTGCCACTTGTCAAAATGGAATTTATTTGATTTTCGCCTCGAAAAGTGATTGAGAGCTCTGTCCAAGAAGGGGTTTCATTGGAATTTATTGTAACTTTAAGTTGAGGCAAGTACGTGATGTGAAGAGATGTTCCATTAGCATGTCAAAGATCATTTTTCATTTGTGTTCCATGCTCTAGACAAAGAAGAAGTTGTTTTTTTTTCTTTTTTGTTTTCTTTTTTTTTGGCTGCTGTTGTTGTTGTGGAACCTCGAGGACTTCACACTTAATTGCTTTTTCACGCCTTTTGCCACCCGGAAGGAATACTTAATACTCCATAACGTTCCAGCATTGACGGTCGGCCACTGACAGCAGCTGTCAGCTCAGTTTGTATTCACGGCGAAGACAGCACCACCCACCGCCCAACCACCCACTCTAGCATCCCCCTCTCCACCCCATCTCTACCATGGCCTGCAAATTGCTCATTTCAAGGCTAATTTGTTAGCATATATAGACACGCGAAAAGGCAAAAGTCAGTACACATAGGAAAATTTCGTTTCAAGTTTGGAAAACAATTGGAAGGCTTTTGTAAAACTTATTAAGGAATTGTAAACCATATGCACTTGCCTTTCTTAGTATTTAAGGAATCCATTATATTAAAGCTTAATATTTTATGAAACTACTATTTTAAATTCATAACAAAATATATTTAAAATTGATAACAGTACGATTTTTAAATATTGGGCATTGTTTTGAGAACTAATATTTTTAAATTTATAATTCAAAATATTTTGCTTAAATTTATTCAAAGTATGTTTAACCTCTAAGGGGCTGCGCTGCCTGTTAAAGTAGGTTATAATATAGGTTCGTTAAATTTATATAATTTCCTATACTTGCAATAAAATAACATGTTTACGCACACATTAACTTTCAGGAAAATATTATTTTGTATATATTTTTCTGACATATTCAATAAATTAAGTTTTAATTTTGTGTCAGAACTATATATGTATCTGTCTGATGGTTTGAAAACTCAAAACCACCTAACTTACATTTTAAAGGTGGTGGTGTTATTTCGTTTCGTGTAAATAACTAAAGACAAGTTATGCGCCTGCCAAGGTGGACCAAATTTGTCAGGCAACAGATGCAGAGCCACCCTTCCCCTTGCACTTAATTACAGCGCAGTGTCAGCTAAATACATTTATTTACATAATTTTAATTAAACAAGCGAACGGAAACTGTCACCCCAGGAGTCAGGCTGTCTGTCAGGGTCAAGAATGCGTACGTCTGTCTGTCTATCTGTCTGTTTGTCAAGGTGACAGGGATGACAGGGGTCACCACCCACCCCACCCCAAAAACCACCTGAGGGGTAAAGATGGGGTCTCCTTTTTCAGGGGTGGGTCTGTTGCCAATTTTGGTGTGCTTAACGATATAATTAGATTGTTTTGTGGACGGCGATATTTTTTTTGCTGCCCACCGACTGTGATTTTCAATATGCCAGGCAGGCAGGTGAACTTCATCCGACCCCTACCCACTTTCCCACCCCACGTCGTAGTCTGATGTTTCCCAGGTTTTCTCTTTTTTTTTGTGCCAGTGGAAGTTGCGGAAAATTGGGGTGACAAACCTCATTAATTACAAATGACTTCATTTCTTTTGTTTAGCGAGCATTCAGGGGATTCCCATTCAGCGAGTCTCTGAGGTGTGAATTGTGTGTGTGTTGTGGGTGATTGTGAGAGTGTGCGAGTGTTGTGACAGCTGAAGGGCAAAAGGCAATGGATATTTTCCTTGGAAGTGCTGGCCAATTATCATGTTGATGGGAAGTTTAGTAAGCGAGCCTCTGGAGTGGGCCGTAAAAACTCATGAACCCTGGGGAATGTGTCTGAAATAAAGAAAGCAAATGTTAAACCGCCTCTTTAAGGGATAAATAGAGTTAGATATATAAGGGAGAAGTTATTAAAAGTGTGTTAAATGTTATTTTTTTTTATTTGACATTAAAGCTTTAAAAAGAAAAATGCAATAAAGCATGACATAATATAAAAAGTATTTTTTTATACATTTTTATTTATAATTGATTGATACCTCGTCTTATCTATTTTCAAACTTTCTCACTTTAAATTTATTTTTTAAGGTTTTTAGAGCAACACTAAGGTATCGCAATTTTTCACACTCTAAGGTTTTCAAAACTATTCTAATAAAAGAAAGACAAAGTTAAGAGGTCCTCATTTTATTTTTGTATAATTGGGACTTATAAGTTGGCCTTCAGATTTAAATCCTATTTGCCGTCGTCATCAGCCTTGGGTCCTGTTTTGCTGCCCCCTGGTTGGGCGTTGACGAGGGCAAGGGCCAGTACGGTGAAGATCAGGATTGCAAACTTCATTTTGAGAGTTGATATGAATAGTTTGGATTTGCCTTTTATACTTTTTTTGGCTTTAAGTGGAACAAATTGATTAGTGACTCTATTTATTTTATATAATCCATTCAATTCAAGTGGAACAAATTGATTAGTGACTAATATTTTATAATTGTTATTTATATTTGAATTTTACATCGGCTTAACAAGCTCAACCGTTCTCACTTCACTTACAGTTAAAAAAAAAAAACAGCAAATAAATCGCTGCAGAATATAAAAGGTATTTTTTTTATGAATTGTTATATTTTATTATCACATCTTAAGTATTTTTTAGAAAAAAAATAAAAAACATAAAGTATCTACTAAAACAATTTAGAGCACAATCAATCTAAGAGCTTTTTCTCCGTTTTCGAAGACAAGTTTTCCCAAACACCTGGAGCAAAAATTAAATACATAAAATACGTGTATTTCAGCTGAGCCAAAGGCGCTTTTAGCGCGACACATCCAGTTGGCCTTAGTTTATTTTATCCTTTTTCAAATGCGAGGAGTTAGAGGGGCGGAGGCAAGGCTTTTAGCCAAAGTCCCCAGTTGCTTGTAAATTGTTCTATGGCCGCCAAACACATTGCGAAATGTGACAAATATGCATTTGGCAACAATAAATTTTACGACCGCAGTCGCCGCCGCCGAAAATATTTCACACAGCCTCAGAGTCTGCAGTTGGGTTCCAAAATTAAGGGGGTGGGGCAGCGGCAAAGGGGCGGGGAAAGCGGAAAAGTCGGCGAGGGAATAACTCCATATCCATATAAATATAAATTAGCATATTTTGCGGCGCCAGTGAGGCGGCAACTGCAATTTCTCTCAATGGCCAATTGTAATTAAATTGTCGCTAGGCCAGAAAAACGCATACACAGACAGGCCTACGAGTACCATATATGCGTAAATATAATTGCTAGATTTTATTGCTCCAGTGTTTTTTGTAATTCAATTTGCCTGATTTATGCCGCCAGCTCAATCACAATTTTCCATTGCCAAACAGGAAGCGTTCCGCTGATTTGTTGGCCTTGTTAACGCCAATTTATGGTCGATGCCTGATTATTGGCAATTAGCTGCAATTGTCTACCTATCCATGCCTTTTGGCCCACCCATATTGCATATCGCACCCCTTTCGCCCGACAATTGCATTCATCCCCAAATGGAGGGTTACAAATTGCAGGCTTCAAAAAAAGCCAACTAAGTTTTGAGTGAGTGACTACCCAAAAATCTTAGCCACAAAGCGCCTGCGCTGTCGAAAACTATCTCAAAAGTGTAAAAAAAAATTCATCGAGTGTTGAAATAGGGAAATATGCTCAAGAGTACTAACTCAATTATGAGTGGAAATGGCTAGACAAGTAATGTAGCTAATAGACTTTATCTTTTAAAAATAAATCATTTTATTTTCTAGCTTAAATAAAAATCATTTGAAAAAAAAAAAATTTTTTGTGATTGTCGGTCTTGACATCTATTTAATTGTAAGCCTGAATAAGAGATTAGTTATCATTATTGGTACCGGTGGCCAAAGAAATTATTATTAAATAAACTCATAAAATAAGTTGCATGTTTCTAAAAGACTTTTGCAATAGAAATTAGATATGTAAATGATTATTATTGGATGAAGACATTTAAAACATTTTGTATATGGATTGCTCTTACTTAGGGCAAAAAACTATGAGATACACATATATTGCAAAACATGGTAAAGTGTTTGCTGAATAATAAAAAAGAAATTGGCAAATACAGACGTTTCAATTTTAGCCGGTGGAGTTTTAGTAAGTTGTATGTTACTTTTATGTTGATATTAATGACAGCAATGAACTAGCAAGACTACTTTAAAGTGGAAAATCGGATTGGCAATACTTGAACATGACGAACCAATTTATTTTTTAAAATTTAAAGACTTTCATAGCAATTATTAAATTTGTATTGCTCCACTTAAAATAAAAACCTTATTTTAATCTAGTTTTTAGATATGGCTTTTCTATTTGGACATGGTTGCTTTACAATTTAGTATTCTATTTGCCACGGGAGGGAGGAACACCTGGCAGGGGATCAGCTTCCACAAAGGCAAGTCCTAAGATAGTTGCGAACAGAACGGCTATCTTCATTTTGTTTGTGATGGAAAGGAAACAGAGGTTTTTATGTACTCTACCCGTCTACTTAGGGTGGAAAAATTAAATTGGCAATAGTGTTAACTGCTACGCGAATCGATTAGTTATACACGTTTCGGGTTACTATGTTTTATTTAGGATATTAGCAGGACATTCATGCAAACATATTTTAATACTAGTTCTTGAATCGATCAGAAATTACGATTAATGGTAAATCAGTTGTTATTTAATAAGACCTTGGCACTTAAGGAGTTAATTGATATTGATACTGTAAATAAAAACTTGTTTAAAACAAAACATTTGAAATATAAACCATTTATGATGGAGTACTAATTATTTATTTAGTTTACTAAGATACAAGTAATTCGACTTGTGCAGACTTTTAATAATGAATGTTCGACTTAACATAGAAAAACTAAGAATATTTGTAGAACTTAAAGTTTTCACAAATGTTAAACATATATAAAAAATAACCAGTTCATTTAATACATTTTCGTCCGTCTTTAATAATAAATGATAAAATAATTTAAATTGCTTGTCAAGTAATGCAGTTCAGTCAGAATAGATTAAATATTCTTAATGGTCGCCAATAACCAACCGCTGGCATGGGACTAAAACGTTTGTATACAACATTCTTAGCTTTTTGTTTGGTAATCTGCATAAAACCTGTGCCCAAAATTAGCAACACTTAGATATCGCAATCTTTTAGATTCTAAGGTTTTCAAAGCAATTATAATAATAGAAAGGCTAAGTTAAGAGGTCCTCATTTATTTTTGTATAATTGGGACTTATAAAGGGACCATCAGATTTAGATCCTATTTGCCGTTAATTTTGAGTGTTTATATGAATAGTTTGGATCCGCCTTTTATACTTTCTTTGGCTTCAAGTGAAACAATTTGATAAGTGACGGTACCGACGATTATCACATTGGAAAATACAAAATAACACTAGTCATTCAAGCCCCCCCCCCCCCCCCCCCCACTTCGCTTACCTGTCACCGGCAAGCCATAATAGTTTGGCTTCTTTAGAAAATCAAAATATTACCAAATTTCAAGGTCAGTGCAAAGTTGAAAACTATTATTATTATTATTAGAACTTTCTCGAAAGTATCGAAAATCAATTGGTTCCGCTTAAACCAAAAAAAGTATAAAAAGCAGATGCCAGCCCAATCACACCATATAAAGTCTTAAAATGAAGTTTGCAGTTCTGATCTTCGCCGTCCTGGCCCTTGCCGTTGCCAACGCCCAACCGGGGGCCAACAAACCAGGTCCCAAGTCTGATGACAACGGCAAATAGAATCCAAATCTAAAGGATCCTTTATGAGTCCCTATTATACGCAAATAAAATGAGGATCTCTTAAAAGTGTTCGCCCTTGTTAGATGGCAGTGGTTTAATTTATCCAATTGATTTAGTTTATTTTGAGAAGGTTGAATGCGGTTGGCACAACTTTTAGGATTCAAACTGCGATCAACTTCCATCTTTCAAGGAATGTTTTCAGTAGCTCTACTGGTAGGTATCTTAAATTTATTCAAACTGCAATTTTTTTCTTCAGTAATTATCGATGTTCCCATCTAGCTTGTTCTGGGCCTTTCAAACTTTCCTTAGGTTAACAACGTAGTCTCAATCTTTTCCAACTCGGTAGATTATAAATGGCAATAGAAAGTAAACATGTTGGGAAACACACTTACTTAGCTCGGAACCCTCATAACTCATTAGTCATTATTTAGTTATAATTTTTTTTTTTTATTATTTACAATTTATTTATTTTTTGTATATTTTCTTTACCCACAATGCCTTTGCAGAGGTACTATAATGCAATAAAAAAAAAATAATGCCAAGTATGACCAACTCTGAAGCGTAGATAATGCATTTTTCCGATTAACATCCAATGAAAGTATGGAGTGTGGCACTGAGTCAAACAATTTATATCAGCTCTCAAAATATCGTCAAACCCACAAAAAAGAAGGCTCAACACCCAAGCTGATGGCACAGACAAAGCAAAATGTATAAAATGCTGATGTCTTAAATAAGTGGAAGTGGATTTGCAAGTGCAATGCCCAGAATGGCCAAGAAAACGTTTACCGCAAGCTTCATTTCTTTTATCCAGTAAAAGAAACTTCGCTCTATAAAGCGAAGAATGATGAATCGAAGCGAATCAATTGGCAAAGGACTTGATGGTAAATTGGTTTAAGTCTGTGACATATTCTTTATGCTTTTTCTTTCTTTCATCAGCTTGTATTGAAAATATATCTACTAATAATAGGTAAATTTAAAAATTTTCATATTTATAAGACCCCAAACAAAATACAAATTTAAGTCCGGCCGAACTAAATGTTATCTTGTTATAAAATTTTCAAATAAACAGTAATTTGGACTTTACAACGAAAAATAAAAATTTTTTTTTGAACCTATCTACATCTTTCATTAAACATTTAATATTTAACTATTGCTTTAGTTGCTAAACGGAACTTAAGTCCAGGCTTTTTTAATGGTTTTATTTTTTATTTGCCGTTGTCATTGCCTTGGGACCTGCTTCGTCGGCCAGGACGGTGAAGATAAGTGCTGCAAGCTTTATTTTGAGTGTTTGATCTGCCTTTTATACTTTCTTTGGCTTCAAGTGGAAATATTTGATAAGTGACGGTACCGATGATTATCACATTGGAAAATACAAAATGTCAATAGTCAAATGTCAAATGTCAAGCCCCCAAGCCCCCCCCCCCACTTCGCTTACCAGTCACCGGCAAGCCATAATAGTTTGGCTACTTTAGAAAATCAAAATATTACAAAATTTCAAGGTCAGTGCAAAGAACTTTCTCGAAAGTATCGAAAATCGATTGGTTCCGCTTAAACCCAAAAAAGTATAAAAAGCAGATGCCAGCCCAATCAAACCATATAAACTCTTAAAATGAAGTTTGCAGTTCTGATCTTCGTCGTCCTGGCCCTTGCCCTCGCCAACGCCCAACCAGGGGGCAAAAAAACCGGTCCCAAGGCTGATGACAACGGCAAATAGAATCCAAATCTAAAGGATCCTTTATGAGTCCCTATTATACGCAAATAAAATGAGGATCTCTTAAAAGTGTTCGCCCTTGTTAGATGGCAGTGGTTTAATTTATCCAATTGATTTAGTTTATTTTGAGAAGGTTGAATGCGGTTGGCACAACTTTTAGGATTCAAACTGCGATCAACTTCCATCTTTCAGGAATGTTTTCAGTAGCTCTTCCAGTAGGTATCTTAAATTTATTCAAACTGCAATTTTTTTTATTCAGTAATTATCGAAGTTCCCATCTAGCTTGTTCTGGGCCTTTCAAACTTTCCTTAGGTTAACAACGTAGTCTCAATATTTTCCAACTCGGTAGATTATAAATGGCAATAGACAGTAAAAATGTTAGGAAACACACTTACTTATCTCGGAACCCTCATAACTCATTAGTCATTATTTAGTTATAAAATTTGTCTTTATTATTTACAATTTATTTATTTTTGTATATTTTTTTACCCACCATGCCATTGCAAAGGTACTATCATGCAATAAAAAAAAAAATAAGGCCAAGTATGTCCAACTCCGAAGCGTAGATAATGCATTTTTCCGATTAACATCCAATGAAGGTATGGAGTGTGGCACTGAGTCAAACAATTTATATAAACTCTCGAAATATCGTCAAACCCACAAAAAAGAAGGCTCAACACCCAAGATGATGGCACAGACAAAGCAAAATGTATAAAATGCTGATGTCTCAAGTAAGTGTTTTATTCAGCGTCTGTGAAACTAATAACTTTATTTCAATAACTTTATCAATTTCAAGTTATAATCGAAGCGAATCAATTGGCCTTGGTCTTGATCGTAAATTGGTTTAAATCTGTGACATTTTCTTGATGCTTTTTCTTTCTTTCATCAGCTTGTATTGAAAATATATGTACTAATAATAGGTAATATTTACCAATTTTCATATTTCTAAGACTCCAAACAAAATACAAATTTAAGTCCGACCGAACTAAATGTTATCTTGTTTTAAAGTTCCAAATAACCAGTAACTTGGACTTTACAACGAAAAAAAATGTTTTTGAACGTAACTACATCTTTTATTAAACATTTTATATTAAACTATTGCTAAACGGAACTCAACTCCACCGTCGGCCAGGACGGTGAAGATAAATGCTGCAAACTTTATTTTGAGTGTTGATATGAATAGTTTGGATCTGCCTTTTATACTTTCTTTGGCTTCAAGTGGAACAATTTGGTAAGTGACGGTACCGACGATTATCACATTGGAAAATACAAAATAAAAATAGTCATTGAAGACCAACCCCCCCCCCCACCCACATCGCTTACCTGTCACCGGCAAGCCATAATAGTTTGGCTACTTTAGAAAATCAAAATATTACCAAATTTCAAGGTCAGTGCAAAGTTGAAAACTATTATTATTATTATTAGAACTTTCTCGAAAGTATGGAAAATCAATTGGTTCCGCTTAAACCCAAAAAAAGTATAAAAAGCAGATGCCAGCCCAATCAAACCATATAAACTCTTAAAATGAAGTTTGCAGTTCTGATCTTCGCCGTCCTGGCCCTTGCCCTCGCCAACGCCCAACCAGGGGCCAACAAACCAGGTCCCAAGGCTGATGACAACGGCAAATAGAATCCAAATCTAAAGGATCCTTTATGAGTCCCTATTATACGCAAATAAAATGAGGATCTCTTAAAAGTGTTCGCCCTTGTTAGATGGCAGTGGTTTAATTTATCCAATTGATTTAGTTTATTTTGAGAAGGTTGAATGCGGTTGGCACAACTTTTAGGATTCAAACTGCGATCAACTTCCATCTTTCAAGGAATGTTTTCAGTAGCTCTACTGGTAGGTATCTTAAATTTATTCAAACTGCAATTTTTTTTATTCAGTAATTATCGAAGTTCCCATCTAGCTTGTTCTGGGCCTTTCAAACTTTCCTTAGGTTAACAACGTAGTCTCAATCTTTTCCAACTCGGTAGATTATAAATGGCAATAGAAAGTAAAAATGTTGGGAAACACACTTACTTAGCTCGGAACCCTCATAACTCATTAGTCATTATTTAGTTATAATTTTTTTTCTTTATTATTTACAATTTATTTATTTTTTGTATATTTTCTTTACCCACAATGCCTTTACAGAGGTACTATAATGCAATAAAAAAAAAATGCCAAGTATGACCAACACTGAAGCGTAGAAAATGCATTTTTCCGATTAACATCCAATGAAAGTATGGAGTGTGGCACTGAGTCAAACCATTTATATCAGCTCTCGAAATATCGTCAAACCCACAAAAAAGAAGGCTCAACACCCAAGCTGATGGCACAGACAAAGCAAAATGTATAAAATGCTGATCTCTTAAGTAAGTGTTTTATTCAGCGTATGTGAAACTAAGAATTTTTTGTTGATTTCTTTAATAACTTTATCAATTTCAAGTTATAGTGTAAGGAGAAATTTTTGTCAACATCTAAGGATTGGTAGATGATGTAAGGCTTGCATCTATTTACCCTCGGGAACCCTAGGTCTCACGCCAGGTCTTGGCCTTACGGTGACAAAATCTATAGGCGGAAGTGGATTTGCAAGTGCAATGCCCAGAATGGCCAAGAAAACGTTTACCGCAAGCTTCATTTCTTTTATCCAGTAAAAGAAACTTCGCTCTGTAAAGCGAAGAATGATGAATCGAAGCGAATCAAATGGCCTAGGCCTTGATCGTAAATTGGTTTAAGTCTGTGACATATTCTTTATGCTTTTCTTCTTTCATCAGCTTGTATTGAAAATATATCTACTAATAATAGGTAAATTTACAAATTTTCATATTTATAAGACCCCAAACAAAATACAAATTTTTTCAAATAAACAGTAATTTGGACTTTACAACGAAAAAAAAAAAATGTTTTTGAACCTAACTACATCTTTCATTAAACATTTTATATTAAACTATTGCTAAACGGAACTCAAGTCAAAGCTTTTTTAATGGATTTTATTTTTTATTTGCCGTTGTCGTTGCCTTGGGACCTGCTTCGTCGGCCAGGACGGTGAAGATAAGTGCTGCAAACTTTATTTGAGTGTTGATATGAAAAGTTTGGATCTGCCTTTTATACTTGCTTTGGCTTAAAGTGGAACAATTTGATAAGTGACGGTACCGACGATTATCACATTGAAAAATACAAAATAAAAATAGTCATTCAAGACCACCCCCCACCCACATCGCTTACCTGTCACCGGCAAGCCATAATAGTTTGGCTACTTTAGAAAATCAAAATATTACCAAATTTCAAGGTCAGTGCAAAGTTGAAAACTATTATTATTATTATTAGAACTTTCTCGAAAGTATCGAAAATCAATTGGTTCCGCTTAAACCCAAAAAAAGTATAAAAAGCAGATGCCAGCCCAATCAAACCATATAAACTCTTAAAATGAAGTTTGCAGTTCTGATCTTCGTCGTCCTGGCCCTTGCCCTCGCCAACGCCCAACCAGGGGGCAAAAAAACCGGTCCCAAGGCTGATGACAACGGCAAATAGAATCCAAATCTAAAGGACCCTTTATGAGTCCCTATTATACGCAAATAAAATGAGGATCTCTTAAAAGTGTTCGCCCTTGTTAGATGGCAGTGGTTTAATTTATCCAATTGATTTAGTTTATTTTGAGAAGGTTGAATGCGGTTGGCGCAACTTTTAGGATTCAAACTGCGATCAATTTCCATCTTTCAAAGTATGCTTTCAGTAGCACTTCCAGTAGGTATCTTAACTTTATCCAGTAATTATCGAAGGAAAGTCAAGTTCCCATCTAGCTTGTTCTGGGACTTTCACGCTTTGCTTAATAAAAATGCTATAAATTTAGGTTTATACCGTAGTCTCAATATTTTCCAACTCAAAAGATTATAAATGGCAACAGATAGTAAAAATATTGGGAAACACATTTACTTAGCTCGGAACCCTCATAACTCATTAGTCATTATTTAGTTATAAAATTTGTCTTAATTATTTACAATTTATTTAATTTTTGTATATTTTCTTTACCCACCATGCCTTTGCAAAGGTACTATCATGCAATAAAAAAAAAAAAAAACAATGCCAAGTATGTCCAACTCCGAAGCGTAGATAATGAATTTTTCCGATTAACATCCAATGAAGGTATGGAGTGTGGCACTGAGTCAAACAATTAGTATCAGCTCACGAAATGTCGTCAAACCCACAAAAAAGAAGGCTCAACACCCAAGCTGATGGCACAGACAAAGCAAAATGTATAAAATGCTGATGTCTTAAGTAAGTGTTTGTTTTTTGTTGATTTATTTAATAACTTTATCAATTTCAAGTTATAGTGTAAGGAGAAATTTTTGTCAACATCTAAGGATTGGTAGATGATGTAAGGCTTGCATCTATTTACCCTCGGGAACCCTAGGTCTCACGCCAGGTCTTGGCCTTACGGTGACAAAATCTATAGGCGGAAGTGGATTTGCAAGTGCAATGCCCAGAATGGCCAAGAAAACGTTTACCGCAAGCTTCATTTCTTTTATTTAATAAAAGAAACTTCGCTCTATAAAGCGAAGAATGCTGAATCGAAGCGAATCAATTGGCAAAGGACTTGACGGTAAATTGGTTTAAATCTGTGACATTTTCTTAATGCTTTTTCTTTCTTTCATCAGCTTGTATTGAAAATATATCTACTAATAACAGGTATATTCACCAATTTTCATATTTATAAGACTCCAAACAAAATACAAATTTAAGTCCGACCGAACTAAATGTTATCTTGTTTTAAAGTTCCAAATAAACAGTAATTTGGACTTTACAACGAGAAATATAAATTTTTTAAACCTTACTACATCTTTCATTAAACATTTAATATTTAACTATTGCTTTAGTTGCTAAACGGAACTCAAGTCCAAGCTTTTTTAATGGTTTTTCTTTACTGCCTTCTGTTTTAGTTTAATTTACTCCAGCATAACGAAATCGTTAGGGCGCCACATGCAATAAAATAAAAAGCAAAACGCAATTAAAATTATTTCAGACGACGCCGTCGCATTCAAGGCACATGCAGTGCGGCAAATGTTTTGCGTAATTGCAGTTTGGGGCTCATTAAAGACCGGGCTTTTTCCTTCGCAGCTTAGCTGGTTTTCCTGGGGGGTTTCCCTCGCTTTTCCAGCCGGACACAGCTGGCGTGCGAAAAGTGCCAAGCGGACTTAACAATGCGTTACATTATTGTCCTCCCACTCGGCGACTCCGAGGAAAACATTAAAAATCCATTGCACAAAGCTAGACAAATAGACGCACACAATCGGTGGTTCGCAGAGACTGGGAATCCCCCCATTTCCTCTAGGCAGACAATCGGCTGGCTGTATACATTTAGTCGCTCCTCTGGCCGGAGTGGCTTGCTTAATTAATAAATTGATTGGATTGTGTTCACAGCACGCAGTTTGCTTGTTGTTCTAGTGAATTTTATTTCTCTGTTTTCCGTTGGTGTGTTGCTAAACATATTATTCCTTTTCCAAGTTTAACTTTTTCTCGATTTCACAGTTACTTGCTGATTAATTTTATAAGAGCACAGCTTGAAGCTTTCAATAAAGCTAAATTAATTCTATTCGTATAAAAAAATAACGTATTAGTAAAAGGGATTCTTATGTAACTAATTAATAATAACATTCAAATCTTAAAATACTTCTAAAAAATTGTATAAAACTCTATAAACTCTAAATTTTTAGCGAAAAAGTTCTAATGCTAAAAATACTAATCAACATTTTAAGCTCCAAATTCAAATATATTATTTTTGGTGATCTTTGTGCAATGTTTAAATGGATGTTACCAAATATTCCTATTGATTATTATTGCTTCTTATTAGTCAATACTTAGAACTATAAATTCTTTTTTAAATATTAACTTTAAATATTAACTTATTTACTTTTGGAGATCTTTATTAAATGTGTTAATTTATATGGAGGTTACCCAAGATTTTTATTGCTGCAGAGATATTCAGTTGCTTAATAACTAAATTGAATTTATTAACCAAGTTAGCACTATGCAAGCTCTTTCCGAAAACCCTTGAAATATGACCAGGGGACCCACAGAGCAATCCCTTGACCCCCTTAGCCACCCCCTTTTTGCTGGCTTGCTGTTAACTGCTATTAAGCTAGCCACAAGTTGCTACGCGACAGGGCTAACACAAACACACCCACACACTAGCACACACAGAGGCAGACACACATGGGAGTCCTGCCTTGTTATTATGCCAACAATTCAACAGTTATCCTTTGGCTTTAACCCCCTTCCCGCACTTCCCGTTTTAACGAGCGCCACTTGAACCCGTTTATTTTGCATGTGTTTGCTGGTTCTATCTGTTTTTTGGGTTTTTTGTGTGCTTCTTTGGTGGCAAACACATTTCACATGTCGCCATCGTCGTTCTGCGCACTCATTTCCGCTTCCTGTTTTGTGGCCAAAACTTCAGAGCCACAAAAAAGGTTTGTCTGTTTGTCTGTACCCCCACCACCCTGTTTTTGGTACAATTTTCATTTGTACGCCACGGCCTCGTAAATCATGCGCTGACATGCCTAGCAAAATTGTCGCTGCAGTTCATAATAAAAAGATAAGAAGGAGGCGAAAGGTCGGTAAAACAGCGGGAAATTCTGCAACACTGGAATTTCGAGTGAGAAATGTCGGGGGTAAAGGGGTAAATAAAATTAATAAACTTCAGTGAAGACAAGTGGCCAGATGAAGAATTATGTGGAGAGTTTCGTAAGTAATTGAGTTCTGAATTGGGATAAATAGAAGGAAAAATGGCTGTTGTGGGCTTAAGGTGACAAAATGATATTTTTTGTGTTTTTAATAAAATGTATTAAAGCAAAGATCATTTTTGTCAGAATCATCTGGTGATAAATGGAAATCTCCTCTTCAGCATTTAATTTAATTTTTTTTCCTTATCACCCACTCTTTCTTGGCCAAAATGTAAATTAACAGCATACGAGAAAACGTTTTGCACTTGATTAAGCTTTTTTTGCAGTGTTTGGGCACAACAAAATATTTTTTTATTTGTTTTTTAATGACTGTTTTGTGTAGTTGAGAACCAAACTATCGATCCCCAATCTGAATTTGAAGTATTTATTTTTTAACGAATTTAATTTTTCTTAGCTTTTAAAATGGCGTTAGCTAATGATTTTTTTTTATTGAAATTGGTCATAAAACAAACTTTTCAAAACTTTTCGGAAGGAAATTGAATGACGAAATGATCGGAATCCAATAAATATCAAAGGTTTCGGATTTTCTTTTAAGCACATCATTTTATTCCTTACCCGCAGCGTGGTGTTTAGTAGAAACAGGATTTAAATAAATAGTTCTGTATAGTATTGTATTGCATTCTGCACACTCGTTAGCATACTCCAATTCGATTCCAGGTCCCATTCGACACAAAAAGTCCATGCAACTCAGCATAACTTTTATTATGCATTGCGACATGAGGCGGCATGTTGAGCTTGTACCCCCAGACACTGGCCTGGCTTTATCCTGTTCGCAGAGCCGCTGGTGCGAAGTCCGCACTAATTAATCCCTTTACGACTGAAACCTATCAAAACACAAGCTTAACTTTTCCAATAAAAATAACGACGACACCGCCACAAAAACGAAAAGCAAAAACAACGAGATGCGACCGGGAAAACCGCAAAAAGCAGAAAGCATAAGGAATCTGCTAACTTCCTGTGACCAAGAGCTAGAAATGCACTACGAAAAATAATTGAAATATATTTTTAATCTTCTGTTTGAAAGTATGTTATGACTGCTAATTCGAGTGTAATTTCGATTATAAAAAATTTATTTTCAGGAAAAAATATTTTAAATACTGGAAAAGAGTTTTAAAAATAGAATATATATTTTTCACTATATTATGAAAAGAAAATATTTATTTTTAAATATTAAGAAAAGAATAATAAAAACACTTAAACTGTAAAGTTGTTTTTATCAAACATAGATATGCACTGTGAAAAAAATTTGAAATATGTTTTGCAGGAAAATATGGGTTTCTTTATTAAACTATTCGAGTGCTGGAACGAGCGTAGTTTTGATTTTGAAGAATATTATTTTCAGGAAAATATTTTCAATTTTATACAACAGTTTTGAAAACGGAAATTAAATTTGTATTTATTTTAAATTAAAAACATTCTCTTAATCCTTTTAATGATATTATACTAGGAAAGAAATATTAAGCAGTCCGTCTGTAAAATATTTTTTATTTAATCTACAAAATATATTACATTGATTGAAAACCAATTTCCAAATATTTAAAAAGACTTTACAAAATAGTTTCATATACTTAAACTCTCTGCCTAAAAAAATTAAAATAAAATTCATCCTGGTGTGGTTTTTTCTCCGAGTGTTCTCGACACTGAGATGCCGAAAGAGCAACCAGCGAGCGAGACCCTCTCCAGAGGCGACAGCAGCGACTACAAGTCCCCGTCCGTGAGTCCTGGTGTCCTTCCCTGGCTCAAAATGCAGCAAAAGTTGGCGCACTAATTACCAGGGATTAGTTTCATATTTGTTTGTCAACAGCGGCCAAAGCGGGTTCCTTGCAACTCGAGCAGCCAGCAGCTGGTCGTGACTAAAGCCGGGAAAACCGGGAAACCCGAGGAGGGCGGCGGGGATGGAAAACCGGAGCTACCGGCGAGTGTTCTGTCCGACAAGTTGGCAAGATTATTTATGAGCTCGGCTTGGGCCAAAAGCGGCGAAGGAAAATCATGGCACTGAGCATGAGAGGGCAGCGTTTAGCTGCCTCCGTATTCATAATGAAATTAAGTCGATTGAATGCGCTGATTATATTCATACCATACCTTTGAGCTCGACAAAAGACCCTCTTCGGTTGCCAGTGCGTAAATCTGTGAAGGGCAAAACAAAATAATAACTCATCAAAAAATATTCGCGCTTATATGATGGTGAAGCGCGGACACGCTTTATTTTTAGTTGTTAATCTTATTTAATCTTGTTATATGTGTTCTTCTTGAAGATAATTTAACCTAACATCACATAAAATCAGATTTACTCATTCATACAGTTAGCCAGACTCATATACCTTATATTTGCTATGTGGCACAAACATCACGGCGAACGCACAATACCTCTGGCATGTTTATTATGCAGGGAAAAACTTATTACCCGACCCTCCTCCGCACACATAATCAGATTGCAGAACGCAGAGGGCAACCCTTGACCATGGAGCTGGAGTTGGAGCTGGGTTTTCGGTGAAAGGGACGAAGGGGCAGGACGATCCACCCTCGAATCGCATGCCTCTAATGTGATTGACCCTTACGCCTCGTTGCCGGCATAATACTTGTGTTATCCCTGGCTGGAAAGTGCAGGACCAGCAGGTCCAAGGACCTTCGCTCCCATGTTGGTCATCGTGAGCTTCAATAAATTATCACGCCATATAAAGCAATTAATTCTGCAGCTACTGCAGCCCCTTCTGCACTTATTTTCCCGGCTCAAGGGTTGTTTGTGCAAACTTCTTCCATATTATTTGCTTATTTGCTGCTGGCTTCCTTTTTATCCACTTTTTTCGGCCGGGATAAATAAGGTTTTAATAGGGTTTTGCTCTTGTTTTCTGTTAATTGATATT
This sequence comes from Drosophila gunungcola, assembly GCF_025200985.1. NCBI lineage: Eukaryota > Metazoa > Arthropoda > Insecta > Diptera > Drosophilidae > Drosophila > Drosophila gunungcola. The sequence continues at coordinate 1,255,274 of NW_026453167.1, read as the reverse complement.
TCCTGCGCCATCGTCAACGTCGTCACTTTCTACATAATTCGATTTTCTATGTAGTGCACATTTTTCAATTACTTCCACAGCTCTTTTTCAGTGTCCCCGTTTTGTGGCACTGCCAAGTGGCTTGCAAATTACTTTCGCCTTTACTTTGGCGACGAAAGGAGGGGCTCGGATATGGGTCCTGTTATGGGTCCTGTCATGTAAGCGGTCAGCTTGTAAGCTTGATTGGCTTTTTCTTGCGGTTGTCTGCTAGTCTCGATGGCAGTGCAGCGTAACAATGTTTAGCTGGAAATTAAGTTTTGTGCTCTAGTTTGCAGAACATATTGCAATTTTTTTAAGTGCCACAGTTGCAGGTTGCTGGTTGCAGTGAAAGTGTTTTCTTTCCTGTAAGGGGCAATTCACTTGGTTATTTGCACTACGTGTTAAATTTTTGGTTAAAAAGATAGTTGTTCTCTTTAGAGTTTGGAAATCATTTTGAATTGTGTGTAAATGTAAATACTTATAGATTTTAAAAATGTTGTAGCGTGGGTACTTCAAAAATTTAAATATTTTTCGATTTAATTTTCATCCAGTGCAGTTTTTAGTACTTTAAGTATGAAAACATTAAAAACTTTAAAATTGTTTCACTTGTCTATTTGCGGAATTGATTTTAATATCTAAAAGTTGTATTTAAATGTAAACCATTGACATTTACAATCAATTTA